>NC_045961.1:79640629-80280528 GCF_010909765.2 Amblyraja radiata | reverse complement strand
ACGTCCAGGCGCTTTTCGAGTGTTCACCGCTCTGAAGGATTTTGTGACGCTGGCCTCTGTGACTGGGACTGAAATGCCATCACAGCGAATGGGGGCTCGAGAAGGGGGCTCCCTTCTTGCATTAAGTCCATGTCCCAGAGTTCTTGTTTCCCCAACCCTGGTAAAAGATTGTGTAAATTCACTCAATGAATTCCTTTATACATCTCTACTAGATCACCCTTGGGCTTCTCTGTTCCAGGGAATAAAATCCTAGCTTGTCCAATCTTTCCCTATAGCTCAGGCCCTTGAATTCTGGCAATATTGTCATAAATCTTCACTGCACTCTTTCCAACTTAATGACTTCCTTCCTACACCACGGTGACCAAAACGGAACACAATACTCTCTTAAAAAAATTCATCTTATCTGTGGCCTTCATGAATGTATCAGGGCTGCCAACATTGGGTGAGAGTTTGGAGTGAGAAATTGCGAGAGACCAAGCCCAGGGGAGCATAGCGACCGGGGGAGGGGGGGGGGGGTTGGAGAAGGGGGGGGGGGGGGGGGGTCCCCCTCCCATTGGTACGGAACGTTTGCATTTTTCAGCTTGAAATTGTGCAATATGGTGCATACTGTAGCGAGTCTTTTAACTTACACTTGAATGCAATATATATGCTTTAAATTGGATTGGAGCATTTTTGAAAGGGATCACTGATCACTGGCCTTGGGGGTACCCGGTGAAGGAGTGGAGCAACCGAGTGGGGAGAGGGTGTGGAAGAAGAGTGTCCCCCCTCCCAGGGTAGGAACTTTTTGAAATTTGATGTATTAAAATCATGTTTTAGTGCACTGTAGAAGTATGATTTCAATATTTTTTTGTATGAAGTATTTTTAAGATGTAACTTTTTAAGGGACCATCCCAACATTTAAGAAAAAGTTAGACTGATACATGGATAGGACAGGTTTGGAGGTATGGACCAAAAGCAGGTAGCGTAGCTGGGACATGTTGGCGGGTGTGGGCAAGTTGCGCCGAAGGGCCTGTTTTCACACTGTATCACTCTATGACTACATTATACCTCCACCATGCATGAATGCTTCAAAATCAAGTGATCGAGTTTTATTGCCATATACTCAAGCGTAGAAACATAGAAAATAGCTGCAGGAATAGGCCATCGGTACCTTCGAGCCAGCACTGCCATTCAATATGATCATGGCTATTCATCTAAAGTCAGTACTTCTTTCCTGTTTTTTCCCCATATCCCTTGATGTTGTTAGCCCCAAGAACTAAATGTAACTCTCTCTTGAAAACATCCAGTGAATTGGCCTGCACTGCATTCTGTGGCAGAGAATTCCACAGATTCACAACTCTCTGCGTGAAGAAAGTTTGTTCTCATCTCAGTCCTAACTGGCCCCCTCTTTATTCTTAAACTGTGACTCATGGTTCTGAACGCCCCCAACATCGGGAACATTTCTCCTGCAGTTACAGTAAGTGAAAATCTAGCAGGCAAGCAGGATGCTTTCACCAACCACCCGCATTTGAAGTCCACTATCTTCCACCGTTTCTACCCAGTACTTACTTCCAGCAGCCACTGGTTGTCCTCCAGGATGCACCGAGCCACAGCCTGATCCATGCCGGTCACCTGGGCGAATTCGGCACAGAGACTCTCTCTCTCTCCCCCCTCTCTTCCGCTCTCTCTCCTCTCAACCACCCTCTCTCTCCCCCTCTATCTCTCCCCTTCCCCTCTCTTCCCCCTCTCTCTCTCCTCTCTCTCTCTGTCTCTCCTCTCCCCCCTCTCTCCCCTGTCTCTCCCCCTCTCTCCCCTTCCCTCTCTTTTCTCTCTCCCCCTCTCTCTCTCTCTCTCCCCCCTCCCCCTCTCTCTCCCCATCTCTCCCTGCCACCTCATTCTCCCCCTCTCTCTTGTCCCCTCTCTCCTCTCTCTCTCCCCTCTTTCCCATAACTCTCTCTCCCCTCTCTTTCCCCTACTCTCTTTCCCCTAACTCTCTCTCCCCCTCTTCTCTCTCCCCCTCTCTCCCCCCCCTTGCTTCCCCCTCTCTCCCCTCTCTCTCTCTTTCTCCCTCCCTCTCTACACACTCCCCCCTCTCTCTCTGTCTCTCCTCTCACCTCTCTCTCTTCCCCCCTCTCTCTCTCCTCCTCTCTCTCCCTCTCCCCCATTTCTCCCTCTCACCTCACTCTCCCCTGGCTCTCTCTCTCTTTCTCCTCTGTCTCTATCTCCTCTTTCTCTTTGCCCCCCATCTCTCTCTCTTCCCCCCCATCTCTCTCTCTTCCCCCGTTTCTCTCTTTCCCCCTCTCACCCTCTTCCCCCTCTCTCTTTTACCACCCCTCTCTCTTCCCCCTCTCTCTCCCATCCTCTCCACCCCCTCTCTCTCTTCCCTCTTTCTTTCCTCTCACCCCTCTCTCTCTCCCTCCCCTCTCCCACCTCTCCTACCCTCTACTCCCTCTCCACCCCCTCTCTCTCTTCCCTCTTTCTTCCCTCTTACCCCCCTCTCTCTCCCCACTGTCTCCCTGTCTCCTTCCCCTCTCTCTCTCCCCACCTCCCTTTGAGTGTCTGCCCCTTCGGCACAGAGACTCTCGCGGCAGCGGCACAACGCTTCCGACGCCCCCCGACGGCCCGGGACTTGCACTGACCGGAGTGCTCCATGGCCAGAGCTGCAGCAAGCGACACGCCAGCCCCGCAAACACATCGCCAGTCCTGACTCCTCGCATCTGTTCCCGCCGCTGGTTCTGCTCCCATCCCTCCCTCAGCCCCGGCTCTCCAACACCCGCGGGCAATGCAGTTTATCCGAGTTTTGAAATTTTCGTAGATCACCGAATTTCTCACCACAGAGCGTGAGAAATTTCTGATCAGCGTGAGGACGTGAGAGTTTGTTTGAGGGCGTGATTCTCACGCTCAAAGCGTGACAGTTGGCAGCCCTGATGTATACACCTCCATAAGGTCATCCTTCAGTCTCCTATGCTCCCAGAAATGATGTCCTAGCCGACCCAACCTCTCCCTTAATCTCAGGCCATCGAGTCCCGGCAAAATTCTCATCAATCTTCTTTGCACTTATTGCAGCGTCTGAAGAAGGGTTTTGGCCCAAAACATTGCCTATTTCCTTCGCTCCATAGATGCTGCCGCACCCGCTGAGTTTCTCCAGCACTTTTGTCTACCTTGCAGCTTAATAAAGTATTTTCTATAAGATGAAACCAAAACTGTACACAATAGTTAATGTGCAGCCTTGCCAATGTCTTGTATAACTGCAACTAATGTCCCAAGTCCTATACTCAATGCCCTGACTGGTGAACCTAGATCAACCCTGATGTCCAAACAGATCTCCACACATGCACACAAGGGTAATAGGAACATTATTACCTACTTAACCTACATCCAGAAAATTAAGACGAAGTATATTATGTCAAGTTACCATGAAGAATATGGATCACTTGATCAGCTACTTCCTTTCCTAAAAGGCATTATTTTTATGTGCTTCACCCTCATTTACAGTGTGACAATTTCTAGCTTTCTAGAAATTGGTTAAAAAAACGACAAGGATATGGAAGCATTCAAGTGGTAACATCAAATGTGGCAGAATTATTAGAGCATAAAATGTTTGTAATGCCTCTCTAAAAAGTGCAGCAGTCATTCAGATTAATATTCAGATTAATTTACTGCGATAGGCACTGGGTGCAAGGAGATTCCTTGTTTGCATGAAGCGCACAGAGTACACAAAATACATGATATGACAGGTACAGCAATAAATACGCCAACAAACACAAAAGAGCTGAATGGTGTAATGCAATCTGGAGTAATGCAACAAAAAAAAATACTCGAGTGCAATGACGGAATAATCGAATGAGGTAGAGTTAAGAATATGCAGCACCTCAATTTGGAGATTTCCTCTGCAATCTTCCAATGTCGATTTTAGAAAACTCAGTTGCATGCCTATCAAAAAAGTGTTTTTTATTTCTGCTCAGTATTAGCCTCTACAAGCCCAAATTACTCTCCCTTTACGGCACCCTTTTCCTTTCATTCTTAAATTCCTCTTCTGTTTAATGCTTCACAGCGAGTGCAGATTATCAATGGAATCTATCATCTTGGAGGAAGACACAAAAAAGGCAGTTTTTCCCATGTGCCCTTCACTCACACTTTGTTCCATTTTTAAATGCAGCCTAAGCCAATTAAGTTTCTCCAAGCAAGTCCGATCCAACTAGATTGTATCCAACTGAATTTGCAGGAAGTCAGCAATGCCAATGAATGTGCAGAAATGAGCCTCCTTGATTTGTTAATTCTATATATATTCTGTTGCTCCCTTGGTATAACATTTTATAAAGTAATGGAAATGTACCAGTTCTTGCTTCTGAGTATTTGGAATTGATCTGAATTTTTTCCCCCACTCAGGTTATAACTTGCATTAAGTCTCCTTTGTCCATCACCTGGATATGAGCTGACCTCAGGAGGCTCCTGTTTGGTTTAGTTTAGTTTAGAGATACAGCATGGAAACAGGCCCTTCGGCCCACTGAGTCCTCCTCCGACCAGCGATCCGATTGTACTTGAGTTTGATGATTGCATTTATATACACCTGTAGTATATCTGATCTCTTTGGATAACATGCAAAACAAAGCCTTTCACTGTTCCTCAGTACATGATAATTGTACTAAACTTAAACCTCTCTACAACATCGTCCCATTCAATTTCTGTAATCTAAACTTTCGTTCATGGCAATCCTCCAAATCTGAGAAATATAAATTCAAGTGCATTTACAATATGGAGCCATGAAAGTGTCATAAAAATGCATCTAATTTCCTTCAGTAAGGATACATCTGTCATTCTTACCCACACCGGTTTAAATGCGACTTCAAGCACAACAATGTAGCTGACGTCTAAGAATGGTCTAACATGGCCCAGTAAATTGCATGAGCAATAAATGCTGACCTTGCCAATGAAACGTTGATCAATGAAATCAAAGTGTTCACTAGTCCACGATTGGAGTTCATGCTTTCAATTGCCAATTTCTGGAACGTAAAACATAGAGTGCAGGAACAGGCTGCTTGGCCCACCATGTCTGCCGACGATCACACCAATCTCATTAATTCCATTTGCCTCGACTTAGACTATATCTCTCTATTTAATTCTTATTAATTTAACTGTTTAAATGCCTCTTAAATGTTGCTATCGTATCTGCATCTACCAATTTCCTGCACAGTGCGTACCAGGCACCTTTCACTCTCTGCATAAAAAAAACTAGCCTTGCTCATCGCTTTTAAAGTTTCCCCCTCTCAACTGTGCCTGCATGCATTTACATTTCCACCCTCCGGGAAAAAATTGAACTATCTACGGTAGCAATCCCTCACATATTTTAATACACTTTTATCGGGTCACCCCTCAAAGCTCCGATCCTCTTGAGAAAGCAATGTAAATTTCTCCAACCTCTTCTTATAGTTTATACCTTCAAATCCAGGTAATGGTCCTGGTGAATCTCTTCTGCACCCGCTTCAAAAGTCTCCAAATCCTTCCTATAATGTGGCAACCAGAACTGTAGACAATATGCCAAGTGTGGCCCAGCATGAATGCAAAATGACTTGTTGATTTTTATACTCAGTGTCTTGACCTATGAAGTCAAGCATGCCATACATTTTCTTTACCACCTTATCTATTTGTGTTTGCCACTTTCAATTTAGCTATCAATTTGTACCCCAAATCTTCTGCACATCAATGCTAAAAAGGATCCTCCCATATATTTCCTCCAATATTGGACATTACAAAATGCATCGCACACACTTGTCTAGATTAAACTCCATCTGCCATTTCTCCACCGTGATTTTCAACAGGAAGAAGGATCTCGACCCGTAACATCACCTATTCCTTTTATCCAGAGATGCTGCCTGTCCCTACTGAATATTGAAAACTACAGAATATTGTCTACCTTTAGTGATTTCCAACTGATCTATATTCTGCTGTAAGACAAATTATTTCACTATTTCACTATTCACAACTCCACCAATCTTTGAGTCATCTGCAAACTTACACCATCTACATTTTCATCCAGATCATTTACTATATATATATATATATATATATATATATATATATATATATATATATATGTATATATATGTATATATAAATATATATGTGTGTATATATTACAATCATTTTTCACCCCTTATGTTTTTGTCCTCTTTACTTTTCTACCTTTAAAATGCCTTTTAAATCCTGACCTTTTGACCAACATTTTGATCATCCGACCTAAACGCTTGTGATTTGATGTCCATTTTTTTCCTCTTATTCCTTGTCCATAAAGTGTCCACAATTCTAATGGTAAAATGTCACCAATTAAATGTAATTAGTTGTTAATTTAAGCAGCCCTGCCATTGTAAGAATTATTGGCAAAGGACATGATAGCTTGGTTCAAAGTGGTTTATAACTACAATGTTTTGTTGATGAAGGTTACAAAACACATGTAGGTAATTTAGGACATCGTATCTATTTATGTAGCTTTGCCTTGTTCTTGTTTCCGTCTGCCGATTTGCCCTCTAGCTTTTAAAGTCGTGTATTTTATCCAGTTCTGAGAGACGAAGGATTCATGGGTTTTCGGACATATGTTCAAATACAGGAGGTTCGCATTTCTTCCTCCTCAGTTTATCTCTGATCACAGCGCTGAGCTACAGCAGTCATCAAAATGCTATGCACACACTGCCTGGCAAATGAAATGTAACAGCAAGTGCTACAATCAATAACAATATAATATTCTTTCCTAAATAATGATACAACAGCACCGGCCTACGAGCCGGGATAAATAATTCAGCAGATGGCTCTCTGGTTTATGCCTAAAGCTCTTCTGCTTAAACAAACACAAGGCACTGCAGGCTTAGAACATGCTGTTGTCTGGCTGTCCAATAGTGGGTGGAATAACCCTGTCACATACTTAAAATCGATAGCGTAAAAGCCCTAATATCAAATAAAATGAAGAAAAACTCTTACAGGATGTACAGTGCCCTCCGTAATGTTTGGGACAAAGACCCATCATTTATTTATTTGTTTCTGTACTCCACAATTTGAGATTTGTAATATTTAAAAAATCACATGTGGTCAAAGCGCACATTGTCAGATTTCATTAAAGGGTATTTTTGGTTTCACCATGTAGAAATTACAGCTGTGTTTATACATAGTCCCCCCATTTCAGGGCACCATAATGTTTGGGACACATGGCTTCACAGGTGTTTGTAATTGCACAGGTATGTTTAAATGCCTCCTTAATGCAGGTATAAGAGAGCTCTCAGCACCTAGTCTTTCCTCCAGTCTTTCCCTCACCTTTGGAAACTTTTATTGCTGTTTATCAACATGAGGACCAAAGTTGTGCCAATGAAAATCAAAGAAGCCATTATGAGACTGAGAAACAAGAATAAAACTGTTAGAGACATCAGCCAAACCTTAGGCTTATCAAAATCAACTGTTTGGACCAGTGGCGGAAATCCCAGGGGGGGCTAGGGGGGGGCCAGGTCTCCCCTCTGTTTTGAGAGGTGGGGGACGATCCCCCCCATTTTTTATAATCCGGATTTTAAAATCTGGATGAAAAGTGGTGAACACTCCGCTTTCCGCAAGACAGTGGGGGTGGGACGGATTATCGAAGGCGACGATTAGACAAGAGAGACGTCGGTCAGCAGGCAATGGTAGCGGGACATGATGATTCAGCGAGATTAGAGGAGGGAGGTGTCGGTCAGAGGCGGAAGTAGGGGGGTGGGACTGAGGATAGAGCGCGGTCATTAGAAGAAGGAGACGTGCCCAGTTCATAGGGTCACAACAGCAGCCCTGGACACAGACCTGCGCCTCATACGCAGCCAGGATCGATCCCGGACGGCCCTCCGGCGCTGCAATCGCTGCCGAACCGCCCCGTCCCCACCCGAGTGCCCCTCCCCCCACGCCCGGGGGTGGCCAGGGACATCGGGAGTCAGACAGGCGCAGAGCCCCCAGGCCCACAGCCAGCGCAGAGAAGCAGCGCTAAACCCAGCTCAACTCTGCCTGTCCCGCCAGATTAACCCACAGCCCTGCCTGCAGTTAAGGGAAATATGGTCCAGGCTTACAGCCAGCGCAGAGAAGCAGCGGCAGTTCCACTGCTCCGGACTGGTGTCCCGTCAGTCCAGGAAGGGCTGTAGGTTAACCCGGCGAGACAGGCAGAGTTGAGCTGCATTTAGTGCTGGATTAAGCTGTAATTACCGTTCACAGGGCCCACGGCAGAAGCCTTCAAAGCCTCGCACGCGGCCGCCAAGAAATTGTGTCCCCCCGGTCCCCTTCATATTTTGATAGCGATTTCCGTCACTGGTCTGGATCATCATTAAGAAGAAAGGGAGCACTGGTGAGCTTACTAATAGCAAAGGGACTGGCAGGCCAGGGAAGACCTCCACAGCTGATGACAGAAGAATTCTCTCTATAATAAAGAATATTCCCCAAACACCTGTCCAACACATCAGAAACACTCTTCAGGAGTCGGGTGTGGATTTGTCAATGACCACTGTCCACAAAAGGCTTCATGAACAGAAATACAGAGGCTACACTGCAAGATGCAAACCACTGGTTAGCCGCAAAAATAGGATGGCCAGGTTACAGTTTACCAAGAGGTACTTAAAAGAGCAACTACAGTTCTGGAAAAAGGTCTTGAGGACAGATGAGACAAAGAGTAACCTATATCAGAGTGATGGCAAGAGCAAAGTATGGAGGAGAGAAGGAACTGCCCAAGATCCAAAGCGTACCACCTCATCTGTGAAACACGGTGGTGGGGTGTTATGGCCTGGGCATGTATGGATACTGATGGAACTGGCTCACTTATCTTCATTGATGATACAACTGCTGATGGTAGTAGCAAAATGAATTCTGAAGTGTATAGACACATTCTATCTGTTTGTTCAAACAAATGTCTCAAAACTCATTGGCCGGCGGTTCATTCTACAGCAAGACAATGATCCCAAACATACTGCTAAAGCAACAAAGGAGTTTTTCAAAACAAAAAAATGGTCAATTCTTGAGTGGCCAAGTCAATCACCCGATCTGAAACCAATTGAGCTTGCCTTTTATATGCTGAAGAGAAAACTGAAGGGGACTAGCCCCCAAAAAAGCATAATTAAAAGATGGCTGCAATACAGGCCTGGCAGAGCATCACCAGAGAAGACACCCAACAACTGGTGAAGTCCATGAATCGCAGACTTCAGTCAATCATAGAACAAGTTAGGGCTTTATGAACAAGTTAGGGCTTTATTCTTTGGAGCGCAGAAGGTTAAGGGTGGACTTGATAGAGGTCTTTAAAATGATGAGAGGGATAGACAGAGTTGACGTGGATAAGCTTTTCCCACTGAGAGTAGGGAAGATTCAAACAAGGGAACATGACTTGAGAATTAAGGGACAGAAGTTTAGGGGTAACATGAGGGGGAACTTCTTTACTCAGAGAGTGGTGGCTGTGTGGAATGAGCTTCCAGGGAAGGTGGTGGAGGCAGGTTCGATTTTATCATTTAAAAATAAATTGGATAGTTATATGGACGGGAAAGGAATGGAGGGTTATGGTCTGAGCGCAGGTATATGGGACTAGGGGAGAATACGTGTTCGGCACGGACTAGAAGGGTCGAGATGGCCTGTTTCCGTGCTGTAATTGTTATATGGTTATATTATATGGTTATATTGCACGCAAAGGATATGCACCAAAATACTAAACATGAGTACTTTCATTACACGACATTGATGTGTCCCAAACATTATGGTGCCCTGAAATGGGGGGACTATGTATAAACACTGCTGTAATTTCTACATGATGAAACCAAAATATATAAAAATGGCCTTTATTAAAATCTGACAATGTGCACTTTACCCACATGTGATTTTTTTCTATTACAAATCTCAAATTGTGGAGTACAGAGGCAAATAAATAAATGATGGGTCTTTGTCCCAAACATTATGGAGGGCACTGTATATTAAATAAAAATTAATAAATCAATTAATTTCACAATGTTTACATTTGGCCTGCATTTGGGCTGGTGTGGTACACATGCTGCTTTACGGCAGGACTATGGGAGGTTTAGCAATTATTTCTGCAGCAAAGACACTTCTATCGATAGAACTGAATGAGCAAGCACTCAGCAGACAAATGCCTGGGTCAACGTCAAATGTAGAGGAGAATAAAAGACAGATGGCTGCAAGATTTCCTGAGCCAAAAAGATTGGTACCAACATGTCATGAATAAATTATATGGGACATACTACAGTGTAAGCCTGTTGCAAAAATAAGATAATCGAAAATTTAAAAAAAACTGTGGATGCTGGAAGTCTGAAATTAAAGCAGAAAATGCTGGAAACACTCAGCAGGTCAGGCACCACCTTTGGGAAGAGAAACGGAGCTAACATTCAGGTTGAAGACCCTTCATCGGGCACAGTCCTGCTGAGTGTTTCCAACATTTTGTAACGGAATTAAAATGTTCTAGTTGTTGTGGTCGGTGACACTGGAAGCTATGTTGTGCCTTTCTAACATTATAAATCCATTCTCGATTGCATTCGCTAAAAACGTAATTACAGTAATGTAGACTTAATGAAGTCCACTTGAAATTCAGTTACTTTTGCTTCAATGGAATTGAGTATCAGAAACAGACTTCAACACAGATGAATAACCACATTCTTTACCTAGAGGATACTTAAAGTTTCTACTCTCCACTCCCTTGATTATATAAGGGATTTGTCACAGTAATACAGTAAGGGCAGAGTCTTGGTTTTGGCTTGTTTCCCCCACAACCCAAGATTCCTCCTCGTGAGGGCACAGTGAAAGATTTCACCTTATGACGGCAGCTTGTACATGGCTGTAGACTGTTTCTTACACTTCCCCTCCAATCAGCAGGCCACAGGAATGTGTGATCATCTGGACCAAGATGAGACACCAGGATTATTTGTTTTCAAGAAGGAACTGCAGATGCTGGAAGATCGAAGGTACACAAGGATTATTTGTTTGATTGCTTGTCTGGTATCCCTTTAGATTAAATGCTCCTTGGTCTGGGGTAGCACTGTGGCACAGTAGTGGAGTTGCTGCCTTACAGCACCAGCTGGCAACGGTTGCTGCCTGTACAGAATTTGTACGTTCACCCTGTAACTGTGTGGGTTTTCTCCGGGTGCTCCAGTTTCCTCCCACACTCCAAAGCCGTGCAGGTTTGCAGGCTAATTGGCTTCTGTAAACTGCCCCTAGTGTGTACGACGTAAAAGTAGGGTAACATAGAACTAGTGTCCAGTGGGCCGAAGAGCCTGTTTCCACACTGTACCTCAAAATCAAAATCATATACTTACATTTTATTTTATTGAATCCCGCTCCGTTATTCAAAGGAAGTGGACATTGATGCCTCCTAATACCTTGATTTCTGAGTCTAGCTGGTTTTTCGCACCATGTCATTTTTACGTAGTAATTAGTTCATAAACTAAACAGAAATTGCTATTGAGGACACAGTTTGCCATTTTACTCCATTACCTCATCTTACATGTAATAAGTAGCAGGTGTCTCCAGTTCTCATCTGTACATTGCAAGTAGATAGCAACATCAGAGCAGATGCCAATGATGAGACAAGACCTGAGAGCTTAGAAAATGTCAAGAGACAGTTAACCAACTGAGCCATTCTTCTGTCAAAAATATGAAGCTGAGGTTTGGAGAGAGATGTTTTCAATTCTGCGGCACCCAAAAGGGAATACCCGATAAATCCATAAAGAATTGAGGTGAATCATAACACAGATTGGTGAGAATGTGGCACTTGTTATCACAGGTAGTGGTTGAGATTTAGTTTAGTTTTGCGATAAAGCACGGAAACAGGCCCTTCGGCCCACTGAGTCCATGCCAACCAGTGATCCCCACACATGAACACTACACTACACACAAAGGACAATTTACTACTTTGCCAAAGCCAATTAGCCTACAACCTGTACGTCTTTGGAGTGTGGGAGGAAACCGGAACAACCGGAGAAAAGCCACGCAGGTCACGGGGAGAACGTACAAACTCCATACAGACATCAGCCGTGGTCAGGATCGAACCCTGGTCTCTGGTGCTGCAAGGCAGCAACTCTACCACTGCACCACCGTGCCACCCCTCAAAGATGAAACGTAAAGAATGAGAGGGATAAAGAGGTAGGTGGTTAGGGTGAGATAGGGTGGAAGGAGGTCCGTGTGAACAGCATGAACAGCCACATTGGTGGAACCGTCTCTTTTCCATACAGGTGAAATTAATGACCACTCACTTCTGATGGAAGCAGCTGATGCCGCCCCTGTGGGCACAAGCGAGGCTCATGTAGAGGATTAATACACTGAGAGACAATTCCCTCCAAGGCCTTCTGCTCTTTCCCTGCAACCTGAGCAGAGAATCCATGGAAAATCATCCAAAAACAATTACAAGCCACTTAGAACCAAACTAAAAGATGCCATGTGAATGGAAACTTTTGGGGTCTCACGGGATCCGAAAAATGCTTTGCACTTAACGCAAGTGTTTCTGAAACATAGAGTCAGCTGGAAAAAAGACAATTTGTACCACCTGCAAACAGCATAATTTGTTTACTGATGGCACTTTAGGGGTGAACGCTGGCCAGGACAGAAGGGATAAACAAACACCCTCCACCCCCTCCTCCCCCTCGTCCCCTCCAACTAACTCTCTGTGGAAGGAGTAGGTGAGGCTCGGTCTAACGTTCCATCCAAAGGACATCAGCTTGGACAGTGCATCACCACAGCGCCAATCCAGATCTCATGCACAAGGCTGACGAGAAGGTCGTGCAATCACAACCTTCTGATTCAGAGGCAGGAGGCTAATATGTTAACGGTTTTTACAGAAAATGGAAACACACTCACACTGTACCAGCTGAACGCAGCACTAGAGAAATGACCTAATTATGTACAATCTGTTAACCAATTATCTAGATTAAAACTGTGACAGTACTGAGGCAAATCTGTTTCTGTTGAAATGCTGCCATCTTGAAGTACATTTATTACTTGGTTGTAACGCTTCCATATGTGGATGTCAAAGGTGTAGGAATTACCATTCTCACTTGCTGGTGAGCAAACAAAAAGCGGTAGAAATGTTTTACAAATGTTCTGCAAATGTTATGCTTCATCTTCCATTACATTTGTAACTGATAGCTTTGTTTTGATAACAGGAAACACCAGACAAACAAGTTATGTAGTGTATGCAAGTGACCAGGGAGTAAAATGTGGGAAGAATACAAAAAAAGTGATGAATGCAGGATTCGTGTAAATGGGTATTAGTGGTCTGTGCAAACTCAGTGGGTGGAGGGCATGTTTCTATGTTGCTATGATTCACCTGCAGCCTTTGCTTGATGACCCAAAATGTTGTCGATCTATTTCCTCCACGACCTTCTCGTCAGCCTTGTGCATGAGATCTGGATTGGCGCTGTGGTGATGCACTGTCCAAGCTGATGTCCTTTGGATGGAACGTTAGGCCAAGCCTCACCTACTTCCTCCACAGATGCTGCCTGACCCACAGGGTTAGTCCAGCACTTTGTGATTTGCACTATATGCATTGACAAATACATACTCATATGTGGGAACTTTGTTCTGCAATGTCAACCACTTGGGAAAATGGGCGGAGGAAGTAATGCACTCCCAAAAGTGACATAATTTGGCCACTGCCTTCTGAGTGATCCATTGGTCATAAGGTCATAGGTGATAGGAGCAGAATTAGGCCATTCGGCCCATACTCCACCATTCAATCATGGCTGAGCTATCTCTCCCTCCTGACCCCATTCTCCTGCCTTTTCCTCATAATCCCTGACACCCGTACTAATCAAGAATCTATCTAACTCTGCTTTAAAAAATATCCATTGTTGGCCTCCACAGTCTTCTGTGGCAAAGAATTACACAGATTCATCACCCTCTGACTAAATAAATTCCTTCTTATCTTCCTAAAGGAATGTCCTTTAATTCTGAGGCTATGACCTCTAGTCCTAGACTCTCCCACTAGTGGAAACATTGGTACTTATTACATAAAAACGCAAGAAAATAAAACAGGAGTAAGCCACCACTTTAACCTGCCCAGCCAGCTGATTCAATTTAATCACATTTGATCTTGTCCTGGCCTCCTCCTCTTAAGTAACAAGCTGCTGGGGCAAGCTGCTGAGCTGCAACTGTGGAAGGAAAGGAATCATTGATGTTATGGGCCAAGAACCTTCAGCAGGAGTTATATGCAGATTTTTGTGTCTCCACCTAATGGTCTTACCTTCCACTACCTGCAACCTCCGGCAACCACCTTCAACTAGCATCGCAACCGACATTGAATAAAAGATTACCGATTTTTAAAACGGCAACCTATTTTTAGTCGCGGCCGGTTTTGAATTTTTTGAAATAATCGCCGGAACATAGAAGAAGCGGAAACCACTTTCGACCATTAGGGAGACTGACAAAAAGCTCCGGGAACCGCAAGGAAACCTTGGCTGGGGCGCAAAGTCTCCAGAGGTTTCCGTTCAGGTTTCCTAAGTGGGGCAGGGGCATACACTACCTGTACCATATAATCTTCAGTTCCCTGATCATTCAAAAAAATATCTACCTCCTTTTTAAATACCTCCACAATGCTCTGAGTTTTTTTCTTCAGAATTCCAACAATTCAGCAGACTGAGAAAATAAATTCTTACACACCTCTGTTTTAAATGAGCACCCCCGATCTTGTTACTATGCCTCCTCATTGAAACTTCTCATGCGAGAAAACAACTCAACATCTACTTTGACAAAAGGGATTATTTTTAGAAATCTAGCCAATTCATATCCCTCTAGTGACCTCTTCAAAACAAACTACCTGGTGATTATCACTTGTTTTTTTTGAGAGCTTGATGTCCTCAAATTGGCTGTCATTTTCCAACACAACAACAGCTCAAATTGGTGGCATTATATTACACTCATCGAAGACACGATATGTCTTGCAGATCTTAAGATATTAAGTGAATGGATAAAACGAGGGCAGTTGGGGATCAATGTAATAAAATATAAGGTCAATTAGCTTGCATCTAAAAAGACCAAATACGAATTTGGGTGCAGAAACCAAACAAAATGTCTGCTTCCTGACCAACTAACATCACCAGAAACAAATTTGAATCTTACAATGTTGTTGTTTTTGAAACTTTCCATGGAAATTAATTGGTGGATTTTCTGCATTTCACTTTCAAAGCACTTTAGGAAGTGACTATACCTCAAAAAAGATGCAGTTGGCTATAAAGCAGATTGTAGAGTCCAGAACTGTTCCTGTAAAGACAAGTCTATTTATTTGCTGTGCATAATGTGTGGGCCCCAAGATCAAGGGAGTTCTGTTCTCTCAGGCACTGATGGTAGAGCCGCTGCCTCATAGCGTTAGAGACCCAGGTTCAATCCTGACCTCGGGTACTGTCTAATTGGGCTTTGTGCATTCTTCCCATGACGGCATGGGTTCTCTGGTTTCTCCCATATCTCAAAGACGTGCATGTTAGGAGGCTAATTGGCCACTATAAATTGGCTGTGTGTAGGGGAGTGGATGCGAAAATGGGATAAGCATACAACTAGTGTGAATGAGTGGAAGATGTTCGGCATGGACTCGATGGGCCGGAGAATCGGTTTCCAAGCTGTGTGACTAAAGTGAGCTACAAGTTTGAGGCAATTTTGATCGTACCCTAGACTATTGGATCCTATTTTGGGCATTGCACATCATGTAGGAATGATTGAGCTTAAATGGTGAAGATGCAATCCAATTCAACTTGTTTAGTATGATAATTGTTTTTGAGCACAGATGCAGATAAACTATTGATTCAGATGGGGAAATCTAATGGCAACTGCCTCACTAAACTCTAAAGGGTTTTTTTCCACAAAATAAATGGAAATTTATGAACTGCCTAAAAAGCTTTGTATGGTGGACCAAGGATCAAACGTTTTATTTTTCTTAGCTAAAGTATTAAAGGTTAGGGATGAAGGTAAATAGAGTTTCAAAATAGCACGGCATAGAAACAGGCCCTATATCCAAACCGACCATTGTACCAATCTGCTATAATTCCATCTGGCTGCATTAGGTACATATCCCTCCACATCTTGCCTATTCAACTGTTTATTAAAATACCTGAAACATAATGATTAAATCTGATTCCACCATCTCCTCAGGCAACGTGTTCCAGATATTAACTAGTCTCTGTGAGAAAAACATTCCCCTCAAATCCCCACTAAACCTCCTCCCTCTCACTTTAAACATATGATCTTTTGTTTTTAACATTGAGAAAAGATTCTATCTTTCCTACCGATGCCTTTAAAAAGGTTATGTACCATCAGGTCACCACTCAGCCTCCTTTGCTTCAAGAAGAACAGGCCCAGTCTACCCAATAAATAGATATAAAATGCTGGTGTAACTCAGCAGGACAGACAGCATCTCGGGAGAGAAGGAATTTAGTGAGGCATCTCTCCAGAGATATTGCCTGTCCCACTGAGTTACTCCAGTCTATCCAATCTGTCCTTAGAACTAAGGCCCTCCAATGCTGGCAAATAGGTAGAGTTGAGATGGAACTCACCCATGTACAGGCAAAATAAAGGAATACATTGGGGACTATATGATTCACTCTTCATTACATTTTTTGGATACAAATCAGAAAATGGAATTGTTTACTCTGAAATGAAAAACAAAAACAAATAGGGTTCACAATTCCATCACACAAAGGAATAAGAAGGAAATGCACCAAATTGCTAGAAAAAGCCTGTCTTCAATCACATTTGTTTAACGTAGCCAGAAAAAAAACAAATCACAGGCAATAGGATTGGGCCCATTGTAATAGGAAAACTGAACTAACATTTCCATCCTGCACAACTTAGAGCCTTCTGTGGTTTTGTCATTAACATGTTTATCCGTTAATCCTTGTTTGGTAACACAAAAAGTGGCGTTGAACCAAATTATTAATTGTTTGTGCATGCAACTACTGTTACAATAATGTTCAACAGCTCTGTTAAGTTAACCAAGAAGAGGATTCAGCACTTTAAGATGATGGCCTTTATTATAATTCATATTGGATTTATTTGTATGATTCATTTTAGAATTTGAACCATTCTCCTTTTCTGGTGTGGCACCATGGCAACCTATAATTATGAAAATAAACATCATTCCAAAAGTTGCTTCGTAATGAATTTGCTTCCAACGAATGCTGGATGTAAGCACTTGAATACAATATGCTGAATACAATGATGAGCATTGAAACAAACAGCTCCAAATCTGGCTGGCTATTGAGAATTCTAGCAATGAGAGAGTCTGAAGAAGGGCCCACAACCCAAATCGTTGTCTGCCCATTTCCTTCCACCGACGCTGCTTGACCCGCTGAGTCCCTTCAATAGTTTATTTTTTGCTCTTTGAGAGAGTGATTTTGAATTGGTAATGTATCAATGTTATATTCCCATTTTCAGATGTTCGTGGAGCAAGCTCATAGCTGCAAATCAACAAATTATTTATTTTTCAATAGCAAGGTCTACCTAGCATTACTAAAAATACTTTATTCGCCACAGAAGATGTTTCATCAACATCTAAAGCATTCCAATGGGTTGTGGACTCTTTTACGCTCTACAGATCACAAATAATTCCCTCAGGTAGTTGACATAGACTAAGTACCCCAGCTGATATCTACTCATGAGGTTGTAGGGTATCAGCAGACAAGGAAATGTTTTTTTTCACTCCAAGGAGATGTTGGGGTCTGAACCACGGTGCATGGAAAAGTGCTGTAAGTCGCAATGTTTCATTTCATGTGAACAATACTTTTAACGCTATTATCTTCAGGGTCATAGATCTAGTGCTTAAAGGTTTAGGCCAAGTTCTCGTCTCTGAGCAGAGCAGACACAATGAGCTATCCTTGGACCAACAACAAACCAAATCTGTAGAAGGAAATGGACAGATGACGTTTCGGGTCAGGACCCTCCTGTCATCTGCCTGTTTCCCTTCACAAATGCAGCCTGATCTTCTGAATTCCTCCAGCAGTTTGTTTTTTTTTCGCTCATGATTCCAGCATCTGCAAGCTTCTGTGCTTCCTGGACCAACATTATTACATTACTGTGGCCTTGCTACATTATAACAGCAATTCTACTTCAAAGTACTTAATCGACAGTCAGGCAGCTCAGCATGTTCTGAAAGAGACAGGTAAGAAAATAAATAATCGCTAGCCTTTCTTCCTTTCCCCACAGAACTGTTGATACACTCTGAGGGAATCTCACCAATATTCTTTTTCAGACAGGTTGAGCAGGCTAGGGCTCTTCTCCCTAGAGTACAGGAGGAAGAAGTGGTGATCTTATAGATGTGTACAAAATCATGAGAGGAATAGATCAGGTAGACACAGAGTCTCTTGCCCAGAGCAGGGGAACCTATAACCAGAGGACGTGGGTTTAAGGTGAGGGCGGAAAAAATTAATAGGAACCTGAGGAGTAGCTTTTTCACACAAAGAGTGGTGGGTATATGGAACATGATGCCAGAGGAGGTAGTTGAGGCAGGTACTATCGCAATGTTTGAGAAGCATTTAGACAGATACAAGGATAGGACAGGTTTAGAGGGATATAGGCCAAACGCAGGCAGGTGGGACTAGTGTAGAATAGACATGTTGGTCGGTGTGGGCAAATTGAGCCGAAGGGCTTGTTTCCATGCTGTATGATTCTATGACTCTATAAAGATCACAATTAAAGCATTGTCCCAATAAAATGTCAGGCAAACTGAAAGCCTAACTCATCTTTTGTATAAACTGTACAAAATGCATCTCTTGTTCACAAGAGGCTGTTTAACTCTATCAAAAATTTCAAGGCTGTCTTGAATTCTGACTCCGCTAGTTACTTTCAACATAAACACTCTATACTTACAAGAACATTGGAATGGAGACAGGCTCTTTGGCCTACTCCATAATTCAATTAGCCCCAGGCCGATATGCATTTAATGCGGTTAGTCTCTCTATCTTCTATGCCCAACCATATCATTCACCACTAAAAGAACAAGGATGGGAAAAGCTCAGTCAGAAAAAGGGTCTCGACCCAAAACATCACCCATTCCTTTTATCCATAGATGCTGCCTGTCCCGCTAAGTTACTCTAGCATTTTGTGTCTATATTTGATGGGAAGAGAGATCACCATACGCCTTTGAATGGATTTGACCATAAATCAGGAAGCCATATGCAGCTGACTTAGAGAAAAATTAAAAAAAAAACTTTCGTTAAAATAAAATAAAACTATCTCAAAGCTTCAGCTGAAAGCCTCCAATTGGCTTTACAATAAGTGTCAATGACTTCTAACTGAGTAAACAGTTAAAGAAGATCAGACAGAACAATGCAAAAACAAATGGGGTTCAATATCTGAAAACCAAATCTCTGTTTATATATATGCCATAACTTATCATAAAGGAAATCAGAATGCTGTAAATTTAAAGAAAACATTAAAAACATGCTGGAAACACTCAGCATGTATGTTCTCCCTGACGTACACTTCAAAGATGTACAGGTTTGTAGATGAATTGGCTTGGTAAATGTAAAAATTGTTCCTAGTGGGGTGTACGGTAGTGGTAATGTGCTGGGATCGCTGGTTGGTGCAGACCTTTTCGTGGAAAAAAAACCCTCAAGAGAAGGAATCAACACGAGTTGCTGTCAGATTACCTGTGTACAAGCCGGAGACTGTGCAAGCCATTTTATCTGTGGAAGGCTGTGCAATACATACGTATCCAGAGACATTGTGTGAGGATGGCCGCTGTATTTATCCAGCGGCAAGAGCAAGGAAAGTCTGGCCTGCTTGTGTATAGAATAGCCTCCATTTTGTAAGGCACATGACTGATGTGAAGAGTCTTCCTTGAAACGATAGGAACATTTCAGTTTAAAATAACAGAATCTGTAGCCTGCTGAAGCATCTTGTCCTGACCTTATAAACTGTTTATCAGCAAAATAAAAATTCACAAATTTTACAAGATTTCAGCAATCGTAGAAAACTCATATTTTTACTCATCTCTTGCTTTTGCTATTGCATTAACAGCCTAAAATTTGTGTACCATGAAAAAGTATTTAACTCAATCATTATTTTCAGTGCTGTTGGGAAAGGAACAACCAATGTTTAGGAAGGAACTGCAGATTTTGGTTTAAACCGAATATAGACACAAAATGCTGGAGTTACTCAACAGGACAGGCAGCATCGGGTCGAGACGAGACATGAAATGTCACCCATTCCTTTCTCCAGAGATGCTGCCTGTCCTGCTGAGTTACTCCAGCACTTTGTGTCTATATTCTGTGTATCAACAATGTTGTGCTTGTAGATATGTTAGGATCTCTGCATATAGACATTGGAGCCATTTCAACTTGCTAATCAGCTGTGAGATTTGTTCCAATCAAAATCATTTATTACAGTGAGGAAATTAGTCCACTCAGCAATGTTAGCTGAATTGCAGCTTTTTCTATTGGTTTATGAGGAAAAGCCTATGTCAGCTGTGTTGCCCCTCAGTCATAAGGATGTGGGTTCAAATCTCTGACGCTCCCAACTTATTGAAACAATGGCACTTAACAGCATTGATATGCAGAGGGATCTTGTGGTCCAAGTCCATCATTCACTGAAAGTGGCAACACACATAGATAGAGTGGTAAGGACGGCATACGGTATGCTGGCCTTCATTGGTGAGGGCACTGAGAAGGGGAGAGAAGGGGGTAGAAGGGGGGAGAAGGAGAGCAGAAGGAGTGGAGACACTTTTAAGAAGCCAGACAACTTTTAATAAAGTTTAGCGGACATTTAACATTACCTTATCTTTCATGTTTATCTCCTATAAGCTACAAAACATTGAAGAAAACAGGGCCACAGGAGAGCTTTGTACATAGAATATGTTGCTTCGATGACACAACAAGTGTATCAACTTGGCGACACTATGAATGTAAAGATGTGTATGAATAAAGTTTATTTTTGAAAGAAAATGGGTAAAACCTCTGCCAAATTGACAGCCCTGATATGTTTAGGGCAACTAGATGAAAGCTAAGAGTCTGGTCTCTGGAATGACATGGATATTTTCTCGTCTACCGGGTTG
The DNA here is from genome assembly GCF_010909765.2 of Amblyraja radiata. NCBI lineage: Eukaryota > Metazoa > Chordata > Chondrichthyes > Rajiformes > Rajidae > Amblyraja > Amblyraja radiata. The sequence continues at coordinate 80,259,533 of NC_045961.1, read as the reverse complement.
GTGTGTCAGACAAACATTTCGCTGTTGCTTTACATGCAACTCTCATTCCTCTCAAACTGTTTTCTAAGCTCTTCACAAATTGGATTTCTCTACATATCAGAAGTAAATGTACTTCATCTGCAACTTGATCAGCATGTAACGCCTTCACACTAGATGAGCATACAATACAGCATTCTATGAATCAGGTGGTTCATTGTCTACTATTCCTGTATATCAGTACTGCACTGCCCTACATTTCATGTTCAATTTCCTCTTATTAAAGCAGTCGTTTGGTCAATCAAAAGTGAATCACCCTGACTCAAATTTTCATCTGCCAAAGCTTATTTGACTTTAACAATAGGATGTGACTTTTAAATCTGCTTTAATCTTAACATAAAAAATATCCTCTCTTTGAAAAAGTTTTAAATATCCCTTTTTTCTACTTATGTCATTATCAGGCTCCTACTTCTTTCCTGCACTCAACCGCATGCATTACAGATTTTCTTTTGAACAGGCCATGCTAACAAAAAGAAACTAATGCAGGCAAGCAACTTCTAAATTGGTCCTTTCTACTAATAATTGGTAAGTGGAAATACGCAAGTCCTCGGAATTAGATTTTATTCAGAATTAAGGCACGACTTTAGCACAATTTGTGCTTTGCACATTCTTTGAACAGTTCCCGGTGAGCGGGGCCAAGCCCTTCGGCAGGCTAAGAAACATTTAGACTAGTACATGGATAGTACAGGTTTGGAGGGAGATGGGTCAAACACAGGCAGGTGGGCCAAGTGTAGCTGGGACATGTTCGCCGGTGTAGACAAGTTGGGCCGAAGGGCCTGTTTTCACACTGTAAGACTCCTCTATGACACTATGTAGCTAGGTACAGTAAAATGCTTTGGTTTGCATACAAACCAGTAAAATTACAGACACCTCGGCAGTACACAACTGTCACCACGTTTTGGCGGCGATAGAGTTACAAAAGTTCGCCAAACAATTCTACTTACTGTCTTTTGCTGCTCGTAGCAGCAGTCCTCTCCTCGCTCCTCCCACACCATATCTCACCAAGGACACAGCCTGGTAGGCCCGCTCGCTCACCGTGGACTCTGAACCCAGCCCCGTGCCACCAGCGCCAATAGGACCTGCACTACGAGAGCAAGAAGGGACCCACGAGTAACCACCGGGAGCAAAGTGGGCCAGAAAGCGTGGCGGGCCATCGAGAGCGAGGGAACCGTCGGAGAGTTAGGTAGGCCGTCGAAGAGCGAGTAGGGCCACCAGAGAGCCATCGGAGAGCAAAGAAAGGCTGTCAGAAAGTGAAGGGGGCCGCCAAGAACAAAGGGGGGACCCGGCAGGGAGAGATGGGGTGCCAAAAATGGGGGGGCCTATTGAGGTGTGGGAGGGGCGAGGGGAAGACTGTAGATAGGACTGTTCAGTGAACTTTTGTAACTTTGTCGGCGCCAAAATATGACGAGAGTTGTGGCGAGGGCTGCGATTTTACTGGGTTGTATGCAAAACAAAGCATTTTACTGTACCTAGGTACATAGAGTACAGCGTGAAAACAGGCCCTTCGGCACAACTTGTCCATACCGGCCAACATGTACCAGCTACACAAGTCCCACTTGCCTGTGTATAGCCCATATTCCACCAAACCCTGTCCTATCCATGTACCTGTCTAACTGTTTCTTAAACATTGGGATAGTCCCTGCCTCAATTACCTCCTCTGGCAGCTTATTCCATACACCCACCACCCTTTGTGCGAAAAAGTTACCCCTCAGATTCCTATTAAATCTTTTCCCCTTCACCTTAAATCTATGTCCTCTGGTCTTCGATTCACCTACTCTGGGCAATCTCTGTACATGTGACAACAAAGCATCAGTAGAGTACTCAGTGCATCTTTCCTTTCAGAGTGCAAGGATCCATTTAGACAGACATTAACAAAAGTTCTGTCAATCCCCTCAAGTGCACATAAAAGTTCCTATTTCAAACAGAGAGAGCTTTGCATGCAGTGGTGCGGTATGTTTTCTACGTCTAACAGCAAGCAGAGTTTGTAAATAGGGTACACAAAATTGCTGGAGAAACTCAGCGGGTGCAGCAGCATCTATGGAGCGAAGGAAATAGGCCTATTTCCTTCGCTCCATAGATGCTGCTGCACCCGCTGAGTTTCTCCAGCAATTTTGTGTACCTTCGATCTTCCAGCATCTGCAGTTCCTTCTTGAACGAAGAGTTTGTAAATAGCCTGGTTCCCATCAGTTCATTAACTTCAGAAGATAACACTGAAAGCAGCTGCAAAACAGCATGCTCAATGGGTGATCAGGGAATAAGTGACAGAAACTATGATTTGTGCTTTAATCTGCGATTTGAAGAAGTTATCGCCAGTTTCATGATCAACGCTATCTATTTCAGCATCATTTAGACAGACACAGAGAGTTGGGAGTCTGTGGAATTCTCTGCCTCAGAGGGCCGGTTCTCTGGAAACTTTCAAGAGAGAGTTAGATAGGGCTCTTGAAGATAGGGGAGTCGGGGGATATGGGGAGAAGGCAGGAACGGGGCACTGATTGTGGATGATCAGCCATGATCACATTGAATGGCGGAGCTGGTTTGAAGGGACTCCTGCAACTATTGTCTATTGTCTATTTCCAATGGAAAATCTAGCAATGAATCAGACTCCCAGAGGTGTTTCAACTGCTGGTGTTCATAGAAACATAGAAATTAGGTGCAGGAGTAGGCCATTCGGCCCTTCGAGCCTGCACCGCCATTCAATATGATCATGGCTGATCATCCAACTCAGTATCCCGTACCTGCCTTCTCTCCATACCCTCTGATCCCCTTAGCCACAAGAGCCACATCTAACTCCCTCTTAAATATAGCCAATGAATTGGCCTCGACTACCCTCTGTGGCAGGGAGTTCCAGAGATTCACCACTCATTCATACAGTCTTAAGAGTCATATAGCACCGATACAGGTCCTTCAGCCCATCACTAATCATTGTGCTCATCTACATTAAATCTCTTCTGCCCACATAAGGTCTGTAGCCTTCTATAGACACAAAGTGCTGGAATAACATAGTGGGTCAGACAACATCTCTGGGGAAAAAGGATGGGTGATGTTTCGGATTGGGACCCTTCTTCAGACAATTATGCATAATTATGTATCAGCTCACCTCTCAGTCTCTTTCGTTGGAGGGGAAACAAATACAGTCTATCCAATCACTCCTGAGAATTAATGTTGATAAGTTCATAAGTGAGAGGATAAGAATTAGGCCAATTGACCCATCACGTCTCCTCCGCCATTCAATCATGGCTGATCTAGCTTTCCCTCTTAACCCCATTCTCCTGCCTTCTCCCCATAACCCCTGGCATCTGTACTAATTTGTACTAATGTCCACTAATCTAGGCAACATCCTGGTGAATCTCTTCTGCGTGACGAACTAAATTAAAAATTATATCAGTCACAATGCTATTGTATAATTTTAAAATTATTCTGGACATTTTCCCCTGAACCAAGAATTTAACCCTGTAAACAGCGAAAGATCAAAATTTCCCTCCATATCCAATGACCATAAAAATTCATTGCATAAAATATTCCTGTCCAACTTAGTGGTCAAGTTGCTGGGTATAGCAATAACCCTTCGGTCCAGCAACAATAGCAGAGGAACCACAGAACTGTTGCCATAACACTTGGCATATTAGGGACAGGAAGAATTCACTTGAGTATGTGCGTACATGAAAATAATTGTGAGTTTCATTGATTTCCCATTGAAAACCCATTGATTTCTCTAATTTGAGTTAACCTACTACTAACCCCCCTCCCCCCTCCACAGCCCTTTTCCCCTTTTTACCCCACACTGCCACTTTTTGTTTCAACCTTCTCCTCTCTTCCCCTGTGCACAACCTACATTCCCACCAATTTCTCCCCTTCCCCTCGTGCTACTGTCCTCTCTCTAGCTTCGCAATTCGCAACTCTTGAACCCTATCTCACACCTTCCACTTTTACCTCTGGTCTTTGTTTCAACCATCTGCCTAACAATAAACCCTCTCGTATGCACCCACCTATTACCTGCCATGCTTTGTCCTGCTTCTCCTATCTCCCAGCTTTCTTCTCCCCCCCTACAATCAGTCTGAAGAAGGGTCTCGACCTGAAACGCCACCTATTTCATGTTCTCCAGAAATGTTGCCTGAGCTGCTGAGTTACTGAAGCACTTTGAGTCCTTTGCTCTTTTTGGAATCAATATTTGTAACTTTTAAGGTGGACCCCATAGCAAACTAGCTTTGACCAAACCTTGAAAACAAAATTGCAAGAAAATACAGCAATCAGATCACAAAACCCTGGCTGGTGAAACCGTCCATAGAACAAGACCCCTGCAACCCGATTTATTTCAGGAGTGTGATCATGCCGTTTAGCTGAAGACTGCCTGGCGAGAAGAACTCCAAAATTCAATGTTGCTGCAAAAGAAAATTGAAGAAATTACTGCATTCAAAATTGTATCTTCCCTTATCTCCTCAGCAACTCTCCCACTAGGTCAACACATGACACGAGGTGTAGAAGGGAGAATTATTGATATGACTTCAATAATGTGGAAAGGAAGCTTTAGCGATATTTCTTAAAATGAGTTGGAATGTATTATTTAAAGTTATCAACCGAACAGCCCAGAGGAATGCTTTCAAATCTTATCCAGTAATAGCACTCATGTTATATTAAAAGCTCAGATTGCGATCTGAAATGATGTCTTCTGAACAAGAGCTACACACCGTATTGTTGCAATGATTCCATCGTAGTCCAAACAACAATATACCTAAAGGGCTTCTTTAAGGCAGCAAATGCCTCAAGGCATTTCAAAGAGTATTATTGATCAAACATTTGACTTTGAGGGATGTGAAAGAGATATCAGGAAGGCTTTAAGCATGACCTAAACAGAGGCAGAAGGAGTGAGATGCGGTAACTAAGGTTGAAGCACCTTAGAAGGCACCCACGGCCAGTGGTTCAATGCCAAAAATCCGTTGGTGATGGTGGAGCACTGAAATCTTGGAGGGCTGGAGGAGGTTACAGAGATAAAGAGAAACACAGGACCTGTGTAGGTTGGAACATTTCTTTAGTCAGAGGATGGTGAATCTGTGGAATCCTTTGCCACAGAAGGCTGTGGAGGCCAAGCCAGTGGATATATTTAAGGCAGAGATAGATATATTCTTGATTAGTACAGGTGTCTGAGGTTATGGGGAGAAGGCAAGAGAATGGGGTTAGGAGGGAGAGATAGATCAGCCATGATTGAATGGCGGAGTAGACTTGATGGGCCAAATGGCCAAATTCTGCTCCGATCACTTATGATCTTACGAGCTTCCTTCATGTTAGACACGTGCTTCTGATCTTAAAATCTAATTAAGTTGCATATTCAATGATATTTTAAATTATGTAAAGATGCAATATCATTGTCCCCTATCTCTGCACTGTTGATCAGGGCCATAACATCTGGGAGAAGTTAATGCAAAGGCTTTTAAAAAAAAGTATAAACCAATGGCGGCTCTGTTTTGACTTTCCTCGAATGATTAAAGTGATTTGAGCTTGAAACTCACAATTATTTTCATGTACGCACATACTCAAACACACAGGCACAAAAATTGACAGGGGAGCATTCATAGCCCGCAACAAAAATATTGGATAGAAACACATGTTTTGCTCTTTCCTACTTCCACTACTAACCAAATAAAATACTAAGATAATCGCTAATTATTAATTCATGTAACTACCGATATCAGACTAAGGATTTCCTAGAAAGATGAATGAACATGTCCCTGCTTAATTTTGGTTTCCTTTAGTAAAAATGCAGAATTTTAAATGAGCTGATTGGTAGGTTAATTAGCTACTGTAAATGATATGGCAAAAGAATTAGGAGAGTTGATAGAAACTGAGAGAGAATGAATTACAAGCAAAGAAGTGGAGACAGGGGACTGATGGAATTATTCTGAGAGCTGATAAATGCTCAAGGGGTCAAATGTCCTTCTTCTATGTCTCCAGGAATTGTGTTAAATTCCAATAAGGGTGGAAATGTCAAGTACTCGAGAGCATAGCATTATAGTCAAAGGGGGACATTTTAAAGGTGATGTGCAAGTCATTTTTTTTACACTGTGTGTGGTGGGTCCCTAGGACTTGCTACCAGAGGTGCAGTAGAAACAGATATGATATTCGCATTTAAAATACTTTTAGGTACTGTAGGCACATGCATATGCTGCAAACAGATGGATTTACATCACATACAGGTTGATGCGATTGGTTTAAGTTAGTATCATGTTTGGCACAACATTGTGGGCAGAAAGGCCTTTTCCTTTGCTGCTCGGTTCTAAGTTTTAAACCTATGAACAAAAAAGTCCAGTAATTTGGATAGATAAAACAGAAAATCATTAAAATATTGTTGCTAAAACGTAATTGCATTTTACCCAGGAATTGTCACATAGGTACCTAACTGGTACATGTCAGACATCAGGAAATAATGCTTTAGTATCCAAAGGAGGAGAAGTGGTAAGAGTTGTGAAGGAAGAAGTAGCAATTCTTGCAGCTTGCCTATGGAAATGGTTCTGACCAAGTGTGGCAAAAGGGTAAGAGGATAAGAGGCAGGCATTAGAAGATTGCAGTTCCCAGGCTTGGGGCTGGAGGAGGATGGAGACGGGTGAGATCAAAGCAAAAGGACTAGCGTGTAATGATTAAGCACGTTCAAGTTAGTTCAAGAACCAGAGGGCATAGGTTTAAGGCAAGAGGGGAAATATTTAACAGGAACCTGCGGAACAATTTATTTCACACAATGGGTAAATGGAACGAGTTGCCAGAGGAGGTAGTTGGGCCAAATACTATAACAATATTTAAAAGACATTTGGACAGGTACATGGACAGGAAAGTTTTAGAGAGATATGGGCCAAATGCAGAGAGGTGGGACATCTTGGAGCATCTTGGTTGGCATGGGTAGGTAGGGTCGAATGAACAGTTTATGTGCAGTATGACTATGATTTTAAGTTGAAGAATGAAAAAAGGAAGTAGGGCACAAGAGACTGCAGTTGCTGGAATTCTGAGCAATAACCAAACCACTGGAAAAGCTCAGTAGGTCAGGCAGCATCTGTGGAAGGAAATGGACACATAATGTTTCGGGTTGAGACCCTTCTTCAGACTGATGGATTAAAAAGTAGAACTGCCTTCTTCCTCAATTAATCGATTATCTGGATCAGGACAACATGACCTTGCTTAAATTAAATATAAAGGATTAAATACAAATTAAATACAAAGAATCACTGAAAGTGAGCATTTGAAACTCAAATGACAGCTCTTTTCTTCCAGTTTTTCAATGGCATCCCTTCCTACCATAAAGATCACCTTCAACTACAAATGTGGTATGAACGTGATTTTTTTCTATTTGGTCTGTTAAAAGCAATTCATGAGTCAATCATGTTGGTCTGGTTTATAGGTATTTCCCAACCGGGACCCGTGTTTTCCTATGTACTTGTTCACAAACATAGGTCCTACTGTGGAATGCCTGCATCAGTATATTTGAAAGGTTCTACCCTGCCATCCATCAGAGTGATGTCTCTTGTTGTTTATGTTAACGGCTGGAATTCAGACTAACTACTTTGACCCTTGTTTTAAGGTACACTGCTTCAAACAAGGAGCAACTGAATACAGTCCCTTGAGAACCACTCTCTGCCAAACCTTAGAAAGACAGAGAACCACATTCCAAAGGCTAGAACCTTTGCTATCAGGTCATTAACAGAACATGATTGATTGATGTACATTGATGGATTGCAGGAGAAAGGACTTGACAGATGCAAAGAGTGCCGGCTTTTTCTGCATGACTGAGAAACTCTGCAGGATTCAAAGAATCTTAGCATTCAGGAATAAACCTACTATCGTTGAACCCCCCAAAAAAACCTGTTAAACGCTATTTATCATTTATCTACTTGTTTTCATTCCATGCAGTATGTTACGGGATTATAGGCTAACCCAAGAATTAGGAGAGAGCATAATCATCAAGACTTCGCCATATTTGGTTTCAGGATACCGCAAAAGTGGTTCAATGGGCTTGTTTAGAAATCACTTCCCCTCCATCCAAATACTATTCGGAATAATTGTCTCCTGTCTATGCTCCTTTACCCGCACACTGAATTTGTTTTTGTTTATTATATTGTTTACAGTATGTTATGTTCACATACTCTGTTCTGCTACTGCAAGTAAGAAGAAGGGTCTCGACCTGAAACGTCACCCATTCCTTCTCTCCAGAGATGCTGCCTGTCCCGCTGAGTTACTCCAGCTTTTTTATCTGTCTTTGGTTTAAACCAGCATCTGCAGTTCCTTCCACCACAGTAAGCTTGTCATTGTTCTCTCTGGGATATATAATAATGATAGGCCATTTAAGACTGAGGTGAGAAAAAAACGTTTTCACCCAGAGAGTTGTGAATTTGTGGAATTCCCTGCCACAGAGGGCAGTGGAGGACAAATCACTGGATGGATTTAAGAGAGAGTTAGATAGAGCTCTAGGGGCTAGTGGAATCAAGGGATATGGGGAGAAGGCAGGCACGGGTTATTGATTGGGGACGATCAGCCATGATCACAATGAATGGCGGTGCTGGCTCGAAGGGCCGAATGGCCTCCTCCTGCCCTTTTTTCTAAGTTTCTATTTCTATGAAACTCTCTTGACGCTTGAATACTTATACCTCCAATACATTCATACATATTTCTACACTCTGCCGTTACCATTCCCTTTGTTCAGATTTGGCACTCCTTAGAAGAATTACATGGTCTATTACTTCTGGAACATGTATCTATCAGAAATATTCATGTGACCACTGATGAAAATTGGGTTAATGGGGTAAAGCAATTTTGCACACACTTTTCCCTTCTGAATGGCTTTTTATTCAAATAGTTTGTCACTAGCGTGCAGCTCCATATAACAAATACAGCACGGAAACAGGCCATCTCGACCCCTCTAGTCCGTGCCGAACACATAGTCTCCCCTAGTCCCATATACCTGCGCTCAGACCATAACCCTCCATTCCTTTCCCATCCATATAACTATCCAATTTATTTTTAAATGATAAAAACGAACCTGCCTCCACCACCTTCACTGGAAGCTCATTCCACACAGCTACCACTCTCTGAGTAAAGAAGTTCCCCCTCATGTTACCCCTAAACTTCAGTCCCTTAATTCTCAAGTCATGTCCCCTTGTTTGAATCTTCCCTACTCTCAGTGGGAAAAGCTTTTCCACGTCAACTCTGTCTATCCCTCTCATCATTTTAAAAACCTCTATCAAGTCCCCCCTTAACCTTCTGCGCTCCAAAGAATAAAGCCCTAACTTGTTCAACCTTTCTCTGTAACTTAGTTGCTGAAACCCAGGCAACATTCTAGTAAATCTCCTCTGTACTCTCTCTATTTTGCTGACATCCTTCCTATAATTAGGCGACCAAAATTGTACACCATACTCCAGAATTGGCCTCACCAATGCCTTGTACAATTTTAACATTACATCCCAACTTCTATACTCAATGCTCTGATTTATAAAGGCCAGCACACCAAAAGCTTTCTTTACCACCCTATCTACATGAGATTCCACTTTCATGGAACTGTGCACAGTTATTCCCAGATCCCTCTGTTCACCTACATTCTTCAATTCCCTACCATTTACCATGTACGTCCTATTTTGATTTGTCCTGCCAAGATGTAGCACCTCACACTTATCAGCATTAAACTCCATCTGCCATCTTTCAGCCCACTCTTCCAACTGGCATAAATCTCTCTGTAGACTTTGAAACTCTTCTTCATTACCCGCAACCCCACCTATCTTGGTATCATCTGCATACTTACTAATCCAATTTACCACACCATCGTCCAGATCATTGATGTACATGACAAACAACAGTGGACCCAACACAGATCCCTGTGGCACCCCACTCGTCACTGGCCTCCAACCTGACAAACAACCATCCACCATTACTCTCTGGCATCTCCCATTCAGCCACTGTTGAATCTATCTTGCTACTCCACCATTAATACCCAACCATTGAACCTTCTTAACCAACCTTCCATGAGGAACCTTGTCAAAGGCCTTACTGAAGTCCATATACACAACATCCACTGCTTTACCCTCATCAATTTCCCGAGTAACATCTTCAAAAAATTCAAGAAGATTAGTTAAACATGACCTTCCAGGCACAAATCCATGTTGACTGTTCCTAATCAGACCCTGTTTATCCAGATGCTTATATATATTATCTCTAAGTATTCTTTCCATTAATTTGCCCACCACTGACGTCAAACTAATAGGTCTATAATTGCTAGGTTTACTCTTAGACCCCTTTTTAAACAATGGAACAACATGCGCAGTACGCCTGTCCTCCGGCACTATTCCCGTTTCTAATGACATTTGAAATATTTCTGCCATAGCCCCTGCTATTTCTACACTAACTTCCCTCAATGTCCTAGGGAATATCCTGTCCGGACCTGGAGACTTATCCACTTTTATATTTCTCAAAAGTGTCAGTACTTCCTCTTCTTTGATCCTCATAGTTTCCATAGCTACTCTACTTGTTTCCCTTACCTCACATAATTCAATATCCTTCTCCTTGGTGAATACCGAAGAAAAGAAACTGTTCAATATCTCCCCCATCTCTTTTGGCTCTGCAGATAGTTGGCCACTCTGACTCTCTAATGGACCAATTTTATCCCTCGTTATCCTTTTGCTATTAATATAGCGGTAGAAACCCTTCGGATTTACTTTTACCTTACTTGCCAAAGCAACCTCATATCTTCTTTTAGCTTTTCTAATTTCTTTCTTAAGATTCTTTTTACATTCTTTATACTCCTCAAGCACCCCATTTACTCCATGCTGCCTATAACTATTGTAGATATCCCTCTTTTTCCGAACCAAGTGTCCAATTTCCCTTGAAAACCATGGCTCTTTACAATTTTTACGATTTCCTTTCAACCGAACAGGGACATAAAGATTCTGTACTCTTAAAATTTCACCTTTGAATGTACTCCATTTCTCTTCCACATCTTTCCCATAAAACAAACTGTCCCAATTTACTCCTTTTAAATCCTTTCGCATCTCCTCAAAGTTAGCCTTTCTCCAATCAAAAATCTCAACCCTAGGTCCAGTTTTGTCCCTCTCCATAATTATATTGAAACTAATGGTATTGTGATCACTGGACCCGAACTGTTCCCCAACGCATACCTCTGCCACCTGACCCATCTCATTTCCTAACAGGAGGTCCAGTACCGCCCCTTCTCTAGTAGGTACTTCTATGTATTGTTGCAAAAAACTATCCTGCACACATTTTACAAACTCCAACCCATCCAGCCCATTTACAGAATGTGTTTCCCAGTCTATGTGTGGAAAATTGAAATCTCCCACAATCACTACCTTGTGCTTACTACTAATATCTGCAATCTCCTTACATATTTGCTCTTCCAATTCTCGCTCCCCATTTGGCGGTCTATAATACACCCCTATAAGTGTTGCTACCCCTTTCCCATTTCTTAGTTCCACCCAAATAGCCTCCCTAGACGAGCCCTCTAATCTATCCTGCCAAAGCACTGCTGTAATATCTTCCCTGATAAGCAATGCAACACCTCCACCTCTTGCCCCTCCAATTCTATCACACCTGAAGCAACGAAATCCTGGAATATTTAGTTTCCAATCACAGCCCTCCTGCAACCATGTTTCACTGATCGCCACAACATCATACTTCCAGGTGTCAATCCAGGCTCTAAGTTCATCCACTTTTCTTACAATGCTCCTAGCATTAAAATATACACATTTAAGAAACCCACCCTCTCTTATTCTCTGATTATTTTCTTTTTCTTCTCTCTCCCTTACATTTTGGGTCAGAGTGCTACCATTCTCTGCACCCTGCTTCACACGCTCCATTGAACATTGTAAATTGTAGTAAGTTGCACAAATTCCTCTGCGGTAAGATCTTTAACTTCGCTGGTCTGAAGATCACCTATTATTTATTCACAAATAGCGGCTTTTGCTCTCATTGCCGTGAAATGTTGCTACTTCAAATATCAGCATTGTGCAGCAATATTTATCATCACTGAGATCTACGATCTCCTAGCACCTCAATAGGAACCTCACACGTGTCAAGGATGCATTGCCTATGGAGGGCAGAGGCAGGGATACTCTCAGCTTTCTCACCATAGCACCGTGCTTTGCAGTTGCAACTTTTGTCCAGCCACATTTCAGGTGCTCACTGCTCACAAGGGAGGTCGCCCAAACTCTATTCTCCAGAAGAGGAGATGTCAGCTACTTTTCTTTCATTCCACAGCTGGAGGGAGAACTATTACGGGACTTACCTGCATTGCAAGCTTTCCCAATGAGCAAGGTCATTCCATTTATTGTATGTTTTCCTCGTATATATTTAATTTCACAAAATGCATCACATCACACTTATCCATTTTATTTCTCTGTCCAAATTTCCAACTTATCCTTCTGCATCTTTCAAAATATTTCCTCATGATCCAGAAATCTACCAACTTGTGTGTCATCTGCAAATTTACTAATCTGACCACATATATTTTCAACCGAATCTGGCTGGAACCCCGAAACTGTAGTCCATCTCCAGAGATCTGAGTCCTCCCTAAAAGAATATTCCTCACGGGAATGTTCCTGTCTACGACTGCTGCTCTGTGGGAACAGCCTCACCCAAATTTTACACCACCGTTACTGCATTCAAGGCCAACGCTTCCCAGAAGCTAGAAGCATATTCTTGTACTGCACTGGGTCCCCTGGAGAACTGCCTGCAAGGATCCCACATGTTTTACTTTGAAAAATCCTCTGAATGTGACAACACCAGAATACAAAATATTTGACCGAGACGACAACATAATTTCAGCACGGAATTACACAGTGAAATGCGAGTGCTGGTGCGTGTTAATGCTGGAAATGGAAATTCTTGCTTTTTAAGAGACTTTCACATCACTGATTTCAATGCCCAATAAAAATTACACGGAGCAATGCATGGAAGAGAAGCAAAGCTACACCACACTGTGCGATATGCACACAGTGAGATTGGTTGAATTGGAATCAAAATGAGAAGTTGAAACACCAAAGATGACAGTCTCTGTGAGGTTGCATCTGTTATTGAAAACAAAAAGTTATGTCACCTGGAATTCTCAAAGAATTCAGAGTGCAGAATACCAAGTTAAGGTAATGATAGATCAGCAATTTCAAGCTGATCAAAATAATGAAAGGCAAAGAGGTGCTACTTTGCTAATTCAGTAAGAATAGCAATATTATTGATTTTCCATTAGTGTGGTCTTCGGAAATCTTGTTGAAGATAATCAATACTGCTTGAGTGTTGACTTAAAGCAGCACAGATTGGGGGAATAAGATGAGTAAAAATTGGTTGCTTTGTGACTAAGGAACTGTTGATGATATTCAGTATGGTGCAGCTGAAAGATTAACTTTGCAAAAGAAGATTTTGACATGTAGGTGCAGGAGATAAATTCTCATCATCCCAAGGAAAATCAATCAGATTTAGCTCAGATTAAACTGCCATTTCCTTTGAGACCGAGGACGGCACGGTGGTGCAGTAGTAGAGCTGTTACCTTACATCGTCAGAGACCCGTGTTCAATGCTGACTACGGGTGCTGCTGTATGGAGTTTGTACATTCTCCCTGTGATCGTGTAGGATTTCCCCGGGTGCTCTGGTTTCCTCCCGCGCTCCAAAGAGTAGGTTAATTTTGCTTCGGTAAAAATTGTAAATTGTCCCTAGTGTGTAGGATAGTGCTAGTATACGGCAATCGCTGGTCAGAGCGAAGTCGGTAAACGTAACCCGAAGGGCCTGTTTCTGTGCTGTATCTCTAATCTAAACAAGAAGTCCATGTGGGAATGTGTTTGTTTTAGAACTGTGATGTGGAAACATTTTCATGGTAGCAAAAGTTGTACGTGAAATGCATCACTGCTCACATAACGTAATAAATCAAATGGGCTCGCAAGTATAAAAGATCTCCTTTGATCTCCACCTTTCAAATTTAAATTTCAGACCATTATACTACCCTCCGTATTCTATCAATTAAAAACCTGGTTAGGTTATCACCAAAACATTCCTCTCACATTCCTGTCAAGCAACACAAGCATCAACTTTTGTCTTTGTGCTTTTGTCCCTTTCTTAAATCAAATTAATTTTTTCTTCAAGTCTAATTTTTTTGTTCAGGGCTTTAAAATCCATGTGGCTTCCCAGTGCTCCAGTCCCTTTTCAATCTTTAAACTTTTCAATATGTGTTTATTATTACTCTAACAACAGGGATTGATCAGCGTGTATCATCATCTCTACATCTGGGTTCAATTTGTACTCTGGAATTTGCACAGTGCAACCGGTCTGATAGGCAGAATAGTGTTGAGAGAGTGCATTCCTGCTGGAGAGAAACATGTTGGGTAGTGTTGAAAATGACAGATCAAACCATGGTTTAAATTGATACAAAATCTCACACCCATTTACCAATTCCAGATTAATGACATGCTGTTCTTTTAATTCACTGCAGATGATTTACATTACATATTTTAATTCACAAGGGTGTACATGATTTACTGCAATTCATTGAATTATCTAATTTTTCCATGTATGGCCTCCCATTTCTTATGTTCCATGAACTCAACCATGTGCAACCATATCTAATTCACCGTGAGTCCTGTTCACCCATCACCCAAGAGCTTTCAGACCCACACTGGCTCCATGTCAGTTTAAAATGTATTATGTTCCATGATGCTCCCTTCCCCAGCTCTACGGTCCATCCTGGCCTCTTGTGCATTCCCAGTTTCATTTATCACTCCCCTTGCAGTTATATGCTGTTTTCTTGGCCTTAAACTCTGAAATTCATCCATAAATCTCTCAGTCTGTACGTGTATGTGTGTCACTCACACTGTAACACTCATGAGAATTAAAATATGATGCTTAGTGCACTGAACGGCAGAACATAAATGGTTGTTATTCACTCACAATCACCACACACGATTTACACTGTCCATTTAATCCATAATCTGAGTTGGATGATCAGCCATGATCATATTGAATGGCGGTGCAGGCTCGAAGGGCCGAATGGCCTACTCCCGCACCTAATTTCTATGTTTCTATGTTTCTAACGTGTTCTATTAACACAACACAATTCACTACATGCTGTTTACATGATAAATTTTAGTTCATTACACACCACTTACATCATGTATTTTAATTCACTACATGTGGTTACACCACGCATGTTAATTATGGACACGGTTTGGGCCGCACATTTTAATTACAGCTGCACCATTTACAGCAGGCATTTTAATTCACCACACACAGTTTACACCATGTATTCAATTCAGTGCACACGGTTTTGCACAGTCTTTCGACGCGGAGCAGTTGAGAGCCTGGCAGTAAACTGAACCAGCAGCTGTCATGCAAACGGGCTGTCGGGGACCCCAAATGCTCATTCCGACAAGACTGCACTTACGTCTGGAACTAGTGAAGTGAACTGAGGCATCCTAATGAGTTCCTGGACTTGCGAGAGGGAAGAGTGTGACATATTGCTTGTGCTGGCTGGTAACTAAAATGGATACTGAAAGCTGACCACTGTGCGACTCTCAGCTGAGACGCAAGGTAATGAATGAAGAGGTGTCTGGACAAGGGATGAATTAAGCTGCTGTTGCCTGCATGATGAAAAGCTCTCATCACCTACCCACTGGTACACAGGCTTGGTCTTTATCTGTACTCTCTCCTCTGCACAAGTTATGCAGAGGAGCTAGCAGGATATTAGAAAAGGTAATTCTTATGCGCCTCAAGGGGCAAAGTCAGTCATCATCATGCAATAAGATGACAGACCCCTGCCATCTCCTGCACCCTGCTGCAATCCTCACTGGTTCATACCTAATGCTCCTGTCCCACTTAGGAAACCTGAACGGAAACCTCTGGAGACTTTGCGCCCCACCCAAGGTTTCCGTGCGGTTCCCGGAGGTTGCAGGTGGTTGCCGGAGGTTGCAGGGAGTGGAAGCAGGTAGGGAGACTGACAAAAACCTCCGGGAACCGCATGGAAACCTTGGGTGGGGCGCAAAGTCTCCAGAGGTTTCCGTTCAGGTTTCCTAAGTGGGACAGGGGCATTAGACATCACAAAGCATTGACAACAACGTCCCGGCTGCTCTGATGGTAATGTGTTGCATTTCAGCACAAAGTGGCCACTCCTACATCGAGAAGGAATTCTTCTGTACTTTGGGAACACAATATTATTATTGACCTAGATTCCCATCCAGGCTTCCATCAGGGACTTCTCCGCCTGAAGAAGGGTCTCGGCCTGAAATGTCAACTATTCCTTTCTCCAGAGATGCTGCCTGAGTAAATGCTGAGTTACTTGAGCATTTTGTGTCTATCTTCTGTCAGGGATGTCCTGCCAGTTACAATTTGGACTCTCAATACCCAATGGTGTGAAACAAAGTGTCCAATAAACCATAGTTCAAAGATACAACTATATTGGACGTCCATCTACAAGTATTAGATCTTGCTGAAAATCTTTCACATCAAGAGTTAAAGGTTGACCTTTTTGCTGAATGAGTGGGGCAGAGCACTCACCGAACAGTGTATATAGTGAAGTTCTATCAATAAACCAGTAATCAATTCCTGACCTAACCCATCAATGTCAATCTCCCAACAACTTAATCGGTACAGTTTTTGCCACTGAATCTTTCCTGAATACCGGGAAAAAAATATCTTATTATAACCCTTACCCCTATTTCTTCAACCTCTCAAGATGCCCAGGCAAATGTTCTGTAAACAACAAGTGTGTTGTTCCCAAATGTGTCATCACTGAGCCTGAAGCTGATTCATTCCTCTGTGGTGGCTTCTATGCTACAGTACAAACAAAAATCAGATGAGAGACATCTCACCCCTGCTGATAAATAACATTAGGTTTCCGATCTGTCTCAAGTTAACAAAATAAATACATTCTCTTCCTTCTCATTAATTGAAACAATAAACTCTGGTTTGATTCAAATAGCAGCCAAGACAATGGGAGCTCACAATGTAATGAGATAGCGATCTATTTTTAACCAAGAATACCAAATGCAGTCCTTGGACTTGTGATGGAACAGCTTAGACTGTATCTATTTCAGTTTATGTTTTTTTCCCAGAGAAATGTATATCTTAGTTGCATTTGTAATAGTCCTCAGAAGGAGACGCATGCGATTCTGACTTTAAACCGCAAACACAGATAAATTACAAATGAATAACCTATTGAACCTATGCCTGCTTGGGGTCAAAATATCTTCCCTTAAATCAGAGCTCAGGCTTGTTCAGATTATGTTAACGGTGGATCTGGAGCCAGTTTAAGGATTGAGTGATTGAGGACAGGTGAATTTGGCACGTAAATAACAAAAAGGATCAAAAGCAGCAACAGTGGTTTCACAACCCCCAACCCTGGCTGCAGTTAGCTGCAAACACCCCTACCCCACTTGCTTGTGCTCCCTCTCTCTTACTACAGCTGTGCCTTGCCAGTAGACTTGCTTGCAAATTGCCTCGTACAAGTGTTTTCAGCAAATTTACTGACAACACCCCGGAGTAATTTGTTCAGAGCAATTATAGCAAAATTGTCCCATATTTAAATGTTCAGTGAAACATTTAGGAATTTCATAAATGTAATATCTCTATTTGGCTGCAGCAATGATAATGATCCAATGCCGAATTTTAGCTGGTGTGCAGTTAAATCCTAAAAATGGTTGTTTGGCAATTTAATGTTGGAATCTGGATTATCCTTGCAAACCAAAAATAGCCAATATGCATTTTGTTGGCACAAGGAACTGCACATGATGGTTTGCAAAAAAAGGTGCAACATGCCGGAGTAACTCAGCAGGTCAGGCAGCATCTCTGGAGAATATGGATAAGGCCGTGTTTCGGGGTCGGGACCGTTCTTCAGACTGACGGTCACAACCTGAAACATTGCCTTTCCATGTTCTCCAGAGATGTCGCTTGACTCACTGGGTTACTCCAGCACTTTCTGCATTTTGTCGAGTTGCCGAAGGAACTGCAGTCTCAACAGGATAGCAAAAACTAGTTAAATTGTTTGAATGACAGGCAAAATAGTTATCAGCATATAATTTAGTCAAATCAACTTGGATTTCTAAAATTCAAATGTTAGCAAGGAGAGTTCCTTGTCCAAAATCTCACACTTTAAGCAATTTTCTCCCTTGGGGGACTCTTGAATATAACATAACTGGGTACTATATGTTTGTGCAGAAGGGAATATGAATTGGAAGGCTTGAATGCTCTCACCCTGTAAGATGCACGCATCCATTGCATTAAACGTGATCAGTTAAGGCCCTGTCTCACTTACGTGTCCCTGGCACGCAAATTATGCGACCTCGTGGCATCGTGTGGCCGCGCGAGGCCGGTCCCACTGAGGAGCATGGAGGGGTATGGAGTTGTGTGCGATATCGCGCGGTGCTCCGAAATTTTGTCGCAAACAAAATTTACGCGCGCCACCGGCCTGTCGCGTAACTGACGGCCAAAGTGGAACAGGCCCAAGACCCTGGTGCGACGCAACGTCTCACCTCCAACAGCAACAAATCCGCCCCCACTTCTACTCCCATAGCGGGGCCAAGAAAATTGAAGATTGGCACAAAATGCAGGAGTAACTCAGCGGGACCGGCAGCATCTCTGGAGAGATGGAATGGATGACGTTTCGGGTCAAGACCCTTCTTTCAGACTGAAGAAGAGTCTCGACCAGAAACATCACCCAGAGATGCTGCCGGTCACGCTGAGTTACTCCTGCATTTTGTGTCTATCTTCAAATGACGTCACGTGCACCAGATGGTTGTGCAGACACGTGAAGTCGCGCGCGACCTTCGCGGGACTGTCGTGCCTCAATTAGCATGCCTAGGACACGTAAGTAGGACAGGGGCTTAAGTGATTTAGCACGTTTTAATCTACGTATTGTAGAGAGAACTGCTATACATGGGGAGGCTACAACAATTTTGGATGTGCTGATTTTATAACCAATAAAGACATAAAATCATGTCAATGTATTGCTAGTCACCTTACCATTCTCCATTAGTTCCCCTCCCTAAATGTTCATTACAATGTTTCTGCAGTTCTCTCTCACCACGAATGTGTCTGCTTTACTGGAAGATTGAGGCAATTCACTATATCGCTGAATACTCTATCCAGTTTCTATGTGTACAGTAGAAAACATGCCAATACAGCCTGGTTTGGTATCTAAAATGCCCAGAAACAGAGATGGCTGAAAAAAGATACAGCCTATATGTGATCCATCACTGATATTGATCTCCCCACCATCAATGGGATCTACAGGAGGTGCTGCCTCGAAAAGGCAGCTAAATTAAAGACCCACACTACCCTGACCACACTCTCATCTTACTGTTACCATCAGGAAGCTATAGGAGCCTGAAAACCGTGACCTCCACCTTCAAGAATAGCTTCTTGCAAGCAACCATCACAATTCATGAACCACACGGCACATCCCTAACCACAATCTTACCTCAGCAACGATCTGCTATGGACTTTGATTTGGTTGCACAACATACTTTGAATTTGCACTATTATGGTTTGATTACCCAGTATAACTTTATTTATTGCATTATCAATTAATATATTTTACTTTGCTGTGCTATTGCATTAATGGGCTTGTAAATGTTTGGCAAGTGAGAATGTCATTGTTCCATATGACAATTAAACACACTTGCCTCTAATGTAGTTACGTAAAATCAGATCGCAATATGTTTGAATCTCATTGCATTTATACAACACTTTGGATGGTAGTTAACCCCAATGCCTGACCTTCCAGATCTCTCATACGGTCTGCTCAGTCTTGTAAGTGTTATTTCCTGGCTAGGTTTATGTTGTGGGTCAGTAATCTTGCCTCCAAGTCAGAAGGTTTGAATTCAAGTTGCATGCTCCCAAACCGTTGGGCTGACACCCCAGTGTAGCCATGCACTATCGGAGATGCAGTCTGTTAGATGAGCTGCAAAACAAAAGCAGTCTTCTCTCTTGGGTAGGCAAGAGATCGTACAGCATTAATCTGAAGGCCACCAGCAGAGGCAAGCCAAACATCATTATGAACATTTAATCCTCTAGTATGGTGTTAAATGGATTATTATGTCATGATTAGATTGCAATGCTTGAGAGCACAATGTTAAAACCAAGAGCGTCTTTCTGCACTATAACAATGACCACAATTCAGAAGTGATTAATTTGTAATTTAAAAAAATGCTTTCTGACATTGTAAGAGAGAAACGAAAGGTGCTACAAATGTCTTCTTTTCTAGCCTGAGAAAATCCAAAATGTTGTCAATTTACTGAAACAACCAGTTCAGGTCACAATGCAAGGGCAATTAAATAAGGATAACAAATATAAAGGTGTTAAACTAGGCACTGAAGAATTACCAGGGCACAAACTTTATACTCACTTTTGGAATCTGAGCAACTATGTAGACTGAAATAGAGTACATTTACTGGGGTGAAAAACAAAAATATTAGGTTGTTAATCTAGGTAAAATCAGAAAAAAACTCTTACAGGAAGAGACAACAGAAATAAATGAATAAACAGGGACAAAACAAAAATCACCATACACAAAATTATAAATTACACAATGATACAAAATAAATTTAATAATCAGGCTCTACTTTATTTAGTACAATAATCTTCAACCACAATATCAGCATATAGTTTTTTAAATACAATGGTAAAAACAGCAAAATAAATAGTGTATAATAACTGGAAATATTTAAGTGTACATAGCGATTCAAACCACTGTCTCTGCGAATACTGTATTATAATATTTATAAATTCACCCTTCCAGCACTGACATGACTATCTGACCCTTTTCAGCAAGTCCCAGAAGACCAGTCCTTTCAGATGCAGTAAAATGTGTGGTGTCTGGTTACTGATAAAGCTTTCCACAAAGTATTTTCCAGCCATTCAGTGATCCGGCTTAAAGGAAAAGACCAGCTCAAAATACCCAAGGGCAAGGATTGGAGGGCAGTTTCGGCAGTCTGCTATTTTAACAGGAGCAGCCTTTCCTCATCGCTCAGTTTCTCTATGGATATGCTTCCAATAAATTTCATTAACTCTTTCATCTCATCTCCAAATTCCATGAGTCCGATTGGGATGGAATCTCAGAATAACATGAATTCCCTCAACAAGGGGCAGATTTTTAGTAGCCTAAATTTTCTTGGTATGTCACAAGACACCCATAATATTTAGCACCATAATATTTTTGTGACTGATAATGAAATCTTATCAGGTGATTTTAGTCTCAACATACGTGGGAACGCAGCCAACTTTGTAAGTGAATCCAAGCTGAACATTTTACTGCATTTGCTAAGGTCATGGCAATATAGATTCTGTTCTGACCCTGCACTCGAAATGCAGCAACTTAAAGAAACATTTTGGCAGAAAACCGAAATTCTCATATTTTCTCTTTGACAACAGCCCATTGGTAACAATTTAAACGGATCAGGCATCAAGTTATCGTCTCAAGGACTTCCGCTACAAAAGATGTTCCACGGTTTAAAATGCAAGAGACTGTTCACTTTATTTCCTCTGCTGTATAAATCCCTGCTTAAAGGAGGCAATGTTCAAATTTCAGCCAAGGCATAACCATGAGCACTATGCTTATGTATAAATCACTCCAACATATTGGCCAGAAATTTCTCCGACAATTTAAGTGTGCACTTGGTGAATGTCGGGATGTGCAAGCGTCGGATGAGAAGCATCTTAACCCTTTTGAGAACTGACTTTGCTCAGGGTTTAACCATAACATGTTTCCATCTCATACTTTTGGGAATACTGTGCAGGATTCTGGAAAAGAATAGAGCCCAATATTACTCTATTTATAGAATTAACTTCTCATTCAACAATAAAAACAAAGCTCACCTAATTTAAAAAAATAATAATGAATAAATAAATAAATGAAAAGAAGCAGATATTCCAAAGTCTCAATCCATTGTCTGTTGCATGCTCTGATTTAACCAAAGTGTGAGTAAATGTACAAGGTTTGCTCCGAGAACCCTTTGGAAATGCACAAACTGGATTCCTGTTACCTTGCCTCGTAAAACTAATCAGAGTCCAAGGAATGGTACGTTAACACAGATGGGCACCAAAAGTGTTGGCAATGTTATTAGTGGTTACTTAATGTCCTTTAAATATGTACCAGTAGAACATTTGGCTGGCAAGCAAAACATTATTCTTGTTGTATCACCATGCATCACAACTATCAGTGCCTCACTCTCTCTTACTTGTTTACAGGAAGTTTAAATGTCTAAGCAAAAATGTTAAGTAGATGACAGAATGAAATGTGAAGTAATAGATTCTGTGAAGCAAAAAGTCTATGGAAACAATACACACATTCTTTTTCGTGGAAGCAGAACAAAATGTCAGATTTAAGCGGGCTTAAAACTGATGGAAGTTTTGCATTTGAAATGAAGGACTCCAGTTAACTCCCAACTGTCCACTGGCTCAGCTCTATGGATCTGTTAGGCACACATAACTGCACAGATAATCCTAACAAGGTTTGTGACTGTGTAAAGCAATTAAGCGGCCAAGTCTGCTATTCTAAATTTATACATCATTGTAAATAGCTAACATGTTAGAACTTCACGATCAGATGCATCAACACAAAATAAACGTCATGCAGCCTGTCAAATTAGCACTCACCTGAATATTTCTGCGAGATAAGAAAATTAGGACCAATTAGTTCCCAGAGTCCAACACACACATTATTTAATTAAAATTGCTTGCTGTGATTTTACAATGTACTGCTACCACATTCAAGTTGTCCAAGAACTTGATGTAGGTGCAAAATTTAATCAAAAATAATCCTTCTAAATTAGGAATTAAACCAGAAACTGCGATATAATCCAATATATTATTTTTATGAACGAACAGGAAGTGTAATATTTGCACTGTGCTGCTAAAACCATCTTATTGTGTCAATGTACCCCGAGGTATTATTTCATTACAATTTTTGTAAATATTTCCCCCTCACCCAAATAGAAATGGTAGTATTCATCACTAATTTAAAGCAATCATTCAATTAGGTATTACCTTTTTCAGAATTCAATAAATATTTTTAGGATGGCAAGAAAATGTGAGAATTAAATTGCACCGTCTATAGGGTGATTTCACGAAAGGTCACTGGATCATAGATCCTAACCCACGTGACCGCAAAATTTAACTGCGGTACAAAACGTCACTTCCAGTACATGTTATTGATGCTGAAAACGCGTACTTTCACACCCGTTAAAAACCGCGAAAACGGTTAGTTTTTGAGCTGTAAATAACTGTGCCAGTCGGGGTGACCGCGAGGCACAGCTATCTTACTTTAGAGTCCAGAAGATAAAGAAAAACAAAGGTAAAGACAAGAGAGCGCTGAAAGGAAAATAACAGCGGAAGTTGTTGGCCGTGCAGATATAAAGCTCGAAAATATCGGGAATTATCACGTCTGCTCACTGCATTTCATCAAAACTAAGGCATTATTGATGTTTTGATGAAATGCAGTGAGCAAACGCGATAAAATCCCGATATTTTCTATCTTTATATCTGCATGGCCAACAACTTCCGCTGTTATTTTCCCTTCAGCGCTCTCTTGTCTTTACCTTCGTTCTTCTTTATCTTCTGGACTCTAAAGTAAGATAGCTGTGCCTCGCGGTCACCCCGACTGGCACAGTTATTTACAGCTCAAAAACGGGCCGTTTTCGTGTTTTTTAACAGGTTTGAAAGTACGCGTTTTCAGCATCAATAACATGTACTGGAAGTGACGTTTGTACCCCAGTTGGATTTTGCGGTCACGTGGGTGAGGATCTATGATCCAGTGACCTTTCGTGAAATCACCCTATATCTGTAGAACATTCTTCAAAGATTGTACAAAAAGTGGACCAATGAGGTGATCTTAAGTGAGCTGTGTTCTTTATGATACTAGTGTAAAATCTATTCAATAACCAGCAATGTGATGACCAAGTTGTACCTGGTGAATGGTTTCAAACCAGCTTCCCAAAAACATCAGATACTTTAAAAAAAAACATTCTCATAATAGCATACTGAAACAGGAAATCAGCACATCTCTAGTTTGGAATTAGCAGCCCCTACCATCTCACTACTGGCCAGAGGCCGGGTAGCATTGCAATATCCTTGGAGACTATTAGTGGTGACATAGTGACCAACCTCCAGTGAGCACCAGAATATTTGCAAAGCCTGATACTGTTGCAAACTGGATTTTTGTATTGTTGATCAACTTCAAAACTACAGCCACTTGTTTGAACCCCCCCCTCTCCCCCCAGAGTTCTGAATTAAATAGGCAGAAATCTAGAATAGGAAGTTCTGATATTTAGAATGCCCGACATTAATTGCACAACTGAAAAATCCCTGCAGTATCCTGAGTTTTGCAGCAGCTGAATCTGAATTTGCTTCAACTGAATGGAAAAACAAAACTCTTCAACATTGGAAAACAATTCAGTGGATTGGTGCCTGCGAAAGTACCAAGCTGTGGGCCGTAGTGATATTCGCACATGCTACCCACAAATACAACACTCACCCTATGTACATCATCTTCCTTCTCACTCAAATATCATGCCTGCTGTACATCCTATGCACAGTATAATTCAAACCAAAGATTCAAAATGCATGCTTTGTCTGTGTGTTCAAAGAGACTCTGGTAAATCTTATCAATAGCCAATGCTTAAAAGGTACTCAGTAATTGTTTATTGTGTTGGCATTTTATTTGGGCCCCCGATCCAAGTTTTATTATATTAAAAATAATTGTACTAATTTTGAAAAAAAAGTTTCTTGTACCCCTCTCCCCAAATTCTGAAATAATTCAATTCACAAATCCAAAGGCAAAATAACATGAAGATAAAAAGCAATAGTATATGTATACATCTCTGAATATAGGGTTGGTGGACTCTCAACTGTTGCATTCATAATCAAACAGTTGGAAAATAGAAACACAAATATTCGCAAGGTTTTTTTGACATCAGACTTCAGCAAATAATATCAGCCTTCTATTTGGAACTCTGCATGATAATTATATAGGGTCTTCCAGACGAGCAGCATTTATCTGTAGTGTCTTGTCTCTGTCACACATCACGCCTAACAAATCAATTGCATTCTACAGTTCTCCACAAAGCAACATTACGGGTGGAATACTGGGCATTTGAACATAACAAACAAACTGCAACTATCTGGTCCTTTCCAGTATAATCATCAGCAAGCAACAACCTCTTCCTCCGCACCTTCCCCCACTGCAGAGATTGTAGTTGGCAATTTGCCACTGATTAGCAGAAAGTGCTCCAGTGCCATCTACAGGCCATCCACATTGCTCTCCAATTTGTTTATCTGCAACCCCAAAACACCTTGGATATCTTTAATAGTGGATAAGAAATGAGCCCAGGCAAAAAAAAAAAAGTTTGGATGAAAAGGAAATAACTGTTTTGTTTCCACTGCTTGTAACTTACTTAAATGATAACTTACTTCAATAAAAAGACTTGTGGGGAAACCATCTCTTGCAAGTGAGCAGTTACTAGTTTAGTTTTGCTCTGGATGGTGCCAGGGAATTGTGATATTGAATCATGCAAGTGCTGAAAGACCAATAAAAGCTCTCAGTTACCTGTCTGGTGTGCAATGGGCCTTTTGTCTTGAAGCCACCTTGGGAACTACACTCCGACGCGCTGAAGTGGTCTGAGCTCGTAGATGAGCGCTTGGACAAGGTATCGCACCCCCCAACAAAGGTGTTGTCCAAAGGGAGCTCCTGAATCACATGATGCTTTTTTGCAGAAACTGGAGTGTCCGGCTTTAGATGAAAAGAGGGCTGTGGTGAGCCTGACTTGTAATGCCTTGCAAGGTCTGGGCTGCTCGGCTTAAAGGTTGTTGGTGGTGTTGTGTTCCAGTCAAACCTTCCTATAGTCTGCTCCTCCAGCTCAGCTGGAAGAGTAATGGTCCCATTGATGGGTTCGTGGGCAGGGTCATCGGGTTTGGACTCTTCAATGGTAACAAAGTTTAGAAGAGAACTCTTTGGAGACTTTCTTTTCTTTCTTTTCTTCTTTTTGTTTTGCTTACTCTCTTGGTTTGGGGACATCCATTCTGCACCCTGCTTGTTTCTTTGAGTGGCTTTGAACCTCGACTGCCGGCAACGCACCAACACGGTGACAAATATGACCACAATCACCACCATTGCCCCCGCTACTATGGCGATCATGATGGTAAGATAATCTTCATTTTGCCAAGGTTGGGTACTGTCCCCGATGTTCTTATCTAATGGCGTCTCCATCGTTCTTCTTATGAGTTCGTTGATGTAACTAGCATTACTTATGGTGTCATTCACATACAAGTAGACAAGGACCAGGGTGTGCAAGGGTTTAGGGTACCCTAAATCACTAATGTTTACCACCAATCGATGCAAACCTTGGTCTGCAACAGCGGGTTTCTCCTCCAGGGTAATATTGCCAGTCACTGGATCAATTCTGAACAAGCCCTTGGTATTTCCACTGACGATGCTGTACTTGAGTTCGGCGTTCATTCCTGTGTCAACATCCACTGCAAATACCTCTGCCACCACTGAACCAGGGATGGCAGAGAGGGGGACCAGTTTGAATGAGGTGTTTGAAGGTGGATAGATTACAACGGGACTGTTATCATTGACATCTATGACATTGATGGTGACTTTGGCAATGGAGGTACGGACCGGTCTACCTCGATCTATTGCCTTGACTTCGAACGTGTACGAGCTTTGCAGCTCCCTGTCAAAGGAGACGTTGGATCTTATAACTCCGTTCACTGGGTGCAAGATAAAATTGTCATTGTCACCAACAACAGAGGCCATCACCTCTGCATTCTCCCCGGCATCTGCGTCCGTCACCGTGATTACACCTACGGTGCTGTACTTTGGCAAATTTTCGGACACAAAGAACTGGAAGTGGTTGTGCGTGAATTTGGGATTGTTGTCGTTCTCGTCCAGGATGGTGACAATCACGGCTGCTTGGCTTTGGAGGGGAGGGTTGCCACTGTCTCTGGCGGTCACCGTGAAAATGTAGCGCTCCTGCTCCTCCCGGTCGAAGACCCTGGATGCGGTCAGGACCCCGGTCTTGCGGTCCAGGTCAAAGGAGGAGGCATTGGGACCCAGCTGGTAGACAATCTCGGCGTTCTTGCCACTGTCCTCATCCGTGGCACTGATGGTGGTGAGGTAGAGGCCACGGTGGTTGTTTTCGGCCACAGACAGCTCGATGACAGGCTGGTTGAATACGGGAGGGTTGTCATTCTCATCCTCCAGGCGCACTCTGACCAGGGCACTTTGATTCAGGCTGGGCTTACCAGAGTCCGATGCCACAATCCTGAAGCTGTAATCTCTTGTGCTCTCATAGTCCAATAAGGCAGAGGTCTCCAGGAGGTACTGGTTGTCATACACCGCCTTCAGATGGAAAGGCACCTCTTTCTCAATGTAGCAGACCACTCTCCCGTTCACGTCGGTGTCCTTGTCCGACACGGTGATCAGGGCGATCTTGGTGTTGACCGGATCTTTCTCGGACAGGTAGACGGTGCCGTTGATGGGGCTGATGATATAGCGGATGTCGATGGTTGGGGGGTTGTCGTTGACATCGGTAACGTTGACGGTGACGGTGGCCCTGGCCGGGCTGGAGCTGCCGTCGGTGGCCAGCACGGTCATCTTGTGCAGGGAGGTCTCTTCCCGGTCCAAGGCTCGCTGCACCGTGATGAGACCCGCCGTGCTGTTGAGGGCGAAGTGCCTGCGGACGGCGGCGGAGACCTGCGGGCTGAAGAGGTAGCGGACCTGGGCGTTGGAGCCCACATCGGCGTCGGTGGCGTGCAGCTGGATGACAGAGGTGCCCAGCGGCGCATTCTCGGGCAAGCGAACCTCCAGCTGGCTCTCTTTAAACACCGGCCGGTTGTCGTTGACATCGCTGACCGTCACTTGCAGGATAGCGGTGCTAGACTTCTGCGGGCTCCCCCCGTCCTCAACCTTGATCTTCATCACGTAGGTGTCCTTCTGCTCCCGGTCCAGGCTGCGCTGGACTATCAGCTGCGGCCACTTCTCGCCCTCGGGGCTCTCCACCACGTCCAAGCCGTAAGCCCCCTGGCCGTTCAAGAGCTGGTACCTCTGCACCCCGTTGCTGCCCGTGTCCGGGTCGGTGGCCGAAGGCACCGGGAAGCGGCTGTTGACCAGAGTGTTCTCCGGGATGGAGATGTTGATCACAGGAGACGGGAACATGGGCGCGTTGTCGTTGACATCGCGCACGACCACCTTGATCTTGACCAGCCTGAAGTGGTCGTTGGGCAAGATGACCACCTCCACCTCGAAGAAGCAGTCGGTGTCGGTGTAGGTGCCGGCGCAGAGTTTCTCGCGGTCCACCCTGTTGGCCGTGGTGAAGATCTCCCCGGTGCTGCTGGACACCCGCAACAGGGGGACCTCGCCTGCCTTGGACACCAGCCTGTAGATAAGGTTGGCACTCGACCCCGTGGCCGCATTTAGCCGTGAGATGTTGAGATCTCTGGGGATGTTGCCCAGCAAGATATTCTCGGGCAGCTCCTCTTGAATGGTGTAGACGAGCTCCTGAGCCAGAGCGGAGTCCACCGTCAGGAGAGCAACCAGCGCCAGAAACAGGTAAAAATCCCGCATGTCCATAATCCCGCGAATATGCAAAGGCAGATCACACCGCTTCTTTTTACAACCCCCGGACTCCTTTCCCACCCACCCCTTTCCGACCTACACAATTATGCACAATGTTGGGAGCGATGCTATCTATCCTCCGAGGCGATTCCCCCATTGGTTTTTGCAAACAAGTTTATTTTCACCACCTCCCCCCCCCCTCACCGTATTTATTTACCGGCTAGCGAAGACTGCTGCAGAGAGGGTTAACCACTATATTCTCCTCGGTGCGGTATTCAGAATGCACAGTGCACAAAACTGTCGGAGGTTGCACGCAACTGCCAAGCAGCAGAAGCAGCCTGCAGAATCTTCTTAGTGTGACTCGGCCGCATGAGGATAAGCATTTGGCTTTATTCTTGTTTAAAAAAAGACACGAAACCGCTGGCGTAGTCTTGAAATATTTGCAGTTATTCCACTGTTGCGACAGTTTGCATTGCATCAGAAGTTGCGAACACTACACCCAAATGCAGAAGATTCGTTTCTTGACTCTCTCCGTTTTAAATCCCAGTTTTCTTAAATGCTGTTCACCTTCTGCAGCTTAATTCCAGACTGTTCTCTTAAAAGGCCAACGCACATTAACTACGGATGGAGCAAGTTGCAGGAGGCAGGAGTTTGCATCTTCTCCTTCTGTCTGTCTGAGTCGCCTCCGATCCCTATCTCTGTCTGTCTCTCTCTCTCTCTCTCCCACATACACGTCTCTCCACTAAATCTTCTCCCTAACTCTCAATGAGCCGAAGTGAGTATAAGCTCTCTTGATCCCGCCTCTGGGCCCGATGTCCATTGGTTTTTCTCCTCCCGTCAGCTGGAAGACGGCGAAGCCCAGGCATTGGATCCACCGTCCGTCGATCAACAGCGCAGCCTTGAAAGTCGAGCAGAATTCCTAATAAGCCAAAAAGCTGATGTCATGTAGCAGTCCCAAGCAGCAACCTGCGCCAAGCTAACACCAGCCCCAAAGAGGCTTTTATTGCATACTTACAGAACGCACACCAAGCAAGCAGGTGATAGCAAATAATAGTCTTAAAGAAATCCATTCTACCTTCCCTGGATAATCTATCCTGAGTATGGAGAATATCATATGGATAACTCATTCACAAAATGGGATGTTTTAAAGTAAATAACACCGACATGTCCAAGAGAAAACTCAGCAAACGCTTGAAAGGATGTGCTAATAGATTGTGGGAAAGGGACACCCTTTGTGTTGTACGGCTCGTTTATGTGCCACCAATTCAATTTAATATCTGAGGTATTGCATTGGTTTCATTAATTGAATGTTCCCGAATCAAAAACATAATATCCGACTTTCAAACTGACATCTCCATTCGCGCACACCCACACCAGTGATCATTGATTAAAATAGGCATTTTATTCAATGAATCTAGATTTTTTTCTTTTAAGTTTTAAATTAACCAAACTGCAAATGTGTCGGTTGACTTAAA
This sequence comes from Amblyraja radiata, assembly GCF_010909765.2. Lineage (NCBI taxonomy): Eukaryota > Metazoa > Chordata > Chondrichthyes > Rajiformes > Rajidae > Amblyraja > Amblyraja radiata. The sequence continues at coordinate 80,229,455 of NC_045961.1, read as the reverse complement.
TGCAGTTAGTGCAAAAGGAACATCATGAATACAATTACCACATGAATCAGAGAGTTGCGATTGAATATTGGTAGACAAGGCACATTCACGTAACCCAGCGATTGCCATCAAGTGCATTCGGGTGACCATGAGTTAACCTTTATTTAAACATGCACACAAACATGACCCAAGTGGACCCAGTCCCGCATGGTTCAAAAGCCCTGCCCTCTATCCACGTTTAGGATTTATTCCCTAACGGGTGACATTTAAAAAAAAAAAAAGTTGTATTTAATAATTTGTTTAAGGAGGCAAAAATATCCGCAGTACAGTTCTTTCAGATACCAAGGTGTCCATACGGAGATATTAAATGTACAAGGAAATGTAAACAATAATTCCGCTTTAGACGCGATCAAATGCTGAGTATGATACACTCCACCTGAGATGGAAGTCGACGTGTGTTAAAACACAGGCCATTAACTTGTTTGCATTTTATGGAGGAGGGGCAAATATGGGGATGGGAATAGGCAAAACAAATATCTTGCGTCTTTACCGTCAGTGCCAGTGGTATATGGCCACGTGTTACACGCTCCTAATCAAAGATACTAGAGTAGCTCCTAATGCACAGTGTCACGACTCAAACATCGGGGAATCACACAATAAGAGTTCGAGCGGTTAACACTACTTTAGCGCACATTTCAACGTTTTGATTTAACCACAAGCGCGATACCAACCAATGCACTACACAGCACAAACTGAAACATTAAAAGTCCTGTTATTGGGGAGATTTGTTGCCAGCATTTTAAAAGTAAATTTATTATTCCCAGGAGATTTAAAAATCAACCGGAGATAATTTTGCAGGAATTGGCTTCATTCTGTATGGGACTAACGCGTTAGTGGTGTAGTTGTCAGAATTATTTCCGTATCTCTCGTCTTGAGTGTGCGGCATGTTTCGCTCATTAACCACAATTGTAGACGTAGAGTGAAGGGGAAGGGTGAATCAAGCCATCCTTACCTGAAATGACTGGTTCCACGACTTGCCTAGACAATGACAAATTGCCGAAAAACACTTGTCATCCTGTTCAATCTTCCTGGCGCATGACATGGAGCAGCAAAGGTTAGGGGCGTAGCAACTAGTGCGGAATTAGTAGTTGAACTTCAACGCTATTATCCCCCACACACAGTGCCTTTCCAATTGCACGCCCAACAAATCTTAATCCCGGAATTTGAAACACACAAAGTTGGAACCTTTGTTGAATTCTGTTTTAAGTTAATTCTGAATAATGTTGAGGCTTATTTTGCGAGCACCGGTTTTCGGGCCATAAGGGCAATGCTAAATAACCTCATTAATAGAAATAAGCAGAAACACAGTATGTGGCCATCAATTTCTAGACGCACAGGGGTAGAGCGCTGAAGTCTTATAGTCGAACCCTTCGGCAAGTAACGTGAAAATGCAATCGAAATCAGGATTGCTTCGAGGACGCCCTTTAGAATGCGCAAAACAAAACTTTAATGCGTTCTGATCACTTTTTTAAAAACTGAGATATGGCAAGCACAAAATTCTCCCGAGAGCTTCTCAAGTAAGAAAATCTCGTGGTTCTACATTAGTCAATACTGCCATCTAGAGGGGCTTTTCATCAATAACAACTTATCCAAGGTACGCTTTCCTTTCCATCTGTCCAGTTGCACTCAAAATGTACACTGCCCTCTTCACCTGAAGGATGTGGATTCTTTCGTTCGAAGGAGTCCCCTAAATCTTTGTGTTGGCATTAGGTGAGCCTTTCTCCTACTCTACGGGGCGAGCCACAGATAGGGTAGATAAAAGTGTGGAATGGCTCTCCTTTGAGGGAATCATGAATGATGGAAACACTGTTTTAAAATAATATGTCACTGATTTAAATTGGGGATGAGGAGGAATTTGTTCTCACAGAGGGTTTTAAATCTTTGATATTCTCTAAACCCAGAGAACTATGTAGCAGAGATACTGGATGTATTCATGTGTAAGAAAGAACTGGAGATGCTGGTTTAAATCGAAGGTAGACACAAAATGCTGGAGTAACTCAGAGGGTGAGGCAGTATCTCTGGAGAGAAGGAATGGGCAATATTTCGAGTCGAGAGCCTTCTTCAGGCTGAGGATGGGTGACGTTTCTGGTCGAGACCCTTCTTCAGACTGATCAATGGGCGACGTTTCGGTCTGAAGAAGGGTCTCGACCTGAAACGTCGCCAATTCCTTCTCTCCAGAGATGCTGCCTCACCCACTGAGTTACTCCAGCATTTTGTGTCTACCCAGGATGTATTCATGCCTGAGCTAAACAAAGGTGAGTCAATGGTTATGGAGACTAGGTAGGAAAGTGGAGATGAGGTCAATGGACAGATTCAATGTGATTATTGAAGGACAGCTTAGGTATGAGGGGCAAAGGGGCATACTGCTGCTTCTATTTCTAATATTCTCATTACTTTAATAAACAATTATGGCAATAAACTCAACTTGACTGGACTCAAATTGGGGTCTTTCCACAACATGCTAAAGCTCTATGCAGCCAATGCAACAATTCCAAATGTTAGCCATGCAGCAGTCTATTTTTACACATTCAGCTTGCTGAAATAGCAATCAATCATTACTGAGTAATCGGTTTTAGGGACAATAATTGAGTAGTAATATTGGTCAGGATAGTGAGAGTAACTTCTTGCTTTGGTTTTTGAGATAATTTCAAGGAATTTGAAAGAGTTGGAAGTAATATATTTCAGTATCATATTTGGAATACTGCACCACTGACAAGATTTCTCACTCAGAGCTGCAATTGATCTTAAGTTAGATTCTTGTGCTCAAATTACTGCTAAAGACTTGAACCCACAGTCTGTATGCTTTGGCTGTGAAGTTAATAAATGAGGTTAATTTTGTGGCTACCTTCTTCTTCTTTTGATGACTTGCTACCATGAGCTCTGAGGACAATGATGAGGCTAATGTGGGATCTACAGATTGTATCACAGGACATACTTGGTGAGAAGGGTGGCTGGTGCTTGTTTACGCTGGACTTCTGTGCAGTCCATCCAAATGAACTAATGTTCTCAACACTATCCCAAATGCTCCTTCTCCATTTTGAATATTCATGGGTATGGGATTCCCATGAATGCTGCATATCTTCAAGGAGGTTTTGAGAAAGTCCTTAAATCTTTCTATCCCTCCACCTGGCAATCCCTTACTGTGACGGAGCTTGGAGTAGATTCAGCAAAGAAGTGTTGGAGGAACTCAGTGGGTCAGGCAGCATTTGTTGAGCAGAATGGACAGACTACATTTCAGGTCAGGCCACTTCTTCAGACTGGTGAAATAAAGGAATGAAAGTGGAAAACAGATGTAATGGTGGGGCAGAGCCTAGCAAGTGATATACAGTATAGTTCAGATGGTGATTGGTAGATGGGGGGAGTCAGTGACAAAGGCTGAGGGGAAAACGGAGACAAAAGGATGTCAGATAAGGAAAGAGAAGGAAGGGAAAGGGAGGAGATAAAAAGGAAATGGAGTACTCGGAGTTCATAAAGATTACCAGGCTTCACGCTATCGTTGCCTCTCTTTAGCGTCTTTCTGCCATCAACTTCATCAGTCTGAAGAAGTGTCCCAACCCAAAACGTTGTCAGTCCCTTTCCCTCCACAGATGCCTGATCCGCAAGGTCTCTTCAGCATTTTGTGTATGATCAAGATCACAGCATCTGCAGTAGATTGTCTGTCTCGCATATAAAAGGGTGAAAATACAATCCCATTGCATTATAGTTCAATCAAGTCAAGTTGTGGGTGATTTTCTGTACTTTTTAATATATATGCAGTAGAATGTAACCGTCAATCTCATTTCTTTGTTAACTTTACTTTTAGTCACACAAGGTTGTTTTCTATAAACATTAGATATTTAACAGCATTTTGTTAAAGCTGGCACAGTAGATGTATTCCTGTAATAACTGCAAAGGAAGCTATCAATGCAAAATGAAGCAATAAATGTGGATACTGTAGTGAAACATGGACCTTTGAAGTTACTTCTTTCATCAGAAGATTTTGCAGTAGGAACCAGAAAGTTATTACATAAACCAGCCAAATAAAATCCGCTTGAAGAGCAGAACTTCTTCAAGGAGAGCATAATATGGAAATAAAATGGGCACACCAAATAAGTAATGCCATAGGTACACAAAATTGCTGGGGAAACTCAGCGGGTGCAGCAGCATCTATGGAGCGAAGGAAATAGGCGACGTTTCGGGCCGAAACCCTTCTTCAGACTGATGGGGGGTGGGGGGGGGGGGAGAAAGAAGGAAAAGGGGAGGAGGAGGAGCCCGAGGGCGGGGTGAAGTAATGCCATAAGTTCTTTGATTTGAAATATTAACTATGTTTCTCTTTCCAAGGTGCTGCTTGACCTGCCGAGTGTTTCTGCTGCTTTAATGTTATAGTACTAAAGCAAAACCTTGCTCAGATGGTGCACTCTTTGCATTTTAACTTTTTGTAGATATAAATGCAAATTTTCCACTTAATTTAAAATTGCAACATCTGTTATTTACATTGTGATTTTAATATAGGTAATAAACTGCAAGCATTGTGGATGGGTGTAGCTGCAATAAAGTTCTACACAATCCAGAAAAAAACCCCAGCCTGCTTGATTGACCGCTTTTCCACTACCCTTAATTTTCATTCCCTCTGCCACTGGGAACTGAGTGTACCATCGTTCCATTACTAATTCTACACTGACAGCAACTACTAAGCCAGTGATTGTTGCCAAGGTGGACCGGAGTAGGGAACACCAGACCAACACATCCCCCTCCAAAATGAACCTTGGAAATCAATTGGACTTCAAAGTCTGAAGAAGGGTCTCGACCTAAAACCTCACCTATCCTTGTTCTCCAGAGATGCTGATTGACCTGCTCCCGCATTTTGTGACCATCTGTGTATTAACCAGCATCTGCAGTTGTTTAGACACTTTCTACAAATCATTGCTATTCCTTCATCAGTACTGGATCTAAATCTTGGAACTCCCTCTCCAACAGCACTGTGGGACACAATTACCAGGACTGCAGTGGTTTTAGATTCATCAAACAAACAATGGCAATAAGAGATGGACAATAAAGGCTAATAAATTCCTGCAAAATAAACAAACATCATCAAATAAAATGTCTTATTGTACTGCTTAAAGAGATGTTAAAACACACTACCAAAAGCTTTATGAAAGAGTTCAAAGGAGAGAGGAGTGGAAATATAGAGAGATTTGGGGAATCAGGCACAGATAAAGAAGGGAACTGAAGGAGCACAGAATTTTCAAAGTAGTGGATAAGGAACTTCTGAGCAAGAAGTTGCATTATTTGCATTAGTTGTATTTCAGTGTTAACATACAGTACATTCTTTTATGGAGGTGAAAAATACAATATAGTGTCTGCTGGTAACTAATGTTAAATGTCAATGTTGATAAACACATTGTGGTAAAAATTATTCTTAGTCACATGAACTAACTGCATAATATGCTCATGGCCCACAGTATATTAAAGCTTCTGAAGTTCTTCCTCAATGACTTCAATAGAGCCCTTGTTGGTTGTGATGTGATCTTCCCCATATCTTGAATCATTTATAACAACCATTTGCACTTCTGAAGCACCTGGATTATAGTAGAACGTTGAATAGCACTTTATCAACATTAAACAGGCCTAACTCTTAAGCTCTCTTGAAATAACTACCAAAAATATGATGCCAGCTGTGAACAGTGGCGGTTTGTTGGCATCTATCCAAATTAAAATAAGCAGTGGTACACATCTGTGTCAGACATCACAATAGAGATGCACGGTTGATGCATCACAGTAGCTATTAGGTCCCTATTTAAGCCTAGTATTTGGAACATGTGCACCTCAGTGGACACCCTGAAGGTCCAAGTTCCAAGCTGGAGTGATTCTGGTTGCCATGCGACAAGAGATGTAAAATTCAAGTCATTGAATAAATCCATAATGGTGACTGTAGGTGCAAATGGAAAGGCCACATGGAGGTGGCGTTCGAGGTAACGGGCTATTTATTTAATCAGGAGACCAGTGAAAGCTGATCTCCTGTGCGCAACTTTGGTACAACTTTTATATTCCCAGTTGACAAGATTTCACATAATCCGGATTAACAGTAAAACTAGATCTTGATTACTAAATATAACATAATGAAGTTCCTGAAACTTGGGTGTTGTCACTGCTGCATTCAATGTCTCTGCTTTTATGCTTTCTCTGTGGTTCCCCATCACCACAATAGCACAATCGTGAATAATCTTCCTGCATCTAGCCTGTCCAACTACAAAATTCTTAAGGGGTTGGTTGGACAGGCTAGATGCAGGAAGATTATTCCCGATGTTGGGGAAGTCCAGAACAAGGGGTCACAGTTTTCATTTTTCACACAGAAAGTGGTGAATTCTGGAATTCTCTGCCACAGAATGTAGTTGAGGCCAGTTCATTGGCTATATTTAAGAGGGAGTTAGATGTGGCCCTTGTGGCTAGAGGGATCAGGGGGTATGGAGAGAAGGCAGGTATGGGATACTGAGTTGGATGATCAGCCATGATCATATTGAATGGCGGTGCAGGCTCGAAGGGCCGAATGGCCTACTCCTGCACCTATTTTCTATGTAATCCACATCCCTATTTACTAGTTATTAGCCCTCACTATTTATTCCCCTGCAACAGTGACTGTATAAATAGCAGATTGTTATAAAACCCATCTAGTAAACCAATATCCTTCATAGAAGGAATCTGCTAGTGTTATCCTATCTGATTGATGTATGACTCCATATTCACCAATGGGTGACTCAGCTACAAGATTGAACTTCAGGGACCCGAGTTCAATCTTGACCTCGGGAGCTGTCCGTTTGGAGTTTGTACATTATCTTAGTGATCTTGTGGGTTTCTTTCATGTTCTTCTGTTTCCCTCTACATTCCAAAGACTATGTGGGTTGGTGGATTAACTGGCCACAGTGAATCACCCCTAGTGTGCTTGTGAGTGTGTATGTATACAAAGTTCTGTGCCCTAACTTGGGCTACATATAACTATCTGGTTACTTATGGGGTAATAAGGGATAGGTAATAAATGCTGACAGACCACGCAATGTCTCAATCCAAAAATAAATAACTCATTAATAAATCGGGATATGCAATTGCTGACATTGTCTCTCCACAGAAAAAGGCAGAGGGTTGGTGAAGTTTTACCAGTAATAATTATTTTCTGAAGAGATTTGCACATTTGTCTATGATGCTTATTCTACAATATTCTAAACATTGTCATAATCAGGAAATGGTCTGTGAACAATTGAGAAGAATTAACAGACGCATTTATATTCCGTTCCGTCACTCTGCACAAACTTGCAGAAATAAGATGTAAGACAGAAAAGAGATAGGAAATTGCTGACTGATGCTATGTACACCGTAAACAACTTTAAAGATATGAGATTGTTCCGTCAGCAATCTAAGCTACAAGCTTGAGAGCATCAAAAGCAAAAATATGATTTTGACATTTTTGACTTGATAACTGTAGCACCATCAAGATTTACACCTTTTTCAGGTTATGATCAGACGGAAATTTTCTGGAGAGAATAATGCATTACCAGGCTGACAAAAACAAACAGACAATTCTAAGTTCATATATCTGCACTCACAGCAAGTGTTTCTGCCTACAAAGCGTCTTCTCCGAAGTTCTGTCTTTACATGCTACAGATCTGTCTTTCTTAAATATACAAGCTTTTCTTTTTGTTAGGCAGGTGGAAGAGAGTTACAGAGCAGCAACAATGCTGGAACAGGAGCCAGAATGTTCAGGAGCCAGATGTTCATCTCGTACTCCGAAAGTAAACCAGGTTAAAAAAAATTGCTACCTCCCCTCAATGGAATCCTTTTGAAAAGTTATTTTTGCTTTGTGAAAAATGGTGCAGTTAATTTGTGTCCAGCATTCCCACCTCAAGCCATGAGATGAGTTACCAAACAATTTGCTGAGTGGTTAACTGTGGTCAAAACACCAGCAGGGGCTCCAGCTTGTTTTCTTTCAAAGTGCCGATGGGCTCTTTTGATTTGAGCAGAACAGAAAAATTGGGCTTCTGCTGAGGACGTCATTTAGAAGTCCACTAGAAGCCAACCCTCAAAACTACAGCAAACTGCTGGTTGGTAGTGGTGGAGGAGGGTTGCAGAGGGAAAGATATTAGGACCATATGAGGGTCATAATGGGCATTGATGAGTCAATCTTGCTCTCAACATCAGCAATGCCAAGGAGCTGACTGTTAACTTCAAGAGAGTAAAGCCAAGGATCCACAAAACTATCTTTGTCAACAGGATGGCGGTGAGAGAGTCAACGCTTCAAGTTCCTGGGCATGCATATCTCTGAAGATCTGTCCTGGGTCCAGCATATCGATGCAATCACACATTAACACCTTTACTTCCTTCGATGATTGAGGTGATGCAGTATGTTGATGAATATTGTATTGAATCTCTACAGGTGTATGCTAGAGAACAATAAGAGACACAGAGTGCTGGATTAACTCAGCAGATCAGGCATCATCTCTTGAGAATGTGAAGAAGTGACATTCAGACTGATGGGGGGGGGGGGGGGGGGCGATAAAAGAAAGGAGGGGCAGGATAAAGCTTGGCGAGTGATATGTGGATACAGGTAAGGGCTTGTTTTGATAGTCACATTGTTGGAGAAAAGCCAGAGATGAAAAAACAAAAGCTATGGGATAAGTATAGAAGAGGTATGAATTGTGGCGCCAGGGGAAGGAATATAGGTGGATTGGGAGGGGGAAGGGGAAGGGGAGAAATTGGTATGCATCCAGGTGGGGCATAGGGAAGAGAGGGTTGGGGGAAGGGGAGGTTTGGTGAACTATCTACAAACACCTCCCAAACATACCCCTCTCACTTCTCCCATGTTCCCTATATGTCTTAACGGGCCTGGCAACAATGAATCCCTTCCAGTTCCACCAATGCTCAACCATTGAACATGGTGAGTGATTGATGTTGCCTATGCAAATGCATCACAGTATAAAATAATTTTCTTCAGAAAATTGCAGGAATGTATGTTTGGCAAGTATACACTCAGTTATCTCAAATTTCTGCAGTTATAACAGAAGGGAATTTTGCTAATCGTTATATATATATTTAATTATAAAATTGAGTGTAATGTACACATGTATGTGCCAGTATTGATTTAAACCTTATTGTAATTCACTAGAGTTGCAATTAATATAGGTAATAGCCAGAAACATGCAACTTTGGCTATCTACAATGAAATTAGCCAAGGTATGTGGGAACATTGGATATAAGGTAATTCTGGCTGGTGGGTTCCCTTGCCCGATATGTCATTTGACTAATAACACCAATAGTCAAAACTCTGATTTCTACTCTGGTTCTCAAATTCATGTCAATGACTTAAATGGAACCGATTTTCAGCTAAGGAGTATACTGCACAGACTCGATGAAGTTGAACATCAGTGCCAGAGGATGAATTCTTTTTGTGATATCATAAAATGACCTTGTTTTAATACTCCCTCAGCAGTGAGCACAAATAGTATTCAGGACAGGATATTTGTTTTCAATTTAGTTTGTGGGTATTCACACAAGTGGGATTGTCTGTATCACTTATTACCGTTGTAAGCAATTTATAAATTATGTAAGAGTTATTAATAAATTACAAACGTAAAATAATAACATTATGAGTACAATTAAGTATTACACTTAAAAGCTTTCCCATGTCGGCTTTTTTCCTTCCAGCACACATCACCCATCTTATCCAGCAATGCAATTTGCTAACAATCCTTCAGATTGGATTGAAAGCAAGTTTAGATTCCAGAAACAATTCAGAGTAAATATTTGCCCTCTTCTGCTTGTGCAGAGTGAGGATATCGACTGGCCAAATAAAAAATATGTGCTCTGGAAGAGCCTTACAGACATTTGGGACAAGGTACACAAAATTGCTGGGGAAACTCAGCGGGTGCAGCAGCATCTATGGAGCGAAGGAAATAGGCGACGTTTCGGGCCGAAACCCTTCTTCAGACAGTCTGTTGCAGTGGTTGTGAGGCAATACCCACTGCAACTATCCACTTAGCGAGCAGCTGAGGACCAGAGGATTGAGGAGGAGGCAGAGGAATGAAGAGGAGTGAAGAGGTGGATGTGACGGGAAGGAAGAGGCAACTTCCTAGATAGCCCTCATCGTGCATCATCCTCATCTGCTTCCAATAACATTCATGCATCTCCACTTCTTCATGGAGCACAAGTCCCAAACCTTGTTGTTCCTATCTCATTGACAAGCACGGCATTCGTGTATCTGTCATATCCTTGCCTGGATCTGAATGGAATAAACACGCTTCAAGGACACTGAAAATAAATGCTTTGTTTTATTCGTCCGCTATTCCTTTACATCCCAGCAACATGTGTCCTCTGACCTTTCTGACTCATAGTTACATGTGATACATTTAAATATGACGTTAGTTAACAAGACAGTGTCCACACAGGAAAAAATAATTGATAATAATTGAAATAATCTGTAAGTAAATTTTCCATTCCAAATTTATTAATGGAAATACGTATAGGGTGCATATAAACCAAATAATTACCCTTATACATCTCTTTACTATCTGCCTTTCTCTGTCCTTGTGCTGTTATATAATGCAATCTTTGTGGCCTATATTTTGGCTGACAACCTTGAGAATGTGGGCAAGGATGCAGGTAGCTTTGGAGAATGAGCCTGTGGCTAAAGAGCAACTTCTCAGCATGGATGCCGATTTCCAGCTGCCACTGTTCCGGTTGTCTGAGGGCAAAGGCTGTTTTCCTTATCCATACCCACTAGGAATATCTAAAAATAATAGGATGGGTGCCCATCATGAGCGGTAGTCAAGACACTACTCATCCTACATTCCGATAATTTCCAAACAAGCTGTCATGAGAGTTGATGCCTCCTTTGATAGACCTTCCAGTGAAATGGTTGCAGTGCGCACAATATAAAGGATGGAATGCTTACTACATCAGTTTTTCCAAGTAGATCATTAGGTTCAGTGAATCAGAGCAAGTTTTCATAAATGCTGCATCAACAAATATGAAACCGCTTCACCAAAATACAAACACTGAAAAACAAAATTGGAGAAGAAATTTGCTTTTACCAGATCACTGTGAAACTGCAAAAATGAATTAAATAAACCAGACAGAAGCCAGCAGTAAACAAAATGATTTGTTTTTAAATAGTCTGCAAGAAGCATGTACTTTATCATAATTTATTTACTACCCAAAAGAGACCCTGTTAAATTGAGCAGATCCAGATATTTGGAACAATGTTAACATTTTGTACCAAGATTTCTTCCCCATCTCTAATTACTCAGATCAATGGATAGTTAAGAGTCCACTGCATTGGGAGGGCTCTTGGGAATGGCTAGTCGATGTTTCAGGGGATAAGTATTGGTTGGCTGAAGAGCACAAGTTTAATATGTTCCTGACTGCAGGCCTATGCATTGCTAACCAAAAATCAGGAATGCAATGTGCTGCATCTCTCATCCCAGCCTATAACAGAACTGAACACTATACTCCAAATGTGGCCTCACCAACGTCTTGTACAACTGCAACATGACCTCCCAACGTCTATACTTTACCTGCCCTCAGCTGTATTCCAACTACAACTAGACACAGAAATTGAACTTGAGTAACCATATACACATATGTAGGAAGGAACTGCAGATGCTAGTACACATCGAAGAGAGACACAAAATGCTGGTGTAACTCAGCAGGTCAGGCAGCATCTCTGGAGAAAAGGAATAAGTGACGTTATGGGTCGAGACACTGTTTATCGGCGGCCCAATAATAAAAACACACACATGGTGAAATCCAACTTTATTCCATCAAACACACTGGAACATTTCACCAGCCAGCTGCTTGCGTCTGGCTTACTAACTAGTGTGCCCAAGCGAGAGAGAGAGAGAGAGAGAGAGAGAGAGAGAGAGGGGGAGAGAGAGAGAGAGTCTTTGTGTAGTACCGTAATACCATGTAAAGGGTGGCACGCATATATGTGTGGTGAAGGTTATAAATGGCATGAATTAATAAGGGTTAATCGACATCCCTCCTCTTAAAGAAGTAAAGCATATATAGTGTTAGTGGAGCAAATAGAAAACACCAGTATAAGGTGCGGCATTTATTATTTTACTGCATTTGAGAGCACATAAAACTATACAGGTTATGCACAGTTCAGGTATAGCCAGTACATTTTCCAATTAGCGGGTTTGGCTTGCAATGGACAATAGACAATAGGCAATAAGTGCAGGAGTAGGCCATTCAGCCCTTTGAGCCAGCACCGCCATTCAATGTGATCATGGCTGATCATCCCCAATCAGTACCCCGTTCCTGCCTTCTCCCCATATCCCCTGACTCCGCTATTTTTAAGAGCCCTATCTAGCTCTCTCTTGAAAGCATCCAGAGAACCTGCCTCCACCGCCCTCCGAGGCAGAGAATTCCACAGACACGACCTGCACGTGTATGATAATAACCTCCAGTAGACACCTCATCCTTCACTGGGGAAGCAAGTCCCTTATCGGGTGAACGTGGAGAAGACGGTGAAGTTTGGGGCACCGGGGAAGGCAGGGATGGCACCGGCACTGGCAGAGGAATCGCTGGAGCAGCATTCGCAGAGCGTGAGGGAAGCTGGTCCGGGTAAGGACGTGGAGGTGCTGGTTCTGGTTCATTAACCGGAAGGAGTTGTTGGCGGGTTCGCCGATAAATGCCGTTGTCAATACTGACCAAGTACGAGCGTGGTTCTGCGGTGGACCCCAGAATGATTCCGAGGTGGATGTAACCTCGGAGTGACCGCAAACGGACAACCTATCCCTTGTTGAGTGGTTGAAGCAGAGAGCTGGTTTTATCGTAGTATTTTATTTGTATGTTGCGGTGGTGGAGCTGGGATTGGATAACTGAGGCGCACAAACTTGTGGTTGTAGTAGTTGCTTGGCCATAGGCAGAGTGGAGCGGGTTCAACGCATCATGAACCGTTCAGCTGCAGATCCCAGGAGAGGGTCGCGGATGATGTTCCGAAGGTTGAGTGTCAAGATAAACATCAGAGCCGGCCCTGTGTGAGCGTTCCATTAGTTCTTTTGTACTTTTTACCACGCGCTCGGCCAGGCCATTGGACTGTGAGTACTCGGGGCTACTGGTAATGTGGTGAAAGTCCCAGTTTTTCGCGAAATTCCTGAAGAGCTGACTGGAGAACTGAGGTCCATTGTCTGAGAGTAACTTTAGGGGGGCTCTGTGGATAGAGATGTGTCGAGTTAGTTTCTGAATGGCTGAGGTCGGGCTACTGAGCAGGTCGATTTCAAGCCGTCCTGAGTAGGAATCAATAAAAAACAGGTATTGTTGGCCGTGCCACTCGAAGATGTTGGCTGTTACTGTGGACCAAGATAAGTCCAGCATGGGGTACAGGAGGAGTGGTTGTTTCTGTTGGTGTGGGGTCAAGCTATTGCAGATCGGGCAGGCAGCAACCTTCTCTAGAATGTAGTTAGCCATGTCTGGCCAGAACATCATTCCTTTCGCTTGTTGAAGGGTTATTTCTGCAGCGGGATGGCCCCCATGGACAATGCCGAATTACTTGCTGTGAAGAGACTTCGGGATGACCGCCTTGTGGCCTTTCATTATCACGCCGTCCTGAATAACCAGTTCGTCACGGACAGGGAAAAATTGGCGGACAGCTTGTGGCAGGTGGTGCTGTTTCTCCGGCCAATCGCGGCGGATGATAGTGGCCAGCGATTGCAGCATTTCGGGGGGGAATTGCAACCAGTGGGTACGGTTACACTACAAAGCCATCTGTATCATAAAAGGGCAATGATGCATGCCATAATATGAACCTAGTTTTCTTCGGCAAAACTGTGTATCAGCTGTCGACCTCTGAAAGTCCTACCCAACAACTACTCGAACAATACAAAGACCTTTTTGACAATCAGCTGGGCAAGCTTTCCACAGAATACAGCATTGTAACCGACAAGGAAGTTATACCTGTCATTCGTTCTCCTCACAAAATCCCGCATGCAATGAAGGACCGCGTTAAAGCTGAATTAGACTGAATGGAATCACTGGGTGTAACAGCACCTGTCAACGACCTCTCCTCTTGGGTCTCCACCATGGTTGCAGCAGTCAAGAAGAACAAATACGAAATAAGGATCTGCATCAACCCTAAGGAGTTAAATACTGCCATCAATGGCCACACCACCCAATGGGTCAGTGGAAGAAGTCGCCGCCGCCAACCTGGGTAAAGCCATAGTTTTTTCTGTCCTAGATGCAAAGAACTAATTTGGCAAATGCCACTAGACCAAGCATCCAGATTCAGATTCAGATTCAGATTCAATTTTAATTGTCATTGTCAGTGTACAATACAGAGACAACGAAATGCATTTAGCATCTCCCTGGAAGAGCGACATAGCAAATGATTTAAATAAATAATAATAAGTGATAATAAGTGTCCGGGGGGTGGGGGGGTGATTGGCAGTCACCGAGGTACGTTGTTGAGTAGAGTGACAGCCGCCGGGAAGAAGCTGTTCCTGGACCTGCTGGTTCGGCAACGGAGATACCTGTAGCGCCTCCCGGATGGTAGGAGGGTAAACAGTCCATGGTTGGGGTGAGAGCAGTCCTTGGCGATGCTGAGCGCCCTCCGCAGACAACGCTTGCTTTGGACAGACTCAATGGAGGGGAGCGAGGAACCGGTGATGCATTGGGCAATTGGTGATGATGGGGGTAAGTGCAACTGGGCGGAAGCACTTGGTGATGATGGGGGTAAGTGCAACTGGGCGGAAGTCGTTGAGGCTTGCCGCAGTGGAGTGTTTTGGCACTGGCATGATGGAGGTGGTTTTAAGGCACGTGGGGACAACTGCTTGGGCAAGTGACAGGTTGAAGATGTCAGTCCAGACGTCTGTCAGCTGCGCAGCACAGGCCCTGAGCCCTGACATCCTCCATGTTAACCACATTCGCGACGCCCCTCTGACGCTACCGGTTTTTACGAATGCCATTTGGCATCAATTCAGCCAGTGAGGTTTTCCAGCTTATTATGGAACAACTCTTTGATAGCTACCCATGTTACATAATTGTAGATGACATCCTGATCACCGGGCGCAATGCACAAGAACATGACTCAAACCTGAAACAGGTCCTGGATCGTGCCAGGGAGGTACATCTCAAACTCAACCCTCTCAAATGCAGGTTTTGGGTTAACAAAGTGACTTATGTGCGCCATGTGTTCACCAAGAACGGACTTAAGCCAGACCCATTTAAGACCATTGCCATCAACGAAATATCAGCACCTATGGACATGACTGCTCTCAACGATTCTTAGGCATGGTAAACTACCTTGGAAAATTCATCCCACTTCTGACACCATGTTTATCGGCGGCCCAATAATAAAAACACACTCATGGTGAAATCCAACTTTATTCCATCAAATACACTGGAACATTTCAACGGCCAGCTGCTTGCGTCTGGCTTACTAACTAGTGTGCCCGAGTGAGAGAGAGAGAGAGTCTTTGTGTAGTACCATAATACCATGTAAAGGGTGGCATGCATGTATGTGTGGTGAAGGTTATAAATGGCATGAATTAATAAGGGCTAATCTACAGACCCTTCTTCAGATTGAAGAAGAGCCTTGGCAGACATTTCATCCACAATCATTCAGCATAGGATCAGCAGTGGTTTGTGCACCTCTACATGATGTAATGCAGCAACTCACCAAGGCACCTTTCAAGTCTACAACATCTACCAGCTGGAAGAACAAGGGCATCAGGGCTTCATGATTGGGGCCTGTCCGAAGGCTTGTCGGCCAGCAGGACCGGTAATGTGCCCAAAGGCTTGTTGGACGGTGTAACCGGGTAGGAGCTGGAGACATTGGATGTGAGGAACAGGGGCCTGTCGGAGGATGAACCAGGCTAGTGCTTCCAGCGCCTTCAAAGTCCATTAAACACAATGATGGCCAGATGGGCCGACCGGACTTTGGACTTTGAATAATGGCGCCAAAGATGGCAGCGCCCGCAAGTGTAATATATGCAGAATGAACATCACTGTGCAGTTGTATATGTGACAAATAAAGCACTTTTGTCTATTGATCACTGCTCCCCTTTACTGGATGATCATGAGATCAAGGCCACAAATTATTCAGTATTGCACCTCTGCAAAATGTGGATGTGATCAGCAGAACAAACCAACTCCATCATGATCTGGCCTGATTTGTGGTTCAGGATTTACAAATGAGATTTTTGAACTAGGTGGGATTTTGACCATAATCAGGCAGTTTCAATATTATTTATAGGGCAATGTTAATTTTTCTTAAAATTACATCTTAATTCATTTTGATTGTAATTCCATAAGCAGCGTAATAAGGTTTCAAACTCACATCTCCCAGTCCCAAATCCAGGCTTTCGGATAACTAGGTCAGTAACATAATAACAATGGTAACATACTCCAAGAGCGATAGCATCACACTTGGACAAAAATCATTACATAGTTTGAATGTGCAGAGTTGCATTGTCTCAGAAGGAAAGAGAGTCATTGAGTGATAGAGTCATAAAGTCAAACAACACAGAAACAAGCCCTTTGGCCTACTGAGTCCGTGCCAGTCATTAAGCACCCGTTTTACACTAATCCTACAATTATTTCAATTTATTCTCCCATTTGCCCATCTATTCCCCCCATATTTTACTGCCCATTTATACACTAGGGCCAATTTACAGCTGACAATTTAAATCTACCAACTCACATGTCTCTGGGATGTGGAAGAAAACTGCAGGACCCAGAGGAAAACCCCGTGACCACAGGGAGAATGTACAAATTACACTCAGATAGCATCCAAGGTCAATTGAATTAATCTCACTGAAGTTGTGAGGCAACTGCTCCAGAGTGGCAGCACTGTATGATCTTAACTAAATGGACATTTTTCAGCGTAATTCTGACGATATCTTGCTGAGTATTTTACTATTATTATTGATTAATGAGTTATATCAGCTCAGGAAGAAAATTAAACATGCATTTTTTCCAGTTTTATCAACTTAGTTTGTTATAATGAAGCTTGAGGTCTGACCACGGAAGTTGTCATTAATATTTAAATTTAAAAAAGTTGTTATTGATATTTAAAAAAAACTTTTAAAAATTTTGGGCATTCTTAGCAAGACCGATAATTATGTCCAGATGTCCTGAGAAAACAGTATAATAATGTGAGGGCATCCCAGGGTAGTTAAAATTGAACCAAACTTTATGGAGTCTGGGGTTGGAGCTGCATAGATGCTAATTTTACCTTTGGCCAGGTCTTGCTCTGTAATGCCAGTGACTCCCAAGGTTTAACCTGGTTCCTTTATGGATGCCCATGAAGTGCAGAAGTCCCAGATGCACCAATATATTCAGAACTCTGGGTCTCCACATGAGCTCAATGGTGGAGCCCAGTCTTGCTCGGATCAAGCATGGTGCAAGATCCAATGACCCATTGATTTCAAAATCACAGCAATGTTTTTGTTGGAATGCAAAAACGAGGAACTACAGATGCTGGTTAATATGCAAAAGGACACAGAAATGTTGGAGTAACTCAGCATGTCAGACAGCATCTATGGAGAACAGGTTGAGAGGCTTCCTCAGACTGATTGTAGGGGGAAGAAGGAAGCTGGAAGAGAGGAAAGGAGAGACAGGACAAAATGTGGCAGGTAATAAGTTGATGCAGACAAGTGGGGTGGGGGTTGATGGGCAGATGGTTGCAGCAAAGTCCAGAGATAAACCAGAAGATATGAGACAGGATTGATGAGTTGTGAATTGTGAAGCTAGAGTGAGGAAAGTAACAGGAAGGGGGGGGGGGGGGGGGGGGGGGGGGTGGTAATAATAAATGTGAATCCTGGTGGAGCACAGGAGAGGGGAGGAGTGAAATAAGGCTATTTTTGATAATTTACTATTTGTATTGTTGCTCTTATCTGTTTTATTCTTTGAAAAGGTAAATAACTTTAACAATTTCTTATTTATTTATTTATGTTCAATTTACCTCACAGCTACTTAAAATCCTTTATATTGACCTCGTAATTTTGATAACCTGGAAGGACAGGGTAGGATGAGAAAAGACATTGAGTCCATGGTTCACAAAGTGCTGGAATAACTCAGTGGGTCAGACAGTAGCAATGTTACAACATTTTGAGATTTTAAAAATCAAGTCTGCAATTTATACCACCAGATAAAGCATAAAAAGAAGTTTAATTTGACACCTAATTCACTTTCATATCTCAAGTATTTAAAAAGTTATGGCCATTTTCATACTCGGAAATTAGCATCTTGTTCCCTATTGATTTTCTATGGACATAACAAAAAAGCTGTGATCGTGGACAGTCAAAAGCACATAACTTTCTTAAAAATTAAGAGAACTGAATGAAATATTCAGTTATCATAGATTGAAGCATTCTGAAACAAATATAAAATAATCTTACTTGGATGACCTGAAATTAAAGCATACAATTAGTTAGTTACCCAATTGTAGCTAATTTCAAACTTCAATTACTAGATCTAAACATCTATCCGTTTCTTAATAAATGATTAACATTTTTAAATAGCCTAAGTGTCCAAATAATATTCACAAATAATTCACAATAAAACATGATTTTTAAATCTCATTTACATTAATTTATAGGCCAAATGGAAGGAATTTAGTGTTCAATTGCTGTAAATTAAAGTCCATTTTAATCAGCTTTCTAGTGGGATCCTGTGAACGCGCTGGTTTAGAACGTTCACATTGCGGTAGATTTGTGCCCTCAAATGCCCAGAAAAATACTGCGGGATATAATGGGGCCCAAATTAGCTACTCGCAACATTAAACTTTGTATAAAGGGATCTTAAGAAGCCCTTTTTAACGTAAAAATAAACAGCCTACCTTCCGTTTCCCCCTATATGAGATCCGACCCGTTGTCGGCGGTCGGGGGTTTAGAGGTTATTTTTTAACCTACTATAACAAGTAAAGAAACCCCTTAAAACTAAAAATAGCTCCAGCTACGGAATCTACCAGCGATTTTTCGTTAATAATGAACTAGGCTGAAAAACCTCGATTTGAACAGCCTAGGGAAAATCGCGTTTTAAACCCGTCCCCCTCTAAACGGCGCCAAAATCGCGCACACGGGCTGGGACAGATTTTCAGCGATCTTCAGGTAGGCTTTGCAAAATACCTACAGACAGCATTTCTGGAGACCATGGATAGGTAACATTTCGGGTTGGGACCCTTCTGATTGTGGTAAGGGGGTGGGGGGGGGGGGGGTAACACATGGAGGAAGAAAGCTAGGTGGGTCCACGGGTAGTGATTTCAGGAGGATTCCTGGCACTTAAAGGTGCCATATAACCATGCTTGTCTGTAGCAGCACATAATCAACTCATGCCTCTTCCAATTGTACGACAGACTTTTTTTCTTCAAAATATATTGGTGAGAAAGTTAAAATGCATGAACAATGTATTAGCTTTGATGAGACCTTTTACAGTTGCTGGTTTTCAAATTCCTGGCAACATTGAATATGGCATTTTGTAGATTATTAATCAAGTCCCTTAAAATAACTAGTCTGAAGAAGGGTCTCGACCTGAAACGTTACCCGTTCCTTCTCTCCAGAGATGCTGCCTGTCCCACTGAATTGCTCCAGCATTTTGTGTCTCCCCTTAAGATTACTTGTCTATAAAGAAAAATACAATGTTACTAAACTTGCGAGAGATAGGTAGAGTGGGGACAGTAAAAATGTTTAAAGGTTTCTGGTGACACAATGAACTTCATCTGGCAGAGAATTCCACAGATTCACAACTCTCTGGGTGAAAAAAGTTTTTTCTCATCTCAGTCCTAAATGGTCTACCCCTTATTCTTAAACTGTGACCCCCGGTTCTGTACTCCCCCAACATCGGGAACATTTCTCCTGCATCTCACCTGTCCAATCCTTTAAGAATTTTACATGTTTCTCTAAGATACCCTCTCATCCTTCTAAATTTTAGTGAATACCAGGCTTTGCCCCACCCACCTTTCGTCCAGCTTTCCTTCTACAATAAATCCGAAAATCCCAACCCAAATGTTGCCTGTCATTCCTTCGCAGATGCTGTCCGACCTGCTGAGTTACTCCAGCACGTTGTTTTTTATACAAAGGAAGCTGGTGATGTTTTGATGTATCATCATACTCCTCTTGTGACAATGTATTTCCCAGCCAAAGAGATGTTTCCCCTTAAGAACACACTGCTGAAAATGATCAATGTTACACATGTAATCTGTGTGTACCTCTCCTGCACTCACTGCATTCTTAAGATCATAAGGTCATAAGGCCATAAGTGATAGGAGTAGAATTAAGCCATTCGGCCCATCAAGTCTACTCCACCATTCAATCATGTATCTCTCCCTCCTAACCCCATTCTCCTGCATTCTCCCCATAACCGCTGACACCTGTACAAATCTACCGTAACAACTACCCTACTTTCATAAGGAGCAATTCCCATAGTTCATACTTTGCTATTTAAATAGATTGTTTATTATGAATAACTTCCTGCCATACCATCAAGTATTTTCTAAGCTATGCATCCAGCACACTGGCTAATACTGTGTTATCATTAAAAACTGTATTTAT
Organism: Amblyraja radiata; assembly: GCF_010909765.2. Taxonomy (NCBI): domain Eukaryota; kingdom Metazoa; phylum Chordata; class Chondrichthyes; order Rajiformes; family Rajidae; genus Amblyraja; species Amblyraja radiata. The sequence goes on along the minus strand of NC_045961.1, from coordinate 80,208,900 downwards.
TGTAATAATTGAAGCGACTGGAATCGTTTGTGTAAAGGAACATCAGGGAGATCAATAATGCAAGTGGATGTAATGACGGTGTCAGGGGAATTCAGTAAGTGACCGCTCCTGTGCCGGGCAGCTACTGAACCTCACCCAACACATTGAGGACGGTTTTGAGTGCAAACTCTTCACCGGAGCAGCTTTCATAGACCTCACCGCTGCCTACGACACTGTCCAGCACCGCACCATGATCAGGAAACTTTTTGACATGACTGGTGACCTCGACCTGTGCCAAGTCATCAAAAGCCTTCTCAACAACAGGCGCTTCTTCGTTCAACTAAACGACAAGAAGAGCAAATGGAAAGCCCAAAAGAATGGCCTACCACAAGGCAGCGTACTGGCCCCCCTCCTCTTCAACATCTACACCAACGACCAACCACTTCCCCCACAATGCCACCGCTTCATCTATGCTGATGACCTCTGCATCACCACCCAACAGGAGAACTTCCAGAAGATCGAGTCTGTCCTGGAAAGCGCCCTCCAAGAGATGACAACCTACTACAATAACAACCACCTGAAACCCATCCCATCAAAAACCCAACTATGCAGCTTCCATCTTAAAAATCGAGATGCAGGAAAACAACTGAGCGTCTCATGGGATGGCCACAAACTCTCCAACCACTTCCACCCCGTGTACCTCGGAGTCACACTCGACAGGACACTCTCTTTCAAAACCCACCTTCAGAACACCAAAGCCAAGGCCCACACTCGCAACAACATCCTGCGCAAACTGGTAAACTCAAAGTGGGGCGCTGATCCACCAACCATCCGTGCAACTGCCCTAGCCCTGTGCTTCTCCACAGCTGAATACGCATGCTCAAGCTGGAGCCGCTCCCACCACACCAAACTGGTTGACACAGCCCTCAACAACACCTGCCGCATTATCACGGGATGCATAAAGACAACGCCAGTCCTGTGCCTCTACGCCCTAGCTGGTATTGCCCCCCCCACATATCAGACGATCCATCATTGCCCAAGACGAGCGGAGAGCACAGGAGATCGATACCAGGCACCGCCTGCACGGACACACAGCACCTCCACCCCGACTGAAATCCAGAGCCAGTTTCCTGCAGACAGTCCCACCTCTCCAGACAACCAAAGAAACAGCAAGGACCAACATCTGGAAAGATGAATGGAACCAGCTCAACACATGAGCCCACGACTGAATGGAGAGAGGAATCACTCCGACTGAATGCCTCACCAGCGGGCACGACCTCCCATGGCCAACCTGGAAGACCCTCAACAGATTACGAGTGGAGCAGGGGAGGTACAAAGCACTTATGAAAGCATGGAACTACCAGGCAGAAGACACATGCAGCTGTGGAGCAGTACAGACAATGTCCCACCTACTGGTGTGTGACGACGCCCCCCAGTGCAGCCCCCAGGACCTGGCTGAACCGACCCGACCAGCTGTGACCTGCGCCAGATACTGGCAGAATGACATCTGAGATTGCAACGGACTCGAAGAAGAAGTAAGTGTAAATATGTTCTGGCTTCTTTGACAAGTTACCATCATTAAAATGGTGTTAGCATCAATATAATGCACATGGTGAATTTTGTTAACTGTAGCAACAATTGCCATATTGCTCTCAGATCAAACTCCTCAAATATGGTGAAGCAGTGATGTTAAAAATTAATTGTTAAATAGCTCTGGGGGTAATGCACAGTTTGCTACTTTGCAAAAGGCATATACTGTGAGCAATGAGGTTACCATATCCAACTGTGCTGAGCAATCCGATTGCAGCCAAATGACAGCATTGCACTGTAATTGGCATCACTGTCTGTGAAATCAGCAGGCAAAACCAAGGATTTTGTTCCTAGTTTCTAACCAGAGCTAAACTCATTTGGAAAATGTCCATGATTATATGTCAAGTAAGCATAGAAATGGCACTCTCTGTTGCTCAGCGACGGAATAGCTTGCAATCATTTAATATCTAGGTTCACAGATGAAGAGCTGCAGCCAAATTGAGGTACCACTTATCAGCAACCTTAGAACCACAAGCCCATAACAGAAGGAGAGAAAGTACACAAAAGAAAGTCAGAAATTCGTGCCTGCTAAATCCTTATCTAGGAAAGGCTATCACTTGTGTGTGAGTTCTAATCTTCAGTGAATACCATGCTTGTTCTTTATCTGTTGAAAAACCTATGTGTTAAGACCGCACTCCAGCAGCAGGATAGATATTCATAGGATTCTCACGTTTCTTTCTCCTCAGTTTCAGGCCGGTGTCCTGTGTGTGTGTCCAGTTTTTGCCCGTTGCTTGAACACGTTTTGCAAAACTTCGCTCATTGTGTCAAAACTCTACACACAAGCAAATAAGACAAAACACTGGGAAATAAACCATTCACATCCATGTCAAATTGAAACTCTGCTATCGAAACCTAAACTCTGCTATGAAAACCTAACAATCCTTTGTCTTAACGTCACTCTGATGACAAAATGATACACACTTGCATCATATGAATACACTTTCAGATCAGCAGCAACACACTAGTCTACTTTATATAAAACACTGCAGTTTTTAATTTTCACTGTTTTGATTCAGTTCCACAGAAGGCACAACAACCAAAAAATCAAATACTCAATACAGTACATTGCAGTACTGTACTTCACTGTACTGTAAATTCAGTTAAAGCAAAAATAAAACAAAAATAAAACCAAAAATACACTATACTGTAAACACAGAAAAACACGGCAATCGTTTGTAGGTGGGCTTATGGATCCTGCCGTCTGTTTTGGTCTGGCCGCAGGATCTCATCCACATCGCAAGCAATGTCTTCTCCCGCTAGGAATCGGGGAAAATATCCCCTTGTGTGCCGAATTCATCCATGGATTGACCTCACCTCAATGTCTCCGCAGGCCTGTTCCATTGCCTGCAGAAGAGGCATGCGGGCATGTGGTTGGCGGTCATATACACGCCATCTCCAAGCCGAAAATAATTCTTCTATAGGGTTTAGAAATGGCGAGTAAGGTGGCAAGTATACCACTTCAAATTGATTATGGTTGGTGAACCAGGTCCGGACCAGAGCAGCCCGATTGAAACTGACATTATCCCAGACAACAACAAACCTGGGCTGCTCTGGTCTGTCCTGTACAGCTATATTATGAAGAGCATCTAGAAATGTGATGATATGTTGTGTATTGTATGGACCTAGTTTTGCATGATGGTACAGAAGCCCTCGAAGGCTTATGGCGGCACACAATGAGATATTTCCCCCGCGCTGCCCCGGGCCGTGCACAATTGCCCTTTGGCCAATTATATTACGACCCCGTCGTCTTGTTTTGCGAAGGTTGAATCCAGCCTCATCAATGTAAATAAATTCATGAGGCTGTGCAGCTCCATCCATGGCCAAGATTCTCTGTAACAAAAAATACATATTGTGGATGGCTATGTGGTACTGATACAATGGTACATATTCAGCTGTTACTGGATTACACCAATACTGTATTGTAAATGTAAAGAACTGTAACACTTACCTGTACATATTCACGTCAAAGTCCTTTGACCCTGACACTGTTCCTCTCAAATGGGACCCTGTACGGTTGCTTCATGGTCATTTTGTGCTTTACCAAGATGCGTCTTATAGTGGTAATGCTTACTCGGTTTATGTTGTTGAACACTTGCCTATCTGCAAGTATTTGTTGCCGTAGCTGCTGGAGACGGATTGCATTGTTTGCTCTGACTAGGTCCACAATGGCAAGTTCCTGCTGTTGGGTGAACAGGCGTTGGCGTCCACCCCCAGAAGGTCTTCTAGTCATTCTATAGCAAAATGCAACCACAAATTGTTATTGGTTTGCTTATTTTTTACAGTACTGTATATACTGTACTTTACTGTATATACCATACACTGTACTGAAACATCTCAATATACGCAATCACGGTATGTTTCACAAAACTACCACTTTTGTTCCAAAAGGAGCATTAGCCACCCTGCAATACAATACATGTGATACGGTAATGTGATATGGTACAGTACTGTAAATACTCTAGATACCATCCGAGTAGAGTAGAAAGTAGAGAGTTGAAGACATACCTGTTTTCCAGTCCAAATGTCCTTATTATGGATGAAACTGTGCAACGGCTTAGATTAGGGTGGACTCTCTGCCCAGCTTCCCTCATAGTCAGGCCATGGTTTATGACATGGTCCACCAAAGTTGCTCTTATGTCATCGGAAATAATGGTCCGTGCATGGCCTCTTCGACCACGTCCTCGTCCTCCTCCTCCTCCTCCTCTTCCTCTTCCTCTTCCTCTTCCTCTTCCTCTTCCTCTTCCTCTTCCTCTTCCTCTTCCTCTTCCTCTTCCTCTTCCTCTTCCTCTTGCTCTCCCTGCATCCATGCTTGCAAAGTTCTCAAAATGGCTTAACTGAGGCCTTTTTGTAGCTGGCTGATTGGTGTTCAGTGTTGTAAGTAAGTATTTTCAGGTGTGTATCTTAGTGTTTTCAATTACCCGGTGTGTTTTGTATTTTGAATAGCTGTGTCTTCCCAATGGTACCCTGAGATTTCATTTTTGAACGAAGTGTCTTATGTATGAAATAGTGTGGAGTGTGCAGGAGCAAGTGTGTTGCAGAATTGCAACTAAAGTGCAAAGCAGCGCTTTTGTTTAAGGTATGGTTACATGTGTTTAAGGTATAGTAACAAAAACTTCAAGTTGTGTTACTTTGGTCTAAGCATGGGTCTATAGTGTTCAAGCAATGGGCAAAAACTGTAATGATTTGGATGAGGGGATTGAAGGATTTGTGGCCAAGTTTGCGGATGATATATAAATAGATGGAGGAGCAGGTAGTGTTGGGCAGGTAGTGTAGAGAAAGCATGGACTCTGCAGAAGGACTTGGATAGGTTGGGAGAGTGGGCAGAGAAATGGCAGATGGAATACAGTGTAGCAAAGTGTGGAATCATGCATTTGGTAGTAGGAATAAAGACGTAGGCAGGGAGGGGGGGGGACAGGGACGGGGGGGGGAACGGGGGGGGGAACAGGGGGGGGAGAGAGGGAGAGGTGGGGGGGAGAGAGGGAGAGGTGTGGGAGAGAGAGGGAGAGGTGGGGGGGGGGGAGAGAGGGAGAGGTGTGGGAGAGAGAGGGAGAGGTGGGGGAGAGAGAGGGAGAGAGAGAGGTGGGGGAGAGAGAGAGGTGGGGGAGAGAGAGAGAGAGAGGGGGGGTCGCAAGGTTTTTATCAAAGGACTTGCGAGAGGCGCGACTGGCAGCACGATCAACGGCTGTGACCTGCTGTGACCTCCGGTGACCTCCGAATCTGCAGAGCATTTTTGAGAACGGGAGGTTGAGAAGGGGGGGGAGGGTGGGTTGGAATGGGCGCACGGGCGGGCGTGGGAGTCCAGCTGCGGGAGGCGTGGCGCGAGCGTACTTGGGCTGGGTGCGGGACTTTAGACTTTAGTGTGTGGGTGTATGGCAATTTGCATTTGAAATATTAATAATGTTGAACAATTAGTCCAGGACTGAGTGGGGGGGGGGGGGGGAGGGTGCGATGCCAGCATCTGCTTGAATCGAGAGTGGGGGCGGGGGGGGGGTGCTGTGCCACGAGCAAGGGCATTGTGATGTCCGCAGCTGCCGCAGCTGGGAAACGCTCTGATTTAAACAAAACAGTAAGTTTTGTGAAGAATTTTATTGAAAATGTGTAGAGATAAATGACAAAATTTAATGAGTGGATATCCGAATTCCTAAGTTAAATCCCTAACGAAATTTTAAAAATCTCCTTGTTTTTGCGTCTTGTTTTCAAGGAGAAACATTTCAAATGCAAATTGCCGTACACCCACACACACACACACAGAATTTTAAAAGTATATAGATTCTTTTAAGAGGGAGATGAGGAGGAATATCTTTAGTCAGAGGGTGGTGAATCTGTGGAATTCTTTGCCACAGAAGGCTGTGGAGGCAATGTCAGTGGATACATTTAAGGCATAAATAGATGGAATCTTGATTAGTACGGGTGTCAGAGGTTATGGGGAGAAGGCAGGAGAATTGGGTTAGGAGGGAGAGATAGATCAGTCATGGTTGAATGGCGGACTTGATGGGTTGAGTGGCCTAATTCTACTCCTATCACATGATCTTATGATATATATACAGTATATAGACTGAACTATTTTCTCATTATAGTGTACAGAGTACTATGTTTACATATTCTGTTGTGCTGCTGCAAGTAAGAATTTCATTGTTCTATCTGAGCATGACAATAAAACACTCTTGACTGTTGACTTAACTCTTAAATGTACGTGAAGGGTAGCTTGTTATGATGCATTCTCTGCCTCCTCTAGTAGCCATTTAGCTTAACTCAGTATGTTATAAACTATAACCAGTTATAACCAGTTACCTTTAAATTTTGTCTGCCTGTAATTGGGATTTATTACGTAGTTGGTGGCGTGTTTACGGCTGCGATTTTCACGCCGACGCGCGAGTAGTTTTAGTTTAGTTCTGAAGAACATGGGGAAGGTGACAGCTTTCAGCCATGCACGAGTTTGACTATGAGTAAGATCAAAATGTACTTAAACAAGAAGAAGTTTGGATGAATATCTCACTGTTTTTACTACGACAATAAAGAAACTATTAATCAAGAAACTGTTTTTTGAAGATTTATCTTTCGGCGGCATTGAATGTCTCATGGAGAGCTCGTGGATGTGTAAAGAAACTCTCCTTACCCCTGTCTTCAATCATAGTGACTAGAGAAAAATATCCCTTGATCAATATAATAATCGGCCACTACATCCAGTCGAAAGCTACCTTACAGACAGGAGGTAGATGAATTGGTCCCATAGAAGAGGGACAGAAGATTGGGCTGGATCTCTGGGGAGAGATTACTGCCAGAAGAATTAGTTCCAGAAGAGGAACTGAAGACTGGTTCCGAGGAAGAGGAACTGAAGAAAATAGATCTCAGCCAGAGATTGGCTTAGAGATTTAGAGCCTACCTGATTGAAAACTTCACCACAAAATCGTGAGTAGAACAGCTATTGTATTATGCTGTAAATTTGAAAGCTGGAATGCTTTAATGTACAACAGCTTCTTAATGAGATGCTGTGAAAGTTCGACAAAGGTCGTGTTTTTTTTAAATTACAGGCTCTGATAAAAGAGGCTGGAGAAGCAAGTTCTGCTAAGTTTTTGGAAGGCAGCGTGACTGGAAGTAAGTGACTGGAGATCCAGGTGCTAGCCTTGGTTTGTTTTGAAGTTGAGTTAAGACACATTCTTTCTGAACCAAAGTCACTTCAATACTTCGAAAATATTTGGATGTTTCCTGAAAGTATGGAAGCTGCAGCAACTGTGGCTGCTCTTATGCTACGATCAGCCGCCTTGGCGAGAAAGCATGCAATTGAATCACGGGAAGATCAGTTGGAAGAGTTGAGGAGAGAGGTCGAGGCACGTGCGGAACAGACGAACAGCGAAGTTGAGGAACGAAGAAGGCAGTTAAAGAGAGAAAAGGAACAGTTGGAACTGGATATGAAGTTGGAAGAAGCCAGGACGAAGATTAAGATACTGGAGGGCCAAGCTTCAAGAGGTGGCTCTAAAGTATCTGAAGGGAAGAACTCTTATTTGAGGAAAAAGAACTGCTCAAAGTGAGACAGAAGTTGGATTAATTCTACAACCGAGGACCACCAGATTTCATGGCTTTGACGGAACAGTGACGAACCCATCGGAACAATGGCGTGCCGATAAAACTTCATCTCGGCAACTGGGTGCTAGCCCGAAACAAATACTTATGGGGCTTCTGTCGAGTCTCGGGACAAACCATCAACTCAGTACCCTTTTCTGAGGCCTGATACATAGGCTCAAGCAAGCCAGTATGATTATCAGAGACCTGTTTATCATCTGTCTGTGCCAAGCCAAGGATCTCAAGGTGAATTCTTTGAATTGGCGAAGAATCAAGCTGAATTCAACAAGTTCATAGCTCAACAAAATCTCTCTTCCACCCTACCACCCATAGAAATTCCTAGATATGATGGTGATCCTTGGCGGTATGAAGCTTTCATAATGACATTTCACAAAGTACTAGAAATTAAAATTACTGATGAAAAAGAGCGCCTACGATTTCTGGCGTATTACAGAAGCGGAATTGCTAAGATACTTGTCGAAAGTTGTCAAAATAGGCCTGAAAGCCAAGGCTATCGAGAGGCAAGAAGGTTACTTCAAGAACGTTATGGTAATGAACAGAAGATTGCTAACACATATATGAAAAAGGCCTCTGCTTGGAAAGATATCAAGTCAGAAGATGTGGAGGCATTAAGTGAGTTTGCGATATTTCTTGGAGGTTGTTGCAACTCGATTAAAAATCTCGACCACATGGAGGAGATGAAACTTGTTAGTAACACTAGAGCCATCATTCTAAGCCCTTCAGACTTAGAGTTAAGTGGAGAGATAAAGCAGGCCAGATAATGGAAATGAAGAATCGAGTAGCCATGTTATCAGACCTGGTGGATTTCTTGGAAAGGGAAGTACGGTTCATGTTAGATCCACGCCACAGAAGTATTCAAGATCATAAACCAATTGCAACTGTCAAAGGTTCTACCTTTACTAAAACTAAAGGAAGATCAGGACCTAAGGGAGGCAGTTTTGCTACCGCTATAATACCTGTGGACACGACAGGTGGAATGAAAGGAGATGTATCTACTATCAAGCAAAGAGGATTTTGTTTTTTGTGATGAAGTTGATCACACCATAAGGTGGAGTCGAAGATTCAAGAAGAAGGAATATAAAGAAAAGATGGATTTCTTAAAGGAGAAGGGAATCTGTTTTGGATGTTTGTAAAAAGGACACATGGTTAAAGACTGTGAGAGTCCTATAACTTGTGATAAGTGCAAGTAAGATCATCCTGAAGCACTTTGCACTGTAAAGAAGAAGCCAGAGCAAATAGAACAGAAGGAGAAGCCAGCTACTAATGATGCTGTCACCTCACCTCAGATAACTGCTCATATTGGGGCCAGGGTAAAAACCTGTATCTTCTCTATTTTACCAGTACAGGTAAGGAATAGCAAGACGAGAACAGTGTTGCAAACATATGCATTTTTGGAACACGGAAGTTTGGCTACAGAAAGCTTGATGAGAAGGATGGACATCACAGGAGAAGAGGTTAAGATTCTATTGCGTACCATGAATGAAGAGAAGGAGTGCGTTAGTCATTACATTACAAGTATGGAGATGTCTAGTCTGGATGAAGACAATTTTATAACAATATCTGAAGTGTTTACACGTGAGACCATGCCTGTTTGTCATCAAAATATACCCAGACATGAGGACTTGAGACAATGGCCTTACTTTAAGGATGTCAAGATTCCTAAAATAAATTCTAGTATTAATCTACTTATTGGAACTAATGCTTTGAAGGCATTGGAACCTATACAGACTGTGAGGAGCAAGGTGATGGACCGTTTACTGTGAAAACCCTACTAGGATGGGTTATCTACGGCTCCTTGAGAAGGAACAGCAAAAGCAGGAACCAGAAGAACTACCCTGCTGCTGCTGTAAATATCCACTGCTAAATGAGAAAAGATATTCATCAATAAACTGTGTATTGAAGATTTATCTTTCGACGGCATTGAATGTCTCATGGAGAGCTCGTGGATGCGTAAATAAACTATCTCCTTACCCCTGTCTTCAATCATAGTGGTTGGAGGAAAAATTTCCTTGAATGATATAATAATCTGCCACTACACCTCCCTTCCTTATAAATCAATGGAAGCATATATTATCAACCTGACACAGAGCCAACACAAGATTGTACCTCAGGATGTTCCACAGATCAAACATCGTTGTACCGCTGGAGATTATTGAACCTATTTACACTAGTAGAGCTGCAACTTAACAGGTCCAGCAGCCCAGATTCAGCCCTGACCTCCAATGCTGTCTTTGTGGTTCAGAGGGAGTGGATTAATTGCTATTGCTCTCAGCCACCGTGGTTTTGCTAAGTTTATCTGATGATGCTCCTGCTTCCATACCATGTCAGCTCCTGCTGATATCTTGAATATTTCCACTCCTTCTAATATGTTGGAAGCACTGTGTGGCAGCATGGTAGTGCACTGAGTAAAGCTGGTTCCTTATGCCCCTGTCCCACTTAGGAAACCTGAACGGAAATCTCTGGAGACTGCGCCCCACCCAAGGTTTCCGTGCGGTTCCCGGAGGTTTTTGTCAGTCTCCCTACCTGCTTCCATTACCCGCAACCCCCGACAATCACCTGCAACCTCCGGGAACCGCACGGAAACCTTGGGTGGGGCGCAAAGTCTCCAGAGGTTTCTGTTCAGGTTTCCTAAGTGGGACAGGGGCATAACTCTACCAGAGACAGATTCAGTCTTGACCTCGAGTGTAAATAGTGTGAATTAGCCGGTTCTGCATGTTATCATATGGGTTGAGCATGAAATACTGGAGTAACTCAACAGGTCAGGCAGCATCTCTGCTGAACATGGATAGGTGACATTTAGTGTCGGGACCCTTCTTCAGACTGATTGCGTTAGGGGGGAGAAAGATGAAGAGGTGGGGGCAGGATAAAGCCTGGAAACTGATAAGTGGATACAAGTGAGAGGGGTTTTATTTAGCAGATGGATGGACAAAGGCAAGAGATAAAAAGAGAAAAAAAAATGTAAAATAAGAAGAGAAGATGCTTGAAAGGTGAAGCCAGAGGTAGGGATATAGGTGGGAGGGTACAGGGAGGAAGGATCCTCTCAGTTGCTCCAGTTCCCTCCACATCTCAAAGATGTGCAAATTGGTAGGTTAATTGGCCATTGCAAAAGTGCACACAGTATACCTCATTGACTCAATGAGACAAGGAAAAGAGGTGCTTGATGGGTGGCAGGAACCTGGTGGGCCAAAAGGCCTGTTTCGGTGCTGTATTCCTTCCTACAATCCTTTTGTTGTGTTTTGTTCAGCCTTGGAAAACCTTGAAGCTTTCTCTCCTAGCATTCAAAACTTCCTTGATCAGACTGAATCCAGAACATATTGGTCAGTGCAACCCTGCAGCGCTAATGCACCTTCTCTATAAACAAAGCAGGATGGATTAAAGTCATGCTGGCCAGTAATAATATCAACTCCCTTCTGAAATCCGGAGCCAGTGAACAGTATGATTATTGCTGGCTGTGACCAGCAGTCATGAAATATCTTGGCGACTTGATATGGTGTTCCCTGCATCAGAACCATAGCTATTTGTTAGGTATATAATCTGATTGTCAGTGGCTCTTTACAGGAACAAAAATACCTTATACTCTATTGGGCTTCTCCAGGATGGTAAACTTATTAAGTGCAGTGTTTCTAATCGAAAGTGAAGATGGAGAATACAGGTTTTTCACACTGTATAATGTAAATGTATGATCCAAAGCCGATGAGTTTGTTTGGATTCATAAGCAGAGTTAATACTTCCCCCAGTATCAATTAAAAAGAGACAATTTAGTAATGCTTAAATGTTAATGTTTGCAAACAAAATCGAATAAATTCAAAATCTGTCAGGATTATGTTATTATGGGATACACAATTGAATTACTTGTTGAAACATTTGGCATTGGTGGAAAATGGTGATTTATTAATTTTGACAGTAATCCTAAATCCCAAGAGGCATTATTATTTAAGTGCATCAAATAGGAAGTTTGATCCTAACCTCAGTTGCTACTTCCATGAGGTAGGCATGTTTTAAATGTGATCACAGATTTTCATTGGGTGCTGCAGTTTCTTCCTATATCCCAATGGCATGTGATTTGGTGGGTCAATTAACTACCGTGAATTGCCTGAGTGTGTAGATACGCATTGGAATAGGGAGGAAAATGATTGGAAAGAAGGAAGAAGAAATGAAATGGGCTTCATATAGATGTGTGCTGGAGTTAAATGTGGACTTCTTGAATCAAAGGCCTGTTTTCTGCATTATGACTTTGTGATGTAGAGATTAAGAAGATAATGGCAAATCCAATTATTCGCTTTTTTAAATTATTTTGTTTAAACATTTAAAATTATTTATTACTGTTCTGATAAATGTTATTTATTTTCTATTAGTTATAAATCACTTTAATTTAAAATATTTTAATGGATTTCAATACTTTTAATTGAGTTTGAATGCAATAGACATACAACAAAAAGATTGGAAAACCTCATAGCCTTTGACAGGATGGTAGGCTGTACCCAAAGGACATGACACTTGTCAAAGGCAGTAAGAGCACTCCAGAGCATTCCCTCAATGGTAAGTCAGCTATGGCTTTGCTACTTGGCGTTGCCTCTTCCCCCAACATCATTCCAGCCCTGCATTGGGTAGGCATGTCTGGAGTGACTGAACCTAAGCATCAATGGTTGGATGGTTGGGTATGTGACCCGACTCGGCCCCGAAGCTGTGGCGGCGGCGGCAGCAGCAGCAGAGACCCGACTCGGCCCCGGAACCGTGGCGGCGGCAGTGGAGACCCGACTCTCAGAGCTGTGGCGGCGGCAGCGACCACCCGCGGAGTTTGAACCGTGGCCTCGGCGCAGAGGGAGAACAAAGGGAAGAGACAGAGACTTTAAGATTTTGCCTTCCACCACAGTGAGGAGGTGTTTGGTGAACTCACTGTGGTGGATGTTAAATTTGTGTTGATTGTGTGTTTTTGTCATTTTTTAATTATATGTATGACTGCAGGGAAACAAAATTTCGTTCAGACCGAAAGGTCTGAATGACAATAAACGAATCTAATCTAATCTAATCTAAATCTATATGCAGGCAGAGGGTTGTGAGGAGGTGAGGGTTGAGCATGGTTTTGGTCCAATGATACTTTTTCATGCCAGTTCATTTTAAGCATTGCCTGGAACTAGCCACGGTTCTATTTCTAGTGACACACAAGTAGCCCGAAAAACAGGAGTGATGAAGAAGGCCAGAAGGAAAACAGAAAAATAATTCATGAAAGTGAGTATAAGACTGAGATCAATTGATAGCAGAAAAGAAGAACAAGTAAAAGCAATAAGATCCCACGAAGAGTCAGGAAACTCATTTTTTTAAACAGGGATTGGTGTATGAGGAGAGTTTGAATAGTTTAGGACATTAGTTTCTAGAGTTTAGACGAACAAGCAATTTTATTTTTTCAAGTTATTTGAGTATAAAGCAAACAATGTTGGTAGAGGGGAACCAGTAGATGAAGTGTATTTGGATTGACAGAGCGCATTTGATAGGATGCCTCATATAAGGACAATGCACAAGACAAGAACTCCAATTGAGGGAAGTGTGTATGTATGAATTGAAGATTGATTATCACATAGAAGACAGAGAATTGGAAGAAATAGATATTTTTCAGGCTGAAAGAGTGTACCTATGGAGTGTCCCAAGCATCAGTGACTGGCACTCACTTATTTACAATTTACTTTAATAACCTGGAGAATAAGTGCATAAGATATTCAGATTTGCTGATGAAATGAAAATAAGTAGATGTTCATTAAATTAGCAGAAAGATGGATTGTGCAACAGGATGTAGATTGGTTGAATGAGTAGGTGAAAATCTGACAAATGGGTTCAGAGTGGAAACGTGTGATGTCATGAACCTTGGTCAAATAAGCCCAAAGGTAGACTATTAAGTCCATGGAGACCGATTTCAGCTGATTGAGGCACAGAGAGATTTTGGCGTTCTTGTGTATAAATTGAAAAAGGTCAGCAGGCTGGTGCAGCAGGAAGTAAGGAAGGCAATGGGATGTTGGCTTTGTTGCAAATTAGTTGGATTTTAGTGTAGGATTTCTTCTCATATAGGGTGGTGAATCTCTGAATGGCTCTAAGCCAGGTTGTGGAGGAAGGATAGTAGGGGTTATTTACATTTGTAAAGTTTAAGAAATTGAGGGCAGGGCACAAAAGAAGAAACGAGACCTGGCCTGACCATTCATGTTCAAATTGAAAGACAGGACAGGCTTGAGTGGACGAATAGCCAGCTTTTGATCACAATTTTTTGCGTTTATATTTTGAAACATACAAAATATCTACCAAGTTTGACAAGGGGTATCCTGAAGGGTGTTCTCCTTGCAAAGGAGTCAAGAACCAGCGACACAGTCCCAGAATAAAGGGTAGGTCATTTACGATTGGGATGACGAGAGTTTCCTTCATTCAGAAGGTGGTGAATCTTTGGAATTTCTATGCTGGATGCCTGTGGACTCCCCATCATGGAATCCAGTCAAAATAGAAATCTGTAGATTTCTAGATATCAAAGGAAACAAGGAATGTGAGAATGGTACAGAAAAATGGAGATGAGATTAAAAAATGAGATATGACCTTGGTGATTGGCAGATCGCAACTGAAGCCTATCTCTGATCTAATTCTTATGCCCTCAAATTCATAACCCAGCAGGTAGCACCAAGGATAACAATCTAGTGATTTGTTAAGTCACATTCCCTTTTCATTCTACATCATAAATTGCTCTCTCCAGATTTAAAATAAGATGGATCCCAAGAGAAATAACGGGTCAGAGTTTGCTGGCTCACTCTCTCAGCCTGGAATTGATATCCACAGTCCCTCTACAGAGCTGTAGTGGACGTAAAGGGCAGACTGTCTGGCTCCCAGAGTTTCAGCATGGACTCGGAGGCACCATGGCCTCTGAGGATGCAGTGAGGAGACCCCATGCCTGTCAGTCTCTGTCGGCCACTGCTCTGCTGGCTGTAAGATCAGTGCCCTTTGTTTTAATGAAATTGCATTGTTTCAGACACACAGAGATGTTTAAACACTTTTAAAAATGAAGTCGACAATGTAAATAAAGATAAAGAATATTATTTAAAATTTTATAATATAAGTTACATCCAGCTAAAATTTATCACAAATGTTTTTTGTTTAATTAAGTAGACATGAAATTATATTTTCCCCTTTGCTCACACTTCTGCAATCCTCCTTGCAGTAAATGGGATTGTGGATAATCTGCTTGTTATAAATCTAAGAGGCAATTCTCCAGGCAAAGTGATGAGGAATTTCCTCCGTAATAGGCCTGTCCCACTTAGGCAACTTTTTAGGCGACTGCAGGAGACTATGCAGTCACCACGTGGTCGCCACAAGTTCGTGGGAGGTTGCCGGGGAGTCGCCTTCATGATCGTAAGGAGTTCCCATAATCTGGGAACTAGTCGCGGCCTCATTATGGTCGCCGTGAATTTTTCAACATGTTGAAAAAGCTGCGGCGACCAGAATGAAGCCGCCATAGAAACATAGAAACATAGAAATTAGGTGCAGGAGTAGGCCATTCGGCCCTTCGAGCCTGCACCGCCATTCAATATGATCATGGCTGATCATCCAACTCAGTATCCCGTACCTGCCTTCTCTCCATACCCTCTGATCCCCTTAGCCACAAGGGCCACATCTAACTCCCTCTTAAATATACCCAATGAACTGGCCTTGACTACCCTCTGTGGCAGAGAGTTCCAGAGATTCACCACTCTCTGTGTGAAAAAAGTTCTTCCCATCTCGGTTTTAAAGGATTTCCCCCTTATCCTTAAGCTGTGACCCCTTGTCCTGGACTTCCCCAACATCGGGAGCAATCTTCCTGCATCTAGCCTGTCCAACCCCTTAAGAATTTTATAAGTTTCTATAAGATCCCCTCTCAATCTCCTAAAGTCTAGAGAGTATAAACCAAGTCTATCCAGTCTTTCTTCATAAGACAGTCCTGACATCCCAGGAATCAGTCTGGTGAACCTTCTCTGCACTCCCTCTAGGACAATAATGTCCTTCCTCAGATTTGGAGACCAAAACTGTACGCAATACTCCAGGTGTGGTCTCACCAAGACCATGTACAACTGCAGTAGAACCTCCCTGCTCCAATACTCAAATCATTTTGCTTTGAAAGCTAACATACCATTCGCTTTCTTCACTGCCTGCTGCACCTGCATGCCTACTTTCAATGACTGGTGTACCATGACACCCAGGTCTCGCTGCATCTCCCCTTTTCCTAGTCGGCCACCATTTAGATAATAGTCTGCTTTCCTGTTTTTGCCACCAAAATGGATAACCTCACATTTATCGCCATGGAGAGTAGGGAGAATTCTCGTGCCATAGGTGGGTTGCCAGGAGTTCGAAGGTTCTTGTAGGTTCTTGTAGGTTGTAGCCGGTGCTGACCGGTGAATTTCATTGGCTCATTCATTGGGGGAAAAAAATGTAAGCAGTAGTTTTCAGAACCAAGGATAACCGACCGGAAATGTTAATGTCTGCCGAGCTTCACAGCCGTGTATCTCTGGCTTCTTAAAAGTTGTCTCCACTTCTTCTCCCCCTTTCTCCCCCACTCTCCCCCCCCCTTTAAAGGACTTACCGTACACTGTGCTTTAGCCGTCTTAATTACAGCGCCAACCTTCCTGTTCATCGCGGTGTGTGTCTGTATCACATTGGCTTTGCACCGTGTGAATTTCACTCAGACAGTGCTCCCCCCGCTTGCCCTGTCCCCCGCCTGCATAACAGGCTGGCGAAGGAAGCGATGTGTGTGTGTGTTCCACTCTGACAGTCGCTGTCCCAGTTGCCGGCAGTCGCCTGAAAAATCGCCTAAGTGGGACAGGCCCATAAGACAAAGTTCTGCCTCTGGAATCCAGTGGGAAAGTGAACTGGCAGGTTTGACATTCTGAGCATCTAGTGCTCCTGCTTTTCACTGAGGTCTATTTGATGTGCCTGTTATGCTCCCTATACTGTTATTCTTCATCATTCCGGCCAGCAGCAGACTGCAAGTCTGACAAAAGGCTCACAGTGAGGGATGCTGAACTCTAGGATAATGCAACGAAAATTACTAATGTAAACATGCCAAATGTACCTTCCTATTAGTGGAAACATTGTTACACCACAGCGAGGCATTGGCACAAATGCTTGCTTACGTCACTAAAATTTTGAAGGGAAGGTTTACAAAGGAAATATAAAAATGGGATAAGAATATGCAATTTTAAAATAGTTGTTTGAATTTTGTTTGTATGACTTGGTTCAATTAACCTTTGCCAACTGATATCAGAGGACTAAGCCTGATGCACCCCAGGGTAAATAACACATCAGAGATGAAGCCCCCATCAACAATAGTCATTTCAATTTACATTTTGCAATGCAACAAAACAATCCAAGATGCTGCACAGGATTATTACTGGACAGGCAGTGTTGTCAGGCCGTCCAAAGAAATGAAGGGATTGTGTAGTGTTGGGGTTATTGTCAAGGTCACCGGATCCGAAACTGGGCTTGTCTTTACGAGAATCCCATTGCCAGCAAGGCAGGTGGATAATTTAAATTCAATTAACTAAGTCAATGGAAGAAAAGGAAGTTAGTATCGGTAACGATGACAATGAATTGTTGTAAAACCCTTCTAGTACACCAGTGCTTCCAAAGGAGGAAATATACTGTTTGAACTCAGTTGGCTTATATATTAATCCTAACCTCAGGCAGAGTGGGTAACTATTAATTACCGTCTGAAATATTCTAGCAAGCTACTCTGTTCAATGTAAATTAGAGATCTGCTAAAAATTTATAATCATAGAGTTATACAATATGGAAGTAGGCCTTTTGGCCCAACTTGTCCATGCCGAACAGGGTCCTTCTCTAAGCTAATTCAATTTGCCTGCATTTGGCCCATATGCCACAGGATATTTACACAAAATATACACATTTTCTGTTTATATAACTGTCCAAATGTCTTGGACAGTATAGGCGGGGTTTGTTCTCATTGTGCACTTAAGGGCCTCTTCCACTTTCGCGACCTTTACAGGCGACTGTCGGCACCCATGATAGGATGCCGAAATTTTCAACATGTTGAAAATTCAACGGTGACCAGAAAGACGCTACGACTCTTTGGAGATCTCTCACGACCACGGTTGTGAGAGGTCTCCTATGGTCGTGAGTGGTCACCGGCGACATGTCGCCAGGGGTCGCCTGTATGGTCGTGAGAGATCTCCTTTGGTCGTGAGAGGTCTCCAAAGAGTCGTAGTGTCTTTCTGGTCACCGCTGAATTTTCAACGTGTTAAAAATTTCGGCGACCTATGACGAGTACCGGTAGTTGCCTGTAAAGGTCGCGTAAGTGGGACAGGCCCTTTAGTAAGAGTCTATTTCACAGGGTAGGGCAGTCTAAATGCAGAGGAATAGGTTTAAGGTGAGTGAGGAGAAATTCGAAAGAGATCTGAGGGCAAATTTTTTCAACCAGATCTGAAATGTTGTAATTGCTTCCACTTCTACCACTTCCTCTGGCAGCTTGCTTCAAGTACCCACCACCCTCTGTGGGGGGGAAATAAACATGCCCTTCAGGTCCCCTTTAACTTTTTTTCTTCTCACTTTGCCTTCTAATTTTAGACTCCACTACCCTGGGAAAAAAGTCTGTGATTATCTATTTTATCTATGCCCCTCATAATTTTATGAACTTTAATATTGCTTGTAATTTTAAAACTCTAACTGCCTTTGTGGCTTTTGTTGCTTTTTTTTTTAACCAATCCTAAACCTTTAAAGACCTCTTGGTCTTCAGTGTTAAGAAATCATCAAGGATCCCCACCATCGGGACATAGTCTCATCTCACTGTTACCATTAGGCAGGAAGTAGGGTAGACTGAAGTCCCACACACCACTAGGTTCAGGAACAGCTTATTTCCGATAAACTACCTGGCTCGTGAACTAACCTGCACAATCTTAATTCTACATACATTGCAGATGCTGGATTCTTGAGCAAAATATAAATTGCTGGAAGAACTCATCAGGTCAGGCGACATCTTTGGAGAGAATGGACAGATGATGTTTCAGGTTAGGACCCTTCTTCAGTCTGAACATTCCCACAAATGCTGCCTGATCCATCGAGTTCCTCAAGCACTTTGTTCTTTTTCAATCCTAATCCTACCTCGACAATAGGAAAATATGGTCCACCCCTTGCACAACCAAGGACGTTTTTTTTGAAGACTACTTCCTTTTAGAAATCATTGTATTTGTGCTTGTAACAATAAATTCAACTTGTCTGCAAGTGTATGCTGCCAACTGGGATATTCCAAGGTGCCGGAGTACATAGTGAGGGATGCACTGAAGCATTGTAAAATCTTTGTGTTGAAGGACCACTCACTAGAGTCCTGCCATCACTGCACATTGAGGAACTGGGTGTTGTGTAACAAGCTCTCAAACACATCATGGGTCTTTTGTTTAAGGGGGAAATATGAATGACTTTCACACCTTGTAAGAGAATGTATTGAACTTCCAGTGTAATGTATATAGAGGAAGATGTGTCCCATTTGTATTTACTGTGTATATTAGAAATAAAGTTATTTTTTTTGGAAAAGAAAATGAAGAATAGTCATCAATGCAGGTCTTGCTAGTGATGCCTAGATATCAGGGTGATCAAAGACATACATTTTAATGCAGTCAAGATTTCAGGCTGTGGCGAATGACGTCATGATTACCAATGGAGGAAGGACTGATGGATGGAACAGTGCAGAGCCTAATGTTAGAGTTGAACAGCAGCTACTTTGACATCTCTCTACCAGTGCAAGCAAAATTACAACAGGAACACACAAAGCCAATGCCTGGGTAGCCTACAACCGAATGGTACGAACATTGAATTCTCCAGTTTTAGGACACTAACTTACAAACCCCCTTCAGCCTTCTCTCTGCCCTTTTTACCCTCCTCTCTTCCCTGTACCCTGCCCAGATTTGCACCCGTTTCTCCCCTTTTCCCCTTCCCCATCTCCTTCCACGTATACTCCTTCCTCTGGCTTCACAATTCATATTTCATTTGTCCTTTATCTCACACTTTTTGTCTTTTGATCTCTGGCCTTTGATGATGGGTCAACCCCCCCCCCCCCCCCCCCCCCCACCCCCCCCACTCACCTGTATCCATTAATGACATGCCAGGTTTTGTCCTGCCACCACCTCTCTTCCAGCTTTCCCCCACCCACAATCAGCCTGAAGAAGAGTCCCAATCCAAAACATCATTTAGCCATGTTCTTCTTCTCCAGAGATGCTGCCTGACCCACTACGTTACCCCAGCACTTTGTGTCTTTTTTCTCACACAAATTCCAGATTTACTTGAATGAAAACAGCTCAACACCATCAGTTACAGCCAACATGGTTTAACTTGATCCACATAAAGCTCCTTTTGATATAATTATTCAGTTAATGTTGGATTGATATCCTTATATGTGAATATGTTCAAAAATAAAGCTGTTGTAATTTCAGGTATACTTTGCTTGAGGTTGTATAAAGTACAGGAATTCCTAACACTACAGAAAGCATAGAAGCTTTTACTCGCTTCCATTCTCTCTGGGTCTAGCTACGCAAAGGGAAAGCAAAGCGTTAACAGAGATTGCATTGAGATCCAATTCACAGCACTGAAGCAAAATGTGTATGTAAGTACTTTTCTTCACCAAAATTGCTTTTGTGTATGAAGTTTTCATGTGTAGGTGTCGTGTCAGCCTGCCACCAGGGACCGACTCTTCAAAGATTTCAATAGAGGAAGATTGGCTTTGACATAAAGCGAGGCATAATTTTATTATTGGCTAACATTAGTACGATAGAAAGTGCTTTGCACAGACAGAAACTCAATCACACAAAATATAACCAAACAGAAATGCATTATATAATAATGAACAAGGCAGAAGTATTGTTTAAGAATGCTGTCACGATGTATTTTAACATGGTTGTCAAACCAAACCATTGTCATCAGACCCTTTAATTGGACATTTTGGACCAGTACCACTTTGTTACATTACCACATTACAATTGTAAGTTCCGCCCATTGTCATCACTGCATCAAAGGCAGTCATGGTATGTTTACTATAATATGATTTAGCATATTTTCTAACTTTATGCTATGTTGCATTAGTTACATAATAAAATGCAACCAATGGACAAGACAACATCAGCAATTACAACAGCCCAATTACATGTAGCAAACATGATTGATTTGACTGAACACATTCTCTTTAACAATGCATATAGGTCCCCAATTCATATTTTGCTTAGTGTTCATTTCACATGACGCTGCACAAATGGCACCGATCAAGTAAGTATTTCGGAAAGGAGCCAAGTTTCTGCATTTTACTTTATTACCTACTTACAATTACTTAACTGCACGTAAGCAAGTAAAAATATATTTAAAAATCAGAGAATGGGAAGCTATGTGATGATGAAAGTAAAATTGTAAGGCACAGGGATAAGCTTTCAAGATCACTATTAATATCTTGATCTATATCATCTGTGCACAGAACAATAGAATAAATTGCATAATGCATATTAATATATTATGTTTATATATCGTATTAAAATCTAACGTCTCTAAATTCCTGTTCAATACGAGATGGATGCCACCTCATCTCCTATTCCTATAGGTTGCAAATTCTAACATACAACCATGCTATGAATGCCTTGTGTAGTCTCATCCTCTTCTCTCCCTCTCTTTCTCACCCACTGTGACATCAGTGCCAGCTCCAATTTAAGTCTGATTTCCAGTATCTTGCCTAAGGAAAACAAGGCAAGAAATAATCAGAGGATACCAGCATTCTATCCGGTGTCTGATTACTGCAATGGTTAAGATGTAACACTTGTACCCATATTTTTCTCTGTGAAGCATTTACACAAAAACAATATATATTCTTGTTTAACTAAAGTGATAGCCAGAGATGTGTTTTTAAAAAAAAATACAATCATAACATGAGTTTAAATGTAATTTACAAAATACTTAAAGGGGATCGAGTCTGGATAACAAACAGTGAGCTGCATCAATTGTTAAGAAGAGCAAGAGCCAGGACTGCTCTCATAATCATCTATGCAAAAATAATCATAATTTGCAAACATATAATCATCTTTCGATATGATTATAGCTGTTTCGATCATTTCCTGCCTGACCTCTGTCTACATTTGATATCCCAATTGCACTAGAATGGTTCAGTATTAAACCAGGCAGTTGGACAGCACAAACGCGCAACAAGTTGTGTCACTACCTCGCTGTGCCTGATACTTGGATTCAATCCTAATCTCAAGTGGTGTCATATAAAGTTTGCACATTCTCCCTATGACTCCATGGCTTTCCTGAAAGTAGCTCCATTATCCTCCTACATCACTAAGGCATGGTGGTCTGTAGCCAAGTTGACTATTGTGTATCGTTCTCCCTGGTAAAAGAGTGGTAGAATCTAGGGGGAATGTGGTGAGAATAACCTTTCAAGATTAGCATTAATATATTGATCTATATCATATATACCCAGAACTATAAAATTAAATGCATAATTCGCATGAATATATATGTATATATAATATGAATGTAAATGTGATTTGTGTAAAGATTTGATGGTCAGTGTGGGCTTGGTGTTCTGTGCTGTCCATCTCTCTCGGTGACTCTTTCTTTGACTAGATTCATGGGTAGTGGCAAGTGTGTGAAATAGGTCATAAGAGACCTGAATGGACAGAAAAATCAATGGGGCATCTCCTCCACCTATCAAATGAAATCATCATCATCATCGTTGAAAACATTAGCGATGCAGTGGTGCTGGTTTTCAACAGGAACGGTGACGGACACACCACAGTTCTCCGACCTACCAGTTCCTGCGGACTTCCACCACTGGAAGTATAGATTTTGGTGTGTGTGCTTTATCATCATTCCTTACAATGCTATATACGATAGTGATTGCAACTTCCACTGAAGTGTTGATGGCTGTTGGCTCGCCAGAAGCTCATCCGCCCTTTGAGAGGTCTTGTTTTTGGTCCTGCTGGAGGTCCACATCCCCCACTTCACCTAGCAAACCAGGTGGGAGATATGGTTAAGTCGCCGACTATCCTACCATGGAGCAGGTAGCATGGGATTACGTGGTACCCGTGGATGGGGGGAACTCCCCCCGACCTGACCCAAATGAAAGGACTGTGATATATTCACTGCACAAGAATTGAGAAGGAAGTTTCAATATGAGGAGGTGGATCAACTGTATTGAATCAGTTGTGCAAGGAAGTAAGATGCCAGAAAGATTTGATTTAGAAAGAACATCTCCAATAAATTCACTTCCTCTATAGGTCTGTAACAACAATCAAAATGCAAAGGATAGAACTTCTATAAGTGATGACTATTATTTTTATTTCTAGAGATCAGCAGTATCTATCTTACTGTGTTGTTAAAAGGCGGAGAAGCTTAATTTTCTGTGAAAGGCTTACCGTGCAACTAAGCAAGCCATATCCTGCTGAACTAGCTCCCAAAACCATCTCCCTTCTGGGAATGAAAATAAAAACTGCTGGAGTAACTCGGCGGGTCAATCGGCATCTCAGGAGAAAATGGATAGGTGACTTTTCCGGTCGTGACCCTTCTTCTGACTGATGAGAAGAAGGATCCCGACCCGAGACGTCACCAATCCATGTACTCCTGAGATGCTGCCTGATCCGCTGATCAACTCCAGCACTCTGTGTCTTATTTTGTGAACCAGCATCTGCAGTTCCTTATTTCTACATCCCCCGTCTAGGAATAATTGCCTGCATTTTTCACAAATTTCTGTTTGGAGTCATAGAGGCAGAGCCATGCAGCACAGAAACAAGTCCTTTGGCCAACAGAGGGTTAGTATATGCCACCATTTAGTAACTGCCTACACTCATTCCTTTAACTAGTAGCTGGTCCATAGCCTTCTCAACGTTAGTGATTCAAGAGCTTGTCTGGATACTTCTTATAAACTTTGAGAGATGCTGCCCCACCATCTACGCAGGCAGTACAATCTGTATTCCAGCCATCTTCTAGGTAATAGATTACCTCTAAAGTATTTATGCCTTCCAATAAACCTAGGCTTTCTAAGAAGATTTAGAGATGAAAGAGAGAAGAGGGGGGAAAGATGAATTTAGAAGATTGAGGGGGGATCTTATAGAAACTTACAAAATTCTTAAGGGGTTGGACAGGCTAGATGCAGGAAGATTGTTCCCGATGTTGGGGAAGTCCAGGACAAGGGGTCACAGTTTAAGGATAAAGGGGAAATCCTTTAGGATCGAGATGAGAAAAACATTTTTCACACAGAGAGTGGTGAATCTCTGGAATTCTCTGCCACAGAAGGTAGTTGAGGCCTGTTCATTGGTTATATTTAAGAGGGAGTTAGATGTGACCCTTGTGGCTAAAGGGATCAGGGGGTATGGAGAGAAGGCAGGTACAGGATACTGAGTTGGATGATCAGCCATGATCATATTGAATGGCGGTGCAGGCTCGAAGGGCCGAATGGCCTACTCCTGCACCTATTTTCTATGTTTCTATGTTTCTATGAGAGAAAAAAAGGAGACGGAAAGAGAGAGAGGGTGCGAGTGTAAAAAGAGACAAAGGAAGAGGGGGAAAACAAGAGAGGAGGAAAGAGAAAGGGAGAGAGAAGACGAAAAAGAGGGGGAAGAAATTGCAGTATATTATTAAAATAAATTAAAATCTTGACATTAAGTCTTATATTAAAAACATTAACAAAACTTCCCAAAACATACATGAAAACTTTAAACTAAAGTAAAATAACTTTAAAAAGCAAACTTATTTTCCCCTTTGCTTCCTGATCTGCACTCTTCCATTCTGTAAGAACAGAAGAAATCGATCTATCAAGCCTGCTCTGTCATTCAATATGGCCATGCTCTGATCTTAGTCTCAACTCCAGTTACCTACCTGATCCCCATAACCCTTTATTTCCCTGTAGGTTAAAATTAGTCTCTCTCAGCATTGATTATGTTCAATGATTCAGCCTTCACAGCTGCCAGGGATAAATACTCCCAACCCTCTGAGATAAGATGTCTTCCTCATCTCCATCTTAAATCAGTGACCCCTCATTCTGAATCGAAACCCTTTGCACTAGCTTCCTTCATTAAGGAAAGCATCTTCTCAGTAAGTACCTGTCAGAATATTACATGTTACACAAAGGTCATCTACCATTCTTCTAAACTCCATTGAATATGGAGCCAACCTGCTCATTTGTTTCTCATTACGAAAAGCCTACATCAAACGACTCAACCTACTGAGCTACCTCCAAGCAAGTATTTACCTCCATAAAAAGATGGCTCCCAGAATGGTCTCATCCATGCCCCATGCAGCTGCAGCAAGACTTCGCCTATCTTTGTTGATGTAAATTGGGTTCTTGCAACCAACAGCAAGTTAAAGCATTAGATTTGACCAGTGAGATTCAGCTCAATAACTTTCTACCATTCAATGCATTTCAATGCCGTGGCAAATACTTTTCCTAAAGCTAATTGCTAATAGCAGGGCATTGCAACTCAGATTGGAGCTTCAGAAGTTACGTATTTAATTACACATCTGTCCCTTGAATGAAATTACTGTGGTATTTGCAAGTACATAACAAGTGTCATTATCCTTGTTAACAAGGGCCACCTTTTGACAGCCCATCATGTGTCATTGTTTGTTATGGTCTGTTTTTTACATGTTCGAAATAAATAAGCTCTCCTTAAATGCATTACACCGATAGTCATAGTTTGTAGTGAATTGATGCAAGTTTAATTTCAGTTTCACAATACAACTCTGGAATATTAATCCAAGCTTGTGTTAATGAAAGCAAAGAGTGCAGTACACACAAGAACATTTATTCCATGCAATCCTTAAAGGGAGAACTGCTGTGGACACACCTTAGAAAGCATGTTATTGATGCAGATATCTGCAGATTTTATTTGCTCGTGGATGTCAGGTAGTGAAATTCACTAGCGTTCTCAGAAAGTTTATAAAATAGATTAATAACTCCTAATGCTGCAAGCTTCTACAGTACATTGATTGTATTGTGTGGTTGAGATGTTTATGAGGGAATCACGACCAATGTTCAATAACAGATGGGTAGCTAGTAGACCCACTGCCTTTCAGAGCCAGAGATAGGTATTCAATCCTCACCTGTCCGTGTGGAGTTTGCTTTTTTCCCTGTGACCGCTCCAGTTTTCTCTCACATCCCAAAGATGATTTCCTGAAATGGGAAAGACACTTCTCATAAAACCAGTGCGGTCGATCATATTCCTGAAAAACTGGAAACAAGCCCATTAAAACCAAGTCAAAATACAGAAAATAAAGTGCTCAATATTTTTATATTTATTTTAAAGATACAACGCAGAAGTACACCCTTCGGCCCACCAAGTCCACGCTGACCATTGATCACTCGTTGACACTAGTGCTATGTTATCCCACTTTCTCATCCATTCCTTACTCACTAGGGGGCAATTTACAGAAGCTAATTGACCTACATATCTTTGGGATGTGGGAGAAAACCGGAGCACCCGAAGGAAACCCATGTCGTTACAGGGAGAACATGCAAACTCCACACAGATAGCACCCGAGGTCAGGAATGAACCTGGGTCTCTGCCACTGTGAGGCAGCAGATCTACCAGCTGCGTGCACTGGGCCCCATGTTTTTGTCACTGTCATCAATACAACACAGTTTCATTTCTTCCTCTTTTTAGCATCCTCATTGGTTACTTAAGATGTTATTTTATCTATGGCCTATTTCTTAACTTTCTTCCATAATTCTTTGTTTAATGGGCTTTTCTTTTTGATCACCCTTTTACACTAACACGACTCTATCTCTCTTTACTTTCTTTATTTCTATCTTTCCTTAAAGCTTAAAAAATGAAGGGGTACAATAAATGTAATAAGATATAAGTGGCTTGTACTACTGTAACTTACTGTAACTTAAATAAAAATATTTTTAAAAAATATATATATATTATTTTATCTGTTTCTGAAGTGAGATATTAATGCATTTATTTTTATTTAAAATGCAAAGTCATTGTTACTTGAGGCAATCATGATCTGTATTCAATAGTGGATGGGTGGCTTAGTGACAAATCTTGTAGCTCCACTGCCTCACAGCACAAAATAACCATATTTAACCTAACAGCACAAAATAACCATGTTTAACCCCAACCTCTGTCTGAGTGGACTCAATGGGTTTCCACTGGCACTCCAGTTTCCTCCCACATCCCAAAAACATGCAAGTCGTTAGTTTAATTGGACACCATAAATTGCCCCGAGTAGAAATCAGGAACTGCAGATGCCAGTTTACAAAAAAGACACAAAGTGCTGGAGTATTTCAGCGGATTAGGCAGCATCTCTGGAGAACATTGATAGCTTACATTTCGGGTTGGGACCCTTCTTCAGACTGATCAAATTGCCCCTAGTGCTTTGGTGAATGGTTGAATCTGGGGAAAGTTGTGGGAATGTGGGGAGAATAAGACATAATTAATGTGGAATTAGGGTAAGTGGATGGTATATGAATGGCACAGATTCAGTGGACCGAAGGGCCATTTCTGTGCTGTATATCTCTATGTCTACAATTCTGTTTACAACAAAAGCCTGCAAAGCCTTTTACAGAAGTGCTCTCCAAGTTGCAGCTACAGGCTGACTTGGTAGCACATTTGATTCTGTTGGAAAGTTATGGGAGATTTGAGTGAAGTAACCAAGATTGAAGCTTTCGAGCCAAGTGTGCTGCATTACCAGGATGAACACTTTCAGGTGAAGTCTTAACCCAAGCCACATTATGCCTCCTTGGATGAATACAAAAGGTCACACAAAATTATTCCAAAAAAGTGCAGGTCATTTGCCCCAATCTCAATAACTACAGCACCAATCATCATTTGTTGAGTATATCCAATATTTGTTGAGTATATCCAGGACAGAGATTAATAGATTTTTGGAAAGTGGTTGGAGGTGACCAATCATCCATATCTTATTGAATGGTCGGGCGTGTGGAAAGGGGCATCTGGCTTACTCCTAGTTCACACTTTATTTGATATCTAGCAGAGGCAATGATAGACCGAGTGGCCTCTATATGTGATGTAACATTTAAGTAAACCCACACCAATGTTTATCCATATAGTTGCTGATGGAATAGTTTGTGGAGAAATGTATTTCTCTTGATGCGTAAAGACATGGACATCTACAACAATCAGATGCTTTCACTTCAGTTATCTGATTCTCCGCATGAACTGTCAGCTGACCATGACCTTGAACAGGACCATTTTGTAAATAAAGCAAGCTTGGCAATTCTGATTTATCCACTTTTTCAAATCCTTTTTTATTTAAGGTGTAAAATCTAACATTTCTGTAAAGGAGGACCTTTTTTGCTTTCCACTTGCTGTCTTGTGGATTAGAAATCCCATTTACTGTAGATGTCTGTCTGTTTTATGAGAAGATGCTCAGTCCCATAAAGCTGGATTTTATAATGCATCATATAGTGCTTCATGAAATTGTTCTTGCAGATGTATATCATGTGGAAGCCTACGCTATATTTTATTTATTTAGGAAAGCTTCTTAGTTTCAACAAAATTGCTGTAAAGTAGATTCTGTGTCAGATACATAGTTTGATTTGTAACTGTTCACATTCTTAAAATATCAGTTATCATGTTCCAAAGCACTTACTCAGGTCATGTTGGGTTTTTTTTCCTTCTCTTTCACCACCTCTCTCTTCCTTCTTCACATCCTTTCTTTTCCTTCCCTGTCTCATATGTTTTTCCTTCCTTCTTTTCTTGCCACTTCTCCTTCTCTTCTTTTCTACTTTTCCTTCTTTTTCCCCTTCTCCTCTTACTTCTTCTTCATCTTCCTTCCCTCAAGACCAAGGGTGACTCACATCTATTTTGTTTTCATGGATTCGGAGATGGCAGATGTTACCGGGTGTGAGAGCCACAGGCTCTTCCACAGATAGGGCAGGAGCTGACTGATGGGATTGATGTGCAATCTCTGACGTGGTGCACTGCTCTGTTGTTTACAGACGAGTTTCTGTGTGCTCCCCACTGCTTTCTCATGAGGAACTTGAGACCATCTGAATGCACCTTCTTCACTTTGAAAAGTCACGGGCCAGAAAATTCCCAGGAATTTGTGGGAGCTTTAGATTGTCTTAAGGAATATCTGAGCTTAATCCTTTAATTTTTTCTTCTCATAAGGTCATAAGTAATAGGAGCAGAATTGTGCCATTTTCCCATCAAGTCAACTCCACCATTCAATCGTGGCTGATCTATCTCTCCCTCCTAACCCCATTCTCCGGCATTCTCCCCATAGCCCATTACACCAGTACCCTGAACCCCTGACACTATGCCCATCACCTGCAAAAGT
Source organism: Amblyraja radiata (assembly GCF_010909765.2). Lineage (NCBI taxonomy): Eukaryota > Metazoa > Chordata > Chondrichthyes > Rajiformes > Rajidae > Amblyraja > Amblyraja radiata. The sequence continues at coordinate 80,179,956 of NC_045961.1, read as the reverse complement.
AACACACTATTTCGCAGAAAATTCCCAAACCTTACCACTCCAAGCAAGTGCGAGGAGTTGCACTTTGGGAGGTCAAACGTAAGGGTAATATATATAATTAATAGAGTGGTCCTTAACAGCATTGATGTACAAAAGGATTTTGAGATTGAAGTTCACTACTCCCTGAAATTGGCAACACAAGTAGATAGAATGGTAAAGAAGGCATTTGGTTTGCTTGCGTTCAGAGGTTGAGGCATTGAGTATAAGAGTCAGCAAGTCATGATGCAGCTATATAAGACTTTGGCTGCATCTGGAGTATTACACACAGTTCGGGTTGCCCCATTATAGGAAAGATATGGAGGCTTTGGAAAAGGTACAGAGGAGGTTTACCAAAATTATGCCTGGATTAGAGGTATTAGTTACAGATTGGTTAGACTGGGATTCTTTTTACTGGATTGTCAAAGGTTACAGAGAGACCAGGTAGAAGTTTATAATATTAAGAATGGCATAGCAAGGGTATACAATTTGCTAAAATAAAGATTTTACTTCGGAGTCACGTGAGTGATTCCGTGAAGAACCCGCTCAGCACACATGCGCGGCATTACGTTTCAGCAGGCAACAGCGGCAGGCGGGAGTCAGGCGCTCCCGCTACAAGCCTGAAAGAGGAAGCTTTAGGTAAGTACTTACCTTCAGTTTAACCAGCAAAGATGAACTGATAGTTAATCTCTTAGACACCTTTGATCTCTAGTCTTAAACTATGTCCTCTAGTCTTAGACATCCCACATCAAAGAAAACCAAGATTCATATTATTTACTTTATTTATCCCTCTCAAAATTTTGTGGACCTCTATCAGGTCACCCCTCAGATTGCTACACTCTGGGGAAAACAGATCCAGCCTATCCAAATTATCCATTTAACTGAAATGCTCACCTACAGGCAACCTGCATCCTCTACAGCCCTATTACACTTTTCCTATAATGTGGTGACCAGAACTGCACATAAAACCCATGTGTGATTGACGTTTAGAAAGTCGTAATATGATGTCCTAATTCTATGTCACCACCAATGAAGATGAGCACACCACATGACTTATTCACCTCCTTATTTACCCATGCTGCCACTTTCAGGGATTTGAGTACATTGTTTAAATCACTTCTTCTCCTCTTTATAATAGCCATCTTCCCTCTCCACTCTCAAGGTGAAACATCAACAATTCCTTATCCCCCCGCTGATGCTGTTAGACCCAATGTGTACCTCCAACAGTTATGTTTTTATTTACTCCAGATGCCAGCATCTGCATTCTCTTGTATCTCCAGTGTAATTGTCCCTTGTATAGGTGGGCAGCAGAAAAAGCAAGGGGTTGGGATTATCGATGGCCATCTGCAATTAGAGCAATGCAAATGGAGGGGGAGTAGAATGGGACTGATGGGAACACTCTGAGAACCAGCATTTAGGTATGTTACAAAACTTACCTTCAACGGCACTGCAATTCTGCCACTGGCCGTGTGCGCGATTTTGGCGCGTTTGAGGGGGGGGGGGGGGGCGGGGTTAAAACGGGGTTTTTTCCCGACCTGGTCCTGAATTATATTTGTTGGAGTGCAAGATGTTGCTAAAGAATCGTTCCTACGGCCGTTCTGTGTGTTTTAAAAAAAAATTCACCCAACAAGTTAATCGCTGGAATGATTTTAAAATCAGCTTCTGAAGCCGTCCATGCCGACAACGGGGACGGATTTTATGGAGGACCAGGTAACAGAAAGTAGTTTATTTTTATGTATAAAAGTGTTTCTTAAGATGTATTTAATTCACATTTTAAATTGCGAAACGGTGATTTTCCCCCCCGAAGAACCAGCAGTGTATTTGCTGCCGATATGGGGGACTAAATTCACCGCACCTGAACGTTCCAAATGGTCCCGTTCCAGAAAATCCCGTTCGCAAGCTGATTTAAATGGCCATTAATTTACAGGTATTAAACATTAAATTCCTTCCATTTGGCCTATAAACTCATGACAATGAGATTTAAAAATTATGTTATATTCTGAATTCTTGTGTGAATGTTATTTGGACACTTAGGCTATTAAAAATGTTAATCTATTCTTAAGAAATGGATAGATGTTTAGATCTAGTAATTGCATTTTGTAATTAGCTACGATTAGGTAACTAACTAATTATATGCTTTAATTTCAAGTCATCTAAGTAAGATTGTTTCATATTTGTTTCAGAATGCTTCAATCTACATTAACTGAAAATTTCTTTCAGTTCTCTTAAATTTTTAATACTGAAGATATGAAAGTGAATTAGGTGTCAAATTAAACTTATTTTTATTCTTTATCTGATGGGATAAATTAAGGACTTGATTTTTAAAATCTCAAAATTTTGTAACATTGCTACAGCATTGACACAACCGACTGAATGGTCTACAAAGTTTTAAGAAAACATGAAGAATATGAAAAGTTACAACTGATGTGATTGCACTGTACCATGTCTTTATTATTCTGTCCCTGCACTGGTGTTCTGTAATACAAGCTCATTATCATCCTGGTGCTTTTCTTGAACTACTTGAAGCTGAACTATTTCTCAGCATGTGTTTGACCCAGCATGATACAAAAGTTGCTTTATCTGACTGATAACAAGAATAGTTATTTATAATATGTGCCAGGTCCTGAAATCTGTATATCTCATCGCCAGCCTGCTCCTGTGTGTTGATGTGAGATATTTTAAAAGTAGATAAAGTTTTTGAGATTTTGTTTGTGTAAAAAAATCAAAAACAAATGAGTGCCCAAAATACAGTTTTGAATTATAGGTTGCGCACGTAGTAATAGTCTCTTCATCCCATCCATACCAACCATTGTAATCATATTAACCAACCAAATTTACCCACATTAGATCCATCGTTTTCTAAGTGCTTAAAATGCTTTTCAAGTGTTGTGAGTACCCGCTTTCAACACCTCCCCAGGCAACGACATTCCGCACTCCAACTAGTCCCTGTATGAAATAAGTTGCTTCAGATCATCATCTTAATCTCCTACCTCTCACAAACTTATGTCCTCCTGTCTTAGACACACCTCCTCATGAGGAAAATGATTCTTATATCTACCTTATTTATCCTCCTCATGGGGGTCGAGGAAAGAGCGTTCCCGTCGCGGCCCTGTTTCCACCAATCTTTCCACCACAACGCACAAGAAGCACAAGAACCGCAAGACGCCATTGTATGCAGATGCCGAGAAGTGTGTTCAGCTTTGGCTGAACAATTTCTAATCTTGTGATGTGGACTCGATAAGAAGAAGATCCTCCTCATAATTTTGTAGATCTCACCTCTCAGTCTCCTCCACTCAAAGGAAAACATCCCAGTGAATGTTGCCTGGATTGGAACATTTCAGTTATAAGGAGAGAATGTAAAAGCCAAAGTACACAAAAATGCTGGAGAAACTCAGCGGGTGCAGCAGCATCTATGGAGCGAAGGAAATAGGCAACGTTTCAGTCCGAAACCCTTCTTCAGACCCTTTTTCCAGCATCTGCAGTTCCTTCTTAAACACATGTAAAAGCCAAGTATGTTTGGCCTAGGGGATGTTGTCTGCACTTGTCTGCATCATCCTGGTGAATATTGTCTGCACTCTTTCTAGTACAATCACTTCCTTCTTGTTGTGCGGCAAACAGAAATGCACACAGTGGCCAAAACAAGGCGAGCAGCCAGAAGTGCCCAGGGAAAGTAGCAGCAGCAAGGGGAGGGGTAGGCAAGAGCTAGCGAGCAATAGTTGGATACAGGTGAAGGGGGGTGGGGGGGGGGGGGGGGAGGCGGTTGGTTGATTGCCCCAATAATATTATGATCATCCTCGGTCTTTTTCATTTTAGTAAAGACCATTCCAGCCTATCCACGTCTCTCCTTATAGGTCAAGCCCAATGATTTGTAACAATGTCCCAACTACTTTATTTAATGCAAGCAAACCACGCGTTATTTGTCACTCTGCCCACCTCTGTCGCCACTTCCAGGGAGTTATTTATTTGATCTCTCTGTTCACTAACAGGGGGCTGCCATTCACTGTGTATGTCCTGGCATGGTTATCTTTCCAAACTCCATCACTTTGCACTGGTCTGAGTAAAATTACATAATTCTGTAATTAAATTAAAATGAATTTGACCACTTGTCCAATTTGTCGTGAACACCTCCACTTTTGGGAAGGCAGGAATATCCTAATATCTTGTTAGCATCAGCACTGTAGCCACACCTCAAGGAAGAGGATTCATGAGCATCAAATAGTCAGAGGAAAGGTCATGATCCAAACTGTCACCCATCCTTCTCTCCAGAGATGCTGCCTGTCCCGCTGAGTTACTCCAGCTTTTTGTGTCTATCTTTGGTTTAAACCAGCATTTGCAGTAACTTCTAACACAAATAGTCAGGTGTTGGAAAAGGCTCAATTCCTAGGCCTGCCTATGATCTTCTGACATCTTGTGTTATCATAGCCCTTTAGCACTGTTTCCAAACAGTTACAAAATTCTATATACAAATGGCCAGAGACATTTAGACACAGTTGAAATATATATATTTTTTAATTTAAAAATAACAAATATTAATTACATTCTTTTTTTAAAATTCTCATTTTAAAACCCCATTCAACTTATATAGGTTAATTAAAGGCGTTAACATTAATTAGAATAGAGTAGAGAGAAAACAACTGCTTGCACTTACTAATTTATTCAATGAAAGTCGGCAACCTTATTCAAACAAATGGGCCCAGTTATGGATAGCATAAATCTTAGGGGACATAAAGGAAGTGTACCCAGCTATTAGCTCGGTCAGTTCAGAAAATACCATTATACTGTCACCTCCAGTGAATTTAGTATTCTGCCTGCATCAAGCATAGAAATCCAGAATGTGTTGATATGCACTCTCTCAAACAGTAAGGTGTTTCTAATTACAAATAGTCAATTTCTTGTAAATATAGCTAGAATGAGAAAGTGCAGATGCAAAGTGCGAAAGTCTTGTAATTATATTTTAACTTTTTTCCTAAAGATGTCCCAAATTGCTTTGATTGAAAGATTATTATTGGCCAATATGCTGAGGATAATTCCCTTGCATTTATTGAAAGTAATGCTATCGGGTATTTTACACCGATTTTATAGGATATTTACTGCCTCACAATGATATCTCATCTGAAAATGGCATCTGTAACAGTGCAGCACCAAACTTAGTATGACAGTGAGGGCACCAAATCATTGTGTGAGGTAGGAATTGATCCTACAGCCTTCTCACTGAATGTGAGGTAGTTCTGCCTGGTTCACCTTGACATGTTCTTTTTCAAGATTTAGTTGATAGTAAATATCACAAACCCCCTGCTGGAACCACTGCAATTTGCAAATCGGGCCAATAGATCTGTGGATGATGCAGTCAACCTGGGCCTGCACTTCATCCTACAGCACCTAGACCGCCAGGGGACCTATGCGAGGATCCTGTTTGTTGATTTTAGCTCTGCATTCAACACCATTGTGCCAGAGCTACTACACTCCAAACTTTCTGAGTTGACTGTGCCTGAACCCCTCTGTCGGTGGATCACCAGCTTCCTGACAGACATGTGAGGTTGGGAAAGCACATCTCGAACCCTCAAACGCTCAGCATAGGAGCACCGCAAGGCTGCGTACTCTCTCCTCTCCTCTACTCTCTCTGCACCAACGACCGCACCTCCACAGACACCTCTGTCAAGCTTCTCAAGTTTGCGGACGACACAACCCTGATTGGACTGATCCAGGATGGGGAGGAATCTGCCTACAGACAGAAGTGTCACTGCTGGCGTCCTGGTGCCGTAGCAACAACCTAGAGCTCAATGCTCTTAAGACAGTGGAATTGATTGTAGACTTTAGGAGAGCTCCCCCTCCCCTCACCCCACTCACCATCCATCATCTCCAAGGACCTTAAGTGGGGGGCGACCATCGACTCCACAGTAAAAAAAAGCACAACAGAGGATGTACTTCCTACAGCAGCTGATGAAGCACAATCTGACACAGGCAATGATGTCTACACGGCCATCGTAGAGTTTGTTCTCACCTTTTCCATCATGGTCTGGTTTGGCTCAGCCACCAAGCACGACACCTGGAGGCTGCAGCGAATCGTCCGATCAGCAGAGAAGATTATTGGCTGCAACCTTCCCTCCATTGATGAACTGCAAGGGCCAGGAAGCGAGCGGGGAAGATCATCTCTGATCCCTCTCACCCTGGCCACAAACTCTTTGAATCACTTCCCTCTGGAAGGCGACTCCGGACTGTCAAAGCTGCCACAGCCAGACATAAAAACAGTTTTTATCCACGAGTAGTTGCTCTACTCAACAGCCAAAAATCTGTAGCCTCCCTTTGATCTGGTATTTTGTTGGTTCACATGCTTGATCAATGGTGTTTTATCATTAATGTTTTATTATTATTAATGTTTAGTGTTTTCTGAGTCATTCGTAACTGTCACTGTATGCCATGTTGTTACTTGTGGGTGGAATACCAAGGCAAATTCCTTGTATGGGAATAATTGGCCAATAAACTTACTTACTTAATAGACAATAGACAATAGGTGCACGTGTAGGCCATACGGCCCTTCAAGCCAGCACCACCCCTCAATGTGATCATGGCTGATCTTCCACATTCAGTACCCCGTTGCTGCCTTCTTCCCATATCCCCTGACTCCGCTATCTTCAAGAGCCCTATCTAGCTCTCTCTTGAAAGTTTCCAGAGAACCGGCCTCCATCAACCTCTGAGGCAGAAATTTCCACAGACTCACAACTCTCTGTGTGAAGAAGTGTTTCCTCATCTCCGTTCTAAACGGCTTACCCCTTATTCTTAAACTGTGGCCCTTAGTTCTGGACTCCCCCAACATCGGGAACATGTTTCCTGCCTCTAGCGTGTCCAAACCCATAATAATCTTACATGTTTCAATAAGGTCGCCTCTCATCCTTCTAAACTCCAGAGTATACAAGTCCAGCCGCTCCATTCTCTCAGCATATGACAATCCCGCCCTCCCTCAATAGCAAGAATATCCTTCCTCAAATTTGGAGACCAAAACTGCACACAGGTGTGGTTTCACTAGGGCCCTGTACAACTGCAGAAGGACCTCTTTGCTCCTATACTCAACTCCTCTTGCTATAAAGGCCAACATGCCATTCGCTTTCTTCACTGCCTGCTGTACCTGCATGCTTACATGATAAATCAAGAGAGTCAAGAGGCAAGAGTGTTTAATTGTCATATGCACCAGGGCCAGAACAATGGAATTCTTACTTGTGCAGCATTACTAGCACATTGAATGCAAAAGCACAACAAATAATTATACGATAAATAATTATACGATACCATAGTAGTGGAAAGTCAATACTAGTTTGGTGATGAAGCAGTTGTGCATTATATTTCTTGATCATGATAAAAATTCCAGAAGGGTATTGACAAGAATGATGTGAAGAGGATGCTTCCTCTTGGAGGAACATCTAAAATGAGGGCTCCCTGCAGAAGAATAGTGGTCTTCTTAATCAGATTCAGGATTCTTTGGAACACTCTTCCTCAAAAGACTGTGGACGCAGAAGCTTCGAATATTTTCAAGGCCGAGTGAGATAGATTCTTGATAAGTAAAGATCAAGAAAGATACGCAGGAATGTGAAGTTGAGATTATACAGTAATCAGATCAACCATGATCTTATTGAATGGCAGAATAGGCTTGAGGGTGCGAGGGGCCAATTCCTGCTCCAAACTGACATTTTTACATTACTTATCAGTATTTATTATCTCTTGGTTTGGTTAGCTGCACACCCATCTAACATTTAGCTTTATGATCCAGCATGTCATACTGAGGAACCGATCATTTTAATGCAGTTAGTGATTATGGTGTATAAATCTTTATATTAATGGGTGTTACTTGTTCTAAGTGTACATTACTAAATGACTTTTATCTCTTCTGCAATTAATGTATATCATTCAATTAGGAACTACTGATGTACTTCATAAACCGAGATGCTGTCATTTATCTGATTCTTCGGCTCGAAAATGAAGAGAAATTGACACATGAGCTCGATTGTGTTCTCAATCGACTGGTGATTCTAAAGGGCCTGCAGGCTGGTAATGTAACGTGAGTCAGTATTTGGGAGACACTTGCACCTGGACACTGCAACATGGAAGGACGGAATATGTTGGAGGTCATGTACAGGTGCATCTGACCTCCTGTTACAGTGCCGGATATGGAGGTTAGAGGCAGATGGTTTGAGTCTTTGATTGAAGCTCAGGCATGAACCACCCTGCACTTAGCCAGCAAAAGGGAGTCATTGGAAATGTGTTAACAGATGGTCATTATATGGGCTTATATGGATGGAGCGTCAGATTGGGAATGTACATGAACATAACACCCCTTCTGCCAGTACACCATGAAAGTGGGTATGTGTGAAAATCCAAAAAAATGCTGGAAATCTTAAATAAAACCGGATAATGTTTTTTTTATTGAACTTATTTTTGTTGCTTATTATAGTTTCCACTGAGTTTTATGTTTACATTTCTGTTGTGCTGCTGCAAGTAAGAATGTAATTGTTCCGTTTTTGGTCATATGACAATAAAACACTCTTGACTCTTGAAACACACAGCCTGTCAGGCAGCATCTGTGGAACGAGAAACAGTTAATGTTTCAGCTTGAGGATTCTTGATCAGTATTTGGAAGGAGAGAAAATAAGTTGGGGTTAATCTGCGGGGAGATGGGAGAGGAATAGCTTGATAAGCACAGTTCAATGGAAAAGATCATGAGCAAATCTACATGAAAAATCTGTGAAATGCAATGCTGCAGGAAACACTCAGCGGGTCAGGCTGAACTTGTGGAGACAGGGAAACTGAGTCAATATCACAGATGGATGATTTACATTAGAACTGGCTAGATCAAATCCACAGAGAGAAAGTGAGCGACATGGAGTTGTTGAATTCGAAGGCTACAGCATGCCCAGATAGAAGATAACGTGCTGTTCCTCAAGCTATACTGAGGCTCATTACAACAGTGCATGTTGCCACAGATTGACAGCTCAGAATGGGAATGGGATGGGGAAATAAAGTGACAACCTGAAGTTGTTGAACTTGATATTGATTCCCAATGGCTGAACGTGCCCATACAGAAGATGAGGTGCTGTTCCTTGAGCTAGTTAGTATGCTGGGCTCAATGGACAATCAGTGAGATTATGATGTGGAAAGGAAATTCAGGCTGTGTTAATCTTACTCCTTGTGGATGGTTAGTAAGTAGGCACTTCGAAAACTCCTAACAATTTGATTATTAAGCAATAAAAACGTAAAATTAAAATGGAAGAAAAGCAGGACCTTGCTTCCAAATCGCTAAGACACTCTGTAAAGTCAGGTATTAATGCTGAGGTAGCCAAAAGTATTCAGCTATCTAAGCAATCAGAAAATAAGCTGGATCATTTCCAGTTCACTACTTTTTCATGCAGTTTTTATACTGCCTTTAAGGTCAGACAAGCCCTTTGATCCACTTTCCCATTTTGATTCATTCTTGATGAAATTGGCATTGTAACTCTATCTGCCCACCTTTAGTGCTTCTGGTCAGAATCAGTTCAACTTTGATATTTTTAATTGACTACTCCAAGCCTTGATAGCTTTGCAGAGGGAGAGAGAGAGTTGTGGATTCCAGATATCCTTTGCAAATAAAATCCTATTGACATCATCATGTATTCCATATTCAAAAATCCCTCCACCAGCGGAAATACTTTTGTTCAGCTACTTTAGCAAATTGGAAATATATGGGGAAGAAAGGAATAAATGGATATATAAATAATGCTGCAGGGACCGGTAGAAGCTCTGTTGCCGACATCATTTAAGAAGTGTCTAGACAGGCACTTAGTTACCTAGGCATAGAGGGCTAGAGGCTAAGTACTGGATTTGTCCCCACTGGTTGGCATAGATGTGATAGGTACAATGACCAGTTTCCATGCAGTATGACTCCACAACGTAATACTTGTGTGGATCATAAATGCCACACTTAACCACCTGTTGTGTCCAAGAGGCTGTGAAGTGAATAAAAATAAATTTGTTCAGAAACCTCAGAAAGGGATAATGACTGAAATGCTCATTGGATAGTTAAGCTGCTTTGTGCCAAAACATAGAAGACTATGAAAAATTGATAAATAGCATTAGTATAGATAGATAGGTTCTTGATGGTTAGACTGAATGCGGTGGACCGAAGGATCACTTTCTGTGCAGGATGACCATATACTCTTACGCACATAGTGATAGGTTTGACAGATTCACACTTCCATTCAGTGAAAGAATTGGCTACCTCCACAAAGGAGCCAGGTTTCTCAATAACTACATAGAAACAAAGAACTTCAGAAGGGTCCATTTGAAGAAGAGTCATGACCCCAAACATCACCTATTGAGGCTCTATAAGGCGCTGGTAAGTCCGCATTTGGAATATTGCTATGTATTTTAAATGCTGTAAATGTACCCGGCTCTACTATCTCCTCTGGCAGCTCTTTCCATGTAGCCACGACCTTCGGTTTAGGATTGCACATGGCATAATGAAGCATAATATACCTCCGTCTGTATTTAGAATTGCGATGGTTCCATGATGGTTGATCATAATACCAGATCCATTCCTGCATCACACCCTAGAAGTCACACCCTGCATCACACATTAGAAGAACAAATATGACAGGAGCTTGCAGACAGCAGCAGATCAAATAGGTTTATTGTAGTAGGGGATTTTAACTTTCCCAATACAGACTGGGTAAATCATAGCGTGAAGTGTTTAAATGGGGTGCAATTCCTCAAAAGTGTTCAGGAGAGTTTCCTTAAGCAGTGTGTAGAGGCCCCAACACATGAGAGGGCAATGCCGAATCTTGTATTGGGAAAACGGGAAGGGCAAGATAATGAAGTATTTGCAGAGGAGCCTTTTGGGACAAGTGACCACAGATCAAGTTGACTGGAGCAGGTTATTTGAGGGGAGAGGAACATCAGCCAAGTAGGATCTTTTTAAAAGTGTTCTGACGAAAGCTCAGGATATGTACGTCACTGTTAGAGTGAAGGGCAAAGCAGGCAAATGTAAGGAAGCTTGGCTGACGAGGGAAATTGAGGCATTGGTCAAAAACAAGAAGGCTGCGTGGGACACGTATACGACAGATCAAGTGCTTCCCTGGAGGTGTTTTGGGAACTAAGGAGTAAACTGAAAAAGGAGATCAGAAGGGCAAAAAGGGGCCAGGAGATAGCTCTGGCGGGTAGCATTAAGGCCAATACTAAGAGATTTTATAAATACATAAGGGGGAAAAGGGTGAGAGAGTGGGACCAATCAGGAATCATAGCTGTCACCCCTGTGTGGAGCCACAGGAGATGGCAAGGTCCTCAATGAGTATTTCTCTTCTGTATTTACCAAGGAGAAAGACAATAGGATGGAGGAACTTTGGGCAGTCAATAGAAGTGTCTTGAGATCAGTCAGTGTTACCGTTGGAGAAGTACTGGAGTTACTGTTGTGTATGAAGGTAGACACATCTCCAGGTTCAGATCGGATATCTCCGGACATTGTAGGAAACTAGAGAGGAAATTGTGGGAGCCCTGGTTGAATTTACGAGTCGTCCTTAAATACAGAAGAGGTGCCGGAAGACTGGAGGGTGGCAAATGTTGTGCCTCTTTTCAAGTAGGGCTGCAGGAAAATGCTGGGAACTAACATCTGTAGTTGAAAAGTTACCAGAGAGTGGGCCTGTCCCACTTTGGCCGTCAGTTACGCGACAGGCCGGTGGCGCACGAAGATTTAGTTCAGGACGAAGTCCACACTCCTCCACGCCACTCCACACTCCTCCACACCACTCCATGGGCCCGTCCCGCGCTCCCCACACGCTACCCACACGCTACCCACACGCTACCCACAGGCTAGTAGGTCGCGTAAATGACGCGCGAATGACAGCAAAGTGGGACAGGCCCTTTACGGTTTGTCATATACATCAATGATTTGTACGAAAACATATAGGGCAAGATTAGCAAGTTTGCTGATGATACAAAAGTGAGTGGTTTTGCAGATAGTGAAGATGATTGTGAAAGTTGCAGCAAGATCTGGATCGATTGGCCAGGTGGGCGGAGGAATGGTTGATGGAATTTAATACAGAGAAGTGTGAGGTGTTGTATTTTGGGACGTCGAATAAGGGCAGGACCTACACGCTAAATGATAGTCCTCTAAGTAGTGTTGTGGAGGTGTACAGGAGTATAGGTGCATGATTCCTTGATGGTTGAGTCGCAAGTTGAGTCGCAATATTTCAAATGTCATTAGAAACGGGAATAGTGCCGGAGGATTGGCGTACTGCGCATGTTGTTCCATTGTTTAAAAAGGGGTCTAAGAGTAAACCTAGCAATTATAGACCTGTTAGTTTGACGTCACTGGTGGGCAAATTAATGGAAAGGATACTTAGAGATAATATATATAAGCATCTGGATAAACAGGGTCTGATTAGGAACAGTCAACATGGATTTGTGCCTGGAAGGTCATGTTTGACTAATCTTCTTGAATTTTTTGAGGAGGTTACTCGGGAAATTGATGAGGGTAAAGCAGTGGATGTTGTATATATGGACTTCAGTAAGGTCTTTGACAAGGTTCCTCACGGAAGGTTGGTTAAGAAGGTTCAATTGTTGGGTATTAATGGTGGAGTAGCAAGATGGATTCAACAGTGGCTGAATGGGAGATGCCAGAGAGTAATGGTGGATGGTTGTTTGTCAGGTTGGAGGCCAGTGACCAGTGGGGTGCCACAGGGATCTGTGTTGGGTACACTGTTGTTTGTCATGTACATCAATGATCTGGATGATGGTGTGGTAAATTGGATTAGTAAGTATGCAGATGATACTAAGATAGGTGGGGTTGTGGATAATGAAGTAGATTTTCAAAGTCTACAGAGAGATTTATGCCAGTTGGAAGAGTGGGCTGAAAGATGGCAGATGGAGTTTAATGCTGATAAGTGTGAGGTGCTACATCTTGGCAGGACAAATCAAAATAGGACGTACATGGTAAATGGTAGGGAATTGAAGAATGCAGGTGAACAGAGGGATCTGGGAATAACTGTGCACAGTTCCCTGAAAGTGGAATCTCATGTAGATAGGGTGGTAAAGAAAGCTTTTGGTGTGCTGGCCTTTATAAATCAGAGCATTGAGTATAGAAGTTGGGATGTAATGTTAAAATTGTACAAGGCATTGGTGAGGCCAATTCTGGAGTATGGTGTACAATTTTGGTCGCCTAATTATAGGAAGGATGTCAACAAAATAGAGAGAGTACAGAGGAGATTTACTAGAATGTGAGCCTGGGTTTCAGCAACTAAGTTACAGAGAAAGGTTGAATAAGTTAGGGCTTTATACTTTGGAGCGCAGAAGGTTAAGGGGGGACTTGATAGAGGCCTTTAAAATGATGAGAGGGATAGACAGAGTTGACGTGGATAAGCTTTTCCCACTGAGAGTAGGGAAGATTCAAACAAGGGGACATGACTTGAGAATTAAGGGACAGAAGTTTAGGGGTAACATGAGGGGGAACTTCTTTACTCAGAGAGTGGTGGCTGTGTGGAATGAGCTTCCAGTGAAGGTGGTGGAGGCAGGTTCGTTTTTATCATTTAAAAATAAGTTGGATAGTTATATGGACGGGAAAGGAATGGAGGGTTATGATCTGAGCGCAGGTATATGGGACTAGGGGAGAATACGTGTTCGGCACGGACTAGAAGGGTCGAGATGGCCTGTTTCCGTGCTGTAAATTGTTATATGGTTATATGGTTATAAGTAGATAAGGTGGTCAAAAAGGCTTTTGGCACTTTGGCATTCATAAGTCAGAGTATTGAGTATAGAAGTTGGGAGGCCATGTTGCAGTTGTATAAGATGTTGGTGAGATCAGTTCTGGGCACCATGTTATAGGAAAGATATTGTCAAGCTTGAAAGAGTACAGAAAAGATTTATGAGGATGTTGCTATAGAGAGAGGTTGAGTCGGCTGGGTCTCTATTCCATGGAGAGCAGGAGGTTGAGGAGGGATCTTATGGAGGTGTACAAAATCATGAGAGGAATAGATCAGGTAGATACATAGTCTCTTGCCCAGTAGGGGAATCGAGGACCAGATTCAAGATGAGGACTAGGTTCAAGATGAAGGGGAAAAGGTTTAATAGGAATCCGAGGGGTAATTTTTTCACACAAAGTGTGGTGGGTGTATGGAACAAGCTGCCAGAGGAGGTTGTTGAAGCTGGGAATATCCCATCGTTTAAGAAACAGCTGGACAGGTACATGGATAGAACAGGTTTGGAGGGATATGGACCAAGCGCAGACAAGTGGGACTAGTTTAGCTGGGACATTGTTGGCTGGTGTGGGCAGTTTGGACTGAAGGGCCTGTTTCCACACAATATCACTCCATGACTCTATGATACCCCAGGTTTCCTGGTCTGTAAAACAGCCTGTGATGTTTCAAGATGCATTTTTCCCCGGTATCTTTCAGACCTTACATATAGTGCATTATTCTGGGAGGTGACACGTCATTTGCCATTAACCTACAGTTTTGATCAAAATGACTGCTGTCAAAAGAATTTGAAAAATGCAACAACTGATTTAAAAAACATCCATCAGTGAATTACAGGCAGAAATCTAATCTCAGGATCCAGGTATTTGAGCTCTCTACATGCTTTCTGTAACATAATTTGAAGCCCACTGTTCGATTAGTTGCTTGTTATCCCAGCCAGCAGGCAGGATTCTCTCCGTTCAATGTTATATAGCCAAGGCTCCATCAATACAAAACAGAATAATTGTTCTTCCTGCACATCGATGAAATGACTGAAATATTCAGTAAAATGCCAGTGCAGAATTTTATAGAACAAATTAATTGTGTCACAATGTCATGTCCTTCTCGGACTTAAATCTGCAGAATGGCACAATGGTGTTCAATCAGGAAGAGAAGAGATTAGCTACAGGGTGGAAGAAATAACATTTCCTAACATGATTGGTTCTGGAGTTATTTAGCAGCAGTGATCGAAAACATGAAATGCAGCTTTTTAATCTTTACACCGTCAACTTTTCACCCACTGCCCCTATGTGTAACCAATCAGCAAGCTGGCATTTTGGAATTGCTTGAGCTGTACAGCTATACTGAAATACGCACACGCACTTGCTGGAAAATCTTCAAAAACTAATCTGTTTGGAATGTCATGTCAGCAGCTCTCCCTTCTGTGAAAAAGATATAAAGCTTATCTAACAGTAACCAGAACTAAACAATTTGCTGCCAATTTGCCAACGATATACATTTCAGATGGATCCTATCCATCATTTGTAAAATAGTCTTACCTATGTGTGTGATTTCTGTGTACATTGCATCCATTTTGATCGATTTGTTTTGGTTAATGATGCACGTGGATAAAGGAATAGAGCTACATATCAGCCATCATTCAATAAAATGGTAGACCAGGCACAACATAGTTGAATGGCTAACTTCTGTTCTCATAGTAAACAACACCATTTATCACATCAGGCTTTGCTGATTCAGAGCAGAAAACAACTGCTTGTGGGTCAGGCAGCATCTGTGGAAGGAAATGGGAAGATGATGTTTTAGGTTTGGATCCTTCTTCAAACTGGAAGTGAAGGGGAGAAAGCTGGTTGAAAGAGGTGCAGGTAAGAGATGGGACAAGAGCCAGCAAGTGATAGGTGGATCCTGGTAAGGAGGGGTTGATTGGTAGGTTAGTCGGATGGGGGAGCGAAGGGTGGAGATCTTAACCAAAGTTGAAGATGAAAAGTACAGAAGACAAACGGTTTGGTCTCTGTAAATTGCCTCTCATGTGTAGGGAGTGGATATGAAAGTGGAACTAGTGTGAATGGGTGATCAATGGTCAGTGTGTACTCACTATACTGAATGATCTGTTTCCATGCTGTATGTCTAAAACTGAACTAGAAGGCTGCAGATGTTGGAATCTGTTAAGAAAGGAATGTGGGATGTGTATAAGGGAAATATAAGGGTCCCAGTGTAGGATGGGTGGGTGATGAGCAGATGGAGCAGATGGATCTTGATGATGGGGACAGGGGAGTGGAGGAAATGTGCATGGAGGCAGAAGCTGGGTAGATGAGGGTGGATGGGGAGGTTGTTCTGCTGAAATTGGAGAATTCTGGGTTCAAAAGGTTGCATTGTAGGCTATACAACTGGAATATGAAATGTTGTTCTTTGGATTGCATGTGGACTCATTGGCGGTGGAGGAGGTAGCTGAAGAGGGTGTCTCAGATATCATGCGGTGGAAATCCTTATCCTGAAAACAGATGTGGCAGAAGAATCGAAACTGCGGGAAAGGTATGTTGTTCTTGCATGAGATAGGGTGAAAGGAGGTGTTGGCGTGGTAGCTGCAGGTGTCGGTGGGTTTGTAGTAGATGTCAGTGGATAATCTGTCTCCTGAAATGGAGACAGAAAGATCAAGAAAGGGGAGAGAGGTGTCAGATATGATCTGTGAATTTGCAGGAAGGGTTGATGTTGGTAGTGAAGTTGATGGTATACAGATAGAAAAGTTTGGATGGATATGGTCTAATCACAGGTGAATGGGAGTTGCTTACATGGGGCATCTTGGTCAACATGGATGAGTTGCACTAATGGGCCTGTTTCTGTGCTCTATGACTAAGTTGATCAAATTGATGAGTTCTGCACAAATGGAGGAGGCAGCCCTCATGCATGCATGGAGTTGGGAAATGATGCCAGGGTACGTTTGGAACAAAGAGTGTTTAATATAGCCACTAAAAGAACAGGCATAGCTAGGTGTTCAAGAAGGAACTGCAGATGCTGGAAAATCAAAGGTACACAAAAATGCTCGAGAAACTCAGCGGGTGCAGCAGAGTCTATGGAGCGAAAGAAATAGGCAACGTTTCAGGCCGAAACCCTTCTTCAGACTGATAGGGGGTGGCGGGGGGAAGGAAGGAAAAAGGAGGAGGAGGAGCCCGAGGGCTGAGGGATGGGAAGAGACAGCCCGAGGGCTGAGGAAGGGGGGGAGACAGCAACGGTTAACAAAATTGGCATAGCTAGGGCCCATTTGAATGCCAATAACCACACCTTTCACTTGAAGAACTGGAAAGGAATCAAAGAAAGGTTGTTGAGGGTGAGGGCAAATTCCAACAGGTGGAGGAGAGTGTTAGTTGAGGGAAACTGTTTTGGTCTTTGTGCTGGGAGGAATCAGAAAGGGCCCTGAGGCATCATGCTGGCAAACGGAGATGTAAAGGGACAGGGTATCAATGGTAAAGATGAAGCAGTGTGGGGCAAGGAATTAGAGTTGTTGAAATGGAGTGAGGTGTCCCAGTCAGTGGGAAGGGACTGTACAAGATAGAGTCAAGGGGTTGATGAAGCAGGAGCAGACAGAAACAATGGGTTTATCAGGACAATCTAGCTTGTGGATTTAAGGCAGGAGAGATAAATGGTCAGTGCAAGTTGGCGACTGTGGAGGGGAGATCACGAGAAGTGTCTGTGATGGATGACGCCGGCGCATGGCGACTTGGTGTGTGCTCTTCCAGATCAACACTCATCCAATACAATTACTGTACCCTATTCTGACCTTGGTCTGGATGTAGTCCCTGACCGTATTCTCAGGACCTGTGCAGATCAGCTGGCAAAGGTATTCACAGACATCTTTAACTTCTCACTACAGCATTACGAGGTCCCCATCTACTTCAAGAAGACCACTATCATCCCTTTGCCAAAGAAAAGTAAGGTAGTGTGCCTAAATGACTATCATCCAGTGGCCCGGACAGCCAACACCGTGAAGTTGTTCGAGAGACTGGTGATGGCGCACATTAACTCCAGCCTCTCAGCTCGCCTTGGTCCATCGCAGTTTGCTAACCATTGCAACAGGTCCTCAACAGACGCCATCTACCTGGCCCTAAACTCATTTCTGGAATACCTAAAAAACAAGGACTTCTATGTTCTCCTATTTATCAACAATAGCTCTGCATTCAACACCATAATCCCGTCCAAACTCATCTCCAAACTCATGTAGTCCAGTCCATCACACAGACTTGACTTTCCACCATTAATTTCATCTAAACTTCACGCTGCCTCAGAAAAGCAGCCAACATAAACAAAGATTTGTCCCACCCTTGTCATTCCTTCTTCTCCCTGCTCCCAATGAGCAAAAGATATAGAAATTTGAAAGCACATACCGCTAGACTGAGGAAGCTTCATCCTCTCTGTGATCAGACTTCTGAATGGTTCGTCAATAAGCTAAGGCACTGCCAAATTCAGCTCTACCTCATTGTGGACATTAGAATTTGTCTCTTAAACTGATGTTCCACAATGCTGAGATCTACAGTATATTCCGCACTGTATTTTCTCCTTTGCTCTATCTATTGTACTTGAGTTTGACCAAATTGTATATATGTACAGTATTATTTGATCTGATTGGATTGCATGCAAAACAAAGTTTTTCCCTGTATCTTGGTATAAGAACTGTCGACAAGCCTCAGCAAGGTAGAGGCCAGACAACCACAGTGAGGATGACTAGGCAGCAATTTTGTCCTTCAACAGAAGATTGCAGGTTCAAAACCCACTCCAGAAATCTGAGCCCAAAATGTCAGCAGAATAACTCAATGCAGTACTGATGGAGAGTTGGACGTTTGGGGTGCTATCTGTTGTGTTACATCTAAGGTTACATTGATTCTAGAGCATAGAGACATGCCATTCAGTGCAAGTAATAGCCCAGTGGCACAGCGGTAGAGTTGCTGTCTTACAGCGCCAGCGACTTTGGTTCAATCCCGACTATGGGTGCAGCCTGTACGGAGTTTGTACTTTGTGACCACATGGGTTTTCTCCGAGATCTTCGGTTTCATCCCACACTCCGAAGACATACAGGCTAGGAAGTTAATTGGCTTGGTATAAACGTTTAAAAAAAATTGTCCCTAGTGTGTGTAGGATAGTGTTAATGTGCGGGGATTGGTGGGCGTTGCGGACTCAGTCTGCCGAAGGGCCTGAATCCGCGCTGTACCTCTAAAACTAAAACTAAAACTGATACTAAAAGTCCATGTTGCCAAGGTCCCGGTCTCTTCTCATCTAAATCTCCCCATGTGAACCAGTTCAATATTTGTACCACTCCGTGGGTAGTAAAGATTTTTCTGAATTCCCTAATAGATTTCTTGGTGCCTGTTTTATGGCCTTTAGTGATGCTCTTCAACTAAAGTTGAAACATTTTCCTAGCGTCCACCCCGGCGCTACATTGTGTTAAAGAGCTCTCTTAGGTCACCTGTCATCCGTCTCTGCTCAAAAGAAAGTGTGTGTTCCTCTATTCCTGCTATGCATGTCTTCACAATTTGTGATATCACATAGTAAATCATCTCTGCACTGCTTCCTGTTGTTCAATTCATAATATGAAGCTGTTCTAAAACTGGCACAGATTGAGCATAAATTTGCTCATCTTTAATTCTTTCCTTTCAGAAATAAATCTTGTATATATCTGTGCAAAGAGTAAGTGAGACTATTATTCTTCTTAACAATATTTACCACATCACTTTGATCTGTTATGAACTTCATTTGCCAACCTTTTGCCATTTCTGTGTTAATATTCTGTTGCAATAATTTGAAGAGATTCTCAGTACTGACCTGATTCCCTCACTTAATATCATTCACAAATTTAAAAATTGTATTTTTGAGTCCCAGGGTCGAAATCATTAATGTAAACTCTAAGCTTCAGTGGATTAGCACTATCCATTTCTTCCCAGTACAATTAGCTAAACTCCTAGTTTCTGTTTTCTTTTTTTTTAATTTTTTTAAATTTTTTTAAAATTTATTTATTAGAAGTAGACATATTATACAATGTAGTCACATATTATAGTAGAAAAAAAACTTTTCATATACATCAGTCATACATTATTAAAATTTTCCATTATCAATTACTTCTGCTTCTAGTATTTTTATTTTTTATAGAAAGCGAGAAAAAGAGAGGGTAGAAAGTTACAAATAAAAAAGAAAGCAAAAAAAAACACAACAGAAAAACAAGGGAGGTGGAATGGGTTACCTGTGATACATCAATGGAGATAGGTTCGTAGGTTATAAAGTATAGAGTATAGTTTTTCATCTGTTCCTGAGTTCAAGTTTCAGCTGGGTCCTCGTGCTGTGCCAGTCTATCCCTTCAGATAGTTAATGAATGGAGCCCAAATTTTATGGAAAAGATCTTGTTTGTCCATTAAGACAAGTCTAATTCTTTCTAAGTATAGGGTCTCCGACATTTCCGTAATCCACATTTTGATTGTGGGGGTTGTAGGGCCTTTCCAAAATTTTAATATTAATTTTTTCCCGGTTATTATACTGTAATTGAGGAAGTTTCTTTGGTTTGTTGTGAGTGTTAAGCTTTGTTCTGATATTCAAAGTATTATTAATTTTGTGTCTGGGTCCAGTTTTGTATTAATAACTTTTGAAGTTATTTCAAAAATATCTGTCCAGAAATGTTTAAGTTTTATACAGTTTGCAAAAGTATGTGTTAAATTAGCCTCTAAATGTAGACATTTATCACAAATAGGAGAGATTTGTGGGAAGATTCTATTTAGTTTTATTTTAGAGAAGTGTAGTCTATGTAAGACCTTGAATTGTATTAAAATATGTCTGGCATTTAATGAACATTGATGTATTTGTTGTAAACTTTCGTCCCACATATCTTTCGTGATAGGATGACCTATTTCAATTTCCCATTTGTATCTATGTAGTTCGGTCGGTGGTACCTCGTTATTTAGTAGGGTGTTATAAATATAAGCTATTAGTTTTTCAGTATTAGGATGCTTGTTCAGACACTCATCAAGAATTTCTGATTCCCTATTCCTGTAAACTTGTATATTAGATTTAACATAATCTCTAATTTGTAGATATCTGAAAAAATTATTTGAGTGCAGTCCATAATTCAGTTGTAACTCTTGAAATGAAAGAAAAGTACCTTTCCCATAAAGATGTCCTATATTTTTGATTCCATGATTTTTCCATTGTGTGAAACCTTTGTCCATAAAGGATGATTTGAACAAAGGATTATTTACAATGGGAAGGCAGAGTGGTATATTATTCAATTTTAAATCTTTTTTTATTTGTTTCCAAATTCGTATTCCACTATGTATTATGGGGTTTTCTTTATAGGTTTTTTTGTGCTGTTTTGTGGGGGCAAATATGATCGGTCCAATTTCAAAAGGTAGACAGTCTTCCTTTTCCATCATTAGCCAATCTGGTTGTTGGTCCATTTCTTCCAGCCAAAAATTCATGTTTTTAATATGGACTGCCCAAAAATAAAATAAGAAATTTGGCAAAGCCAGACCTCCATTTATCTTTGATTTACATAAGTGTTTTTTACTTATTCTATGATTCTTATAATCCCAGACAAAACTTGTAACAATGGAGTCGACTTTTTTGAAAAAAGTTTTTGGGATATATATCGGAATTAATTGAAGTAGGTACAGTAGTTGCGGTAAAAAAATTTTTATAGCATTAATTCTCCCAAGCATTGAAATGGGGAGTGTTTTCCAGTATTGAATATTCTTATGTAGTTTATTCAGTAAGGGTGGGAAATTTAGTTTAAATAAAGAGGTATATGTCTTAGTTACCCAGATTCCTAAGTATTTAAATTTATCTTTAACTATTTTAAAAGGGGATTGTTGTATTGTATGTAAATTGAATTTTGTTATTGGCATGATTTCGCATTTATTCCAATTGATTCTATATCCCGAAAACTGACCAAATTGAGTTATTAGATTTAATAGGTTTGGAATACTAGTTTCTAATTTTGTAATATATATTAGTATATCATCTGCATATAAGGAGATTTTATTCCTTGTGTCTCTAGTATTGTATCCAAATATTCCTGGATGGTTTCTAATGCTTTCTGCTAGGGGTTCGATTGCAAGAGCAAATAATAGTGGGGATAGTGAGCATCCTTGTCTACAGCCTCTAGAGAGATTAAATTTAGTTGATAACATTTTGTTTGTTAATATTCTAGCTGTTGGGTTAGCATATAACAATTTAACCCATGTACAGTACTTCTCTCCTAGTTGAAAATTTTCCATCACCGAAAATAAATATGGCCATTCTACCTGGTCAAATGCTTTTTCAGCATCTAACGAGATAATTGCTAGCTCTGCGTTGGGGATTCTATTGGAATATATAATATTAAATAATCTTCTCAGATTAAAAAATGAATACCGTTTGGGGATAAACCCTGTTTGGTCAGGATGTATTAATTTACTGATCACTAAGCTCAATCTATTAGATAGAATCTTAGTTAATATTTTCTGATCAGTATTTAAGAGGGCTATAGCTCTGTATGAACCTGGGTCTTCAAGATCCTTGTCCGTTTTTGGTATAAGTATGATTGTTGATTCATTTAGAGTTTCTGGGAGTTTCTGTTGAGTATAAGCATATTTGTACATTGTCTGTAGGCGTGGGGAAAGCAAGTCATAAATTTTTTTATAAAATTCCGAATTTAGACCATCGGGTCCTGCCGACTTTCCGTTTTTTAAGGACTTTATTGATTCTTCAATGTCTTTTATTGTAATTTCAGCCCCTAGCAATTCTCTCTCTTTCTGATCTAGACCCGCAAACTTACAATTCTGTAAAAATGTTTCCATTCCCGTAGTTTCTGTTTTCTGTCATGAAGCTACCTGAGTACCATTCTGCTTCTGGTTTCCTGGTCTTATTCTCTAACCATATTAAATGGACTATTATGAAGAATTCTATCAACGGCCTTGTGAAAATACAAATAAATTACTCCTCCATTGCCATCGCCCGTTCTTTCTGTTGCCTCCGCAAAAAGTTTAATCAAATCGATGAAGTGAGATTTGCCTTTTTAAAATCAACGTTGTTATTTTTTTCCTCTTTATATATGTCCTTGAGTAACAATTCCATTCTTTTTCTTACCACCAAGGATAAAATGCTTTATAAGGTTTACAATTCCCTTGATACTTTCTATCCCCCTTCTGATATTTTAGCATAACTTTAACTATCCGTTCATCTCGGGCATTACACCTTTTTTAAAAATGAATTATTAAATACGTGCCGTGATAGATCTACCACCTTTTCCTTGGATTTTTAAAAATGCATTGTTGCATTTCATGTGGACCAGAGGGTTGATTCCTCTCCCTCCCTTTGCTTTAATTTCATAACTCACTTATCATCCAATGATAATGCCACCTGCTCTACTTCCCAAGTAAATACTGAGGCAAAATAATGATTTAACCCCTCCCATTCATCGTCTGTGGTACTTTCACATCTGATATTTCATGGTCCTATTTAATGGTCTGATCTATAAACTGCGGTTTTGATTTCTGTTTCCTGATCATTTAATTTCATGTTTCTTCTTTGCCTTTCTAACAGTTTCTGTGATTTATTTTCTAACCCATTTTATAAAGTGTTCATTGTGGGAGATTTGTTGTTGGATCTAGTAATGGGAAAGGAACTGGAGCTGATAAGGTAAATCAAATTAGGAAACACCTAGGCAATAGTAAACATTATATAATATAACATGGTCTTGAAATAAGTGCTTGGGACCTTTCACATCCCTTAGGAGTATAATCTGTTCAAATTGTCTCAGTTGGAACAAATATCAGTTCAGTTGAGTGTATTGTCACTAGTACCAAGGTGCAGTGAAAAACATTTATTGCGTGCTATACATCTTCTGTAAAAGGAAGTGTGGGGGAGGGTGTGGTCTGGCCGGAATGCCAATAGGATATATGGATGACTCCAGACTCAAAACAATGTGGTTGATTCACAACTGCCTTCTGAAATGACACAGCCAATTGTTCAGTGTATCAATGTGTTCCTAGAGGAATAAAATAAAGGTTCTCCAAGGATACAGCTGGGCATAGATCAGATGGAAAGTTAGGTGGATCAGTGGCAGATTAAATTGAAAGCAGACTGTGAGTGTGAGGTAATGCACTTTGGGAAATTAAATTATGGTAGGACATATATAACAACTGGAGAGGGACCTTAGGGACACTGATGTGCAGAGTGATCTTGGGGTAACAGTGCATAACTCCTTGAAAGTGGAAACACTGGTGATAGTGTTGTGATAAAGGCATTGGGTAAGCTGACCTTCATAGGGCCAGACTGGCGACTCTTGTGTTATGCCTATGGGAGGTCTGTTTAGTTTGGAGATACAGCACGGAAACAGGCCCTTCAGTCCACCGGGTCTGCGCTGACCAGCATTCCCCGCATATTAACACTATCCTACACCCACTAGGGACAATGTTTACATACATACCTGTACGTCTTTGGAGTACAGTCTTCTGTACGATTTTACTGGGTTCTATGCAAAATATGGGAAGCTGTTGAATATTTTGTGAATGTCCCTCCAATAGTGATTTTGTTTTTCCTGCAAGCATCACACCCTGCAGAAAATGGCAAATCTCTAACATCCTGGCCAATACTCACGTCTCAATCAGTGCCATGTAAACTATTGATCTAATCTTTAATCCACTACTGTTTATGTGAGATTCCTGTGCATTTCACTGTACCTGGGTACATGTGACAATAGAGTATCAAATGAATCATTTAATCATTGAATTTCTTCACCACAGTTACTGGAAATATGCTGAACACGCGGAAGTGAAGCCACTGTTGTAATGTAACTAATTTGTGCACAGGAATCTCACATTATAGGTAGATGGGACTAGGGGAAAATAAGTGTCCGGCATGGACTTGAAGGGCCGAGATGGCCTGTTTTCGTGCTGTAATTGTTATATGGTTATATGGTTATAAACAATGGAGGACTAAAGATCAGATCAATAGTTTACATGGTACTGATTAAGAGAGGAGTATTGGCCAGGATGCTGGAAAAAATTTCACCTTTGTTGGCTGTTGGAGGGCCACACTCAAATATTCATCAATTTCCCATGTTTAAATGTAATTATTGAACATGGCATATGTCTCTGCTTGCTTCTCCACCAATACATGGAAACCTCAACACTCCAGATTGCTAGCCTAAACCTTTTGATTTAGGACATGATCCACAACCTTTCACCTCAAAGGCAAAAATCCAATCCAAAGATAGACACAAAATGCTGAAGTAACTCAACAGCTCAGGCAGCATCTCTAGTGAAAATGGATAGGTGATGTTTCGGAACAGGACCCTTCCTTAGACTGATCGTATTAGGGGCAGCGAGAAAAAAAAATTGGAAGCGAAAAGAGGCAGGGCAAATCATGGCTGGCAACAGATGACCTCAGGTGAGGCAGATTGTTGCAAAAGGTCTAGATGTAGAAACAGGTGTAAGCCCAAGATGGATAAATAGTTGCAAACTGTGAAGCTAGTTAACTGACTTTTAGTGGGGGGGGGGGGGGGGGAAATTAATGCAAGGTCAGCCAAGGGAAGGGGAAGGGGGTGATGGGGGAAGGAAGTAAAGGGTAGGATTGTTGAGGGAGGGGAGTAGGAGGGGGAAGAGAGGTGCTTGTATAAGTTACTACGACTACTAAATAAATTCTCAAAGTTTAGGTAACTTCTACAACTTCCCCTTCCCTTCTTCTTTCTCCCCCAAAAACTGCTCCCTTATGGGCCTGTCCCACTTAGGCGATTTTTTCGGCAACTGTCATAGTCATAACAGGTCGTCGAAAAAACGACGACTGGACCCCCCTATGACAATGTCTACAACAACCTACCACCTAGTCGACGTCGAGCTACGGCAGGCCTCCACCAACCGGCGACCCATTAGGACGTCCACCTACGACCACACCTATGACAACCTACGTCCACCTGCGGCAAGCTATGATAAGGTAAGAAAATTCAGTCACCGGTACCTGTCGCCTGTTGACGTAGGTAGTCGGCAAAGGAGTTCATCGGTGAGCACCAGCGACAACCTGTGTCATCCTGGCGACAACCTATGACAGCACCTACGTCAGGAGAAGTCAAGCTACGCTACTATTGGCATCAAGCCAACTGTCGCCGACTGTCGCCAAAATGTTTTGAACATTTCAAAATCCAGTGGCGACCAGAAAAACACTACAATTCTTTGGGCGACTGAGGAGACTACTCACGACTTTACAGGTGACACCACATATGGTGACAGCCTAGTCGCCTGTAGTTGCCTAAAAAATTGCCTAAGTGGGACAGGGGCATTACAGTTTCCCCCCAATTACCTTTCCCTGAACCCAGACAAACCTTGCAACAGCTTCTCCCCCTTCGTTAAAGTATGTTAACTTCAAAGTTTACAACTATGTATCCCTCCTGGGCTCACAGCTGTTTTTATACCCAGCCTTTCTCCAACAATCTACCCGTCAGGGAACCCCCTCACTTGAGGTCCTTTTGCCGGCTGTGATTTGTCCTGCCTGTTCGCTTCTATTTAATTCCCCCGCTCCCCTTACTACAATCAGTCTGAAGAAGGGTCCCAACCCAAAATACATCACCTATCCATTTTCTCCAGGATGATGCCTGACCCACTGAATTACTCCAACATTTTGTGTCTTTCTTTGGTATAAACCAGCACCTGCAGTTCCTTGATATTACATTAATTACAATCCATCTTTACAAATTTTGTACTATGTAGGTACGTTACAAAAAGCGACGCTGCAGTTCTGCTACTGGCCGTGTGCGCGACTTCGGCGCCTTTGAGGGGGGGGTGGGGGGGGCGGGGTTAAAATGATTTTTTTCTCCTGCCCATCTGAGATATATTTTCTCGGGCTGCAGCTAATGTGGAAGAATTGTTCCGACTGCCATTCTGTGAATTTTTTTTTTTAAATCGTGGGACAATTTCAGCGCTGGAGTAAAATAAAATGCCGTTTCTAAAGCCGTCAACGCGGATAACGGGACGGATTTCACGTACGGGACAGCTAAAGGTCTATTTTACATATAAACGTTTTTTAGGATTAACTTAATCCAAATTTTACGTTGTGAAAAGGTGATTTAGGCCCCATAGGAACCGGCAGTGTTTTTCCTGCCGATATGGGTATTGTAAATTCACCCCAACCGCAACGTTCCAATCGATCGTGTTCCACAAAATCCCACTCGCAAGATAATTAAAATGGCCATTAATTTACGGGAATTAAACACTAAATTCTTTCCATTTGGCCTATAAATTAATGACAATGAGATTTAAAAATCATGTTATATTGTGAATTCTTGTGTGAATGTTATTTGGACACTTAGGCTATTTAAAAATGTTTAACATCTTTTCTTAAGAAATGGTTAGATGTTTAGATCTGGTAATTGAATTTTGTAATTAGCTACAATTAGGTAACTAACTAATTATATGATTTAATTTCAGGTCATCCAAGTAAGATTGTTTCATATTTGTTTCAGAATGCTTCAATCTATAATAACTGAAAATTTATTTCAGTTCTCTTAAATTTTAAGAAAGTTATGGGCTTTTGACTGTCCTCGATCACAGCATTTGAGTTAAGTCAATGGAAAAGTAATAGGGAACAAGATGTTAATTTCCGAGTATGAAAATGGCCATCACTTTTTTAATACTGAAGATATGAAAGTGAATTAGGTGCTTTTTATGCTTTATCTGATGGGATAAATTGCAGACTTGATTTTTTAATCTCAAAATTTTGTAACATTGCTATACTGTGTGCTTCATTATTTTGGGACGTCTGGATAGAGAATTGGCCTTCTCCTAAAACATTTAAATAGTCCAAATTGCACAGCATATTTCATTTTAATGTGTTGAGTGACCACAGAAGTTGCAACATTTTCATATTCTGGCAACCAACTTATGCCTTCAAAAGAAATTAACTGCAGCACTAATTGTATTCTTATTTGTCTGCTGGATATTGTATTCCCATTCATTTTTCTTCTCAAAGGAATTACATCCTTGAACAAAAATGTTTAAAGTTCCTTCTTGAACTTCTAAAAATATGAAGTCAAGGGCAGAATATTTTATGAGAAATTGTGCAATAGAAACAAACACAGCGTGAGGATATTTTTTAAATGGTTTGCTTTCTAATAAATTATTTTGAAATGTTGGATAGACACATTTGTCTGCCTATTTTTATTTTAGTTTGCTCATCCTAACTGAAAGAATGAAGCTGTCGTTAACTGTACTCCTAAAAGCAAAACTCCATGCCATCAAACAGTTTGATAAACATTTTAAGGGTTAGGAGATGGCTTAAATAAAGTGCTGTCTGAAAGCAGGGAGTGGGAGTATTAGTCTCCACGGTGACCCACAATCATAAATTAGCAGCATCAGGCATCAGATCCTCCCCTGATAATTTCATCAAGATCAACAAGACGTAATTTTGAAAGCCATTTGCACTACACTAGGACAAATAAATGTCCTTGTTCCTCCCTGACTGGTGGTTTTGATACTCAGAAGACTGACTACCGCACTGTCTGTAAGCAGCTATAGAGGGCAATTATAAATAATTAAATATAAATCTGTTACCCTTTGTCAAATGCATTTCTGATGTTGCTCTTCCTCTGCTTCCATTAAGTGATCCCTTGATTAAATTTTAAAGTCTGAAAACAATTTGAAGGGCTGGAAATGCAAGGAGTCAACTAGAATACGTTTCTGCTAAAGGTAAGTCATATTCTCTATGGGAGCAGCTCAGAAAGCAGCAGGTGTTTGGCTGAACTTTCTGCAACTCTCTCATCTGTTGGTGACAAACGCAGCTAAATGTTGCTTGTGCAAATGCTCCCTCTAAGGTCATCACTGATAAAACCTCCATTCCCCTTTAGTCTTTCCCTTGCACAGCTTGCTCAATGTTGTGCAGATTCCTGATTTTGTAACTGGAATGGAAATGTAATTGCACAGCCCACAGCAGCCTCATATTGAAGTGAGTTGAGTGGTTGATAACTCCTCATTGCTTATTAAATGTTTAAGTCCTGAGATTGAGCTCAACAGCAATTTAACACTCAAGGCTGACGTTCCTGATCTTTCTCAGTTAATCGAATTTAAATATTTAAAAATCAAATAATCCAAAGTCATTTGTTTAAAAAAAAAGATAAGTTCTATCATTCACTTGCTACAGATGTAATCAGTTTAAAATACAGTGTTCCTTACTAACTGCATCGCCAATATTCACAGGGCTCATTTTAAAACATTTAGCATGAGCAAAAAGCAATTGATATGAGCCAATTTTCTTCTTTGAAAATGCGCTTCCTCGTATCACCTGCAGCATAGTTGGAAAACAGTACTACTAAAACAAAAACATTACCTCACTCCAGCGCGATTGCATGAGACAAGATCAGTGTGGGAACCCTCCCTAGAGTGGACACAGTTCTGTGAATAATTGCCCCCTTTTCTTCTGTGACGACCCACCATCATTGAGAGCGTGGCGAAGAAGTGAAGCATTCTTCATATTGAAAGGCCCAAAAACAGGTAAATTTTGCTATCAGTAGTGGTATTTTGTTCTGGTTACAAAGATTGGCTGCAGTGAACAGGTACTGTTAGATTAAACAAAAAATTATATTAGTTTAGTTTAGTTTATTGTTACGTATACTAAGCTACAGTGAAAAACTTTGTGTTGCGTGCTAACCAGTCAGCGGAAAGACTATACATATTTTGGATATACATATACAAGGGCGGCATAGTGGTGTAGCGGTAGAGCTGCTGTCTTACACCACCAGAGACCCATGTTTGATCCTGACGATGGGTGCTGGTCTGAATGGAGTTTGTACTTTCTACCTTTGACCGTGTGGTTTTCCTCCGGGTTCTTTGGCTTCCCCCCACAACTCAAAGACTTACAGGTTTGAAGGTTAATTGGCTCAGTAAAACTGTAAGTTGTCCCTAGTGTGTAGGATAGTGTTAGTGTACTGGGTAATCGCTGGCAGAAGAGCCTGTTTCCACTCTGTATCTCTAAAGTCTAAAGTTTAAAATTAATACAATGGACTCTCCACAGTGTACAGATACATTATAGGGTTCCTCCCTCTCAATGACTGGCAAAAATATGGTCATCAGGTGTGAGGAGTTCTTAATGTGTAGGAAGGAACTGCAGATGCTGGTTTAAACCGAAGATGGACACAAAAAGCTGGTGTGACTCAGTGGGACAGGCAGCATCACTGGAAAAAATGGGTGATGTTTCGGGTTGCGACCCTCCTTCAGACTGAGGAGTTCTTCGTGCTCTTGTACTTGGCAGAAGTGTGGCCCCTCTCCCGTTCTTCCATCCTGATAGTCACCTTGTAAATACGCTCTTCTAAAGCTTAACCCCCATAGACTAGTTCAGTAAAAAACACTGACTCAAGCACTGGACCAACTAAACTTTATTTTTAGATTGAACAGCAAACTCCCCTATACGATACCTAAACAACTGCGGGTTCGATCCTTGTCTCTGCCTGGCCAAGCCCTTCAGCCTCGTGCAAGCAGACACACTACAAAAGGTTACGCAGTCCCAAGCACTCCTCCAGAAGATCGACGTCAATCTAAAATGTGGCTACCTTTTATATGTCCACGAACCTTGAGGGGCCAAACTACATAGGGGTGGTCCCGTTACAGTCCAATGAAACATATGAATTACATCAATACATTATTGACCGTTCCCCAAACCAATTACCGAGTCTTCCATACAATGTTTCTGGCAGACGCTTCTGGAAGGAAGCTAACTAAATGAATAATGCAACATTTACCCTGGAACTCAAAACAATCCTGCCAGGGCTTAACACTTTGACCAATCAACAAACAGCAGGGTAACTGTCTTGCAACATTATTTACATCATTTACAGTTCCTTTGCAGCAACCCAATCATATCAATGCATTTAAGTTTATTTACAGAGTTTGAATACATATTATCAATTAAGGGGAAATGAGGAGAACACCTGGATCCTTTACCATCCTGCATATCAATCTGAGGCTCAGACTGGTCGTCGCCATCCACAGCCTGTAAATTTCCACTGAAAAAGGTTAAGCAATTCTGACAAATGCAGGGATCCCCCATTTTAAGGTGTCTTTCATTTGGTCAATATTAACAACCTGAGCCACCATCTGATTCATCTGGGGAACCAGGATGGATGTATCCAACAAGTAACGATTCACAAGTCCCTGGGCAAAAGTGGAGAAAATGTGAAGCCAACATCGCCCTTATCCCGGTGGCCATCTTGTGTTCTGTGCTTGGAACCAAGTGCCACTGTATGTTAAGGTTCCACCTGCCCTCAGTTTTAAAGGTTGGGTTTGACTCTATTGTCCCAGTCAGTTGGACATTACTGCACTAGTCATAGAGTCAGAAAGTCATAGAGCACAGAAACAGGCCCCTTGTCCATGCAGACCTAGTTGGCATACTGTGCTAGCCCATTTGCCTGCATTTGGCCCATAACCCTCTAAACATATCCTATCCATATATCCATTTAAATATCTCTTAGAAGTAGTATCAATTTCTATAGCTTAATCAGGTAGGTCATTTCAGATACAGACAATCTCCTGAGTGAAAATGTTTCCCCCGAAGTTCCTCTTAAATCTCTCCCCCCCCCTCACTTTAAGCCTATGTACTTTAGTTTTAGATTCCTCTACCCTTGGAAAAAGACTGAGAGTTCATGATCTTGCGCATCTCTATAAGATTTCTCTTGAGGTGCTTGTTTGAATATCTTTGAATTTGAGGTGTCATATGAGTTTAAAGTCAAATTTAACTTTACAATGCTTTGGGATTGCAATATGGAAGGGGCATTGTGACAAGATATTTTATTTTCATTGTTTAAGTAGAGTTGATATTAAAACTAATTGAGAAATCTAAATAAAATATCTATCGATAGTAAATTGATTAAGCACACGGGTGCTGCTGGAATTGAACGATTTGAATTAAAAGGAGAGACTGGGGGTATAGGCTGGAGTGATGGAGGCAGAGGTGTGACCTTACAGAGGTTTATAAGATCGTGAGAGGCACAGATAAGATGGAAGGCAACAGTCATTTTCCTAAGATAGGGGAGTCTAAAACTAGAGGCCATATGCTTAAGGTGAGAGGTGAAAGATTTAAATAGGCAGAAAGGGCAGGTTTTACCACATAATGGATGTGTAGAATGACTTTCCAGAGAAAGTGGTAAAGGCACGAATAATTACAATGTTTAAAAACAATTTGGACAGATGCATGAATATGAAAGGTTTAAAGGGATATTGGGCAGACACAAGCAGATGGGATGAACTCAAGTAGTCGCCAGGGTGGAGTTGGATTGAAAGGCCTATTTCCATGCTGAATGACTCTGTGACTACCATGATCTTACAGACCTCAATAAGATCATCCCTCATTCTCCTGCACTTCAAGGAATAAAGTCTAAGCCTGCCCAACCTCCCTCTATTTCAGGGTCTCAAGTCCTGGCTCATCCGCGTAAATCTTCCTTGTAATCTTTCCAGCTTAACCACATCTATATAATTAAAAGTCTAATCTTGACCACTTCCTGTTTGCACTGTGCTTGAATTTAGAAAAAAGC
The DNA here is from genome assembly GCF_010909765.2 of Amblyraja radiata. NCBI lineage: Eukaryota > Metazoa > Chordata > Chondrichthyes > Rajiformes > Rajidae > Amblyraja > Amblyraja radiata. Next base: position 80,147,712 of record NC_045961.1, on the reverse strand, counting down.
ACTGCCACATATGGCTGTGATTTTTTGGCCATCTTACTCAGAGTCCTCCTCTGCTGCGCAGGCCCCGAGGATTGTTCCCATCAATGAAAAATAAAAGATTTATTAGTGTTTGAAAAATCTTGAGATTCTCTCTCCTGTCAATCACCACCATGAAGGCCACGCCCCTTCTGGTGGAAGGGGGAGGGACTATAAAACCCAGAAGTGTGGGCGTGGCTCAGTCTGTCTGCAAGATGGCGAGGGAGAGGTCACGACTCTCTGTCTGAGCTGGGAAGCTACAGAACACTGTGAGTATGCAATGTACTTGAATAAATTATTTGTTAGCACTTAATGAAAATGAAATGAGTTGTTTAACTTGCCCTGTGCTTGAAACAGCAATGGCAATGGAAATTAAGTGAAAATGCAATCAGCTGTTTGGCTTGAGCCTGCCCTGTGCTTGAAAGTGCAATGTCAATGGAAATGAAGTAAAAATGCAATCAGATGTTTGGCTTGAGCCTACCCCGTGCTTGAAAGTGCAATCGCAATGGAAATGAAGTGAAAATGCAATCAGCTGTTTGGCTTGGCCTGCCCTGTGCTTGAAACTGCAATGCAATTGGAAATCAAACAAAATGAGTTGTTTGGCCTGCCTGAAATCACTAATTTCAGCCCACAAGGCTCCTATTAGCTGAGAAACCAGTCCCTATTGCCCAAAATGCCCGTATTAGCCCAGGAGGAGCATTTTAGCCCAGAAGGCCCATGCCAGGCCAGTAAAAGTCCACAAAAAGTGCCTTTCACAGAGATTTCACTCACATTTTTTTTTAAAGAACCCCTTCGGCCCATCAGCCCTGTACTAGCCCAGGAGTCCCTTCAGCCCATCAGTGAGTATTCCCGCTGCAAATATTAAACCTTACCCAAGTATTTTTCTCCCTCCCTTCATTTGCTCCCTGTGAGATCCACGCCAGGATAGACTTTTCACCTTCATTGCTGTGATCTGCAAAAAAAGATGAAACATTTCTAAAATTGATTCTCCACCTTCTCCCCCTTCTCTCTCACACAGAGACTTTCACCTGTTTTGGGCAGAATTTCTGGCAGTTTCTGAGGTGCCAGCCCACCAGGCCTGAGTGACTGAGCTGTCAGCTCACCAGGCCTGAGTGACTGAGCTGCCAGCTCACCAGGCCTGAGTGACTGAGCTGCCAGCTCACCAGGCCTGAGTGACTGAGCTGCCAGCCCACCAGGCCTGAGTGACTGAGCTGCCAGCCCAAGAATCCATTTGGCCCACAGTGTCCATACTAGCCCTCTGGAAATCAGTCCCTTCAGTCCACAATACCCATATTAGCTCTCCAGAAATCCCCCCACCCACTGGCCACAACATTGGAATAGGTGGAGAGGTGGAATATTGCGTTTGCGGACCAGCCCTCCCATGTGAACATGGGACCCAATGGTCCCACTTAGTCTATTATTTCCTATAGCAGACTGACAAAAACTGAACACAATACTCCAACTGTGGCCTCACCAACATCTTGTACAACTGTAACATAACATAGTAACTTCTCTACTCAATACTCTGTCTGATGAAGGACAATATACTGAAAGTCTTCTTGACCATCAGCTTATGACACCGTGTGGAGACATTGTCTGTTGCTGAAAGCTTCCAAAATCTTGAGGTGCCATACCACCATGCTTGCCCTCTCTTCTATCCTCAGCAACCGTAGATTTATGGTATCGCTTGGGAACCAGACCAGCTCTGTCAGGACCCTAAATGATGGTCTCCCACAGGGCTCTGTCCTACTGTTCACATTTATGTGAGTGACATGCCAATGACATCATCCAGGAAGTTTGCATATGCAGATGACCTTGCTCTTCCCTACCAGGGAGCTGCCCTTGAGGATATCAGCAGAGTGCTAACCCAAGACTTGAAGGGGATGGAGGAGTACTTCAACGTCTGGTGACTTTGCCCCAACTCATCTAAGACAACAGTCATGGACTTTCACCTCAGCATTCGACTCACCAATGCAAAGCTCCGAGTGCCCTTTTTTTGGTAAGCCGGTGAAGAATGAATAATTCCCCAAGTACCTCGGAGTCACCCTGGATCGCACCCTCACCTTTCGTGAATACCTGAAGAGGGTGGCTAATAAACTGAAAGCCCTTTTAAATTGCCCCTTAGGGATGAATAAAGTGCTTGAATTGAATTGAATTGAATTGAATTGGAATTGGAATTGAATTGAACATCATCAGGAAACTTGCACGCGACAGCTGGGGATCTAATGCACACACCCTCTGTACCGCAAGCTTAGCCCTCGTCTACTTAACAGCAGTGTTTTGCTCAACAGCTTGGACTAATAGTCAAGTCAAGTCAAGTTTATTCGTCAAATACACATACGAGATGTGCAGTGAAATGAAAAGTGGCAATGCTTGCGGATTGTGCAAAAAAATAACGACAAAACAGAATGGAACAGAATCACATATTCACATATTACATATTTGTGGGAGGAAAAAAAGAAAAAAAACAGCAATTTTAAAAAGACATCACACAACAGTAAATTGGTACAGTAAGTTAGTCCCTGGTGAGATAGGAGTTTACAGTCCTAATGGCCTCTGGGAAGAAACTCCTTCTCATCCTCTCCATTCTCACAGCATGGCAACAGAGGTGTTTGCCTGACCGTAGCAGCTGGAACAGTCCATTGCTGGGGTGGAAGGGGTCTCCCATGATCTTGTTGGCTCTGGTGTTGCACCTTCTCATGTATAGTTCCTGCAGGGGAGCGAGTGTAGTTCCCATAGTGCGTTCGGCTGAACGTACTACTCTCTGCAGAGCCTTCTTGTCTTTGGCAGGGCAGTTCACAAACCAAATCATGATATTTCCAGACAAGATGCTTTCCACAGCCACTGAGTAGAAGCACTGGAGGATCCTCAGAAACACTCTGAATTTCCTCAATTGCCTGAGGTGGTAAAGGCGCTGCCTTGCCTTATTCACCAGTGGTGCAGCGTGTGACATCCATGTCAGATCCTCTGAGATGTGGACTCCCAGGTATTTAAAGCAGCTCACCCTATCCACAGTATCCCCATTTATCTTCAATGGTGTGTACGTACTCGGATGATGTGCCCTCTTAAAGTCCACGATCAGCTCCTTCGTTTTTTTGATATTCAAGAGGAGGCAGGTGTCCTGACACCAGAGTGCCAGATCAGCCACCTCCTCCCGGTAGGCCTTCTCATTGTTATCGGAGATCAGGCCCACCACCACAGTGTCATCAGCAAACTTGATTATTGAGTTGGAGCTGAACCTAGCCACACAGTCATGTGTGTACAGGGAGTACAGTAGGGGGCTAAGAACGCAACCCTGGGGGGAATCCTGTGCTCAGGGTGAGGGACTTTGATGTATTTCCTCCCATCTTGACTACCTGGGGCCTGGTGGTGAGAAAGTCCAGGACCCAGGCACACAGGGGGGTTTGAGCCCCAATTCCAGCAGCTTCTCGGCCAGTCTGGTGGGGACTATCGTGTTGAAAGCTGAACTGAAGTCTATGAGCATCCTCACATAGCCCCCCCTTCTGGCTGTCAAGATGAGAGAGATGAGAATAGGTGCCACATCAAACGAGTTGACACTGTCCTTAACTCTGCAATGCGGGTCATCATAGGGATGATGAAGTCAACACCTTTGCAGTGGCTCCCTGTCCTCTCTCATATTGCCCCTCCCGGCATACGCAGAAGGGAGAGGATGTTGAAAGATTGGTACACCATCGAGGCTAACCCTGACCTTCCCATCCATACTGACTTGAACAATCTGCCCAACATGCGCCTGAAGTCCCACAAACCCTTCTGGTCTTCAGTCAAATTCCTGGAAGACTTTGACTCCAAGACTGTGTGGCGCAGAGCCTGGAAAGATGCCAACGCCAACAATTTGATCTCCATCGCAAACAATGGCTAACCCTGAACAGAATCCGCACCCTCCATGCAAGAACAGCCCATCACCTGCATAAGTGGGGGATGACTGACAGCCCAGCTTGCGACTACGGACATCCAGACCATACCATCCCACACATTGTGAATGACTGCTCACTGAGGCTTTTCCCTGGTGGCATCAAAGCCATCCACCCAGTAACTGATGGTGTCCTGGCCTGGATGTCTACCCATGACATACAACTTTTGTCTGTGCATGCCATACGCAAGAATACGCAAGAAGAAGACCACCCTATCTACTTGTGATGCCACTTACAAGGGACTATGTGCCTATACTTCTAGATCCCTCTTCTCCATAACACTCCCCATGGCTCCAGATTCACTGTTAATGTACTATCCAAACTTCATGAATGTTTTACGAATCATTTGCAGAACATAAGAGCATTAGAAATAAGTGGAGAAATAACAGATTAAATTATCTTTAATCACAATAAATTTGATTGACGGCTTAAATTCCACTTCCTTATCTGATTTCAGTATCCTTGAATTCCCCAAATTCAATAACACAGCCCACATTGTTTTTTGAAATAAAGCATTATAATAATTCAAAGTATTTTTCATATCCAATTTACGTGAGTTTTCCTTTAATCCTTTGTTTTTCAGTTGTTGGATCTCCCACCAGAGGACGTATCAACCTTATTACCCTCTCAGAATGTCATATATTTCAATAAGATGGTCCCCCATTCTTCTCAACTCCATGAGTTCATGCCAAAACCTCTCAAACATCTTTCATAAGATGACCTCTTCTTTATAAAAATCAATCTCATGTTCTGTCTCCTTAAACACAAATACTGATGGTGCACTCGATACTCCAGTTTGCAGCAAGATTTCTCTAGTTGTGTTCCTCATCCTTCTTGCAATGAAGGCCAGATCCATTACTTTGAAAATCTATGACCTAGATTCCCAGTGCACATGTTAACCAGGGTTTGATTCAGGGTCAGCTCTGTTAACGCTGGAATAGGTCATAAAATAAATGGCCACTTGGATGATCGAAGGACAGTTTTTTTTGTGTATGTGCAATTCTCTGAATTTGATCCCTGTGACAGTTTTATTTCCTGTTGCTTGGGAACTATTGGCAGGATCATTATTTTGAAGCTGCATCAAACTCTTTATTAAAGCATGCAGATAAATTAAAAATAACTGAAGCAAATCGTGGTTACATTTATTAAAACTTGTCGGATTGAAACTATCATCATAATTGATAAAGGTCTGTTATTGTTGAGTGCAAATTTAAATGGAAGTTAACTGAAGACATTTTTTGCACCTTTGGTCATATTAGACCTGACATATATGCCAGAATTTTTACGAAAAGATGTGGTCAAATAAATGTTATCAAAGTTTATTTCCACATTGCATGTCCAGACTCAGGGAGATGACAGACAACAGGATGGGAGAATAAAACAACAGGATTTTTATTAAAAAAATCAGAATTAATTAAGCCATAGGATGATTGGAATGGTCAGCTCTCTCAGCTTGTGCATTGAGGTGCTCCCCTTTAACACAGCTGTCAGGTCTTTTGACCTGACTCCACCTTCCCTGTGGCTGGATTGAATGCAAAGGGAAAGCCTCCCCTAATTGTCCCTCTGTGCAAACAACTCTGACAACCACTCTCAATGATTTATACCTCTCAAAGCCCAGGTACCTCATCAGAATCACTGCACAAAACTTCACACCTGTCTCTACACCAGGATAGCTTAGTGTGCTCTTCACCATTCGTTTCTGGCGTCAACATGTGGATGTGAAATGTGTATAAAATATAAGAGTAAAACTTTGAAAATAATGAAGGGAAGCACTACAGAAGGGACACTTGCTTGGGTTGGATGTATTGGGAGAGGAAAGTGAAACCAAATTGCAGATTCCTCAATGTTTATTTTTAGGCACAAATGGGCCTAAATGATTTTCCCAGGGTTTGATCATCTCCAATAAAATTACTCCATTGAGAAACTGACCTGTGAAATTCCATTTGCATTTTGCCTTAGTACATCTGACATTTTCCTAGCATCAGCTATGTTCCAAAGGATACAAAAAAGACTGCTGGAGGAACTCAAGGGGTCAAGCAGCATCGTTGGAGGGAAATGGCAAGATGATGTTTTGGGACTGGACCTTTGGTTACTACTTCCATCTTATCAAGCACAAAAAGCTTGTTTCCCTAAAAGCTGGATCCATCTGTGTCCTAGTCATACAGCGTGGAAGCAGGTCCTTCACCCCACCTGCCTGAACTTGGCCCATATCCTTCTGATCCTTTCCTATCCACGTACCTGTCCAAATGCTTTTTAAATATTTTGATAGGACCTACCTTTAACTGTCGACTCTGGCAACTTGTTTCATATAACTATCAACCTTTGTGTAAAAAAAGTTGCCCTCAGGCTCTCCCCCCTCATCTTAAACCTGGTTCTTGATTCTCCTGCTCTGGGTAAAAGACTCTGGGCATTTACCCTATCTATTTCTCACATGATCGTATACACCTCCATAAGGCAACTTTTATCCACAATCTCTATTAAAACTAAGTCTAATTTGCACAGACTAAAGCTACCAACATCCGACTATGAGGCAAGAACACTTCATTGTTACAATGTGCAGAGTTATATCGATGATACTGAGAATGACAGCTCGAGAGTGGAACAAATCAACCTCCTGAGAAAATTTAAACATATCATAAATATCATACACCCTGGTGTGATTGCCATCTCAAGATTAACTTTAAAATCAATTTCAGCACCAGATGATACACGCAATATTATGACATCCAAGGTTTAGTTAACACGAGTATGAATTGAAATCATATTCTCTTTAGCTCCAGTGACCTTTGACAGTTGCTCAGCGGTTTTCCTACATACTAATACTGTGATTTATCCTTCATGACTCTTTATGGAAAACTGTTGAATTAATATAAGGCATGTAATTTCAGGCAGGATTTTTGCAGTATTGTCATCCACTGGGAATGGACTGATAACGCTTGAGCACACTTTGCTTAGCATGTTCAAAAGCCATGAAAGGCATTTTGTTACCTCCCCTGGGTGAAGAGATTATCTTCCAGCATTCTTCAACACTCGGGCTACATGGTTTTTTTTTTAGTCCAGAAGCTCATGACAGAATCATCAAGTACAAACAAATTGGTACTTACATTTATAATAAAAAGTAGCTGGAAATACTGATTTGTGCAAAGAGAAACAGATAATGTTTCTGATTCAAGACCCTTCATCAGAACAGTATAATTTTGTACTTTTCCCTATCAGTATTTATCATTGTTCTAGTGCTAATTAAATCATTGATCTAAAGCCAAACGCATTGCTACATCCTTGTTGTTTTATGAAGTTATTTAAAAATAAAACAATTGTAGGACAGTAGGCATGCATAATTATTATGTATATGTGCAATGTGATATATTTATTAGTCATATTGTGTATTTATTTAACATTACCAAAGAGAAAGGAAAGTAAGAAAGTGCTTGAAACACTGCGCAGGCCAGTTAGCATTTGCACAGAGTTAACAGTTCAGGTCATAGTGTCACAGAGTCATAGTCATACAGCATAGAAACAGGCCCTTCAGCTCATTTATGCCGGTTAATATGCCCATTAAAGCTAGATGCCTTTGGCTTTGTTTGAACAATATCCCTTTCAACTTTTCTTACCAAGGTACCTGCATAAATGTCTTTTAAATATTGTATTTGACCTTCCTAACCAATTCCCCTACCAGCCAGTGTGTGAAAACGTTGCCCCTCAGGTTTCTATTGTGTTTCCCCACTCACCTTAAACTATCATATTTATATAATTAAAACTCAAATCTTGACACTTCCTGTTTGCACTGCATATTGATTTTAGAAAAAACACTACCACTTACGGCTGTGATTTTGGGCCATCTTACTGAGAGCCTCCCTCCGCTGCGCAGGACGAGGATTTTTCCCATCGATTAAAAATAAAAGACTTATTAATATTTTTAAATGTTGAGATTCTCTCTCCTGTCAATCATGCCATGAAGGCCACGCCCCTTCTGGTGGGAGGGGCAGGGACTATAAAACCCAGAAGTGTAGGCGTGCCTCAGTCTCTGCAAAATGGGGGAGCGAGAGGTCACGACTCTCAGTCTGAGCTGTGAATAACACTGAACACATGTCTACTAAACAGGGTGGTGATTGGTGATGTCCTTATTATTTATTTTACTCCGACTATGTTTTTTCTCGCTTGTTGATTTCTGTAAGGTGTCCTTGAGACTTTGAAAGGCGCCCGCAAATAAAATGTATTATTATTATTATTATTACTGACCTGTGAGTGCCCTTAATGTGGTTTGAAAATGTAGTTTGAAAATGCAAAAGTGGTGTTGGTTTGAAATGCAAATGTGGTGTTGGTTTGAAAATGCAAAAGTGGTGTTGGTTTGAAAATGCAAAAGTGGTGTTGGTTTGAAAATACAAAAGTGGTGTTGGTTTGAAAATGCAAAAGTGGTGTTGGTTTGAAAAAAGCAAAAGTGGTGTTGGTTTGAAAATGCAAAAGTGGTGTTGCCTTTGCCTCATTGGAAAGTGGTGTTGCCTTTGCCTCATTGGAAAGTGGTGTTGCCTTTGCCTCATTGGAAAGGGGTGTTGCCTTTGCCTCATAGGAAAGGGGTGTTGCCTTTGCCTCATTGGAAAGGGGTGTTGCCTTTGCCTCATTGGAAAGGGGTGTTGCCTTTGCCTCATTGGAAAGGGGTGTTGCCTTTGCCTCATTGGAAAGGGGTGTTGCCTTTGCCTCATTGGAAAGGGGTGTTGCCTTTGCCTTATTGGAAAGTGGTGTTGCCTTTGCCTCATTGGAAAGGGGTGTTGCCTTTGCCGTATTGAAAATGGGTGTTGCCTTTGACATTGAAAAGGGGGCATTGCCTTTGCCTTATTGAAAAAGGGTGTTGCCTTTGCCTTATTAAAAAGTGGCGTTGCCTTTGCCTTGTTGAAAAGGGGTGTTGCCTTTGTCTTATTGGAAAGTGGTGTTGCCTTCACCTTATTGGAAAAGGGTGTTGCCTTCTATCTATATAATTAAAAGTCTAATCTTGACCACTTCCTGTTTGCGCTCTATATTGATTTTCGACAAAACGCTACCATGCACGGCTGTGATTTTTGGCTATCTTACTCAGATTCTCTGTCCGCTCATCAGGTGCTGAGAATTTTTCCCATCGATGAAAAATAAAAGAGATATTAGTGTTTAAAAACTGTTCAGATTCTCTCTCCTGTCAATCATGCCATGAAGACCACGCCCCTTCTGGTGGGAGGGGGAGGGACTATAAAACCCAGAAGTGTGGGCGTGGCTCAGTCTCTGGCAGATGGGGAAAGAAGAAGTCATAACACTCTGTCTTTGGTGGCCTTGCACCCTGCTTGAAATGGTAGGAAACAGCATGAGTTTGGTGGCCTTGCACCCTGCTTGAAATGGTATGAAATTGCACTTGAGTTTGGTGGCATTGCAACCTGTTTGAAATGGTAGGAAACTGCATATGAATTTGGTGGCCTTGCACCCTGCTTGAAATGGTATGAAACTGCACTTGAATTTGGTGGCCTTGCACCCTTCTTGAAATGGTAGGAAAATGCACATGAGTTTGGTTGGCCTTGCACCCTGCTTGAAATGGTATGAAACTGCACTTGAATTTGGTGGCCTTGCAACCTGCTTGAAATGGTATGAAAACGCACTTGAATTTGGTGGCCTTGCACCCTGCTTGAAATGGCACGAAATTGCATTTGAATTTGATGGCCTTGCACCCTGCTTGAAATGGTATGAAACTGCAGTTGAGTTTGGTGGTCTTGCACCCTGCTTGAAATGGTATGAAACCGCGCTTGAATTTGGTGGCCTTGCACCCTGCTTGAAATGGTATGTAACTGCACGTGAGTTTGGTTGCCTTGCACCCTGCCTGAAGTGGCATGAAACTGCACTTTAATTTGATGGCCTTGCACCCTGCGTAAATTGGCATGAAACTGTACTTGAATTTGGTGGCCTTGCACCCTGCTTAAAGTGGTAGGATTCTGCACTTGAATTTTGTGGCCCTGCACCCTGCTTGAAATGGAATTTCAAGGAATAGCTGTGAGTCAACTGCCAGCCCACCAGTTCAACTTTTTATTTTTTTTTAGTATGTTTTAAAGTATGTTTTTAATGTTTCTTTGTGTGTTTTGTGTGGGGGGTGGTGTGGGGGGGTGAGGGTGAGGGGGAAACCGTTTTGGCCGCCTCCTCCATGGAGAGGCGACTTTTTCCAGGTCGCCTTCCCCGTGGCCTAACAGCAAGGATCGGCGCGGCCTTTCCCGGAGACGCGTCCGGGGCTTCAGCGGCAGGCGCAGCATGGACTCTCGGCGTGGAGCGGGCGAGCCCTCGCTGGGGCTCGCCAGAGGGCAGCGCTCTGTTTCGCTGGCCTGGGGCAGCCTGAAGCCGCGCGCGGTCTGCACAGTTCCAGCTGGCGCGGCGTCTACAGCGTGGGGGACCCGGGGGAAGAAGAAGCCATCACTGCCGGCCCGCGGCCAACTTCTACCGCGGGCGCGGTGGCGACTTACCATCACCCCTGGAGGGGAACTTCGACCGCCGGCCCTGTGGTCTGCGGTGCTTCTGGCTGTGGCGCGGCGGAAACTTTAAATCTTCGACCGCCGGCCTGCGGCCTACACCAACTTAAAGACGCAGTCTCCGGTGGGGAAGAGCCGACTCTGGACTTACCTGGACTTGTACCTTGTCCTTTTACCATCTGGACGCCCGCAGCAATGGCTGCGGAGGGTTGAGGTCCCGACCACGGGGGAAAATGGAGGAGGACTGGCCAAATTGTGTGCCTTCCACCACAGTGATGAATGCTGTGGTGGATGTTTATGTTAAATTTTTATTGTGTTTTTGTGTGTGTTCTTTATAATTGTGCCGCTGCTGACATATTCATTTCACTTGCACTTTATGTGCAATGTGACAAATAAACCGTATTGTATTGTATGGTATTGTATGAGTGAAGGAGCTGCCAGCACACCAGACTTGAGTGACTGAGCCGCCTGCCCAATAATCCATTCGGCCCAGGTCGAATTCAAGGTAATTAATCAGTAATAAGTTGAGAAATAAAGTACAAAATGTTCAGTGAAAGTGATCTCTGCCTCGAGGGGAAAAATGTGAATCAGAATATGTAAACATCTTGTGAAAGTTGGGATTTTTAAAGCTTTAATCATGTATATTGTGTCAACATTGGAGAATAACAGTCATGAGGAGATATTGTCTGGATTGCTTGCCTTGGAATTGTGGAGATGGAGAGATTTAATTAAGGTGAATAAAATTATGAGAGCTGAATCAGAGTGAACAGCAATAACCTTCTCCCTCTACAAGAGAGAACAGTGAGCATGGGCATAGATTTAAATAAATCTATAGTGAGTGTGCTGTCCTTGTCTTCAGGGAACATGTGAAGTGGCACAGGCAATCGTGGGCTGCTCCCAGCAGCTCAGTCCTGGTCGCGAAAGAGAAGGTGTGGTGATCTTCTCCCTGCAGTTAACTCTTGCCTCGAGAGAAGGCGCTGGTGGTCTCGGGTTTATCCTGGTGGCTCGGCTTTGGGCTTGAGTAGGCAGTGCTGCAGGAATCAGGCTTATCCTGGCAGCTCAATTTTTACCTTTGTGTGAGGACACAGTCCCTCATTGAGCGTGGACAGGAAAAGGCACTGACATCTCAGGCTTGCCCTGGCCACTTAGTCTTAGCCTCAGTAGAGACACTGGCTGTCAAGGGTTTCTTCCAGGCAGCCCACGGTTGACCGCACGGGGGGCATTAGTGGTCTCGGGTTTGTCCCAGTGGCTTAGTTTTCCGCAAATCTGCGACAGGGGAAGACAGTTAGCAGGGAGATCCTCTGTCATCCTCTGTCATCCTCTGTCATCCTCTGTCATCCTCTGTCATCCTCTGTCATCCTCTGTCATCCTCTGTCATCCTCTGTCTTCCTCTGTCTTCCTCTGTCTTCCTCTGTCTTCCTCTGTCTTCCTCTGTCTTCCTCTGTCTTCCTCTGTCTTCCTCTGTCTTCCTCTGTCTTCCTCTGTCATCCTCTGTCATCCTCTGTCATCCTCTGTCATCCTCTGTCATCCTCTGTCATCCTCTGTCATCCTCTGTCATCCTCTGTCATCCTCTGTCATCCTCTGTCATCCTCTGTCATCCTCTGTCATCCTCTGTCATCCTCTGTCAGTGAGTGCAAATATAGGTCTACATACAGCATAAGATTCAGAAATATCAAACTGGGTGGACATGGATCTGTCACCATCATATGGCTGCAACATGGGTGGGCAATTATACTGGTGACACACTGTGTATTTGGAAGAGCTGCTGCCTCACCGTGCCAGAGACATGGGCTTAATCCTGACATCCAATGCTGTCGGTGAAATCTGTATGTTCTCCCTGTGGCCGCATGAGTTTCCTCGTCAAGCCCTGATTTCTCCCCACATCCAAAATATGTATGTTGGCAGGTTAATTGCTTTAGTGGATAAATGAGTGGATGATGAAACATAGAAACATAGTAAATAGGTGCAGGAGGATGCCATTTGGCCTTTTGAGCCTGCACCGCCATTCATTGTGATCATGGCTGATCATCCACAATCAGTAATCCGTGCCTGCCTTCTCCCCATATCCCTTGATTCCACTAGCCCCTAGAACTCTATCTAACTCTCTTTTGCATTCATCCAGTGAATTGTCCTCTACTGCCATCTGTGGCAGAGAATTCCACAAATTCACAACTCTCTGAGTGAAATTTTTTTTTCTCATCTCAGTTTTAAATGGCCTCCCCTTTATTCTTGGACTGTGGCCCCTGGTTCTGGACTCTCCCTATCATTGGGAACATTTCTCCTGCATCTAGCTTGTCCACTCCTTTTATAATTGTATGTTAGTATAAGAGATGGTTGGTGCATGGTTGATGCGCTGAAGGGGTGTTTCCATGCTGTAAATCTTTATGACTCTCTGAGGTCACTGTATGACACTCAAGGGACTGACAAACAAAAGGTTAAAATTTGGTCAGCAATGGACATAGAACAGTGGCAATCTGTTTTGAAGTGAGATTCCCAGCCTAACAGCAAATTTCAGAGGTCAGAATATGACTGTGTGAGACATCAATTTGATTAATGTTGACCTTGAACTTGGATGCCAATATTTATTATATCGATGCAGCTGATGGAATACTGTCTTTCAAAAAGGAGTACTTGATTCTGACTGAGTACTCTGCACTGGCTAAAGCATTGAAAGAGGAAACAGATATTCCTCCTGGTGCTACATATTCATACAATACTGTGAGTTTTGGAGAAAGATGGACATGAAATTGAGATGCAAAATGTCAACAATCAACAATGATTATGCCATTGGAATCTGGGAAGAGTAGAGAATACTGACAAGGTCTCTGCTTTCCCAAGTTCCCTGCTTTTAGTTTTCACTCCTTTTAGCACAGGGATTATTATAACTTTTTTTTTACCTCTCACCCTTTAATAGTTGTTGACAAGGGATGATGATGGTTTGGACTTGGAGCAGATATACCATTGGGAAAATCTGCTGTTAAAATGAAATGTAGACATTAAAAGGCCATAGGTACATCACACTTCTAATCTTTGAACTGTGGAGCTGAGCTGATCTCTTTGCTGTGACAACTGCAATGAATAAAGTATGCAGGAAGTGAAAGGAGAGGGCTCTCTACCTACAAACTATGCCCAGAATGTGGCTTTGCAGTCAGGACCTGCACCAAATTATTCCAATTTAGTCATAGATTCGTACAGCATTGAAATGGGTCATTCGGCCCACCTTGCCCACGCCGACCAAGGTGCGCCATCTACACTAGTCCCAACTGCCCACATTTCACCCATATCTTTCTAAACCTTTCCTGTTCATGTACCTGTCCTAATGTATTTTACATGTCATCATGGTATCTGCCTCAACCACCTCCTCTAGCAGCTCATTCCATATACCCACTCCACTCTGTGTGAGAAGGTTGCCCCTCAGAGTACTGTTAACTCTTTCCTCAGTTCCTTCCTTCATTCCAGCTTCCCTGAACCCTGGGATGTGAAATTATTTTATGCATAATCTGGGCACATCGGGCTTATTATATATGTAGTATCTTACAGTGTGTAGTTTATGATGTACTATGCATTGGGGAATTATATTATCGAGCTGCAATATGAAAAAGGTGCCTTTATGGGGTGGAGGTGATATCAATGGTTACCTCTTCGACTCAATGGCAGGTGAGGTTGTGGATGTGGAGATGAGACATCTCCTCAGTGGTCTTCATTTTTCTCCTCCCTGCCGCTCCTACCTCCCTATACATCTGCTGCTCTCCAGGCTCCATCTTATGACCCTCAGGCTCCAGACACCCTCCTCCAGCCATGGCCACCAGTGTTTGATTGGCAAGGTTGTGCAGTAGATGAAAACAGAACCCCCAAATGCATATTGCTAGTTTCTTCAGAACTGAAAGAGGCGACAGAATCTCATGTCCAGGATATAGTGACATGTTTTACTTTAGTCCAGGTATTAGTGTGTTTCTTGTCCTACTTCAATCCAGGTGCTAGCATGTTTCTGTATCTGAGTTCAGTTGTTACAATTGGAGATTAAGGATGTGAATATTGAGGAAAGAAAAGATAGCACTGCATTCAATGTTCACTGTGAGGCCTTGTGTGTTTTGCAGAAACTAAATGCAGATTGGGCAATTGCTTGCTGGAGCAATTTTGCAGGAATGGCCTGAGCTGTCATAGGTGCAGGAGTAGGCCATTCGGCCCTTCGAGCCTGCACCACCATTCAATAGGATCATGGCTGATCATCCAACTCGGTATCCTGTACCTGCCTTCTCTCCATACCCCCTGATCCCTTTGGCCACAAGGGCCACATCTAACGCCCTCTTAAATATAGCCAATGAACTGGCCTCAACTACCTTCTGTGGCAGAGAATTCCAGAGATTCACCACTCTCTGTGTGAAAAATGTTTTCCTCATCTCGGTCCTAAAAGATTTCCCCCTTATCCTTAAACTGTGACCCCTTGTTCTGGACTTCCCCAACATCGGGAACAATCTTCCTGCATCTAGCCTGTCCAACCCCTTAAGAATTTTGTAAGTTTCTATAAGATTCCCCCTCAATCTTCTAAATTCTAGCGAGTACAAGCCGAGTCTATCCAGTCTTTCTTCATATGAAAGTCCTGACATCCCAGGAATCAGTCTGGTGAACCTTCTCTGTACTCCCTCTATGGCAAGAATGCCTCTGACTTCTATGGTCTATGGTCATACTGACCTCTATGGTCAGTATGCTGTTACTTTAATTCAGCATCCTATTCTGCTCACTGTATGCAGCCTTTTGCCACCAAAAGGAACCACACTTTATCTTCCAATTGGGTAGGGTGCAATCTTTTGGGCTCAATATTAAATTCTCCGACTGGAAATAACCCTCCCTGTCTGTATAAGAAACATTTCTGCCTGCCATCTTTTTAGTTTAGTTTGCAGATACAGCATGGAAACAGGCCTTTCGGCCCATCGAGGCCATGCCGACCAGTGATCACCTGTACACTAGTTCTATCCTATACACTGGGGACAATTTACAGACGCTAATTAACCTACGCATCTCCGCAATGTGGGAGGAAACTGGAGCATTGGAGAAAACTCACAGGGAGAACGTCTAAACTCTGTACAATCAGCACCCGCAGTCTGGATTGAATCCGGGTCTCTGGCGCTGTAAGGCAGCAACACTACCGCTGCACCACTGTGCCACCCTTATTTTTTTTAGTTTTTACTTTTCCTTATCTTATATTTTACTTTTCCTCTGTGTATAGTTAGCCTGCTGAGCATGTCCCAGTATGCCATACCCAAACCAGAAATAAATTACACATTCATAGTAGCTTAATTGGATCCCACCTGCCACAGGTGTTCAGCCCTCAGATAAATCCCTTTGTTCCACCCATAGTTCCCCTCCCCCTCTCGTCGTTTACTACTATCTAGATCAACTTGTATGACTAGGAAGGAATTGCAGATGCTGGTTTAAAACAAAGATAGACACTAAAGGCTGGTGCGGGGCAGGCAGCATCTTTGGAGAGAAGGAATGGGTAATGTTTTGGGTCGAGACCCTTCTTCAGGCTGATGTACGACTCTCAGGTCTGATACAGGGTCTCTCATCTGAAATGTTAACTGTTTCCCTTTCTACAGATGCTGCCCGAGCTATTGAATTTTCCCAGCATTTTCCACTTTCCATTTTGTACATCACACTGTCACAGTTTTCCCAATCCTACTCATATATGTCTGCCTGGCGAGCAGATCGAACAAGCTTGCTATTGACTACATATGACATGGACAAAGAAGCTCAACGTTCTGGTAACTGGCCCATTCAGACATTTTGAATTACTCTTTCTGAGACATCCCCATTGTTTGATACTTCTCTCTCCGATGCCCCGTCTAACTGCAGACTAACTTGCACCGCTCTCTTTCAAAGTCTAGATGAAGGGTTGCACACTTAAAACAAAACCTGTTTCTCTTGCTCTAGGTGCTGCCTGACCAGCTGAGTGATTTCCAGTATTTTCTTTTTATTAAATTCAAACGTAGCCTTTGTCTCTCGGGCCTCACCCCTTCAGCAGTGACAGCTGGCTGCAAACTAGAATATGAAGGATCCTGCCACCTTGGCATTCCCTGTGAGGAATTACTTGTGAACGGTAATGTTCTGCACCTTGAGGAGTGGAAAAACCTTGCAGTTCATAAACAGGTTGAGATTATTAATGGAAACTTAATGGGCAGCAGAGTGGTGGCAGCAGAGTGGTGGCAGCAGAGATTCTACCTGGTCCTCATTAAAGTCAACGTGGAGTCACAGGTTCACAAGTTATAGGAGTAGAATTAGGCCATTCAGCCTATCGAGTCTACTTCACCATTCAATCGTGTCCGATCTCTGTCTCGTAATCCCATTTTCCTGCCTTCTACCCATAATCCTTGACACCTATTCCAATCAAGAATTTGTCTATCTCTGCCTTAACAACATCCACTGGCTTGACCAGTTACCTGAACGATGAACTTGCATCCACATCCACTCTATCTATGCATTTCATTATCAACTAAAAAGTGAATATTCATTTGTGAATATAGTCCTCTCTAATGCAGTGACCAACAGTAAATTGAGAGAGCATGTCAAAGACAAATCATTTTAGACAGATCCAATGGCACAGAGCTGAAGGTCAAAATGGCCTTGACCTCCATTGACCGAACAGTCAGAGCATTTTCCCATAACATTTTGTGTGCCTGTGACAGAATGCCAAAGAAGCTACTGTATGGAATGCTGATTGAGGGCAAACGATCTTGTGGTGGACAGAAAAATAGTTTTACAGACCCTCCTAAAACATCCCTGAAGCTTTTCAACATTCCTTCACACAACGGGAACTATAGGCATTGGATCATTCCTGCATTAAAGGTGGAGCCAGCCTACATTAGGAAGTTAGAATAGAAGTAAGAAAGAAGACAAGGAAATCTTGTAAATCAAGAACCACTGATTCAATAGCATCCCCATACCTCTGTCACGTATGAAATCAGCCAAATCCCTATCCATCTCAACACTATCAATGCCTTACTCGAGAACCAGTGATGAATAATGTCATAGGTACACAAAATTGCTGGAGAAACTCAGTGGGTGCAGCAGCATCTATGGAGCGAAGGAAATAGGCGACGTTTCGGGCCGAAACCCTTCTTCAGACTCCTGAATAATGTCATGCTGTGTCTCAGCAATGACAGTCTTAAAAAACCTACACCTATGAATACATTCGAGCATAAGACATAGGAGCAGAATAAGGCCATTTGGCCCGTTAATTCGGCTGTGCCATTCGATCAATTTCATTCTCCTGCCTTCTCCCCGTAATGTTTGATGCCCTTGCTAATCAAGAAATGTTCATCAGAGAGGTTTAGTTAGGATGTGGACACTTTGAAGGCTCTGAGAGTAGTGTCTTCACTGATAGGCATGTCCTTGCCTTGTGTAGCAAAGTCTCTTATACATGCAGCGGTCTGTCATTGCCTTAACAACATCGTTAGAAATGCAGTGCTGCCACTGGTGATGGTGTGGAGGTATTCATGAATATCTCAGCAACCTAATGCTGGAGATGAAGCCTCACTGTTAGCTGTTGACTCTGTGCACTTTGAACTGTTTTTTAGTTGCCTGTGGTGATTTTTGAAAGTATCTCGTCAGATCTCAAGCATGAGAATAGTGATCTTTTAAGAAGTGCAAAGGCACCAAAATCATATTGGGGTGGCATGTTGGTGCAGCGGTCACGTTGCTGCCTTACAGAGCCAGAGACCCAGGTTCCATCTTGAATATGGGTGCTCTCTGTATTGAGTTTGTATGTTCTCCCCATGACCTGCATGGGCTTTCTCCGGGTGCTCTGGTTTCCTCCCAAACTCCAAAGACGTACAGGTTTGTAGGTTAATTGGTTAGGTTAAATTGTAAATTGTCCCTAGTGTGCGTAGGTTATTGTTATTGTGCAGGGATCACTGGTTGGTGTGGATTCGGTGGCCGAAGGGCCTATTTCCACATTGTATCTCCAAACTTAACTAAAATTAACCTTGTGCTCATGGTGTAACTGTTCCACAGAGTTTGTTGAATGTGGCGTTCTGCTCCATTTTATTGTCGGTAAAGGAAAGGAGGAAATGAGTGTGAAGCAAATACTATCATCGTTCTTCATGTATGTGATATTGGGAAAAAATCTGAACCAACCCTGTATAATTTTACATTCACTGCTATTCCAGCATGATCCTGGTTTTATTGGACTAAATAGCAGTCAAAAAGCAAGTGCAATGTGGTCCAATTTCTAGGTTCAGTTCCCTTCTGGTTGCCTTAGTAAGTGAAACGCCTTCCCTACCAGGGCTAACTCTCCTATCAACCAGCTGAGCTGCAAGAGCCCCAATTAATTATGTGCAAGCAAAATGGCAATTATTGGGTACACTGCTTCATTAGGTACAGCTGTTCCTGCATGATTATGTCCTAATGAGCAAATGTGCATAATTGCTGATTCCACAACTTACCACACTGAAAGAGGTTATTAAACAAAATCGCCACAGGTACTCTGCTGTTCTGCTGTTCTGCTAAACCTTTTAGTTGTATATTGTGAATTAAGAATTTGAATGGGAAAGGAATTATTGCAATGGTTGGTTAGGTACATCAGGGTTTTTTTTCGTCTTCAGGCTTTAGAGATACAGCGTTGAAACAGGTCCATCGGCTCACCCCCCTCACCGACCAGGAATCAAACTATACTGTCCTATACACTAGGGACAATTTACAATTTACAGAAGCCATTTAACTACAAACCTGTACATCTTTGGAGTGTAGGTGGAAACCAGAGCACCCGAAGAAAACCCATGCGGTCACAGGGAGAACATACAAATTCTGTACCGACAGCACCCGTAGTTAGGAGCAAACCCTGGTCTCTGGCATTGTAAGGCATTGTAATACCACTGTGCCACTGTGCTGATAAGTTAGCACTCCACAACCAAATTAAAAACAAATATAGATTTCAGACATTAGATACAATTCTTGAATGTTTGCCAATTATTCCTTTTAAGATGAAGAACGCACTACTTAACATTAAATTAATTCATGAAGTGTCTTTCATGGAGGCATCACAGAGGAATAGCTAATAGAGCTCCTGAATCACAACTTCAGCAACTTGAGTTCAACCCTGACCTTTGATGTTGTCTGTGTGGAGTTTGTGTGTTCTCCCTGTTACCTCGTGGGTTTCTTTCAAGTGCTCCAGTTTCCAAAATGAAATTGAGTAGATCCATTTCTGAATCTATTCCCAATTGTCATAAGGGATCGATTGAGGTAACAACCAGACTAGATTATGAGATTACTCTGTGTCCCTCAGGCACATAATAGCAGCCGAGAAAGTTGTTAGACAATGTTTTATATCGCAACTGAGTAATTCGTCATTTCTTTTACTGCAGAGCCTGGAATTGAATAAAAAACATTCCACCTGAGGGATTGGTTGAGGTGAAAGGACTATGCCAGAACAATTTTCTCTACCTCGTAACACTAACACTCTTACTGTAAGATCGATCCTGCCCAGTTAATGTGTGGACATATTTGTTTTTAATATTACCTATGTTGGCTTTCCTTAATAATAAATCTAAAAGTAGATTTGTGATCATAGTTTAGATTCTTTACCTATGCTTGTTAACATAGAAACATAGAAAGTAGGTGCAGGAGTAGGCCATTCAGCACTTCGAGCCTGCACCACCATTCAATATGATCATGGCTGATCATCCAACTCAGTATCCTGTACCTGCCTTCTCTCCATACCCCCTGATCCCTTTAGCCACAAGGGCCACATCTAACTCCCTCTTAAATATAGCCAAT
The DNA here is from genome assembly GCF_010909765.2 of Amblyraja radiata. Lineage (NCBI taxonomy): Eukaryota > Metazoa > Chordata > Chondrichthyes > Rajiformes > Rajidae > Amblyraja > Amblyraja radiata. The sequence continues at coordinate 80,127,521 of NC_045961.1, read as the reverse complement.
GAACTGGCCTCAACTACCTTCTGTGGCAGAGAGTTCCAGAGAAATTAAGACACTGAATTTCTTTGAAAATTGTCCAGTTGTCCGAGAAGGAGATTTCTGGCTTTTCTGTAGTGAAAGGCAAGACTTTTGAATTTTAGATTTCTGTGATCTCCTCTAGCCCTCCCACCCCCTGAGATATATGTGCACATACAGTACTAGACTTCTACTGTTCATTTTAATTGGTCCACTAGTGCCAGCCAAAACCTTCAGTTGTCAATGGTCTGAGATCTGAAATACCTTCCTTAAATCTCTCTGCCCTTCTCTCTCTCTCTCCCCTCCTCCCTCCTCTATCTCCCCTTCCCCTTCTCCCCCTCCCTCTCTGTCCACTTCTGTCTGTCTGTCCATCTCTCCCTCTTTTATTTTATTTTTCAAGGACTATATTCAGCAAAATGCATGATACAGCATATCAAAAGGTTACATTAAATCAAGCAAACATTGTAGTTCGGCGACCAGCGTTTTCCCTCTCCCCCTCCCCCTCCCCCTCCCCCTCCCCCTCCCCCTCTCCCTCTCCCTTTTTTTAATGTGATTTTAGTTGCAGGCCACATGATCTTTCACTATTTTGAAGGCAGTGTATATGTATAGTTACTAATGTGATATTTTGTTTTAATTTAATAATCGTTGAATTCAAGTTTTAAAGAGCTGAAAATGTTTCTCTTCATATTAAACCTTCATATTTGAGGAATAATAAATCATCCCTTTAAAAAATGGAATTGATTTATAATTATCCAAGTTATTTAATAGTGGTCCATCCTCTTCATAATAGCTATTATCCACTTGTTAAATCAATCGATGTCCAGTTAAACTCTCATCTCATAATTATCACCATTGTGCTTTAATTGACACTAATGCCTTGCCTGTCATTGCACCCAACTCTGTCTCAATCTCACTGCTCTGGGAGTGTGTTGCATTGAAAGAATGCATCCATCACTTCGGCAAAGACATTTGATCAAGGTTGGTTTAACTATTTACCAGCAGTCCAGAGGACCATTTAAAATCAAAGCTGAGTCATTGGCCATCTGTCATTATGAATGATGGAGCGTTATTTAGGAAATGCTTGAATTTCCTGTTTTAGATGTTATGCTATAACCTGAAGGATCATACCTTTGTGCAAAAACAGTGTAAATTCATCAACCCTTTTCACCCCTCCTCTCAGGCAGAAGATACAAAATCTTGAAAACACGTATCACCAGATTCAGTCACGGCTTCTTCCCTGCTGTTATCAGACTGTCGAACAGTTGATTTGCCTAGACACCTCACAAAGCTTCTAAATGGGTAGAGAATTCAGAAATCGGATGTGCAAAGGAACTCAACAAAAAGTTGATTTGTTGAAAGTTGATAGGCAAATGTAATGCTTTTATTTATTTTAAGAGAGCTAGAATACAAAAACAGGGATGTGATGCTGAGGCACTGGTCAGACTGCATTTGGAGTATTGTGAGCAGTTTTAGGTCGCCTATCTGAGGAAGGATGTGCTGGCGTTGGAGAGGATCCAGGGGAGGTTTATGAGAAAGATCCCAGGAATGATTGGGTTAACATATGATTAGCGTTGGGAGGCCCTTGGCCTGTATCCGCTGGAGTTTAGATGGATGAGTGGGAACCTCAATGAAATTGAATAGTACAATGCCTGGAGTGAGTGAACGTGTAGATGGATGTTTCCACTAAGACCAGAGGCCATGCACCTTTAGAAAGGAGATGCGGAGGGATTTATTTAAACTGAGGGTGGTGAATCTGTGGAATTCATTGTCACAGATGGCTGTGAAGGCCATCAATGGATATTTATAAGATGGAGATTGACAGATTTTTGATTTGTAAGGGTGTCAGGGGTTATGGGAAGAAGGCAGGAGAATGGGGTTGAGTAGAAAGATAGATCAGCCATGATTGAATGGCAGAGTAGACTTGATGGACCAAATGGCCTAATTCTGCTCCTAGAACTTATGAACTTAAGAAAACAAAATGTTCACTCCCTCTCAGTACATGTGACAATAATATATCATTACCAATAAAACTACCCATTCCTATTCATTGACTGTAGCTCCCTTCAACATTTTCATCCCAACAAACTCGAATGGAAACTCCAGAACCTTGAGATCAGTACCCACCTCTGCAACTGGATCTTTAACTTCCTGACCCACACAACACAATCAGTAAGAAGAGGAAACAAAACATCCTCCATAAAAATTATCAACATCTGTGATCTGCAAGGATGCGTTATCAGCCCCTTATTACACTCACAATGGTGTGGTCAAGTCTGCTCTAACTCCATTTACAAGTTTGCAGATGATGCCACCATAATGGGCCAGATCTCAAACAATGACAAGATCATAATCCTAATCATAATAGTAATTTATTAGCCAAGTATGTTTTGCAACATACGAGGAATTTGATTTGCCATACAGTCATACCAATAAAGAGCAACAAGACACCCAAATAAATTTTTAACATGAACATCCAACACAGTGACTCCCCCACATTCCTCACTATGATGGAAGGGAAAAAGAGTTCAATCTTCTTCCCTTCTTTGTTCTCCCGTGGTCGGGGCACTTAAACCTTCTGTTGTCGGGGCGATCTTGGCTCCTGCAGCCGGCGGTCAAGCTCCCGCATCTCAGCTCATCCGTGCTGGGCGATTGGACCCCGGGTCGGGGCTGATTGAACCTCTTGCGACTTTGGAGCTTCCCGACATCAGTCTCTACCCGAGACTGCGAGCTCCTCGAGTTGAAATCTGCAGGCTGCAGTTGGAACGTTGATCCCAGAGCAAGTCATCACAGGCTCCGATGGTATATCCACAGCCCTGTGGTGGGGCTCAAAGTCAGTCTTGAGCAAGGCCACCAGCTCCATGTGAATGTGACCCGAGATACGATCTGAAAAACAATCGCATCTCCGGCAAGGTAAGAGATTGAAAAAAGTTTCCTCCGACCCACTCCCCCACCCCCCACATGAAACAAACCAGAGAACATTAACATATACTTTTAAAACACACAAAAAATAACAAAAAATACAAAAAGACAGACTGTTGGCGAGGCTACAATAACCTCTACGTTAATGTCAGCAAGATGAAGGAGCTAGTTATTGATTTTGTGTGTATGCTTTAGTCAGCATCAATAGTGCTGAATTGGAGATGGCTGAGAGCTTCAAGCTTATTGGTGTAAATATCATTAACGAGGAAGATGACTGAACTTTATTGCCTTCCCTCACAGTGGGAAACGTTGATTCCGCTGTGTGGGGATATGTTAAGCTCTTTCGTGTATTGTGTTCTTTTTTATTCGTATAGCTGTATGGTAACTCAAATCTCATTGTACTGTGTTGTGAAAATATGGTCCCCATTCATTAACTATTTGAAGGGATAGATTGGCCCGGCACGGAAACCCAACTGAAGCTTGAACTCGGGATTAGATGAAAAGTTATACTTTATAATCTAAGAACCTATCTCCAATTACGTATTATTAGTAATTCATTCCACTTTTTTTTCTTTTTTGACATTTGTAATTCTTTTTTTTTCTTTCTCTCTCTTTCTATCTATATATAAACAAACTAGAAGCAGAATCAATCCACAATTGATAATTTTAATAATGTATGATTGATGTACATGAAAAGTTTTTTACTATAATATGTAACTATACTTTACCATAACATGTTTGCTTCTAATAAAAATATAAAAAAATAAATTAAAAATCTCACTGTACCAATTGGTGCATGTGACAATAAATGTAACTGGAACTTGAACAATTTGTCCTGAACCAATCACATTGAAGCTATGGTCTCTACTTGTTCAAAAGACTAAGCAAATTCCCCATGTTTCCAATGGCTCTTACCAACTTCTTCAGATGTACCACAGAAAATATCCTAGAAGAATGCATCACAACTTGGTTTGGCAACATCTCTGCCCAAGACTGCAAGAAATTCCATAGAGTTGTGGATGTAGCCAAGTTCATTACACCAACCTCCCACTCATTGGCTCCATCTACTCTTCAAGAAAGAGGGCCAACATAATCAAGTACCATTTTCACTGCGGTCATTCCTTCTTTTCCCCTCTCTCATCAGGCAGTAGATACACAAGCTTGAAGTATGCACACCAGACTCAGGAATAGCTACTTCCTTGCTGTTATCTGACTACTGAATGGTCCTCCCATAAGTTGCATGAAGAGTCGTCGCGATCTTCCAACTTACCTCACTGCAGACCTTGCGTTTTTTTTATGCGTACTTTTTCTCTAACTGTATTGCTATAATGCTGTAATACTATAATCTGTACTCTGGTATTTTTCTTATTGTGCTCTCTGTTGTACCTATACATGGCTTGATGCCATACTATGCTCATACTTATGTATAGTATGATTTGACTGGAAAGCTCGTGAACTAAGCTTTTCACTGTATCTTGGTTCACATGACAATAATATACAAATACCTTGTCAGATCCCTTCTATATATTGAAATACCCCTAATGTTTGATTGATATATAGGCATTTTTTCCCAAAGCATAAATAATCTAACTCCCTCTACAGATACTACCTGACCTGAGACTTTTTTGTATTCTCTTCAGATTTGCAGCTGAATTCTGCAATGTTCTGCTTTTGAAATTGGCACTGATTCACAGTTGATTAACCATTATAATATCAATGCTTAGATGGTAATAATAGGGTGGCACAGTGGTGCAGTGGTAGAGTTGCTGCCTTATGGCCCAGGTTAGATCCTGATCACAGGTGTTGTCTGTACGGAGCTTGTATGTTCTCCCTGTGACTGTGTGGGTTATCTTGGGGACTCTGGTTTCCTCCCACATTCCAAAATGTGCAGTTTTGTACGTTAATTGACTTCTGTAAATTGTCCCTAGTCTGTAGGATACAGTCCAGAGTCCAGAGTTCAAATCACATCATGCGTCTTCGGGAATTTAATTTTGGATGGCAAAATAAATTTTAGGTTGCGATGATCAGATCACCAGCAAATCTAAATGAACATACAGTGGCTTGCAAAAGTATTCATACCCCTTGAACTTTTCCACATTTTGTCACGTTACAACCACAAATTTTATTGGGATTTTATTGGGATTTTATGTGATAGACCAACACAAAGTGGCGCATAATTGTGAAGTGGAAGGAAAATGATACATGGTTTTCAAATTTTTTTACAAATAAAAAACTGAAAAGTGGCGTGCAAAAGTATTCAGCTCTGATACCCCTAAATAAAATCCAGTGCAACCAATTGCCTTCAGAAGTCACCTAATTAGTAAATAGAGTCCACTTGTGTGTAATCTAATCTCAGTATAAATACAGCTGTTCTGTGAAGGCCTCAGAGGTTTGTTAGAGAACATTAGTGTAGCTTACCACCACCGAGTGTGACTGAGGAGTGAATGAATAATGCGATGTAAAGCGCCTTGAGTATTAGAAAGGTGCTATATAAATCCCATCCATTATTATTATGATTATTAGTGAACAAACAGTATCATGAAGCCCAAGGAACACACCAGACAGGTCAGGGATAAAGTTGTGGAGAAGTTTAAAGCAGGGTTAGGTTATAAAAAAATATCCCAAGCTTTGAACATCTCACGGAGCACTGTTCAATCCATCATCCGAAAATGGAAAGAGTATGGCACAACTGCAAACCTACCAAGACATGGCCGTCCACCTAAACTGACAGGCTGGGCAAGGAGAGCATTGATCAGAGAAGCAGCCAAGAGGCCTATGGTAACTCTGGAGGAGCTGCAGATATCCACAGCTCAGGTGGGAGAATCTGTCCACAGGACAACTATTAGTCGTGCACTCCACAAATCAGGCCTTTATGGAAGAGTGGCAAGAAGAAAGCCAGTTGTTGAAAAAAAAGCCATAAGAAGTCCCGTTTGCAGTTTGCCACAAGCCATGTGGGGGACACAGCAAACATGTGGAGGAAGGTGCTCTGGTCAGATGAGACCAAAATTGAAGTTTTTGGCCTAAATGCAAAACGCTATGTGTGGCGGAAAACTAACACTGCACATCACCCTGAACACACCATCCCCACTGTGAAACATGGTGGTGGCAGCATCATGCTGTGGGGATGCTTTTCTTCAGCAGGGACAGGGAAGCTGGTCAGAGTTGATGGGAAGATGGATGGAGCCAAATACAGGGCAATCTTTGAAGAAAACCTGTTAGAGTCTGCAAAAGACTTGAGACTGGGGCGGAGGTTCACCTTCCAGCAGGACAACTACCCTAAACATACAGCCAGAGCTACAATGGAATGGTTTAGATCAAAGCATATTCATGTGTTAGAATGGCCCAGTCAAAGTCCAGACCTAAATCCAATTGAGAATCTCTGGCAAGTCTTGAAAATTGCTGTTCACAGATGCTCTCCATCCAATCTGACTGAGCTTGAGCTATTTTGCAAAGAAGAATGGGCAAAAATTTCAGTCTCTAGATGTGCAAAGCTGGTAGAGACATACCCCAAAAGACTTGCAGCTATAATTGCAGCGAAAGGTGGTTCTACAACGTATTGACTGAGGGGGGCTGAATACTTTTGCACGCCACACTTTTCAGTTTTTTATTTGTAAAAAAATTTGAAAACCATGTATCATTTTCCTTCCACTTCACAATTATGCACCACTTTGTGTTGGTCTATCACATAAAATCCCAATAAAATACATTTATGTTTGTGGTTGTAACGTGACAAAATGTGGAAAAGTTCAAGGGGTATGAAAACTTTTGCAAGCCACTGTACAGTGATATACAGTGAATCTCCTTCCTCTGGTGGTGTTTCAGAGGCTTTGAATATGCACAGAATGGAGGGATAAGGATTGTGTGCAGGCAGAAGGGATTAATTTAATTTGATATCATATTCGGCACAGACATTGTGGTCTGAAGGGCTGTGCTGTTCTATGTTCTCTGTTCTATGCCTTTTTTATCTTAAAATTACCCCTGGAGCATATACAAAACAAAATTATGAAGCACTCATTTTGAATGCTCAGTTGATATTTTTAAGGCAGAGAGAGACAAATTCTTGATTAGAACATATGTCAAGGGTTATGGGGAGACGGCAGGAAAATGGGATTGGGAGGCAGAGATCAAGCATGATTGAATGGTGGTGTGGACTTGATGGGCCGAATGGCCTAATTCTACTCCTATAACTTGTGAACTTGTGAACGATATAGATAAACAGTCAGGAATCCTATCCCTCAAAAGACGTTCATCACGGGGCCAATTGGAACTACCAAGGCTGAATATTTTGTTGGTACACAAAATTGCTGGGGAAACTCAGCGGGTGCAGCAGCATCTATGGAGCGAAGGAAATAGGCGACGTTTCGGGCCGAAACCCTTCTTCAGACTGATGGGGGGTGGGGGGGGGGGGAGAAAGAAGGAAAAGGGGAGGAGGAGGAGGAGGAGGAGGAGCCCGAGGGCAGGCAGATGGGAGGGTGGGAGGAGACAGCTAGAGGGTTAAGGAAGGGGAGGAGACAGCAAGGGCTAGCAAAATTGGGAGAATTCAATGTTAATGCCATACGGACGCAAGGTCCCCAGACGGAATATGAGGTGCTGCTCTGAATATTTTGTTGAACAGGTGCATTAAGGTACCTGGAGCTAAAATAAGTAACTTGAGTAGAGGAATACACAGCTTGTGATCTCACTGAACAGTGGACCAAATTAACAGGGCCAAATAGCCTATTTCTATATCTGAAACCTATTTAATCCCACCTACTAAAATATTGCATATCCACTTTATAGAATAATAATGTCTACACTTGGGTAGTTGCAGAAACAAACAGAGCAAATAAACAGTGGCTGTCATTTAAAGTACATGTGATTAAAATGTTCCTATAAATCCTCTATTCTAGTCATGAGCATAAAGAAAAATAGAGTGTTCAATGATGACAGCCCATCATTAGAACAAAACGTATTAATGTGTTATTTTTAGTTACTAATTATTGCATTGATCCAAATTCAACAATGACAAAAAGAAATACTTAATATTGTCTTTTTATTCTATTACCCAAAGGTAATGTAATTACGCTAGAAATTCCCAATTAGGATAATGAGAGTTTCTAAAACAATTAGCTCTCTCACTTCAAATAAAGTACATTAAACCACAATGAAGTTGTTCAGCCACTTGTGCCAGAATTGAAATTTCAAGGTACAATGGCTACCTTCATTTTCTTATCTCTATATCTTTAAAATTTCCCATTAGACTTCCTATGTCCTATAATACTTGTGGTTACAGAAAAAGAGTCCAATTTTAAAATTAACAACTAAACTATTGCCACTTGCCATTTGTAGAAGAGTAGTCTCGATCGTAACTTTTGTTTTCTTTCCTGCCTATTGTGTTACCGGTATTTCTGATTTCATACGAAATTTCTACTACATTTTATATGTGGAAGTTTTTACAATTTTCATTCCTGAGTGTCCGACTCTGAGGTTTAGATAATCCGCTGCCCCTCAAAATCATGGACGATTCTCCTTACTAGTGGAAGTAGTTTTAAATATGGCTATACTCCCTGGACTTTAGAAGGTGAAGGGGTGGTTAGATGAAAGTTTCCAAGTTATTAGTAAAATTGTACATCAAATACAATCAGAGATGTAATGCTGAGGCTCTATAATGTGCTGGCCAGGCAGCATTTGGAGCGCTGTGAGCAAATTTGGGCCCCATACCTGAGGAAGGATGTGCTAGCTCTGGAGAGGGTCAAGAGGAGGTTTACATGAATGATTCCAGGAATGTGTGGGTTAGCATATGATGAGCATTTGACAGCACTGGGCCTCTACTCGCTGGAGTTTAGAAGGTTGAGGGGGGAGCTCATTGAAACTTACAGAATAATGAAAGACATAGATAGAGTGGATGTGGAAAGGATGTTTCCACTGGTGGTAGAGTCTGGGACCAGAGGTCATTGCCTCAGAATTAAAGGGCGCTCTTTTAGAAAGGAGGTGAGGAGGAACTTCTTTAGTCAGAGTGTAGTTAATCTGTGGAACTCATTGCCATAGAGGGCTGTGGAGGCCAAGTCAGTGGATAGATTTAAGGCAGAGGTAGACAAATTCTTTATTAGAACAGGTGTCAAGGATTATGGTGAGGAGGCAGGAAAATGGGATTAGGAGGCAGAGATCAGCCACGATTGAAAGGCGGAGTGGTCTCGATGGGCTGAATGGCCTAATTCTACTCCTGATACTTGTGAACTTCAACCCTCTAAATTCCAGGTAATTTATGCCCCTGTCCCACTTAGGAAACCTGAACGGAAACCTCTGGAGACTTTGCACCCCACCTAAGGTTTCCGTGCGGTTCCTGGAGGTTGCAGGTGGTTGCCGGAGGTTGCAGATAGTGGAAGCAGGTAGGGAGACTGACAAAAACCTCCGGGAACTGCACGGAAACCTTGGGTGGGGTGCAAAGTTTCCAGAGGTTTCCGTTCAGGTTTCCTAAGTGGGACAGGGACATAATATGGACAGCCCCTAGATTATGACTGGGTTCCGTTCCTGAGGATTGTTCATAACCTGAACTGTTCCTCTGTTGGAAATACCATGAACAGTGTGTGGGAGAGGATCACAGAAATAGCTGTGATGGGAGAGTACGCAGGCATGGGTAGCATGGCTATCAGCTGACATCAGTGACAGTGCATGAGTGGGTGAGCCTGCTCAGCATGGCCTAGGCCTTGAGTGATGTGGCTTGGGTTGGAGGTTGAGGAGGGAAAGTACATGAAAGTGACCCCTACCCACTTGGCAGAAGATGCCTGCAACTCTGCAGCAGCCAGTCCCCCGCAAGCATCCCACTGGTCTCCCAAATGCTTGCCAGCATCAACTGGGTGTTCATAAGTTGAACGTTCGTAACCCAGGGAGCACCTGTAAACATTGCACTTCTAACTTTTGAATTCTCATTGACTCTTGGAATCTCAATGGATGTAGAAATACATCCTCAGACATTGGCACACTTTTATAGTTGTTTTCATAGAATGATATCACCATCCTTCTTCCAAAATATAACTGCTAATGTATTATGGATTTAATACAAGTTGCCAAGGACAAATTAATACCTTTGTGTTTCCTCTGATGACCAAGAACAACTGAAGAGAACCTAAACAATTTGCTTGCATATTTTAATTCACATTTACTGTCCTTAACTGAAACAAATTTGCTTGTTTTCTAATAGAACTGTGAAGAAATTAGACAGAATATAGAAAAGGAATGGGAAAGAAAAAGTTATGTCTAAAAATGCATTAAATTGGTAATTGATTGGTTAATTTCTTGATGCTTTATTCTAAACCCATTGCAAATTCTACATCACTTTTCTGTTTATGCCTCCTGATTATTAAAAGCTTGTCCTCAATAATCTACAATAAATCTGCGATACTGAAGTCACACGAACTAAATTTCAGAAGTTTCAATATGCCGCAATTACGGTATTGTACACCTGAATGAGCATTTGTTTCCATCCCACCTAAAATTTGAGCTCCGCATCATTCTGATCAATATCATTTCACTGCTTGTGCCAAATCCTTTACCTACAATGGTATGGCAAATGTGTAGGAAAGAACTGTGTAGGAAAGGAAAGTCAGTCTGAAGAAGGGTTTCGATCCGAAACGTCACCCATTCCTGCTCTCCAGAGATGCTCCCTGTCCCGCTGAGTTACTCCAGCATTTTGTGCCTACCATGGTATGGCAACTGATCTGCCCAAGACCAGAGGAAATTGCAGAGAATCGTGGACACAACCCATTCCATCATACAAAATAACCCCCCCCCCCCCCCCCCCCCCCCCCACTTCCATCGGCTCCTTCTAAACTTTATGCTGCCTTGGCAAAGTAACCAACATTTAAGGACCATCATTTTCTCTTCTCCTCCCTCCCATTCGGCAGAAGATACCTAAACCTTGAAAGTGCATACTGTCAGATTTAAGTATAGCTTCTTCCCCGCTTGTAGCAACATCTTGAACAGAACACTCAGATGTTAAGGATGAATTCACAATCCTCCAATCTACATTGTGGCAGACCCTGAACTTTTTTTTTGCAATTTCTGTGCAACTGTAATACCATATTCTACATTCTCTTGGCTTTCTCTTTTGCTCTATCTGATAGACTCATAATTTGATGCTCTTGGATAGCATGCAACGCATGTATCGCTGTGACATTAATAAACCAATATCAATATCAACTTTCTATCCTTATTAAATATTGACATAGTATTGGTATTGAATAATAATGCACTGCCACATAATTCTATATCCTAATCATTTCAAATGTTGCATCAGAGGAGAGATTTGTAAAATTGCAGTGAATATCTTGCTTCTGAAGATCTTGAGTTTATGGGTCAACATTTAATCTTTAGAAGGTGTTTTTATACACTGAAAAATAACTCTGGACAATTTGCTACAACATTCAGCTTTATGGTTCAGGAAGTGACCTTTGGAGGATTTAGACACAATGATAGTTTAATTAGCTATTGTTAATTGCACCAACTGTAATTGGATGAATGTGGTTTCCTCTCATTAGGGTGTGAAGAACCAGGAGGGGGAAGTGAGGTGGGGGTAACAGAATCAAAATTAATGAGGGCATGGATGAGGAAAAATCTCAACCAGAGAACAGTGAAATTGAGAATCCTCCAAACCTTATCAGGTAGAGAAAAAGGCAAAATAAACAGCATGCAGAATATAGTGTTACTGTATAACAATAACTCCACTGGTGAAGCTACTTGCAGAGTGCTGAGGGGCAGTTTTACTCAGGAACAATGGGAGGTACCAATTTAGTTACCAAAAATATGGAACAACATTCAGAGAGCTAAGATACAATTGCACTGTGTCTATGGAATTTTAAATCCTTGATAATGATGTTCCAGGTAATAAGCAACAGATGTCCTTCAGTGCAGGAAAACTGCTATCATTACCTGGTCTAGCAGAGGGTGTGATTGTGGTCATGAAGTTAAGTTCCCTCTGATATGGCCTTGCATGCACGTGTATCAAACCACAAAAGATTTATTTGAATTAACTTAAATTGTTTGGCTTTTGAATATTCATGGCATAACCAACTGCTCTTGGATTGTCACCTTTGGCTATGGTACTACTGCTTTCTCTACTTCTTGCTGTATACAGCCTTAAGTCAGCTTTGAGTAAGCTGGCTTTGGAATTCTGAGTAAAGAAGATGTTACGTCAAATTGAGCTGATTGTCGTATGTAAACGTACGTTGAGGAACAGATAGAATGAAATTCTTGCTTGCAGTTACAGCACAGGCATATACATAGAAACATAGAAAATAGGTGCTGGAGGAGGCCATTTGGCCCTTTGGGCCAGCACCGCCATTCATTGTGATCATGGCTGATCGTTCCCAATCAATAACCCGTGCCTGCCTTCTCCCCATATCCCTTGTTTCCACTAGCCACAAGAGATCGATCAAACTGTCTCTTAAATCCATCCAGTGATTTGGCCTCCACTGCCCTCTGTGGCAGGGAATTCCACAAATTTACAACTCTCTGGATGAAAACGTTTTTTCTCACCTCAGCCTTAAATGGCATCCCCTTTATTCTAAGACTGTGGCCCCTGGTTCTGGACTTGCCTAACATTGGGAACATTTTTCCTGCATCTAGCTTGTCCAGTCCTTTTATAATTTTATACGTTTCTATAAGATTCCCCCTCATCCTTCTAAACTCCAGTGAATACAAGCCTAGTCTTTTCAATCTTTCCTCATATGACAGTCCCGCCATCCCAGGGATCAATCTCATGAACCTACGCTGCACTGCCTCAATCACAAGGATGTCCTTCCTCAAATTAGGAGACCAAAACTGTACACAATAATACAGATGTGGTCTTTACCAGAGCCCTATACAACTGCAGAAGAACCTCTTTACTCCTCTACTGAAATCCTCTTATTATGAAGGCCAACATTCCATTAGCTTTCTTCACTGCCTGCTGTACCTGCACGACAACTTTTAGTGACTGGTGTACAAGGACACCCAGGTCCAGCTGCACCTCCTCCTTACCTAACCTAACCCCATTGAGATAATAATCTGCCCCCTTATTTTGGCCGCCAAAGTGGATAGCCTCACATTTATCTATATTATACTGCATCTGCCACGCATCTGCCCACTCACTCAACCTGTCCAGGTCACCCTGCAACCTCCTAACATCCTCTTCACAGTTCACACTGCCACCCAGCTTTGTGTCATCCGCAAACTTGCTTGTGTTGCTCCTAATTCCCTCTTCCAAATCATTAATATATATGGTAAACAGTTGCGGCCGCAACACCGAGCCTTGTGGCACTCCACTCGCCACTGCCTGCCATTCTGAAAAGGACCTGTTCACTCCTACTCTTAGCTTCCTGTCTGCCAACTAATTTTCTATGCATGTTAACACCCTGCCCCCAATACCATGTGCTCTAATTTTAGTCACCAGTCTCCCGTGCGGGACCTTATCAAGAGAAAGTCTAGATACACTACATCCACTGGCTCCCCTTCATCCATTTTACTTGTCACATCCTCAAAAAATTCCAGAAGATTAGTCGAGCATGATTACTCTCAGATAGCATACACAATTGTAAAATTATACATAATGACACATCATTTCCATAAAAATCAAGGCAGTAGTACAAAACAGAGAGTGGCACAGTGGGACAGTACTAGAGTTGTTGCCTTAGAACACCAGAGACCCAGGTTCAACCTGACTATGAATGCTGTCTGTGCAGAGTTTGTTCTTCCTGTGACTGTGTGGAGTTTCTCCAGGTGCTCCAGTTTCCTCCCACATTCCAAAGACATGCAGGTTTGTAGGTTAATTAACTTCTGTAGAATTGTCCCTAGGATAGAATTAGTGTATGGGGTGTCCATTGGTCGGCGTGGACTTGTTTCCACGCTATATCTCTAAAACTATAACTAAAACTGAAAACAATTGGTAAATAAGTCCATGCTACTGTTGTGTGTTATTGTTGAGGTAGGTTGAGTGTTATGCATCTTGGTTTAAGAACTTATGAATAAAAGGAGCTTACAACCCAACAGTCTCAATATTGAATGCTCCAATTTTAGGTAACCTTTAAATATCCCCTCCCCTCTCCATCCCCTTTATCCCCCCCATCCCATTCTCCTGCCTCCCTCCTCACCCCTGCGCCTCACCTGCACTCACAACTATTTCTCCCCTCCATCACCCCCTCCTCCCTCATTCCTTCCTCTGGCTTCACAATTTGTAACTCATCAGTCTGGCACATACCTTCTGCTTTAATCTCTGGCTTTTGTTCCAACCATCTGACTAACAAAAATCCTCCTCGACTGTGTCCACCTATTACCTGCCATGCTTTGTCCTGCCTCACCTCGCTCCCAAATTTTAGACTTTTGAGATACAGAGTGGAAACAGGTCACTCAGCCCATTGAGTCCGCGCCGACTAGTGATCAATCACATACACTTGCACTATCCTACACATTAGGGACAATTTATGATATTGTTTCACAGAAGCCAATTAACTTACAACTCTGTACAGAGAGTAGGAGGAATCCGGAGCACCTGGAAGAAACCCACAGGGTCACAAGGAGAACGTAAAACTCTGTACATGTTTCAACTTGTTCAAAAACCTGATGGAAACACATTCACCTTTGCTGCTCAGCTCCAGTTACTACCTTCTTGCCCTTGTGTTTCTAAGCTCAAACATGTATCCTCAGCAAACAGCAGAACATGACGCATTGTCTTAGCATCAGGGGATGGGTGACTAATACACAGGACTGAAGCCTTCCAATCCATTGTTGTCCCAATCACTCCAGTTCATAACTGACATTTGTTAAGTAGCGTCAGAGGGTGAAATTGAGTATTCCGACTGAAATTGAGAATAAAGTCCGACCAATTTCACAGCTTGAGAAATGTGGAAGCAGTTGCCGGTAGTGGTCGAGAGGTGGGAAAAGCTCTGAACCGTTTTCCACAGCAAACAGGCACCATACCCTCAGGGGACCCAGGGAAACGATTAGGTCATATGGAAGCACCAAGCAATGTTGTCATTGATCTTTATATTATGATAGATGAAATCACAGAGGGTGCTGTATCTGGTTACTTTAGGTCTATTGTTCAGTTTTGGCTGTGGTTTGCTTTGATAAAGTACCTGCCTACATAGAATGATATTAAATTGCTGGCCAGTTTTTCTTAGGCTTACAGGTGCAATACTGGAACGCGTGTCACGCCAACAAACAAGCAGACAAGCAATTCTGCTCCAAAAACAGTGCAGCCACTTGCCTTGGTTTCTTCAACTATACAGAGGTGGCACAGTGGCACAGCAGTTGAGTTGCTGCCTTACAACATGGTTTTGATCCTAACTACAGGTTCTGTCAGTACGGAGTTTGTACGTTTCCCTGTGACCGTGTGGGTTTCCTTCAGATGCTCAAGTTGATCCAATTGAAAATTGTCCCTAATGTGTAGGATAGTGTTAGTGTATGGGGTGATCGCAGGTCAGCGGGAACTTGGTGGGTGGAAAGGACCTGTTTCCACGCTGTATCTCTAACGTCTTAAAGTCTAAAGTCTATACTTTCCAAACTTTTGACCTCTATCACAGAATAGCACATGCCACCTCTCAGTTCCTCTCCAAGTCACACATTACATTCTGATGTGGAAATCCATTGACGTTCCCTTATTAAAGTTAAGATAAAATTCCAGATCTTCCTGAGGCATGGCAACAGTTCAAGAAGCTTGCTCTACATCAGGGCAATTATGAATCAGTTACACCCACATCCTATGAAAAAACATTTTAGGAAATTAAAAAAATTAAAAATTAGCATAAACCTTAAAGAATAGTCAATACAATCAATCAATGGTTCTGATAGCTTTACATAAGAAATATTTAATAGAAAAAAATTAATGTAATCTTATTGTGATGTATTTAAATGACATCATTGCCTAAATGCAAGAGACTATTAAGAGATTTTTTTGCAGCATTTTGTTTTGTATGTATTTTATATTTGAGAGAGAGAGAGAGAGAGAGAGAGAGAGAGAGAGAGAGAGAGAGAGAGAGAGAGAGAGAGAGAGAGAGAGAGAGAGAGAGGAGAGAGAGAGAGAGAGAGAGAGAAGGCCTCTCTCGCTCTCTCCTATCTCTCTCTCTCTCGCTCTCTCTCTCTCTCTTCTCTCTCTCGTCTCGCTACTCTCTCTCTCTCTCTCTCTCTCTCTCCCTCGCCTCTCTCTCTCTCTCTCTCTCGCTCTCTCGCTCTCTCTCTCTCCCTCTCTCCCTCGCCTCTGTCTCTCTCTCTCTCTCCCTCGCATCTCTCTCGCTCTTCCTCCCTCGCCCCCCCCCCTCTCTCTCTCTCTCTCTCTCTCTCTCTCTCTCTCTCTCTCTCTCGCTCTCTCTCTCTCCTGCTCTCACCCTCTTCGAGGTCCCCAGTGGGGGTCCCTCTACACGGGAGTTGTCCCCCTTTACATTGGGGACCTGGGGTGGAGAGTGCTGCACGGAGCGGTGGCATGTAACACACTTTTGAGTCGGTTCACGGACTCGTCCGCTGCCTGTATTTTCTGTGGCGAGGAATAGACCGTGTTCCACATTTATATGGAGTGTGAGAGGCTACTGCCCCAGTATCAATATCTGAAGGGGTTGTTGCTAAAGTTCTGGTTACATTTTAGTCCTACGATTCTTGTGTTTGGACACAAGGCAGGTTGTGGGGAGAGCCAAGTGGGAGGGTGGGACCTACCTGTCGGTTTACTCCTGGGCTTGGCCAAGATGGCCATACGCGGGTCCAGGCAGCAGGCGATGGATGGTCAGGCAAGGGTCGGCTGCTTGCCCCTCTTTCGGGTCTACGTCCGTGCACGTGTGTCCCTGGAGAGGGAACATGCGGTGTTCACGGGGACTTTGGAGGTATTCCGTGGGCGCTGGTCACCGCGAGGGGTTGAGAGTATTGTGAATAATTATTGTAATGTTGTACTATAATGACACTTGGTATAATGTAATTTCGTTTTGTGTATGACGTGATCTGTTGTATTATTTGATGTGTTGAATAAAGTCTTGGAATTTAAAAAAAAAAAAAAAAAAAAAAAAAAGAGAGAGAGAGAGAGAGAGAGAGTCATCCTCGAGAGAGAGAGAGAGTGTCAGCCCAGAGAGAGAGTTGGCCCCAAGAGAGAGAGAGAGAGAGAGAGAGAGTCGACCCCGAGAGAGAGAGAGAGAAAATGTGAGTGAAAAAAAAATAGCACTTGAAAGAATAACACATTTAAAAAAATGTTGTGTCAAATTTTCTATACCGTGGAAGACACTGGCATCGATCCCGGGGGAGGGGGGATGGTGGATATATCCCCCCACTTTTTGAGTTGGGGGATGGCCTGTATTATCCCCCAGTTTTTGGAGGTCGTGGAACAACAACAAATAATAATTGTGCCACCATCCCATACCCTCACCGTTACCCCTGAGGCCGGTGATCAGTGATCGCTCAGCCCCCCCACTTTCAAAAATATTCCGCGCCCCCTGTGAAGGGCAGCTTCCATACTGCATAGGTCCATGACTCAATCATTCTATGCATTGCAATCAACTCCCCCCAGATTTTACCACTTGTTTAAGCAATAAGGGAAATTTTCAATGGACAATTCACATACCAATCTGCACGTCTTTGGGACGTGGGAGGAAACCAGAAACCCTTGTGGTCACCAGAAGAATATGCAAACTCTATACAGTCAGCATCCAGTTAGGATTGTGATGCAGCAACACTGCCATCCTGCCTCTGTGCCACCTCACAAACACAGATTATGTTTGACTCTGCTCTGCACTATTGTACAGGTACTGACTTTGAGTGAAATCGATGCAAAAAAACAAGTTGCTGGAGGAACTCAGTGGATCAGGCAGCATCTGGGGTAGAAAATGGACAGTTGATTTTTCGGGTCAAGATAGTTCACCTGGCTGCCCAAAATGCCAGCTGTCCATTCTCCTCCATGGATGCTGCCTGGTTCAGTGAGTTCCTTCAGCAGTTTTTTCAATGTAGGTTCCAGCATTTCCAGTCTCTTGTGTTTCTAATGAGTGAAATTCACTTTGGAAAGTCCACATTGCCATTGTCATTAGGTAAGCACTTATCCATCCTTCCCGCAACATCGTCTCGAGCAATGACATCATTGTCTTGGCCTGTGTGTTACAGCTTTCCTAAAAGCAACTTATGAATTATACAGCAGAGAGGTGACGGAAGAGGTCTGAAATTACATGTTCCTGTCTCCTATATATTTTATGAGCTAAAATGTTGTGGGAATGTGTTCGGCAGAGTTACAAAGGATAAAACACCCAGAATTATGCAATGTTACCCAGTTAGGCACAAAGGAACAAAACAATTAATTAACAGATGTATTTAGAAGCATGCATTGTGTTTTTGACATGATATTGTCAGGTTTGCATGGTGTGGTAATCTCAGTGTATGTCTCAAAGATAAACAAGTCCTCACAATGCATTGGGACCGTAGAATTAGAATTGGAAGAAAATGGCGACAATGAAAGGAAGATAACATTTCTTCAATTTAATGAGAGTCTGTTTTAACAAGTGGAATTATCAATCTGTGAAGGGGTATGTAAGTTTCTACCTCTGGTTGTTAACTATTTGAAGATAAAGATTTGGTAGGAATCGTGAAGATGTTGGGGGAAAAAAAGTGAATATATCTCTTCTGAGTTTATATCTGTAACAAGGATTCAAAAGAGGTTGCGTGGTATTGTTTAGGTTTAATTAATGATCAAGAAACAGACATATCCTTGACTTTGAATTTGAATCTAACTAATTACTTCTTTCATGTTTTTCTTGGCGTGTGGATGTTTCTGTGCCACATATTTATTATCACTCGTCTGTCCTGAACTGAAGAGGCAGTTAACAGTCAATCACATTAATGAAACCAAACGTAGATTTGGTGATCGCTTCGATAAACACACGCTCTGGCAAGTTTTTCACTCAGAGGGAAGGCCATATCTGGAATGAACTGCCAGAAGAAGCTTTAGAAGCCGATACAATTACAAACTGCAGATATCTGGATAGGAAGGGTTTAGAGGGGCATGAGTCAAATGTGGACAAATGGGACTAGCCCAGTATGCCAACCTGGTTGACATGGACAAAATGTGTTGAAGGGCCTGTTTCCAGGCTGTATATCTCTATAACTCTCTTCCTCTATGTCTGACAGGTATTCTGAATTAGGCAACAATATCGTGCTTCTCTCTGTTCTTGAAGGCGGTGCCAGAGTGATCAAGACATGATAGCTGCCAGACAACAATGTCTTCTGACAATAGTCAGTCTGGGTTCACTGTATGCTGTTCATAGTGTCATCCCAGCTCATGTGTGGGAAGTATGTAAACTTGGGATCATGGCTTCTCTAAGGCAAATAACCCTTTTTGGAATTAGATTCAGTACTCTTTGTAATGTTTATTTGGTATTGCCTGCTATCCAGGTAAACTATTCATATATGAATACAATCAAACCATGCAGAATCTAATATTACACTACAACAACAAGTGAAAATAAAAGAAAAAGTACAATGGTTGCAATGAATGGAATTGGGGGATTGGGAAAATATCCTTATCCTAAGAAGTCTGTTCAAGGCTGATATCAGCGGAGAAGAAGCTATTGTGGTGGTATATACCTTCAACCTTCTGCCCGACTGGAGAAGGGAGAGTAGGATGTAAGCAGTTCTTGATTATGTTGGCTTCTTTCCTGAGGCAGCATTAAGTGTAGACAGAGTCAATTTCAGGGAGGAGGGGTAAGGGAGGTTGGTTTATGTAATGTACTGAGCTGCATCCACAATGCTCTGCAATTCCTTGGGGTCTTAGGCAGTGTAAGTTGTCACACCAAGCTATGATTTATCCTGATAGGCTACTTTCTATGGTATATCTACAGAAAGTGTCATTGGGGACAATGCTGAACTTCCTTAGTTTTCTGAGGAAGTAGAGGCTGTGACATGCTTACTTGGTCGTAGTGTCAATGTGAAAACTGAATGATGAAATGAGATGGCAGGGATCAGTGAGGTGAAAGAGTCAGTTTTTGGGACTTAAAATTGTAGATTTGCACCTTCTTCAGGATAAGAAAATGATTGCAGGGTCAGGATTATCTAATGCAAAAGTAAGATCAAGGTGAATTTACATACGGTTCATAAGGTTCATTTATTGTCACATACACCAATTGGTGTAGTGAATGAAATTCACTGGCCAGGTCAGTCATACAATTTAAAAAAAGCAACAGACTCAAAAACACATTTTAACATAAACATTCATCACAGTGACTCCTACACATTCCTCACTGTAATGGAAGGCGAAAATAAAGTTCAAGTCCTTCCCTTTTGTTCTTCCTTGGGCGGGGGCCTCGAGCCCCCCATTGACGGGACGGTCTTGAGTCCCATAGCCGTCGGCGTACGGGCCCTCCACGTCGAGGTGTTCAGCTCCCGCA
Source organism: Amblyraja radiata (assembly GCF_010909765.2). Lineage (NCBI taxonomy): Eukaryota > Metazoa > Chordata > Chondrichthyes > Rajiformes > Rajidae > Amblyraja > Amblyraja radiata. Next base: position 80,107,233 of record NC_045961.1, on the reverse strand, counting down.
TCGGGGGGATGTCAGCTCCCCCGCGCCGGGCGATCGAACCTCGCGTCGGAGCTGGACGAACCTTCTGCGGCGTTGGAGCTCCCGACTAGCCTCTCCCGAGACTGTGAGCCCTTGATGGTAAGTCCGCAGGCCGCGGTGGGAGTGATCCCAGGCAAGGGATCCACTCCGATGGTAAGTCCGCGCCCAGCGGTGGGGCTCACGACAGTCTGAGGCGGCTTCCCGCTCCAGTGATGGTAGGCCGCAGAACCCGGAGAATGTGATCCGAAACTTGATCAACTCTCCGGGAAGGTAAGAACCTGAAAAAAAAAGTTTTTGTTTGGGGAACATTTCCTGACATGAAGCAGGTGTCTGGAAGACATTAAGCAGAGGGAAGAAAATGAGAGGAAGTTGGGATACATGGCCTGTAGTGCATCACCACAAACTCTCCTCCACATATCTGGACTGATACGGAGCCCCAGAAAGTAATCCTGTCATGTTCTGCACCCTCGGAGTGTCAGACTAGCATAGCTAATAAAGCTGCTGACTCACAGCACCAGCGACCTAACCTTGCCTTGACCTTGACCAACACGACCAATCCTAACCTTGGCCATGTGGAGTTCACGCATTCTCCCTGTGACTATGTGTGTTTCCACCAGGTGCCTTGATTTCCTACCAGATCTCCAAAACATGTGGATCGGTGAGTTAATTGGCCACTATCATTGTCCCTTATGCCCCTGTCCCACTTAGGAAACCTGAACGGAAACCTCTGGAGACTTTGGCCCCACCCAAGGTTTCCGTGCGGTTCTTGGAGGTTCCCGGAGGTTTTTGTTAGTCTCCCTACCTGCTTCCACTACTTGCAACCTCCGGCAACCATCTGCAACCTCCGAGAACTGCACGGAAACCTTGGGTGGGGTGCAAAGTCTCCAGAGGTTTCCGTTCAGGTTTCCTAAGTGGGACAGGGGCATTATGTGTATGTGAGTGGTAGAATCTGCAGAGAAATTGATGGGAATGTAGAGAGAGTGAAGGATTGATGTACGGTTAATGGAAATCTATGTTTAATGGCTAGCTCGGACTCAGTAGGCTGAAGGGCCTGTTTCTGTGATGTATAACTCTATGACACTCTGAGCTATGTGTTAAGCTGCCATTGAATTCTGTGTCAAAATAGAAAAACTTCATATGCACCTGAATGCAATACCAGTTGCAGAACTTTAATAATATGAAGCATCCCATGGAGTGTTGGGAAATAATTATCGTGGAAATTTTGCTTTCTACCTGGAAATAGACTGTTAATTTTGCGTTAATGTGTATGGGAATGTGTTGAGTTCTTTTGGAAAATCTTGCAGTACCATTATTCAGTGGCATTATCCACCATGAATTAATATTTCCCTGGGCCGTTATCTATATTTTATAGAGGCTATCCCAAGTAGACCCTGTTCCAATTCTAATATCCTCCTTCTGGCTTCCCGCTGTATATTGAATTAATCTATGTCAACTTCACTGTCTCACTTGACCTCCCTGTAACACCTGGCTACAATAGGGCTAAGAACAATTAAAGTTACAGTGAACAAGCTGCTGTATAGTTTTGATCATCCCATTAGTCCTGTGTAAGAATCCCCTCTGAGAATGAACCTAAAATTTAGGTTTGATCTCTGATCTTCCGTTTCTTTAGTCAACAGAAAACTCTCTGCAGCAGCAAGAGATGTCATACCATAATAGCTGACGGACTTCTCAGGATTTGCTTTGAACTCCTGCTCTTTTGATGCCTCTTTTCCGTAACTCCATCTTTGTGAATTCCCTGTAATCATTTCCCACATGGCAACAGAATGCTTTTTTATTATTGTCATCAGGCATGCACTGTTGAATCCAGAAATTCCTTGAAACCCCCATAATTTTTCTTTTGATAATCTCACAATGTTGCCATTCCTTGTTCAAGGATCCACATAATTCAGGTAATCAAAATATATCACATGATGCTGTTCTTCTGAGTTACTGGTTGCTGTTCACTTTTGGGAGCAATGTGGTGCAGCAGATTGCACTTGTGATGACATGTGTTTTCTTCCATTTGCTTAGTTTCCTTCCCATTCTAAAAATGTGCAAGCTGGGAGGTTAAAGGCTACTATAAACTCCATCTAATGCAGGTGGCTGAAGGAATTGATGGCAATGTGTGGAGAGTAAGTTTCAGAGAAAATAAGTGGGTGAATGGGATTACTCAAGGATTGGACCAAGCTCGGGCTAAATAGCCTCCTACTCTCTCATAGGGAAATTAGGAAAATAAATATGGAGCAAAATTACAGTTTATTATTCAAATTGTGCAAAATATATTGTAATGGAAGTTTATACCCAATACACTTACTTGTGGTGTCCTTGTGAGATCATTAAATGTCCTAATTTGAGGGAGAATAAGGCATTGTAAAACATTCAACACAGAACATACAGCAGAAGAATAGGCTCTTCGGCCCACAATGTCTGTGGTGAATATGATGCCAAGACCATCTCTTATCTACCTGTACATAACTCATATCCCTCCATTCCCTACATGCCTATCCAAAAGCCCTCCAAATACCTTAACCACCAACCTTGGCAGTGCACTACAGGCACTCACCACCCTCTGTGTAAAAAGATTGCCCTGCACATCTGCTTCCCTCACCTTAAACTTATGCCCTCTAGTAGTTGATTTTTACATGCTGGGAAAATGTTTCTGTCTATCCTTTGCCTCTCATAATTTTATATATCAGGTTTCCGTGCAACCTCCCAAGTTCCAGAGAAAGGAGCCCTGTGGACGGTGGAGTCGTGAGCTCGCAGGTCCCTGGTTTGAGACCGATTTTCGGAGCTCCCGCAACGGCAACCTCCCGCCCGAATCGAGGGTTTGAATCAGCCCAGAGCAGGGCCTTACATCGCCCGGCGCTGCTTAAACGGTCGTGTGATTTACCATCGCCCGCAAGGGGCTTTAACATCAGGAGCCCCGGTCGCCTCGATGTTGCAGTTTGGCTGCCTGACCGCGGGAGAAGAACAAAGGACAGGGAAGAGATAAGACTTTTGCCTTCCATCACAGTGAGGAGGTGTTTGAAGATTCACTGTGATGGATGTTTATGTGGAATTGTGTTAATTGTGTGTTTTGGTCTTTTTTTTGCTGGTATGACTGCAGGAACAACATTTCGTTGAAAACTTGCATGTTTGAATGACAATAAAGGGCAATTGAATTGAATTGAACTGAATTGAATTGAAAACAACCAAAGTCTGTCTAACCTCTCCCTGCAGCTAATACCCCTAATCCATGCAACATTGTGGTAAACCTCTTCTTCAACTCTTCAGCCTCTACCTCCTACCTGTAATGGGGTGACTAGAATTGTGGCCTAACCAAAGTCCTATAAAAATGCATCATTACATCCTGACGCATATACTCAATACCATATCTCACTGACCTCCTCTCCCCCTACCAACCCTCACGGTCCCTCAGATCCACATCAGCCGGTCTCCTCTCCATCCACAAGTCCAACCTCCGCAGTTTTGGGGACAGAGCCTTCTCCAGGGCAGCTCCCAGGCTCTGGAACTCCCTCCCCCAACTGATCCGCAATTCTGTGTCCCTCACCATCTTCCAGTCCCGCCTCAAGACCCATCTCTTCACCTCTGCCTATCCTTAGCCCCACGTCCCCCTCCCTTTTCATCTGTGCATTAATTGCCTCATATTGTGTTTTGTATTGAATTCTGTCTTTACTTTGTGTACTATTCATGTCTCTACTATTTATTTCATTCCCCTTACATGTTTTTCCTCTACCTGCTAAATTGTTGTAAGGTATCCTTGAGACTCTTGAAAGGCGCCCATAAATAAAAAATGTATTATTATTATTATTATTATTACCTAGGCCTATTAAGACAAGCATACAATGTGCCTTCTTTACCACGCTATCTTGTCTTGTGACTTTCACGGAGCTATGGACTTGGTCCCCAAGATCCCTCTGTATATCAATGCTCTTGAGGGTCATGCCATTAATTGTATATTTTTCCCTTACATTTGATCTCCCAAAATGCAACACCACACTGGCTCAGATTAAACACCATGTGCCATTACTCTGCCTATGTCTGTAGCTGATCTGTTCCCCACTGCATACCTTGAGAGCCTTCCTCACAGTCCATGACCCCAGCAACCTTGGTGTTAACTGCAAACTTACTAACCAACCCATTGTCACTCATATCCTTTAAAATTTCCATCTGTGTTGTGCATGGACAGTTGTCCTGCTTTGTTTTTATTTCGCTGCCTGATACGAGTTTGAATAATACTCATATCACGGTCTCAAGAAATTCTGAGAGAAGTTCATAAAATTGTGAGAGGTATGGATAGGGTAACATAGAAACATAGAAACATAGAAAATAGGTGCAGGAGTAGGCCATTCGGCCCTTCGAGCCTGCACCGCCATTCAATATGATCATGGCTGATCATCCAACTCAGTATCCCATACCTGCCTTCTCTCCATATCCCCTGATCCCTTTAGCCACAAGGGCCACATCTAACTCCCTCTTAAATATAGCCAATGAACTGGCCTCAACTACCTTCTGTGGCAGAGAATTCCACAGATTCACCACTCTCTGTGTAAAAAATGATTTTCTCATCTCGGTCCTAAAATACCTCCCTCTTATCCTTAAACTGTGACCCCTTGTTCTGGACTTCCCCAACATCGGGAATAATCTTCCTGCATCTACCACGCTATCCTGCAGACTGATTCCTGGGATGTCAGGACTGTCTTATGAAGAAAGACTGGATAGACTTGGTTTATACTCTCTAGAATTTAGGAGATTGAGAGGGGATCTTATAGAAACTTACAAAATTCTTAAGGGGTTGGACAGGCTAGATGCAGGAAGATTGCTCCCGATGTTGGGGAAGTCCAGGGCAAGGGGTCACAGCTTAAGGATAAGGGGGAAATCCTTTAAAACCGAGATGAGAAGAACTTTTTGCACACAGAGAGTGGTGAATCTCTGGAACTCCCTGCCACAGAGGGTAGTCGAGGCCAGTTCATTGGCTATATTTAAGAGGGAGTTAGATGTGGCCCTTGTGGCTAAGGGGATCAGAGGGTATGGAGAGAAGGCAGGTACGGGATACTGAGATGATCAGCCATGATCATATTGAATGGCGGTGCAGGCTCGAAGGGCCGAATGGCCTACTCCTGCCCCTAATTTCTATGTTTCTATGTTTCTATGTTAGCCTGTCTAACCCCTTAAGAATGTTGTAAGTTTCTATAAGATCCCCCCTCAATCTTCTAAATTCTAGCGAGTACATGCCGAGTCTATCCAGTCTTTCTTCATATGAAAGTCCTGCCATCCCAGGAATCAGTTTGGTGAACCTTCTCTGTACTCCCTCTATGGCAAGAATGTCTTTCCTCAGATTAGGAGACCAAAACTGTACGCAATACTCCAGGTGTGGTCTCACCAAGACCCTGTACAACTGCAGTAGAGCCTCCCTGCTCTTATACTCATATCCTTTTGCTATGAATGCTAACATACCATTCGCTTTCAGAGAGTTGAAGTCAGTAAGCAGTCAGAACATTTTTCCTGCGGTGGAAAAACCAAATACTAGAGGGCTTAGCTGTAAGATCAGAAGGGGAATGTTTAGGTAAGATGTGGTGGGAGCCTAGAGCCTAGAGGAATGGTGGTGGAAGCATATACAATAATAGAGCTCAAGAGACTTTTCAGTAGGTAATTGAATATGCAACGATGGAGGGATATGGATCACATGCAAGCAGAGGAAATTAGTGTAACTTGTCATCATGTTTATCATCAACAATGTAGGTTGAAGGGCCTGTTCCTGTGATGTATTGTTCTATGTTTTATGTCACTTTTTCCTCATTCATTTTTGGTGCATGTTCTGGTTTCTAGACATTTCAGCTTTAAGAGCATTATTTTGGTTCTTTTAGTTTTAGTTCTAGTTTTAAAGATACAGCGTGGAAACAGACCCTCCGACCCAACCGAGTCTGTGCCGTCCAGAGATCCTACACGCAGTATGGGCAATTTACAATTATACTTAGCCAAATATCCTACAAACCTGTACGTCTTTGGAGTGTGGGGAGAGTCTGGAGCTCCTAGATAAACCCACGTGGTCACAGGGAGAACCTGGGACTCTGGCGCTGTAAGGCAGCTACCATGCTGCCCAACTTTTGTGACAACCCTCCCCCTTCTATCAAAAAATCCTACTTTACCAGAACGTACATACTGTGCTGAAAAAAAGTTGAGGTTGCTTTTCAGGATGTACCAAAGTTATTTCAAGGCAGTATTGCACTCTAGGTCACATAGCAAACAAATTGCACACGGCAAATACAACAACGACCAGATAATGTGTTTCAAGGACACTGAAAAATATTGACCAGGATGCTAAGGATAGCTCCTCTGCCCTTTCTTGAAGCAGTGCCACAGCATATTTAAACAGTCACACCAAGGAGCAGACAGAGTCTTAGTTTAATGAGTCACTTGAAATTCAGCACCTCCTACAGTGCAGCACTCCCCTGATGTTGCTTTGGAGTGTCATTCTGGATGCGCATTACCAGAAAGCAGGGCTGACTGATTCAGAGTCAAGAGGGCTACCCACAGAGCCACATATACAAAGGAGATGCTCGATGTGCAAGATAATTGAAATCCATAATACAGAAAGAGGATGAAGCTTATAATTTATGTGTTGTCAGTCATTAAGGTTCATTGATGAAGCATTTAGACAAAATGGAAGAAGTGGGCAAATTTATTTTCCAACTTGTTCTATCTGTTGATCTATGAATTTTCTCATTGAAGGAAGGCATCCTTTGACTACAATTTATAGTAGCAGAGACTGATTTTGTGCATTAGCTTCGCATGTAACTACCCTCACTGTATTTTTCCTGGAAAAATGTCTCAGATGACTCATATATTTTACAATTTACCGAGTTTGTACGGTCTCCCTGTGACTGCATGCGTTTTCTCCGGGTGCTCCAGCTTCCTCCCACATACCAAATATGTGCAGATTTGTAGGTTAATTGTCTTTGGTAAAAATTGTATATTGTCCCATGTGTGTAGGATAGTGCTAGTGTGATCACTGGTCGGCGTGGACTCGGTGGTCCGAAGGGCCTTTTTCCTGCTGTATTTCTAAAGTAAAGGAAGCCATTTGGTTTATTGGCTATACCAACTTTTAATTTAGTTTAGATTAGTTTAGAGATATAGCATGGAAACATGCCATTCAACCCAGAGTCCATACTGACCATTGATCACCATTCACATTGTTATCACACTTTCACAACCACTCCCTGGACATTTGGGGTATTTTTACAGATCCCAATTAACCTCCAAACTAGCATATCTTTGGGATGTGGTAGGAAACAGGAGCATCCAGAGGAAACCCATGCCGCCACAAGGAGAAGGTGCAAATTCCACACAGACAGCACTTGAGGTCAGGATTGAACCCGGGTCTCTGTTGCTGTGAGGCAGCAACTCTACTAGCAACTCGTGGAGAATTATCCTCAGCCCCATCGTCCCCTTTATATCTCAATAATCTATTCCCTCGAATACGCCAATCGATGCCCAGCGATTCTCCCATCACCCACCTACACTAGGAGTAACTAACAATTGCCAAGTAATTTACCAGTACTTCTTTGGGATGTCAGAGAACACCAACATGGTCATGTAGAGAATATACAAGAATCACATAGACACCACTAGAGGTTAGGATCGATGCTGGGTCTGAGAAAATTGTTTTTATTCCAATGTTTCCTTGCACTGGACATAGATTTCATTGGAAATGTATTTGTTGCCCATCTCTTCTTGCTACTGAGCTGAAGAGGCAATTAAGAGACAACCAGAGTGATTGTTCTAAAGTCACATAGGGACAAACCTGGGTGAGGATGGTAGATTTTCCTCTGTGAAAGGGATTAATGGACTGGATTAGTTTCTGTGGCAATCTATGACAGAGCTATGACAGTTATAAATTATTATCACAGAGACAGTCAAACGCTATTAAAATGGAACACTTGCGACTTAAGACGTACAGGTTTTGCAGATTTTCCAAATTATTGGATGTTATTCTTTGGCGATTCTGACCAAATATTTTTTTGCTTTAGTTACACTGTAGAGCAATCAATTTTCCAGTGAATCCAGTAAGTTTAAAGAGAGTTGTCCAATTGTTTTTTTGTAAACACCAATGATCAGATACTGTCGTGACTTTGTCTATGATGGATTGGTAGATTTTTTAGATTATTGCATGTTGTGCTATTGATATTCAGACACATTTTTTATCATTTTTTTTAGATGTTCCACTTTAGAATAATGAACCCAGTAAAGGGAGCGTGAGAAAGTAGGCTCTGATTTGTTTCAATGGAGAAGGAGAAACAACCAGGTGAGTGTAAATGGAGTGTGGTTATCCAGGGCCTCGATTTTTTCATAGAGAGTATAAAACTGCGGAATCAATTAGTTTAAAGAAATGTTGGAACCAAATCCATGGTGTGAAAGAGAGCACAGAAATCAACAAAGGTTGAAACAGATGCTGAACCATTGGGATTTCTGAATACTTGTGTTTATTTATTTATATATTTGCATTTAAATTCCATAGTTTCTGTGGTGGAATTTATAGACCAGAATTTTAGCCATTAGTCCACTATCTATACTGCTTTACCTAACTTAGTAAGTTGAATATTTTGTTCACTCTCAGTCACATACCATTGCCCGCTTGCCCATCCCATTGACTGAGGTAGAGTCTGCTATAAATATCATGAAACACCAGAAGAAAAATAAATCCCTTTCTATTGTAGCTCACTAGAACACTGCCCCGTGCAACAAAAAATAGCGAAAATTACAACGCGATATTGGAATACTTTGATTATCTTTTCACAGTGAGTATTTGGATTCATTTAAATAGCCAGTTATAATTCATGCAGGCAGTAAAATGCTAATAACTTTGCTTTGTCATGGCCTCTATGTTAGTTGAGTACAGGAGCAAAGAGCTCCTTCTGCAGTTGTACAGGGTCCTAGTGAGACTACACCTGGAGTACTGTGTGCAGTTTTGGTCGCCTAATTTGAGGAAGGACATACTTGCTATTGAGGGAGTGGTTTACAAGGTTAATTCCCGGAATGGCGGGACTGTCTTATGCTGAGAGAATGGAGTGGCTGGGCTTGTATACTATGGAGTTTAGAAGGATGAGAGGGTATCTTATTGAAACATATAAGATTATTAAGGGTTTGGATACGCTAGAGGCAGGAAACATGTTCCCAATGTTGGGGGAGTCCAGAACCAGGGGCCACAGTTTAAGAATAAGGGGTAAGCCATTTAGGATGGAGATGAGGAAACACTTTTTCACACAGAGTCTGTGGAATTCTCCGCCTCAGAGGGCGTGAAGGCCGGTTCTCTGGATACTTTCAAGAGAGAGCTAGATAAGGCTCTTAAAGATATACAGAGTTAGGGGATATGGGGAGAAAGCAGGAACGGGGTACTGATTGGGGATGATCAGCCATGGTCACATTGATTGGCCTTGCTGGCTCGAAGGGCCAAATAGCCAACTCCTGCACCTATTGTCTATTGTCTATTGTCTATTACAATTTGTTTGCCTGTATGATTCTCAATTAGCATGTCACAGCCATTGTGTTGGGGGGGGGTTGGGGTCGGCTATTATTCTTTGGGATGCACTTAAAGACCAAGTAGGTGAATGGTGAGAGAAAATACATTGACATTGACAGTCGGGCTGAAGTTGCTATGAGTAATACAATTTAAAACAGAAAATGCTAGAGACACACAGTGGGTCAGGCAGCATCTGTGGGAAAAGAAACACATTTAATGATTCACGTCAAAGACCCTTCATCAGAACCAGCAAAGCTTAAGTGTGGAGAAAATAATTTGTCTTTCATGACTAGTACTAAACAAAGGACAATTCCTAGTAATATGCACTGAAAATTCATAGCTTCCGAGAGTGCTGCGTCTGAAAGCTGGTCAGACAAATATTTAATAACCACAGACCATTTGATTCAATTTAGTGCAGTGAGTCGCAGAGAGATAGAGCAGGAAACAAGCTAATCAGCCCCTTGAGTTTATGCCGACCATGAAGCACTTGTTTACATTAATCCTACATTAATCCCAGTTTTTTTTATTTTCCCTACATTCTCGTCACCTAGCCCTAAAGTCTACTTATGACTTACACACTCAGAACAATTCACAGTGACTAATTAACTTACCAACCCATGGGACAGAGGCAGAGATCTGAGCACTCTGAGGAAATACACACAATCACTGAGAGAACGTGCATATTCCACACAGTCAGCACCCAAGGTCAGGATTGAACCCAGACCTCTGGAGCTTTGAGGCAATGATGCCACTGAGCCACTCAGCAATCATTGTAATGTGGTCAGCAAGATAAGCTTGAGCACAGCATCTGCAAAGGAAGATCTCCAAGAGCACACACTCAACCCAAACAGTCCAACTGTTCCAAGATAGTTAACAACAGCATGGAGTCTTCAGGTCCAGTGTGTATCTGAAGGGTGGAAGATTGTGTCAGGGATGACAGTCTTTTGGTTTCTTCTATGAACATGCTTCATGCTTTTAACAAACACTGATCTCTATTACTTCACTGGGCAAATATGAAATGTAGGCAGAGGGTTCATTAGGCAGAGCCTGTAATTTTGGTCCTGCTTTCTGCAAAGGTAGTATAGAAGGAGCCCCATCCATCTTCTACTTATTTAGCCCCCGGCCATGCCTGGATGAACCCCTCCAGGCTTATGCTTGTTGGCAAAGCTCCGGGCCATGCAGTGATATTGGAATATTATAAGGTATCACCTCGTTCTGAACAAGCATTTGAAGTTCTGATTCAAAATTCATAGAACGTGCTTGAGAATGCTTGAATGTTTTATTGATCAAGCCTGCAGGGGATAGTCTTGCCTCTCAGGAAGTATCCTTGCATTCCTTCTCTCAGTTCTCCCCCTAACGTATATGGCTGCCTGAGAATCATGAATTCCTTAGGATGTTCAAGATTTGATGCTTCTAAAGTCACAAGCGTATTGTCCAATTCACCTCTACCCAATTGCGGACATTGAGCTTTGTCTATGGAACTGATCCATTACAATGCTTAGAGCTATATCCTTCCCCTCTGTATCTTCCCCCTTTGCTCTACCTATTGTACTTGAGTTTTACTTGAATGTATTTACGTATTATATTATATAATCTGATTGGATAGATGCTTTACACTGTATGTCGATACAAGTGGCAATGGATATATACAGACCACACACAAAACCATAAATTATACATAAAATCTGCAAGACAATGAACGAAAAATGACATTCATGCAAAAATACGTGTAACAAAGATATTCATGCAAATAAATGCAATTAGAAAACAAGTCCCTTTTCTTTGAAAGTATCTGGTGGGATAGTGCAGGAAGAATGTGTTGACATGTGAGGAAATATAGAATGAAAGGCCATCAACGTAAGCTGATCATCAAGAAAGCCAACAATAACTTCAGATGAAACCAAAGAGTAGCAAGACCGTGGAATGGTTGAGGAAAATTGTATATGTGTATTTGTAGGTTCACAAGTTCATAAGTTCACAAGTTGTAGGAGTAGAATTAGGGCATTTGACCCTTCAAGTCGTCTCCACCATTCAATCATGGCTGATCAGCCATGATCATATTGAATGGCGGTGCAGGCTCGAAGGGCTGAATGGCCTTCTCCTGCACCTAATTTCTATGTTTCTATGTTTTTATGATCTCTGCCTCCTAATCCCATTTTCCTACTTTCTCCCCATAACACTTGACACCTGTTCTAATCAAGAATTTCTCTCTCTCTGCCTTAAAAATATCCACTGACTTCCTCCTCTCCTATGACTAGGTACGTTGAACAAGAGGGTGAACAGGTCAGGGTGGGGATGGGGAGGGGAGAGACATTATGGCACAGCAGATAGTGCCAGTACCACTGACCTGTGTTCAATACTGACCACCAATGCTGCCAGGATAGAGTTTGCATGCTCTCCCTGTGACTGCTTGAGTTTCTCCTGGGTTCCCTGTTTTCCTCTCACAACCTGAAGAAATTTGAGTTTATCAATAAATAGTAAGATTAAACGAGAACTTACCAGTTTGAAGTTTGATCTTTATTTTATGAGGAGTAACGTTGAGGGAATACGTGAAGAACCCGCCAGGACGCATGCGTGTCATCCTTCAAAGCAGCGGTGTGAAATCACAGATAACAGTAATGAACTGAACATAGTAAGATTAGAGAGCGGAGGGCACGTAATCCCTCAACGTTACTCCTCATAAAATAAAGATCAAACTTCAAACTGGTAAGTTCTCGTTTAATCTTACTATTTTACTTCGGAGTCACGTGAGTGACTACGTGAAGATTTCAAAACTCTGTGATTTCATGCCGTGGAAACGAGTCCATGCCTCTTATCTGTCTTAATTGACTAAGGGAGGATATTGTGTTAACATATTCAAACATGAATCTGACATTGAAAAACCATGATGAATTTATTAACAACAAAATTATAGCCCCTGTCTTATGGGGTAAATCATGATACAGAATTTAAAATTTGTTTCTGCAAATGTCACAGGTTTAACCACTGGTTTATTGTAGTATTGTTGAAACGTTTTTTCCTTTGACCATCCTGCTGTCCCCAGGATTTGGTCCATAGGTACGTTCAATTCCATTGCTGCCGATGTAGCTGCAGCTCTGGTGGAATGAGATTTGAATATGTTAGTATCCACCCCAGCGGTTGTTAAAACCTGTTTCAGCCTTCTGGAAATTGTTTGAACCGATACCCTATTATGGGGCTGTTTGTGGCTGATTAGTAATGCCATCTCATTACCTCTGAGCTTTTTGGTGTTCTCTATGTATAATAATAAATGTCTCATAATGCATAGATGATCATCTATTGGGTATGCTCTAAATTCTATTTTGAGGCCTGATGATCCCGGTCTGTTCTGTTTGACTAAATCGTGGATGTAAAAAGTTATATTTCTCGTTGAAGAGATCATATTATCCAGCCTTAATTTATGTAATGACTGAACTCTTTGTGCTGAGACCAAAGCCATCAGCATGACTATTTTGTGTGTTAGTCTTTGCAGGGACAGAGCTGTTGCTGGAGACTAATTCCTCAGTAACGTGAGGACAACACTCACATCGCATATATGGGAGTACCTTGTCCTTGGGGGATTAATATTAAAAATTCCCCTCATAAGTTTAGTTACCAGGGGGTGAGTCCCGACAGAATGACGCTCTGATCCTTGCCACAGATACGCTGAAAGGGCATTTCTGGTGCAGTTAATGGCATTATGGAACACTCTGCCGTTGCACATCAGACGGGCCCCCTCACTGTCCATCTTCAAAACCAATCTTAAAACCCATTTCTATTCCTTGGCTTTTGACCCTGCATGAGACTTTGCTCCTGTTTTAGTGTTTTTAATGTTTTTTTAAATTATTTTACTCTCTCTTTTAATGTTTTTATTGTCGTGTAATAATTGTTTGTCCATGATTAGTCATGTACAGCACTTTGCTGCAACAGTGGTTGTCTTTAAAGTGCTCTATAAATAAAGTTATTATTATTATTATTATAACTGAGCTCCTCATCATAATGGAGGCTAGCCAGGAATTCCAGAACAGAAGTTATGTTCGTCGTACTGTAAGTGATGTTCTTTCTAAAACAATATATTTCCCACTTCCTGATATTGTTTCTTGGTGGACTGCCTGTGAGCCGTTGAGATTATGTTCAACATTCGGTCCGTCAGTCCCACGTCCAGAAGTGGTTTCTTTAGATTCTACAAATCAATAAATTTGTCCTATTATGGCATGGATGGCTTTCCCCCGTTACGGGATGAACCTACAAGTCTGGTCGTTTCGGAACGGTGATGCATGGTTCTAAAACCATATTGTGAATCACGGGGAACCATGGTTGAGTAGGCCAATCGGGCACTACCAAAATACCAGACGCCGAGTCTTGTTGTATTTTGCGTAATACCCAACTGATGAGGCAGAAAGGAGGGAATGCATAGAAAAACAATTTCCCCCAATGCAGCGAAAAGGCATCCATCGCTGATGCCCCAGGGTCTGGTTCCCAAGAAACATAGTTTGGCAACTGGTGGTAAAGCCGAGATGCAAATAGATCGATATCTGGTGTTCCGTACCATGCTACAATATCAGCAAACACTTTGTGGTCCAACATCCATTCGATGTTGTCATTGAATTTGCGTGACCTGGTGTCTGCCACTGAATTGAGGTTACCTGGTAGGTAACTAGCTGATATCCAAATATTTTTCTGAAACACCATTGCCAAATTGTGTTAGCCAGATTATCACATGATACTGATTTGATTCCACCCATATAGTTAATATATGCCACCACGGTGGTGTTATCAATCTGTAGTCTAACATGCTGGTGATGCATTCCTGAACAGTATGATTTTAGACCATAGAATGCACCCAACATTTCCAAGTAGTTTATGCCAAGTGTCTGAAGTAATGATGCCTCCTGTGCATTCCATCTACCTCCACAGCTGGATATGGAATTAGTAGCACCCCAACCATGAGCACTGGCATCAGTTTGTAGCACCACTGAAGGGTTGCTGACAATGATAGGGCTGGAACAATGCCGAATGTTATCCCTCCACCATTGCAATTCCGTAATTGCTTTGATTGGTAGCTTCATTGGCCTATCGAAATGACCAGTATTGATTTTGAGTGCTTGTACCTTTGCCCTTTGTAAATTTTGGTAATACAAAGGTCCAAACTGTGTGGCTGGAAAAGCAGCCACAATTTTGCCAATTACCCTTGCTACCAATCTAATAGATGGTTCACTGATGTCAATGAGGTTGTTGCAGGCCTCAGTTAAGATTGTAGCCTTGTCCTTTGGTAAAGTCACCAACATTTGAACTGAGTCAATTGTGAACCCCAAGTAATCCATAGTGGTGGAAGGCGTTAGCTTAGATTTAACTGGAGAGATGATAAACCCCAGTTTCTCAAACAATTGTTTGGTGGCTGATACAGCTAGTTTGGCTAATTCCAAAGTTTTGCCAACAATTAATATGTCATCTAGGTAAGCCATGACCATATGTTTTTTTTCCCGAAGAAACGCTAGGGCTGGTTTCAAGATTTTTGTAAATAGTCTGGGGGCGGATGTTAAACCATTGGGTAGAGCTCTATACTACCTGTGCTGCCCCATCCAGTTAAATTTTAAATAACGTCTGTGATCCGTTCGTATTGGCACCGAATAGTAAGCATCTTTTAAATCGATGCAAGCCATGAAGTAACCTTTGGAAATCAATTGTTTGGCAGTAACAAAGGTTTCCATTTTGAAATGAATATACTGCACAAATGTATTCAATTTGGTCACATCTATGATGATGTGGCAACCACCATCTTTTTTGTTTTTTGTAAAGATGTTTGACACGAATTCCAGAGAATCGTGTTGGGTTTTTTCAATAACCCCCTTAGTATAAAGTCTCACCAGTTCAGCATGCGCTTCCAGTTTTTCTTTTCGTGAAAGCACGAACGTTCGGTTCGGTACATGCTGAACTGGGGGATAGGTTTTGTGCACAAATTCAATTATATATTCCTGAATACTATTTAGGATATAAGTGTCAGTAGTTATTGCACTCCATGCCTGCCCCAAAAAATGTAATCTACCACCAATTTGTGTATTATTTACACTTTCTGTTTTTTGGAAGGAACCAGACCCACCTACCTCCATGGTTACCAGTGGAAGGTTTATTTCTTCCTGCGCAGTCGCCGTAGAGGTTGAGGCGCCGGAGTCTGGGTTTGGGTTTGGGGTTTGCGCATCTTCCACGAAGGCCGGTCTGGGCCATGGCCTAAAAAAGACCGCTGTCCTGTATGCCTGGCCTTTGAGCTTTCACCAGCTTCTGTATGTCTTGCTCTGCTGGTGGGTGTGTAAGGGTGCTGTCTTTGTGTGTAGGAGGTCTTTCCTATTGCCGCCTTTGTGAGCCCCAGGGTTTTAGCCTCCTCATCGAGCTCTTTTACCTGTTTTGACAGGTTGCCCCCAAATAGTAGTATTGGTGGCTTAGTATCTCCAGGTTTGCACAGCCCTGCAAACTTTGGGTTTAAGGCTGGGCGGATGGCGTTCTTCCTGAGACTATTGATCTCATACTGCATATTGCAGAAAAATGCCAGTGCGTCTTGCTGTTGTTCTGACATCTCTTTCCCATCCACTGTGCGAGCAAATGCTGTGATCCCCGCTGTCAACAATTTTAGGATTTTCTGAAGCTTTACATCCTGGCTTCTGACTCCCGCTCCAATGTGTTTCCAGATACAACTGTTCACCACGGGAACATTGAGGGATACACAATTTGCCTGTGCCAGATATTTGGCAGTGGTGTCCATTACAGCCTGTTCCTGTAGTTGTTTGAATGATAGGAAGTCAATGCTGGATGATAGTTTTAGTTCTAATTGTTGTCCAGTCTGGTCTGGCTGTACAAACTTGGACACCATTTCCAGGAGATTTTCTTCTTCTTGCACCCCCTGCACACTGGTTGTCTGTTCAGCAAACCCCCCTTCAGAGCCAGCCCAGAATTGGCTCCCAGTACTCCCCTCTGTCGAGGGAGATGCACTGTGCAGCCCTGGGTAAGGTGCTGCCATGGGTGTTTTATATGACCCATGGTGACTAGCCTCCATCTCCCGGAGTCTGTCACGGTGGAGCATCTGCTCCATAAGCCGCTCCATTCGGCTCCAGCGATCACGGTCGCTGGCTGCCCGCGGCATTTCCTCAAAGTCGGACTCGTCTGAGTCAACGGCTCTGATAGTCTTCCGTTTTGCCTTCCCGCTCGGCCGTGATGTTGATTCGGCCGGCGCGGGGGCCAAGTCGGGCACAGCTTATCCCACTACCGGTGATTCTGGTGCCGTCAGCCACTGCTGGCTGCCCGCAACTCCGCGGTCCTCCACAGCCAGCTTAGATGCAGCCCTTGTAGACTTCTTTGGTTTGTCCATGGTTTCCCCTTCCTGTGAAAAAGTACGGGAAACAAACAACGACCGCAGAGTAATTCACTTACCTGCTGGTCTCGGTTTTAAACTTACCGCTGCGGGGGAACGCTCCACCCCGCCTGTCGTTTCGCAATGCGTGAAGCGATATGACACGCATGCATCCTGGTGGGTTCTTCACGTAGTCACTAACGTGACTCCGAAGTAAAATTACCCACTGAAAATAGCAGGTGGGTGGTTGGAGAATCAGAGGTGAGAGTTGATGGGCATGTGAGAAAGAATAGGTTGCAGGGAAATGAGTGGGTGAGTGGATTTAATGAATTGCTCTAAGATCAGGCAGAGATTTGCATGGTTCTGAGTACTACTAAATGGTTCCATGGGAAATTCAAGATGAGGAAAGCAGATGGAGGCTAGAGCGGAGCAAGGACACTACAATCGACTGAGTGGGCCAAATGGCCTGTTTCTGAAAGTTACTCTCCCTCTTTGATCCATCTCCAATCCTTTAAGTTTTGTCCTTTTTGGTTGGTCTGATACGTAACTGAAGACTGCATCCATGGGTGCATGCCAAGAAAGAGCATATTCTAAACAAAGGCAAATATCTTCTCCCTTCCATTATAATTCATCTTTAACACAAACTAGCCTGCCGTGCAATGTCATCTTCCTCCTCCACATCGGATGAATACTCTCTGGAATATTCTTTCTCCAACATTAATCCTTGGTAATTAGAAATCCACAGTCAAATTAGAACTTAAAAATTAAACTGTACCAAGATCAGCATGGCAAAGCTCACAAAATGCTGTGCTTTGACTTTCTTCCCGAAATTTCAAGGGGTCCACGTTAAATGCTGACTTCCTGACACTTGAAAAAAACCAGTGCTTGACCTGGAAGTGCAACGTCAGGAAGTTGCATTCTTGATCACCTCTCGCCTGACAGCCTGTCAGCCCTCAGGGCACATCGTATGGACTCTGCTCCCAGAAAGGAATCACACTCAGCAAAGCCGAGGCGAGAACATTGGGCTTGGAGGTCAGCTTGCCTGCCTCACTGACCTGTCCTCCTGTTGTGAAGTTCCCTGTTGGTGATATGTGCTGATTAAATTCATCCTCTGGTGGCAAACCTGCTGAGATTGGCAACTCACTATCTTTGAAAAATGCAACTGCACATGTCAGCTGATAACGCTGAACTGACCTGGATCATTTGCTTCTCAGTGCATGCATAAAGGATTTATTCCTTGGATACCTAATTGCTTATGTGAAGCTTGAACCTCCCAGAAACATGAACACATGCTAAGTGGTGCTATTATATGAGGGCACCACTTTACATAAGATGCCGTTGGATCAAAGCCTCCCCTGTTTTAAACATTTTATGAGAAGGTTTGAAATGTTCGTACATTCCCTCTTACTTTATATCTTACACCCATGTGGAAATATAATCACAGCACTAGACAGCAACCAAAGATTTAGGCAGGAACCATTTTCAAAGGTCAAAGGTTTCAAAGGTTTCAAAGGTCTGTTTATTGTCACATGTGAAGGTACAGTGAAAGTTACCATACAGCCATACTAAAAAAAGCAACAAGACACGCAACTACATAAAAGTTAACATAAACATCCACCACAGAAGATTCCCCACATTCCACACTGTGAAGGAAGGCAATAAAGTCTAATCTTCTTCCCTCTTTATTCTCCTGCGGTCGGGGGAATCGAACCATCAGCAGTGGGGGCGATCGATGCTCCCGCAGCCAGCGATCGAAGTTCCCGCGTCAGGGCGATCGAAGCTCTCACGATCGGGGCGGTCGAAGCACCTGCGGCTCGGAGCTCCCAAAGTCGGTCCCTAACCAGGGACTGCGCACTGCATGATGTTAAAGTCCTCAGGCTCCCACGGTTGGAGGTTCCGAGGTCGATCCCCGACAGGGACCGCCAGCTCCACGATGTAAGTGCGCAGGCTCCCGCGGTTGGAGCTCCAGATGTCGGACCCAGCAAGAGGCCGCCAACATCACGATGTTAGGTGCAGACGGAGATGCGATACGGAAAAAGTCGCACCTCCGTCGAGGTAAGAGATTAAAAATTGTTTTGCCCATCCTCCTCCCCTCCACACCCCACATAAAGCAAGCAAAATGACAATCACAATCACAATAATACTTTATTAGCCAAGTATGTTTTGCAACATATGAGGAATTTCATTTGCCAAGTCAGTCACACAAATGAAGAGCAACGGATCCGGAAGTGGCGGCGCTGCCCTGCAGCTGCGGCTCGCCAGTAGTCCGTTTGTCTTTTCTTTTTTTCTGTTTTCTTTTTGTCCTGTTTCAGTTTATTTTAATTGATTTTAGTTGTGTATGTGTTGGGGGTGGGTGGGAGAAACATGTTTTAGTCTCTTCCTTCGGGGGATGTGACCTTTTCTTGTCATATCCCCTGTCTCCGTCTGCGCTGAGGCCTAATGGCGGAGCTGGCGGCCTCCAACTTGGACTTACCTCGAGGCTCCGGAGGCAGAGCGAGGACTTACCAATGCGAGGCTGGCCGACTTTGGGGCTGTGGTGGCGTTGCGGCAGCGGCGACCCAACTTCCGACACGACTTCGGAGCCTCGGAGGCTCAGCCACGGGCCCAATGGACTCGGCCGCGGGCCCAGTGGACGACATCATCGGGAGCTCACAGGTCCCAGGTTGGTGACCTGTTTTTCGGAGCTCCCGCAACAACATCTTCGGCCGCTGGATTGGAGGGCGGCAGCTTCGTCCGCCCTGGGATGCGGAGTTTGAACCGGCCCATTCGCGGAGCTCGGATTCAGCCGAAGGACTTTCCATCACCCGGTGGGGTCACAACATCAGAAGCCTGGATCGCCTCAACGCAGAGGGAGAACAAGGAGGGAAGAGACAAGGACTTTAAGACTTTTGCCTTCCATCACAGTGAGGAGGACCTGGTTGACTCACTGTGGTGGATGTTAAATCTGTGTTTATTGTGTGTTGTGTTATTTTATTCTATGTTATGGCTGCAAGGCACAAAAAGTCTGAATGACAATAAAGGGTACTTTAACTTTAACTTTAACTTTAACACACAAAATACATTTTAACATAAACATCCACCACAGTGACTCCTCCACATTCCTCACAGTGATGGAAGGCGAAATAATGTTCAAATCCCTTCCCTTCTATACTCTCCCCTGGTCTGGGGCCTTGAGCCTTCCGTTGACGGTACGATCTTGACTGCTGTAGCTGGCGGTCGGGCACTCCGCATCGGGACAATCAGCTCCTGCATCGGAGGATGTTAACTCTCCCCGCGCCGGCGATTGGACCCCGCGTCGGGGCTGGACGAGCCTCTGCATCCTAGGAGCTCCCGACTAGCCTCTCCAGAGACTGCGAGCCCTTGATGGTAAGTCCACAGGCTGTGGTTAGAGCGATCCCAGGCAAGGGATTGGCTCCGATGTTAAGTCCATGCCCCGCGGTAGGGAACAAAGTTAGTCCGAGGAGGCCTCCAGCTCTATCGATTGGAGGCCGCAGATCGGCCGGAGACGCAACCCGGAAAACAATCGCATCTCCAGCAAGGTAAGAAACTGAAAAAAAAAGTTTCCCCCAACCCCCCCCCATTCCCCCATATAAAACAAACCAGAGAACACTAAAACATACATTTAACACATAACTATAAAACAACAAAGAAGGAAAAGGACGAGACAGACTGTTGGCGAGGCAGCCATTGCGGTGCCACCCAGTGAACCATTTTAATTGACTTGTTGACCAAGACATCATCATTTGTGAGACACAAGGGATGACAGATGGAATCTGGAGGAAAAAACAAATTACGGGAGAACTCAATGGGTCAGGCAACATCTGTGGAGGGAAATGGACATTGAATGTTTTGGGTCGAGACCCTCCATTAAGACTCATAAGTCCAGATGGAAGGACTGTCCATTTCCCTCAACAGATGATGTGTGATCTGCTTAGTTCCTCTAGCAGATTGAAGAAATATCTTGCATTTATGTAACAACCTTGGGAAGTTCTGAAACATGGACAATTGTACTATCGTATTATATCTTGGAAAAACTAAACGGGTTGGGGTCATGATAGTAGGTTTGTCCATTCACATTAACAGTCCCTGCATGCCTAGCGTGCAAACTGCGCTGGCCTTAGGCTTATCAAATTAGTTTAGTTTAGTTTAGTTTAGAGATACGGCGAGGAAACAGGCCCTTCGGCCCACCGAGTGTCCACCAATATCAATCATCCATGCACTAGTTCTATGTTACCCTACTTTTGCATTCTACACACTAAGGGCAATTTACAGATGCCAATTAACTTACAGCCTGCACATCTTTGAAATATTGGAGGAAACTGGAGCACTGAGAGAAAACCCATGCGATCACAGGAAGATTGTACACAGACAGACCCATAGTCAGGACTGAAACCAGGTCAATGGTGTTGTGAGGTGGCAACTCTACCACAATGCCATTCTGCAATGCTACACATTTATTTAAGTGATTCAGTGACAGGAATTGAGAGAATAACATGTGACAAGTTGAAAGGAAGATATCTCGTTATTCTCCCACAAAGAGTACCTCAGGTTCTTCTGTACCCTTGGCTTGACTTCCTAATGGAAAATAACTCCTTCCAAAGGTCACCACTCACTCAGCAGTGAACTGCATCATCAATCAAATACATGTGCTGAAATCACTGGAGCATTTATCACTGAACCTCCATATCAAAGCTGAGAATGTCACCAACTTAAAGCACGTCAATATTGCAGCCATATAACAAGGGTCAGAACCAAAGGAGTATGAATAAGGAATTGCTACACAGGATTATGTTCTACAAAAGGAAGAGTTTTAATGGCCCAGAATTTGCAGTAAATTGCTACGAGTTCTGTGCAGAAATGCTGCCCCTTCTCGTGATCCCTAACTTAATGGAAATCCAAGGCAGTTCTTTAGCAGGTTGAATCCCGACCTTCATCATGACCACAATCTGGACCATGTCCTCTTTTAGTTTAGTTTGGAGACACAGTGGTGATCGCTGCCCGTTGGCCCACTGGATCTTTGCCGGGCAGCAATCAACTCGTACACTAGCACTATCCTACGCATTATGGTCAATTTACAATTTTACCAAAGTCAATTAACCTACAAACCTCTTCTTGCTGCTGTTGCCGGACAGGAGGTACAGAAGCCTGAAGTCCCACACCATCAAGATCAGGAACAGTTACTTTCCTACAGTAACCGGCCTGCACAACTCTAACTCTACATAATAATGGAATGCTAAAGTCCACTTCTTGCACGAACATGGATGTCGACTTTTGCTCCAATGTCTAATTTTTTTGCAGCCTTTTTATTCTCTCTTTTATAGATTTTTTCAATGTATAATTTATGTTTTCAGGTGTTGCCTGTGAGCTGCCATAAGCAAGATTTTCATTGTTCCTGTACCTCACCATACTTGTGCATGTGACTTAAACCTGACTTGACCTGACTGCTCTGGAGTCTGGCAGCAGAGGGACAGAACTTTGCAGAATATTCCCACCAACCCACTGCTTCTGCCTGAATAACCCCTGCCAGTTAAGAGCTCAATGGACTCGAGAGGCATTTCATTTAATGTACAATTTCCCAATATTTTAGTTCCGTTCAGCATTTTATTGCTTTAGTTGCTTTAACGTTATTGGTTAAACATCTTTAACATTATTTTGCTGGTAAATGTATTTTAATATTTTTCATTCATGTTCCTGAGTCCCTATCAAAACAGGTGTGTCCACCTGTTTAAACTGCTGGAGGAAGTCAGCAGGTCAGGCACCATCGGCAGAGGCAGAGGGAAGCTCGACATTTCTGGGCGACCCTGCTTCAATACTGAAAGTGTAGAGTGGAAATAGCCAGTATATAAAGAGGAAATGTGGGGAGGGTGAGGCAGGAGTTGGCAAGTAGTGGATGTTCAGGGGCAGATGGAGTCAGGTGGGGAAGGGAAGAGTCAAGTCAAGAGAGTTTATTGTCATGTGTCCCAGATAGGACAATGAAATTCTTGCTTGCTGCAGCACAACAGAATATTGTAAGCAAAAATACAGAACAGATCAGTTCAATATACACATACAGTAAATAAGCAGATAAAGTGCAATAGGCTGTTACAGTTCAGAGTCTGTTTGTTGGCGAGTTTAATAGCCTGATGGCTGTGGGGAAGTAGCTGTTCCTGAACCTGGATGTAATAGATTTCAGGCTCCTGTACCTTCTGCCCGATGGTAGCAGAGAGATGAGTGCGTGGCCAGGATGGTGTGGGTCCTTGATGATGTTAGCTGCCTTTTTGAGGCAGCGACTGCGAAAGATTCCTTTGATGGTGGGGAGGTCTGTGCAGTGGAATTGCGATGATGGACTGTGCAGTGGAAGAATGGAGATAATGATAGAGGCTGGAAGGTGATAAGTGGAGACAACGAAATGTTGCAGGCTATGGAACCTGATAATCGTTAACCACCTGTCCAAGCTTTTTCAGCGGTTTTGCGACATGCTTCACATCTTGAAATTCCTGCCATTTGGTCAAGGCTTAATTGTTGATAATGAAACTGGATTTTACATCAATTTGTCCTTGGGATATCCGATGGGTAGTTTTGTTGACTCCAAGATCTGGATAAAGCACGCAATGATGGCACCCTGTTCTGACAGAACATGGATTCAAATGGCAAGTGGCACATTTTCAATCAAGGAGATTATTTTTAATTGCAACAATATGAGGTCATATTGAGGTCCATTGAGTAAGGATGAGTTTGCACAGAGAAACAAAAAATGAAATGATGTACTAAGATAAAGATGTGGCTCACCATTCAAGATGTTTAACATTCTGCCTGTGAAACATTTGTTATTAGTCTGTCATAATTCACTTCACACAAAGGCAAGTACCCGTTTACATTTCTTAGGCTCCTGCTCGTCGTTTAGCCAGGTCCAAACCTGGAAAATAAGTGTATCAATTATGACAGGAATTACTACCTTTGCAACACGGTGGCAGAACTTTAGAATCTTGGTTAATTGTCGTTGAATCTGGAAACGCAGCTTGATGACATACAGTAAATTCTCTTTATTCAGAACTGTGCTTTGCTATCCAGTAGTTTGTACAAAATGAATGTCAATTTGCACTTTAGTATGAGTGAAGGTAACTCAATGAGGTCGAAAAGACACTTCAGTATGTTGACAGTGCTACAAAAACATAAAAAAAGGTTAAACAGTCAGCAGGCCAGGCAGTGTCTATGGAAGGAGAAATAATTATTACAGATACAGGATCTTTCAATGGAATTGTTTCTCTTTCCACAAATACTGCTTAGGTCTTTTCAGAGTTACCCACTTTCATTTCAAAATACTAGCAACTGCAGTATTTACATTTTCTTATTACTGCCACCCAGGTCCTATTCTGGAAAGATTTTGCAGTCTCTTCTGTGTAAACACCAATTTCACTTGCACACGCACAGACATGCATGATCAAAACCTCCAGGCATGTACTCATGAACATGCACACAGAAACACAACAAAGCCAGAAAAATGTTGGCATGTAAGATTCAAACCATGGAGCCTTCAAGAACAGAGAGACTGTGAGGTGTAAGTCCATCAGTGAAAGTGACACACATATATAAATAGAAGCCCAGATTCAAACATACACACATACACATGCAGATGTTGCTCACATGCAATGACACAAACACAAATGTACACAAATAGACACACAGGGAAAGAAATGCACAGAAAACCGCAAACGCAAATGCACAGGCAATGGAATAAAGATGCACACATGAAGAACAGATACATGAAGCACATCACACTTTAGATAGATTGAACTAAAATCCAGTACAACAGTTAATCCAGTACAAACCAATCTTCTTTGTTGGTTTGACCCAGCTTGTTGCTTAGGCACATCTCTGAAGCAGAACTTGCACACTGTGTCTGATTCTCCCTAAAGACTGAATTTATCTGGCAGGTTGTCAACACATTCGGCAATAGCAGCAAAATGTTGGAATATTTGCACGTTAATCACAAGATAGTGATCTCTGACTACAGGTATTTGGTGACTTTACATGTTACAGAGTTTTTTTGACAATCAGTAAGAATTTGATTTATAAAACAAAATTTAGCTTAATTGCTTTTCTGTCATCTTCTTTTTGGACTATTGATTTTTATGGTCGCTTACTGTTCAAATTATATTTTATTGCGACTTCATCATTGCCTCAAAATGGCTAGTTATCATGAAGTTCTGAAAGGTGCAACACAATGCAATTCTTATTTATTCTTATTTATTCTACCTTTCATATTGTGCGGTGTGTAAATTATTTGGTGCATTTCTTACTTTGCTTCATGCATAAAAAATATTTCATTTGCTTCAAAATGTTTGGGAACTTCTGAAGATCATGACAGGTGACAACAAAATTAATATTTCTTGCTTTCCCCAGTGCTTTCTTATTAATCCATTTTGCCAAAGGAGGGCCCAAATTTTGATTCAAGTAATAGACCTGTTTTACTGAATTTATTCCAATTCTTTAAAAGATGTTAAGTTGAAAGATTTCAATGCCTCCCTGTCTGTGTGCAGAGTATTTATTACAAATTCAATTTCTATTACTTGCCCCTCAGTTACTGCCTGGATCTCTAAGGGATTTGGTATCCCAGGGCAAACCATGATTTAAAAAATAGCATTGCTTGAACAGTGTCAGGCATAAAAGTAATCACCTACAATAAGAACAGTTTTACCACCAGAATATTAAGAATGCCTTCACCCTATTAAAAAGTTATCAGAACAATACACTTATCAAAAGGTTTCCATTTCCATTACCTAGACTTTATTTCCAACGGGCTATCTGATGGAGGTTTAATGGGGAAGATGATCAGAAGAAAATAATGGGATGGACTGTGGGAAGATTGGAGTCTAAGGGAGATAATGGCAAGTGGTGGGGGGGAAAGTAAATGGGTGATGGGGAGTTGATTGCGGGGGGAAGGGGGATGGAAGGATGTGGTGATGATCTGGAGTTTGGAGGGGTTGATGTGAGGAGATCGGAATGTAAGAAAAAAGACTGCTGACTGGAAAGTGGTGTGCAAAAATGATAGAAGGTGTAAAGGGAGGCAGAAGAGTGGCAGGGAGTGATTTCAAGAGCTTTGTAGAGTAGCAGAATGGAGTGGAATCAATTTGTGGAGACCGAAGAATGGGATGAGAAGTGATCATTGCAGATACTAACAGAAACTTAGCAGAAAGAAGAGCAAGTCATCCTGGAGAAATCTTCACTACTGGAATCCATAGTACTTGCTTAATATGACGACATTTTTCATTAACACCAGATTGAGCCATTAAAAACCGCTCACGCCCTTTCTGGCCGTTGAGATATGTTGTTTCTAAGTCTTGCACGCATTGTTCGAAAATCATAAAATTCCCCAAGTAACTTTTTAAAAAAGAAATACAGCATGAAAACAGGCCCTTTGGCCCACCGAGTCCACGCCGGCCAGCAATCCACACACACTAACACTATCCTAAGCACACACTAAGGATAATTTACAATTTTTCCAAAGCCAATTAACCTACAAACCTGTGCGGCTTTGGAGTGTGGGAGGAAACTGGAACACCCGGAGAAAACTGACGCAGGTCACAGGGAGGCCGTACAAACTCCGTACAGACAGCACTCTAGGCTCAGGGTCGAACCTGGGTCTCTGGCACTGCAAGGCAGCAACTCTACTGCTGCACCACCTTGCCACCCCCTTGGAATAGTCTTTGAAGATCTGTGACAGGAAAATGTTGGAAGATAGGATTAAACTGAATAGCACCTTCTTGACTGACAGGAAGCAATGTCTGAATGATTTCCTTCCATGCCACCACTTGCAAATGATATTAAATTTAGTGATGGGGTTTCAGGGAAGAAAATTGATTGTGATATATATGAAAATAATGCAAACTTCATGGTGATGGAAAGAAAGCTTGATGGAAATGATTCACTTCTAGCAGAGTTTTGAGCTAGTGGATTAAGCAAGGCTACCACGTACTACTTGATGTTTGCACTTTGGGATGATCGGTAATTAACCAATTTTATCGGTTGATTTGGATTTCTTGTGGTTCATTTAAGGAAGCTGCTGTCTCTGCATGTTGTGAATCCACATGAGCTGCTGTTGGTTCCACTGCAGCAGATGACGGATTTGTTGTCTGAATGCTTTCCATACAAAATCTTAAACTATCCTGTGCCAGCGAAATTACTTGTGGAATATATCTCAGAGAGCGACTTAACAAATAATTAATCATGACTAAGATTCAAGTAATTTTCTATCAAACTGCGATCCATTATGCTATACTTCTGTGGGATGTGAGCATACGTTGTCAGGCCAGAATTGATTGCTGATTTTTAGTTTTTTTTAGTTTTTAGACATACAGCGCGGAAACAGGCCCTTCAGCCCACCGAGTCCGCAATGACAAGCGGTTCCCGCACACCTACACTATCCTGCACACATTAGGGACAATTTACACTATACCAAGCCAATTAACCTACAAACCTATACGTCTTTGGAGTGTGGGAGGAAAACGAAGATCTCAGAGAAAACCCACACAGGTCACTGGGAGAACATAAAAACTCCGTACAGACAGCACCCACAGCTAGGATCAAACCCATGTCTCCTGTGCTGCAAGCGCTGTAAGTCATTAACTCAACCACTGCACCACCGTGCCTCTCCAATTTCTCCAGAGATTTCCAATTTCCCTAGAGAAAGTGGTGGTGTGCCATTTTTGAGAACCACTGACATTTTTCTGGTGAAAATGCTTCCACAGTGTTGTTAGTAAAAAGGCTCCAGCTACTTGATCCAGCTATAAGTAGAAACAAGGAATAATACCTAGCTAAAATGGCTAGGTGGTAGAGACTACAGGTTTGGTATAACATCATTTGATTTGAGTATAAGAGCAGGGAGGTTCTACTGCAGTTGTACAAGGTCTTGGTGAGACCACACCTGGAGTATTGTGTAGTTTTGGTCTCCTAATCTGAGGAAAGACATTCTTGCCATAGAGGGAGTACAGAGAAGGTTCACCAGACTGATTCCTGGGATAGCAGGACTTTCATATGAAGAAAGACTGGATAGACTCGGCTTGTACTCGCTAGAATTTAGAAGATTGAGGGGGGATCTTATAGAAACTTACAAAATTCTTAAGGGGTTGGACAGGCTAGATGCAGGAAGATTATTCCCGATGTTGGGGAAGTCCAAAACAAGGGGTCACATTTTAAGGATAAGGGGGAAGTCATTTAGGACCGAGATGAGAAAATCATTTTTTACACAGAGAGTGGTGAATCTGTTGAATTCTCTGCCACAGAAGGTAGTTGAGGCCAGTTCATTGGCTATATTTAAGAGGGAGATAGATGTGGCCCTTGTGGCTAAAGAGATCAGGGGGTATGGAGAGGTAGGTACAGGATACTGGCAGGTACAGGATACTGAGTTGGATGATCAGCCATGATCATTTGAATGGCGGTGCAGGCTTGAAGGGCCGAATGGCCTACTCCTGCACCTATTTTCTATGTTTCTATGTTCCTATCAGAAAACAGTAAAAATACTCAGCATGTCAAGTTGCATCTGTGAAGATAAAAGCACAGTTAACATTTTAGGATTTTCTCAGTAACCGTTGAAACATTAATTCTGCTTCATAGCTGTTGCCTGAACAGCCAAATATTACCATCAAACTGTTTTCATTCCGTTTTATTTCAACATCTGTAGTATATTGATTTCGGTCAGCAGACTGGGGGAGATTGGCTTGCAGACTAGGGCATACAAATTAGCAGATTTGGGGAGAAGATTGGTCAGCACACTAATTGAAGTTGGTTAGTAGACCTGAGGGGATATCACATACTGGTATAAACAGTATAAAGCATTTTGTCATAGGAGCTGCTAACGGTACACAACCCAGTGAGGGTGTGCTGAGTGGAGTGAATTAATGCTCAGGGTGTGAATAAGTTACTGGTGAATGCAGCTGCTTTGTCACAGATGGCGTTGGGCTTCTTGAGAGTTAATTCAGGGGGAATGATCATATATTGCGAAAGATAATGATCTACTGATTTTAGGAAAGGACAGAAAATGCGAGAGGAATAAAAGGAGCATGCAAATATGGAGCATGTAACTCAGGGGTCAGGATTGAATCTGACTCTCTGATGCTGTGGGGCAGTGGCTCTCTAGTGGCACCACTGTGCTGTTTCAGGTAGAACTGAGGCTGTCTAATGTGTTAAATTCTTTCAGCACTGGTTTTATTTCAGATTTCTAGTGTCAGCAATAGTATTCCATTTTATTCTCGGGAGCATGGAAGAGGCTAGGCAGCAGCTCAGAGGAGATTAAAAACAGAATTGTGGTGACTTATCAAAGTCATGTGGAGACCCTTCTGCAGGCTGATAAGATGTGGGCGTCTGGTCAGCAGACTGAGAGAGACTGAGTTGCAGACTAGGTGACACAAGTTAGCTGATTTAGGGAGGGACTTGGTCAGCAGATTAAAGGGGCTGTCCCACTTGGGAGACCTATTTGGTTAGTTTAGAAGAGTTGAAAAAATGACATATTGAAAACTATGTAGAAGACCTCCTTCAACTACGTTGAAGACCAGCTTTGACGAGCTACGACGAGCTATGACTAACTTGGGGAAAATTGGACACCGAATAGTGGAGAGTGAAGACGACCTCCTTCGATCTCCTTTGACCTCCCTTCGACTTCCCTTCGACCTCCCTTCGACTATGATGAAGGCTAACTATGACTACCTTCGACTACCTTAGACTGCCCTCGATTACCTACAACTAACATGCCGACCTACTACAACCTACTATGACTAAACCTACGAGTAAAAAAAGTATAGATTTTTTCCATGGCGGCCTTTTTTTACTCGCGGGCATTTTTTAACATATTGAAAAAAATGCCGCGATCTAGCTGAGTCCTCGAGTACGCGGAGACTACTCTCGAGCATGAAGGAGAGTTACGCAGACTTCCTACGACCTCGTGTCGACCATGCTGCGAGTATGAGTCGAGGGCAAACTCGCCAGAACTCGCGGATTCGGTCGCCTTAAGGGATTTTACTAAGTAGATGCTGGTAGATACCACATACTGGAAGAGACTAGTTAGGAATCTTGGAGAAAATGGACAGCAGTTACATTTAATCTGGTATATAGATATTCTCTGAATTTTTCAAGTTATCATCATTCCTACTGAAGATAGGTTAATAACTAAAATCATCCTGTAATAATGTGAGCAATAATGACGAAGATGACTGTAATGCATACTGTCTGCACTTAGATGCAAGAAAATATCCTCACTCCATCAAACCTGTGACACCTTGTCAGAATATTTTTCTTTCAATGAGATCACACATCATTGCTTTTGAAACCCTGGTGAATACAGGCCTATTTATTATATTGAAGTCAGGAGATTGTGACTAAATTATTTTCCTTTCCCACCTCCAAGCAAGGAATCCTTTACATTCATGCCAAGGAATGGCACAAAATGGGGCCGCTGCCTTCAAGGTGGTCCGTGGATCTCGATGGTGGGCGTCAGCCGTGCCGTCCTGCGAGGGATGCCCGGCTTCTTGTTGAGATTCTGGAAACTGGTTGCCATCGACCGGGCCCCCCCCCTCCACTGGCGGAGAGCGGCGGCGTGGGCGTGCGAGCAGCCGGCCCTTTGCCCCCGCACCGGGTGTCCGGGGGGCTCAAACATGTGGCGTACTTGCGACTGAACGAACCCCCATGCCGTAATCCTTCCAGGGAGCCGGTCCCACACAACTTGAGCCGCCTTTCCTCGACACCCCTCACCTCCTTCCAAGACGCATGGAGGCGTGTCCTTATGGGCTCCTCTTCCATACCCTGCACTTCCTCTGGTCCACCATCCCGACACTAAATGGCGGTCGGTGTTGCCTTCCAGTCACGAGGGGAGCCCCCGGTGGGGGTCTCTCTACGCAGGGATTCTCCCCCTCTACATCGGGGACCTGAGGTAGAGGGTACTGCACTGAGGAGTCCCCTGCAACCTGTTTATCTTCCGGTTCACAGACTTGTCAGCTGCCTGCCACTTTTGCGGGCTGGAAGAGTCTGTGTGTCATGTGTATATGGAGTGTGTAAGGCTGCAGCCCCTGTTCCATTATCTAAAGTGGCTGCTCCTTGCATTCTGGTTGCATTTCTCACCCACCATCCTCATCTTTGGACACCCTGTGCATAGGGGAGAGGGTAGAGCCGGTGTCCTGGTTGGGTTGTTCCTGGACCTGGCCAAGCTGTCCATCCGTGAGTCACGGCGCCAGGCGGAAGAGGGCCCTGCCCGAGCAAGCTGCCTGCCCTTTTTCCGGGGTTATGTCCGCGCCCGGGTGGTGTTAGAGAGGAACTACACCCTGTCCACGGGCACCCTGGGGGATTTTCGGGACCGCTGGGCACCACGGGGGGTTGAATGCATTCTTGACAAGGATTGTAACATAGTTGTATAGTAGATTATTTTGTATATATGTTTGTCTTGTATTATAGCGGTGGGTTCTGATTTGTTTTATTGTAAATATTATTTTTAATAATTTAATAAATTATTTTATTGTAAAAAGAGGAATGGCACAAATTGTAATTAGATCGGAATGTGTGTGAGGTAGAAATATCTGATACAAAACTTTGGATCATAAATGACATTTGTTTCAGATTTCATCGCATAGTTAGGAATGTTATTTTTTGGCAAAAACAGATGTACTGACCTCATTACGTTACATGCATTGTCACTCTTTCAATCATGCTTGATCTGACAGCTGACTTATTCCATCTTTGGCTTCCTTTTCTCTCCGAGTCTGTGTGTTGACATTAAACATCTAGATAATTTGAATCTTAAATCCCAAATAGAAGTAATTTAAAAATACATTAACTTCTTTTCTCAGCGAGAATAGTGCTGAAAATCCCAGTTCACACCCATCTATAGTTATTTGACAGTTTTCAGGCTCTAGTGCTGTCTGCTTGCCAATATTCTGGAGATGAGATTGTATAATAGAGGTACTGTATACTTGGTTAACCTCTGAATTTTCAGTTAAAGTTATACTGTTTTGCTTATCTCTGTAAAAGACATGCTGCATATCCTTCTACATCAAATCAAAAAGGTGTCCAACATAATTTAAATCATCATTATTACCTGGTTATCTGATTGCTCAGGGGTTTACAAATACGACATCTAAAAAAAAACATGGAATTTCAAGTCGGAACCATTTATAGTAAATACTCATACTCTACAATAGTGTTTCACAACATTATTGATGCCAGGGAATTACTTGCTCCATTCTTAATAAAAATAAAAAAGCTAGGAATCTGAATTAAAAAAAAACTGAATACTGGAAAAAGTCAACAGGTCAGGCAGCATCTGTGGAAAGAGAGCTGAAAACATATCACGGACCATTCTTACCCTGGTCATTATCTCTTCTGTTGGCAGAAGATACAAAAGATTGAAAGCATGTATCAAAAATTCAAGGATAGCTTCTTTTCCACTATTATGTGACTCTTGAATGGGCCTCTCATAAGTCAAGCATGAATTCCTGATCTTCCAATCTACTTTGTGGTTGTTCTTGCATTTTTTAAATGTGGGTTTTCCCTTTAACTTCAGTTTCTGCACTCTAATTATTTTCTCTTTTGCACTACCTACTGAGTATGGTATAATTTGCCTAGAAATCATGCAAAACTTCCAGCTCCATCGATGGTGGGCCGCAGAGCCCAGAGAATAATCTCCGGGAAGGTAAGAACCTGAAAAAAAGTTTCCCCCGATCCCCTCCCCCCTCCACATAAAACAAACCGAAGAATACTTTGTAAGGAGTGAGCATACAGTGAGCATGGTCATTTCATCTTAAAAGATAAGCCCCATCTGACATGAAACAGCCCGTTCTGGGCATAACACTTGTAAACAACATGAAGCACAGTGTAGCAAATGTCAAACCCATCTAACTGTATTGCAAACCTGCCTGACATTTTCACTTTCACAACAATTGGAATTCAATGTTATTTGTAATATCAGTAATTCATTGTGTGTCAGTGCCATTTGACAAAGGAACACCACTAATTTTCTTGGCAGCTGTATCAACCAAAACTGAATGACATTATTGAAGGCATTATTAACTCTTCACCTCCTGTAAATGTGGAAAAGGAGATATGATGATTTCAACACACCGTCAGTTGTCATTATTGCAGTAGCTAGTAGATTTTGTTGCGATGCTACTTCATTCCACATTCACTGAAAAACACCTCTAGCTTTTCTTATAGGTCAGGATGTTTGATCTAAAAGTGAAGAATCCTTTCGAAGCTTTCATAACATCGCTGCTCAGAATCATGTCACACAAACCACAATGTTGCTTGGCGCATTCCTCTTCTCCAGGTTGGAGTAAATAGAATTTATATGTTTGAGTCATACAGTGCAGAACAGTCCCTTCAGCCCACCATGTCCATGCTGCCAGTCAAGTACCCATATATAGTATCCTGCAATTGGATTAATCAATTGGCCCACAGCCTTATTTGCCTTGACAATTCAAGTGCTCATTTAGATGTCTTCTCTATCTTCACCATTCTCTCCGTTGACTCTGTACTGTACACTGACAATGACAATTAAAATTGAATCTGAATCTGAATCTCAATGGTTTCTTTATTGTCACGTGTACCAGGTAAAGTGAAATACTTTTTTTGCATAAAGCTCAGCAAGACAATAGACAATAGGTGCAGGACTAGACCATTAAGCCCTTCGAGCCAGCACCGCCATTCACTGTGATCATGGCTGATCATCCATAATCAGCACCCCATTCCTACCTTCTCCCCATATTCCTTGACTCCGCTATCTTTAAGAGCTCTATCTAACTCTCTCTTGAAAGCATCCAGATAATTGGACTCCATTGCCTTCTGAGGCAGAGAGGTTTTTCCTCATCTCTGTTCTAAACGGCCTACCCCTTATTTTTAAACTGTGGCCCCTGGTTCTGGACTCCCCCAACATTGGGAACATGTTTCTGGTATCTGCCATGTCCAATCCCTTAATAATCTTATATGTTTCAATAAGATTCCCTCTCATCCTTCTAAATTCCAGTGCATACAAGCCCAGTCACTCCATTCTATCAACATATGACAGTCCCGCCATCCCAGGAATTAACCTTGTGATCCCTGTACATAAGCACAATCTCCCAGTAAGTACAGTATGTACAGAACAGCCCACGGAGTCCATATGCAAGAGTCCATGTGCTCGCCAGCCGTTCTGTTGAAATTCAAATGCTTCCTCATCTTTCCCAACTTTTATTCTCCTATTTTATTCACTTATAAAGAAGTGCTCAATCAATCACAATCCCAATAATACTTTATTAGCTAAATATGTTTTGCAACATACGAGGAATTTCATTTGCCAAGTCAGTCATACAAATAAAAAGCAACGAAACACACAAAACACATTTTAACATAAACATCCATGACTGTGACTCCTCCACATTCCTCACTGTAATGGAAGGCGAAAAAAAGTTCAAATCTCTTCCCTTAGCTCTCCCGCAGTCGGGGGCATTGAGCCCTCTGTTAACGGGACAATCTTGACTCCCGTAGCCGGCGGCGTTTTGGCCCTCCGCATCGGGGTGATCAGCTCCTGCATCGGGAGGATGTCAGCTCCCCTGCGCCGGCAATCGGACCCTGCGTCGGGGCTGGTTGAACATCCTGCATCATTGGAGCTCCCGACATCCACGGTCTCTCCCGAGACTGCAAGCTTGCGAGAGTATAGTCCGCAGGCCACGGTTGGAGCAATCCCAGATCGATTCCGATGTTAAGTGCACGACTGCGGTGGGGCTCAAGGTCAGTCCGAAGAGGCCTCCAGCTCCATCGACGCTCTGTGCCGGAGATGCGTTCCAGAAAATAATTGCAACTCCGGCAAGGTAAGAAACTGAAAAAAAAGTTTCCCCCGACCCCCACCGCCTCCCCCCATATAAATAAACTGGAGAACATTTACACAGGTAAGTGCTCAACACACTTCAGATTTCTGTTTTGCTTCCCTGAACTTTTATGAGTTCCAAAGAAATTATCTAACTGTATCTACTTAGGCATGCTTGTGTGGAGAAATTAAAATCATCGTTTTACCTGCTGGTTTTTACTCCTAATTTTAGTTGAAAATGTGATATGAAGGGAATTTTAAGTGGAAGATCAGTGGTGGATCTACAATGAATTGGAACATAAACTTTCAATCAGGTGTTAGTGTGATTCGATTCTGATCAGAGAACTGAGAGCTTGGCATATTTTTTTTTTTAAATCTTAATAACTTGCTTTTCATTTAATTGCACACAATGAAGACTGTACTAATCCGTGGACTGATTGCTGATAAACACTACAACATCTACTTTGATTCTGGCAAATCGGAGTTTAGAAATTCAAACTATTGAAGGCCCTTATTTCTTGAATGATCAGGACAGGTCATATGTTATATCTCAGAACAAGGGGTCATAGTTTGAGGATAAGGGGGAAATCTTTTACTGGGATGAGGAAAATATTTTTCACACAGTGAGTGGTGAATCTCTGGAATTCTCTGCCACAGAAGGTAGTTGAGGCCAGTTCATTGGCTATATTTAAGAGGGAGTTAGATGTGGCCCTTGTGGCTAAAGGGATCAGGGGGTATGGAGAGAAGGCAGGTACAGGATACTGAGTTGGATGATCAGCCATGATCATATTGAATGGCGGTGCAGGCTCGAAGGGCCGAATGGCCTACTCCTGCACCTATTTACTATGTTTCAACATATAAAGAAAGACGGGAGCTATGAAAATATGTTATTTGACCCCGAAATTGGTCCTGTCTTACCTGCCGATATTGCGGGGCTTATCATGGCAGCGGCCACATTCCGATTTATCACAATCCACTCACAAGAGAACCAAATTCATTATATTTTTGCACAATCATGTCATAAGAACATCTAATTCATCTATATTTTGTGTTATTGTCTATTTAAAAAAATTGACTATATTTTAAGCCTTTTAACAATGGGATAGATGTTTAGATCTAGTAATTGAATTTAGATTAATTTAAGTGATTTGATGACTGATGAATATGAATTTTTTGTTGGGTATTTACTATTTGTTTTAACGTTACAATAATATTAAAGTACTGATACTGAGAATATCACATTTTTGAATTTTCAGGGCACTCTGGGTGTTTATTACTATTTCCATCACAACGGTCAACTTTGTAATTATCTACAATTAGGTAACTAACTAATTATATGCTTTAATTTCAGGTCATCCAAGTAAGATGTATCATATTTGTTTCAGAATGCTTCAATCTATAATTCATTCAGTTCTTTTATTTTTTAAGAAAGTTATGGGCTTTTATGTCAATGGGCTTGTTATGTCATAACAAGAGAATTTCAGTATAGGAGTAAAGAAGTTCTTCTGCAGTTGTGTAGGGCTCTGGTGAGACCACATCTGGAGTATTGTGTATAGTTTTGGTCTCCTAATTTGAGGAAGGACATCCTTGTGATTGAGGCAGTGCAGCGTAGGTTCACGAGATTGATCCCTGGGATGGCGGGACTGTCATATGAGGAAAGATTGAAAGGAGTAGGCTTGTACTCACTGGAGTTTCGAAGGATGAGGGGGATTGGCGGTGCTGGCTCGAAGGGCCAAGTCGCCTCATCCTGCACCTATTTTCTATGTTTCTATGTTTGACTATCCTCAGTCACAGATTTTGTGTTCAGTTAATGGAAAAGCAATAGGGAACAAGATGCTAAATTCCAAGTATGAAAATGACCATAACTTTTTTAATACTGATATGAAAGTGAATTAGGTGTCAAATTAAAGTTATTTTTATGCTTTATCTGATTGGATAAATTACAGGCTTAATTTTTAAAATCTCAAAATGTTGTAACATTCCTATGATAGAGATTTTTTTAAATGTCTTCATGTTTTCATGTCTGCAAAAAAGACCTTGGAAGATCAAACTAAACATTTCTACTACCGATGAAAACAATGACCTAAGATAATCCCCCAACAAACACAATGACATCTACTATCTTGGAGAACAACTATCACTTTTGCACATTCAATTTTATATATATTGCAACAAAAATTGTATATGTTATTATGTTTCAACAATTAAACTGCCTTAACATTTAATGTGAATTCTAAAAAAAACCCTCAATAATCTTGAGAAACACCATTGTAGATCCTGGCATAATATTTCTTATAAGGCTTGAAAGTAGTTCTTCATATTTCATATGCAGACACAGTGCCTGAAGTAAAACAGCCTTTAAGAGTCAAGAGTCAATAGTTTTAATTGTCAATGGACTAAGTGGGACCCGTTGGGTCCTTTTGTTCACACGGGAGGGCAGGTCCCCCAATGCAATATTCCACCTCTCCACCAATTCAAATATTGCTAGCCAGTGGGTGGAGGGGGGGGGGGGGGCTTTCTGGAGCAATGGGTATTGTGGGCCGAAGGGGCTGGTTTCCAGAGGGCTAGTATGGACATTGTGGGCCAAATGGATTCTTGGGCTGGCAGCTCATTCACTCAGGCCTGGTGGGCTGACAGCTCAGAAACTGCCAGAAATTCTGCCCAAAACAGGTGAGCGATTCTGTGAGAGGGAAGGGGGAGAGGGTGGAGAATCAATTTTAGACATTTTTCATCTTGTTCTGCAGATCACAGCAATGAAGGAGGAAAGTCTATCCTGGCCTGGATCTCATAGGGAGCAAATGAAGGGAGAGAGAAAAATACTGGGGTGAGGTTTAATACTTGCAGGGGGAATACTTACTGAGGGGCCGAAGGGACTCCTGGGCTAGTACAGGTCTGATGGTCCGAAGGGGCTCTTTAAAAAAAATCTGAGTGAAATCTCAGTGATAGGCACTTTTTCTGGACTTTTCCAGGCCTGGCACGGGCCTTTTGGGTGAAAATGCTCCTCCTGGGCAAATACGGGGATTTTGGGCAAAAGCGACTGGTTTCTCGGCTAATAGGGGCCTTGTGGGCTGAAATTAGTGGTTTCAGGCAGGCCAAACATCTCATTTCATTTCATTTCCAATTGCATAGCAGTTTCAAGCACTGGGCAGGCCGAATAGCTCATTGCATTTTCATTTCACTTCCATTGCCATTGCAGTTGCAAGCACAGGCCAGGCTCAAGCCAAACAGCTCATTGCATTTTCACTTTATTTCCACTGCCATTGCACTTTCAAGCACAGGGAAGGCTCAAGCCAAACAGCTGATTGCATCTTCACTTCATTTCCATTGCCATTGCACTTTCAAGCACAGGGCAGGCTCAAGCCAAACAGCTAATTGCATTTTCAATACATTTCCATTGCCATTGCAGTTTCAAGCACAGGGAAGGCCCAAGCCAAACAGCTCATTGCATTTTCACTTCATTTCCATTGCCATTGCAGTTTCAAGCACAGGGCACGCCCAAGCCAAACAGCTCATTGCATTTTCACTTCATTTCCATTGCCATTGCAGTTTCAAGCACAGGACAGGCCAAACAACTCATTTCATTTTCATTAAGGGCTAACAAATCATTTATTCAAGTACATTGCATACTCACAGTGTTCTGTAGTTTCCCAGCTCAGACAAAGTCGTGAGCTCTCCCTCGCCATCTTGCAAACAGACTGAGCCACGCCCACACTTCCGGGTTTTATAGTCCCTCCCCCCTCCCACCAGAAGGGGCGTGGCCTTCATGGCGGTGATTGACAGGAGAGAGAATCTCAAGATTTTTTAAACACTTATAAGTCTTTTATTTTTCATCGATGGGAAAAATGCTCGGGGCCTGCGCAGCGGAGGACTCGATGGCCAAAAAATCACAACCATATGTGGTAGCGTTTTTTTTCTAAAATCAAAGCACAGTGCAAACAGGAAGTGGTCAAGATGACACATTTAATTATATAGATGTGTACAGTCATTGGAACAATGAAATTCTTACTTGCAGCAGCATACCAGACTTGTAAACACAATACACACAAATAATATACAATAACCAAAAAAATCAATAAATTAATTGGAACACTAAGTCTGCAGTGCAACCAAAGATGCAGTCTGTAAAAACTGCAGAGGTTAGTTTTGGTGTAGTGTTCATGAACCTGATGATTGTTGGGAAATAACTATTCTTGAACTTGATGCTCATGGTTTTCAGATCACGGTACCTTTTTCCCGATGGTAGGAGCAAAATGGAGGTGTGGCCAGGGTGGTGTTGGTCTTTGATGGTTGCATTTTTGAGGCATAATTTCCTGTGCATTCTTTCATTAGAGGGGAGATCAGTAGCTGTGATCACCTGGGCAATTTCTACCACTCTGGCGCTGAAGTGTGGCAACATTTTGCAAGCATCAGAACGGGTCTAGATCAAATGTAATATTTATAAATGCCTTAGGTTTAAAGAAACAGCACAAATCAGTGCTGTTATTGACCCTTCAGCTATCAGCAGCTGTTGTTTCGACACACATTGTCCACATAATATTAAGCATTTGACATTTGTTTCAAAACAATTACCCTATATTTGGAGCAGAAAAGAAATAACATAACAAAATCTGGAACCTCAAAGGTTTCAAAGAGGTGAAGGATTGACTATGAAGGCTTAAGTCCTGGAAAAAAAGTCATGCAGCCAACCTGATACCAGAAACCCTACTGCAGATGATGATCTAAACTAATATTAAAATCATGTACGAACATTGTCATTTGGGCCCAACAAGTAATTAGAGATATACAACTCAGATTAAATATTCATGAGGATTACATTATGTAGACTGAAATGGGTAATGAGTAATGGATCCCAGAGACAATATAGATATCAGCAACCTAAGGGGCAATGTCTGTATATAGTCAACAGTATTTAGACATAATTAGCAAAGAAAGACAGGATTACATTGTGGAATGTATTTCATTTCCTTTCAGGAGATCCCAAAGTACTTTACAACCATATTTTGGAGTGCACTCCTTATAGAAGGAAATATGCTGGCCAATCTATGCTCAGACACCTCCCATAAATAGTATTGTGATAATAATCAGGTTAATCTATTTTTCTGTAATGCTGAGTGAAGGATAAAGTTGATCCGACCTGAGTGATGTCCATCGCTTCAAAATTGATCTATTGGATCTTTTACATCCGACTGTAAAACAAATGAGGATTAGTTTAAAGAGAGGTATTGGTATATTTTACACTCTCTTGGAACCGAGAAGGAGTCTGAATTTGTATAAATCATTGAGTTCAGCCCAGAATTATCTAGTCTGGGACAAGACGGAGGCTCACTTGCAGCCCTTTCTGGAATGTGACTTGGGGAACATACAGGACAGGAAAGCGTAAAGCAAAATGACACAAAATGTTAGAGTAACTCAGCAGGTCAATCACCATCTGGAGAACATGCATAGGTGACATTTCAGGGCAAGACCCTTCTTCCATCAGTTCTATAAACTGTAAAGCAAATTTGGTTCCTATATGCTCCAAAATAATTAAATGTTTTAATTATCACTCTGAGTTCTATGGAAACACCAAGGACAAGACGCCTTCAGTGTTGAACAGATGCCTGCCTATTTCAACACAAGGGGCCAATTTTATGCCCATTTAACCAAGATGTCTTTATTTGATTCCCAGGTCAGTCAGCTTGCTGTCTGCTGTAACCTTTATATGATCTACCTTACTATCAATTGCTTAGAAATTTGTATTCCCAAGTGATGCTGAACATTCTATATCACTACTGTTATGTCTTCCACTCTGCTTTGAAAATTAGCTGGATCTTAATTATTCTGCGTATTTCAGCGAACTATGACAAAAAATATTATTTTTGATCACCTGAAGAATAAAATAATAAAGTCAAAGCATCACCGTGTTTTTACAGTGGAGATTGCGACCCAGCTATGGAAATATCATAATTCATGGCTCTGAACATCTAAAACCTAAGGTTGCCTGATGAAATATCAAGAAGTGTTATTGCTCACAGAGTTAAATGAACAGGGCAGTTTTGTCAGATCTGTCACACTTCTGGTGACATCAGGAGCAAACACCAACATGGCTGCATGCAAAAAGCTAGATCCAGCTGATAATATTGTGAATAAACCAGTGTGCCTGTGCATCCCACATTTATATTAATTAAAAAAAGGTAATTCTTTCAGTATAACTGCATAAATATATTTGTAACATTTCTGCTTTTAATAACTATATATTAATGTGATGAACTTGCTTTGCCAAATCTAAGGTATTCACAAAATCACAAGGAGAACACAGGAGAATAGCAGCAGAAGTAGGCCACTCGGCCCCTTAAGCCTGTCCCACCATTCAATGTGGTAATGGCTGATTTATGCTAGCCTTTTCTATGCAACTTTACCATTACCTTCTATTGCTCAATCTTTTAAACATTTATCCATCTTAAATATAACTGAGGATCTGGCCTCCACCAGCCTCCATGGAAGAGAATTCCAAAGAGTCATCACCCTCTGAGGGAAGAAAGTTTAACGCACTTCAGTTATAAACGACTGGTCCCTTATTCCATAGCTGCCTAAATATCTTCATATGATTACAGTGTTGAGTTCATAAGGTCATAAGGAATAGGAGTTGAATTAGGCCATTTGGCCCATCAAGTCTACTCCACCATTCAATCATGGCTGATCTATCTCTCCCTCCTAACCCCATTCCCCTGCCTTCTCCCCATAACCTCTGATATCTGTACTAATCAACAATCTATCTATCTCTGCCTTAAAAATATCCACTGACGGCCTCCACAGCCTTTTGTGGCAGAATTCCACAGATTCATCACCCTCTGACTAA
Source organism: Amblyraja radiata (assembly GCF_010909765.2). Taxonomy (NCBI): domain Eukaryota; kingdom Metazoa; phylum Chordata; class Chondrichthyes; order Rajiformes; family Rajidae; genus Amblyraja; species Amblyraja radiata. The sequence goes on along the minus strand of NC_045961.1, from coordinate 80,065,718 downwards.
AATGTTGTAGTTTTAACTAAGTTCTGCATGCAATATTCTTTACCTCATCAATTTTATGAAATGAATTGGATGCTGAATAGTGTGGTAACATTCTTACATTTGAACCAGATTGACATTGCTCATTGCTTGAGCATTGGTGCAACTCTGAGGAAGTACAACACAGTTGAAAAAGATAAATTAATGCTGTGTAATTAAACCGCATTAATTAAAAGATCTTGTCATATGACTCATGCTGGTGAAGAGACGTTCTCCCCATTGTTCAGACCAAGATTTATTTTTCAAATAATCACTAAAACTGATCATTACTTCAGTGCTGGCTTAATAAATCTTGCGGAACAAAAAAGCGACAATCTTGTTTCATTATATTATATGTGGCTACATTTTTGAAATAATTTCATCAGCTGTTTTATCCTCAGGGATTTCCGAATTTTTTTAAAATTAGTTCTATAATTGTAAATTTGTTCTTATTAATGGGTACATGTATTTCAGAGTTATTGAAAGGTGATGGATTAGTATTGTTAAAACAAAATAATTTATTTCAAAGAGAACCAAGTTATTAATGCTTTCTTTTTGAGAGATACAGTGCGGAAACATGCCCCTCAGTCCACCAAGTCTGCTCCAACCAGTTGCCCCTTTACATTAACACTATCCAACACACTAAGGACAACTTACAATTTTACCAAAACCAATTAACTAAAGCACCTGTCCCACAAGCATGCGACCTGCATGCGGCAAGCGCGGCCAAACCGGAAGTGGGGGCTGCGCGGAGGTCGAGTGATCCCCGTACAGGGCCAGTCCCACCAGCATGCGCGGCCAAACCGGAAGTGGGGGCCGCGCGGAGGTCGAATGAGTGACGTGAAGTTCGAGTGAAGTCCGCGCGGAGGTCGAATGAGTGACGTGAAGTTCGAGTGAAGTCCGCGCGTGACGTTAGCCATCATGACGCTGCGTACGGCGTCGAGACGCTGCGTACGGCATCGAGATACTGCGCACGCCCGTTGAGGCGGTGCGTATGGCATCAAGGTGGGTGCGGGCCGGCAGGCCGTTGCCGCGCGGAATGTTTGAACATGGTCAGTTTTTTTGAGCCCCGTGCGATGTTGGGACCAGCTCCGTACAACTCCATACGGCTCCGGCGACCGAAGTGGGACCTGCCCCACGAGGCCGTACGGCTCAAGCGACCACGTTAGGTCACGCTTGCTGTATGGAGTTGCATGCTCGTGGGACAGACCCTTTACATAGAAACATAGAAACATAGAAAATAGGTGCAGGAGTAGGCTATTTGGCCCTTCGAGCCTGCACCACCATTCAATATGATCTTGACTGATCATCCAACTCAGTATCCTGTACCTGCCTTCTCTCCATACCCTCTGATCCCTTTATCCACAAGGGCCACATCTAACTCCCTCTTAAATATAGCCAATGAACTGGCCTCAACTACCTTCTGTGGCAAGTTTCTGTTTACAAACTTGTAAACTTGTATGTCTTTGGAATGTGGGAGGAAACCGGAGATGCCGGATAAAATATATGCGATCAAGGGAAAAACGTACAAACTCCATAGAGACAGCGCCAGTCAGGATCAAACTCGGGTCTCGGGTGCTGTAAGGCAGCAACTCCACCGCTGCGGCACCGTGCCATGTAACATAATTAAGGGTTTACTTTGGACTTAGCACTTATACTCTTTTAAGTTTCTGATTCTATGTACAGTCTACATTTCTGAAACAAGAAAAGGTATATACATGTGCAGAAAGGAGCTGCAAATACTGGCTTACGCCAAAGATAGACACAAAATGAGTAAATCTGCGGGACAGGCAGCATCTCTGGAGAGAAGGGCAGATGAAATGTGTAGGAAGGAACTTCAGATGCTGGTTTTTGCCGAAGATAGACACAAAATGCTGGAGCAACTCAACGGGACAGGTGGCATCTCTGGAGAGAGGTATATTTATATATTACCAAAGGTATGTAAATGCCTTATCAAAACTTTTCAAGAATTACCTTGCCAGTGAGAACTTTCAAGTGAATTTCTATCTGCTTAGATTCTTTCCATAGTGATTCAAACTACTAGCTATGAAGTTTGCTGCAGATCCCTGACCTCTGGCCAGAAGGCATTTTGCTTTCATGCAGACTGGTTTAAGTTTAGCACTGATTGGAAACACCTTAAAGTCCAGTGAAGTTAAGTCATGTTGAATTTATTGCAGAGACGCAATAATGTTGAGGAACAGCTGCAAGGACAATCTTGATTGCCGCAGCGTCACAGACACATAGATTCAGACAAAATACAAAATATAAATTATACATAATTTATATATTAATTCTGCAAGACACTAAAAAAATGGCTACAAAATCAAGACAATGGTGCAAAACATAATTAAAAAAACAAGTCTATGGCATTGCAAGACAAGGTCTGTGGAGTTCTGTTGCCGAAATAGGATATTAAGATGTTATCCATATATCCATATCCATATCCATATAAACGGGACTGAGGTGGAGCAAGTCTCCAACTACAAATTCCTCGGGGTACACATCTCGGAGGATTTGTCCTGCTCCCTCAACACCTCCAAGCTGATCAAAAAGGCACAGCAGCGCCTTTACTTCCTGAGGAGGCTCAAGAAAGCCCACCTGTCCCCCCAGATCCTGACCAACTTCTACCGCTGTATCATCGAGAGCATCCTGACCACCTGCTTCACGGTATGGTACAGCAGCTGCACTGTTGCGGACAGGAAGGCACTACAACGGGTGGTGAAAACCGCACAGCACATCATCGGTGCCCCGCTCCCTGCCATGGATGCCCTCCACCGAAAACGGTGTCTGAGACGGGCTGGGAAGATCATTAAAGACCCCTCCCACCCCAACCATGGACTGTTTGCCCTCCTCCCATCAGGGAGGCGGTACAGGAGCCTCAGGTCTCGTACCAGAAGGATGAGGAACAGCTTCTACAATTATACCATCACATTGCTGAACTCGGAGTCCCGCCGATAGATTTCTCCGGTCCCTCCGTCCCCATTGTTTAATTATTCTGTATTTTTGATTATTCTGTATCTTCTTTTTTTTAAATTTCTATATGCACTACTACTACGGACTGACGCAAAACTGCATTTCGTTGTACCCATACTCAGTATTTGTGCAATGACATTAAAGTTGAATTGAATTGAATTGAATTGAATTGAATTATCTTAACTTTTGTATCTGCCTCCACTGGGAGTATTTTCCAGGCATCTATTCATTTTTCTCTCTTTGCACTCTTTCCAAAGCCTCATCATCCTTCTTATGTAATTTTTCACAGGATGAGAATTGAGGAATATAGACCTAGTGGAGTTTAAATTGGCATTGTGGTCAGTACAGGCATCGTGGGTCAAAAGCATCATGTTCAATGCCTTATACAGAAAATTTGCCAGATAGACATAAAACGGGGACAGAGCATTATGTTGGATAAAGATTCTGATTAGATTTAAAAATAGCATTATAACAAATTGTAACATCAAACTAAGGAGAAACGTCAAGGAAACAGAATCAATATTTGAAATCTTGAAATCAATGGACTTGATGTTGACACCAACTATAATCTTGTCAGATTTATGTGAAAATAATATTGACAGAATATAGCTGGATATTTGCAATACAATTTAGACTATTCTGGCAGTTCATGATTTCAGGAAGGTTAAAACTTCAAAAGTTAGGTGCTGATTGAAGGCAATGTTTCTGAGAAATGTCACTAGAGTTTTCACAGAAAACTGGACAATCTGTGAATGCAATATCCAAAAAACTGATAAGAATCCTGTAGTTCTATAAAACCCAGAGATGAATAATAGATTTTGGGATGATAATGGAATCAAGAGATGTTAGGCAAGAATGTGAGGTAAAAAATCGGCCATGACACTATTAAATAGGCAGAGCATATATGAGGGATGAAATAGCCGGGTTTTGCATCCTTGTGTTCTTAACTTTATCCTTTGCTGCACAAAATATACCAACGTTTCCACTTAGTGTTTTGTTCTGACCAGGCAGTTATTGAATAATATGATGATGCATAAATGGAGGTGGTGGGGAAGAAATTATTTGCATAACCATATGTCTCATTTCCCTATCATAACTTTCTAAAGTGCTTTGCAGCCAATAAGGTACACACACTTATTGTAGGACCATTTCAGCAAAACGGTGCAGAGGAAACTCTTATAAAAGCAGACTGAAAATCGTTAGGTAACATATTTTTTTCAACTCATATCGGGCAAGGGGTAAGTGCTAGAATAGATACCAAGATGCCTCACTTGCAAATTTTTTGATTAGTCCAAAGAGATATTTTTTTCTTGAGCCAAGATAGCAAAGATGCAACGATGGTGCAAATCACCTACTGACCCAAACTGGCATTTTCAATAGTATCTTAAAAAATGTAATAAAGAAAACCCAATAATATTAGTGCATAGAACATAGAACATAGAACAGTTCAACAAAGAATCGGGACCAGCTCACAACCATGAAACCAAGATAAACTAATCTCATCTGCCTGTATCTGATCCATATCATATAACCATATAATATCCTTCCATTCCCTGCATATTCATGTGCCCATCTAAGAGCCTCTTAAAAGCCACTATTGTATCTTCATGCTACTGCAGTACCTTTTCAGCGTGGGAATTGCAATTAAAACTTCAATTTTTGGATGGATGATGGAGCACTAATTCTCAGAGACAACTTGGAACCTTCAGACTCAGATGTAAGAGCAATGAAAATATCTGAGGGGTATTGAGTTAGTGCACCAAGTTCCTCTGTCATGCCATCCGTCATGTAGGACTAGGTAGCACAGTGGCACAGTTAGGAGATCTGCTGGCTTACAGGTCCAGAAACCTGGATTTGATTCTGACCTCTGGTGCTGCCTGTGTGGAGTTTGCACATTTTCCAAGTTTCCCCCTGGGTTGCCTGGTTTCCTCCACTTCCCAAAGATGTGTGTGTTGTAAATTAATTGGCTGCTGTAAATTCCCTTTAATGTGTAAGTGAGTGGTACAATCTGAGAGGGGATTTAGGGAACAAAGGGAAAATAAAACGGGATTAGTGAGAGGTTGAATGTTTAAATAGGTGTTTGATAGCCAGCGCAGAATAGGTGGGCCGAAGGGCCTGTTTTTAGCCTGTTTGACATTAATGTCTAAGTGTACAAATGTGCCAAGTACACAATACGAAGAGGCTATTCAGCCCAGTGTGATCATGCCTGATCTTTCAACCGACTCGTCACATATCCAGAACCTTTTTTCTTCCTGTAATTGCATCGCCTCTCTCTCTGTCCCTCGCCCACCCTAGTCGTTGTAGTAGTTTCACTGGCGTCCTGGTGAGTTTCGTTGTCTGCAACTCATTTTCACCTAGCCCACAGCTAACAATGGACTGCTTCCTGGATCATCGTTACTTTTTTGCATATCTTTCTTTTCTTTGTTCTATATCTCTATACCTCTCGATATCACCATCTATATATATCTCTCGTTTCCCTTTCCCCTGTCTCTCAGTCTGAAGAAGGATCTCGACCCGAAACATCGCCCATTCCTTCTTTCCAGGGAAGCTGCCTCTCCCGCTGAGTTACTCCAGCATTTAGTTGTCTATCTTAGCTGAAAGACCTGTTATATGTCCAAGTAGCTAATGCATTTTCAAAATAATACTACTGAAAATGCCACCACCACTTTTGAAGTTAGTTAATTCTTGATCTTAGCAATGTTCTGAGTTTAACAAAAATGTGCTCAACTACCCCTGTAGATCTTCTGTCAATTCGCATAAATATGTGCTTGCTCAATACTGACCCTTCTGCCAGTACACACAGTTGCTCATTATTTAATTGATCAAAACACATCATAATGATGATGTATGACCATTGTATATAAATAGTGAATGAGTTAGCTTTACATAATTTTCTTCACAATGCGAATAAAAGTTATCTCTCGATGCTGACTCTCCAAATTAACAGAGGTTGTACTTGGGATTTGATGGGGGGGGGGAGGTGGACCATGGTGAAGGAGCAGTTGGACCAAATGGCCTATTTCTGCACTGTAAATGTTTTGCAGTTCTTCAGTACATACACACTAACAACATCAACACTCTACTAAAATGGTGGCAAAGGATGGTCACATCCATTGTTTAAACGTGGATCTTATCTCCTTCTGTTAAGACATTAATAACTAGCAGAGCAGGCAGGAGAGGGCAAATGGCCTCCTCTTGCCTTTATTTCTTACTAGACTAAGTGCAGACTGTTGGGTCTGCTCCCCCAATGCAATATTCTACCACTCACCCAGGTGGTGGGTGGGGGGTGGGGAGGGGAGTGGGGGATGGGGGATGTGGGAGTGTGTGGGAGGGGGTGTCTGGGGGGAGGGGGTTGTGTGCGGGAAGGGGGTTGTGTGGGGAAGGGGGGTTGTGTGTGGGAGGGGTGTGTGTGGGGGAGGAAGGGTGTGGGAAGGGGGGTGTGGGGGGTGTGTGGAAGGATGGTCGCCGCAGAAGCAGTTTGCACACTCTGCTCACCCTGCACTCTGCTCACCTCGCACCATCAGCCTTTGGCCTCACTCAGTGGCTCCCGGTCCGGCTCCGGCTTCACTCAACGTTTCCCGGTTCCACTCAGGAGCTCCCGGTTCGTTGTGAATGTCGCCTCAGTAGCAGCCCACATGCCGCTCACTTCCCGCACGCTGCTCTCTCCCCGCACGCTGCTCACTCCCCACTCTTTGATCACTCCTCGCATGCCGCTCACTCCCCGCATGCTGCTCATTCCCTGCACACTGCTCAACACACTCTGCTCACTCCGCTCCTTCAGCTTTATTCTCCTTGCCGCTGGTGATTGACAGCGTGTGCCGGAAGGGGTGTTTTTTTACGATTTTTAAACCTTCATCACTTTTGTCCTATTCCACCGATCGGAACAAAACTTATTGCAGTTGCAACGCAGGCGAATGGCGAGTAAGGTGGTAAAAAAATCGTAGCGCTATTGGGTATCATTATTGCGCAAATTTTTAAAAAAACGCAAACCGGAAGAGGACAAGAGAGTTTTATAAATATAATATATATCCATGTGTTCGTTTTCAACCCAGGTCGCAAGTACGTGGGGGGCAGTAGGATTATTTGGCCAGTATAAATTGCCATTGGTGTGTATTTGGAGGATAATCTGGGAGGAACTGCTGGGATATGTGAAGAAATGGGATTGATGGAAATGGGGGTGCATGATGGTCGGTGTGAACTCAGTGGGCTGAAGGACCTGCTATCTTGCTGAATGCCCCTATTGCTCTCACGTGCAAATGATTATATAATGTTTACTTACCAGAAGTGACAATGGTCAAATTTCTTCACAGAGGTATTATCCAAATTATGCATATTACAAAGGATCTATGTCCTTGATGCAAAGTTGGGTTAGCACAAGTTGACCCTCCTTGCCCATTCACCTCCACTTCGCAGCCCTGGCAATGACAAAAGTCTAATCAGGTCAAAGGTTAAAGATCAATGACCAGTTATTGCATGGATACATGGTATAGATTGGAACCTTCATTTGTACAGTCTTGGGTATTACCCTCTCTGTGAAAGGTCCTCGACTTGGTGGTCTTTGGTTACAGTTGGTTAATTTCCCCTTAAAGGGCCTTTTCACGGGGCGAGTTGACGCAAGATGTCACCAGAGTGAAGAGGTCGTGGTCCAGCACGAGTCTCGCACGATATAACGGCAGTAGATAAAGAGTTCCCACGGTACTCGGCATTTATGTTATTCATGCGAGTGACTTGGCCGTTTCCCGAGCTGTCGCGTTAAATCTTGAATGAACATCGTGAACTACACGTGACACAAATGATGTAACTTTTTTTTTCACACACTATATATATCCTCCCTTGGTTGAATCGGCTCATTTGGAGACATGCCTTTACGAAATAATTTCGAGTACAGGATGTTGGTTGACACTGTAATGAGAAAAGCACTGGAACCAGGGTTGCGCATAGCAATCACCCTCCGCTACTTGGCCTCAGGCGATTCTTATACTGCGACTTTTTTTACTTTGCAGCTGCAGGGCAGACAGACAGACTTATAAGAGAAGTTTAAGTTAACTGCAAACACAGCACTTTTACATCAATAGCAATGTATGTTTTTAAATCTTGGATAACATTAAATGGTTCTCCTCTTGATGAACTTATATATCGTTATATAAACTCACATGAGCACTCGGGAAACTCGGCAGCCTTCGTCTCCAGCAGGTTCCTTTTTCTCTCCCTGTTTCTATAATCCTCTCTGGATTTATCGTACAGAATCTCGTTAAATTGGAACCATTCTACAAGTTCCCCCTCTTGTTCCCTGGTGAAGTTATATGACTTTACCTTCTGCCATCTTCCCTTTACGTCTGTAGAGGCTATTCCTACAACGGCTACTGGGGAGGCAATCTGAATTGCACCTTGCTCACCCTCTCCCTGCTCCAAGGAGCCCACAGGCAGTGTTATCTGTGGCATCTCCTGTTGCCTCTCCACCTGTCTCTCTTGCTGCGTCTCCTCCTCATTCTCCTGCATGGCAAAAACATCTCTGACCCGCTTTACCCCCTTCCTTTGAGATTTTCTGGGAGCCATCTCTGCAAGTGTTCCTGTTAAAAAGATTATCCAACAATGACAATTAGGTGGGACGTCCTCGAAGGACACATGTTCCCATGTGTCCTTTTGAGACCACCTTTTTTAGTCACCCTCTGTCCCCTCTGTCCAGCTTCCGGGTTTACCGTTCGCAGGAGTTCCCACGCGCTATATCTCTAAAATCTGAAGTTATGTAATGTCTAAAGGAACTGCAGACGCTGGTTAATGCTGGTTAATATGCACAGAAGGACACAAAATGTTGGTGTAACTCAGCAGGTAAGTCAGATCTGGGAAGAAAAGCATAAAAAGCTGGAGTAAGTCAGCGGGTCAGGCATCATCTCTGGAGAAAAAGAATAGGTGACGATTCGAATCGGAGCCCTTCTTCAGACATCCTAATCGGAATTGAGTCTGAAGATGTGTCTCGTCCCGAAACATCAGCTTTTTTTCTCCAGAGATGCTGCTTGACTCGCTGAGTTACTCCAGCTTTTTGTGTCTGTCTTCGGTTTAAACCAGCATGTGCAGTTCACTCCTTACACGGGTCTCTGCACAACATTGATTGGTAGCGTTCCGGACCCCTGGACCCGAGGACTCCGACCTGTATCTCTCAAAGAAGTACATGTGAAAAATATCTCACGGACCATAAAAATGCGTAACCTTTCAGTAAAGTCCCTTTTAAAGTCCCTTTTAAAGATTATAGTTATTTTCTTGAATCTCATTAACATAACTCATGAATAAGTTGATGTCCATATGCGGATGTAAATCTTTATTTTTATTTATTTTTTAAATTCAATCCCACTGAAGATAATTTGTAATCACCTTCTGTCCCCTCTGTCCAGCTTCCGGGTTCACCGTTCGCAGGAGTTCCCACGGTACCCGCAAGAGTTATTACGGATATCGCACGGATATCGCACTGGCCACTACGTTCATATAATGTTGCAATACTCAACCACAAGTGTACAAGTCACTCTTGGAGAAATTCAAATTTTATTGAATTTTCTCCCGAGTGACCAAGTTACACGATGACCTGCCGTTAGCGCTACGGTGGTCCACGGTGGTCCACGAATGCCGCACTGTTATCGCACGAGGTTCCCACGATGTTGAACTCTGGTTAACTCTTGCGTCAAGTCGCCCCGTGTAAAGGTGCCATTATACTTTGAAACTCAAACAGACTGTTTCAGTCAGCTGAGGCATTACCTGCAATTGACTAAGTGCCAAGTCCGACATGCTTGAGTAAACAGCTATTTACCTAATGTCACTATTGTGACAAATGTTTCATGAATAGCTTATTCCAGGAGAAAACCCATCCTACTGACTCCCAAGAGGCAGTTTCAAGCAGTGACTTATAAAACTCTTCATGTAAATTGAATGATTTCTATTTCTAAGATTTCCTGATTAAACTTTTGGTTTACACAAGATCTTGTTGTGTGTAATAGAACACTAAAAATGAAACAATGAATAAATTATGCAGATTATAAAATGCATCATGATATTTTTCACTCGATCTTGTGTTGCATAAAAAAAAAAATGTACAAATGCCGATGAGTCTGAATGAATTTTTTTGAATAAAAATACCCTCCATTCTAAAAAAATGGGTATTTTATAACTTTATATCTTAAATTAGGAATGTGTACAAGTGCCTGAGTCATGATGAATCTCTTTGATCAGAAATATTCCATTCTAAACAAAAGGTGATTATTTTATATCTTCATATCTTAAATTAGGAATTTACTGTAGAGATATCTAAAAAGAGTTAACGTATCAATGTTTGTAATCAATGCCAAACTTGGAGGTGAGGGGGATACCAGTTGACTGCAACATGGTAGTTAAAGGCTAACATGCTTATTTAAGAAATGCAGCACGGAAACAGGCCCTTCAGCCCACCAAGTCCATGCCAACCAATGATCACCCATTCACACTAGTTCTGTTATCCCTTATCCCTTATCCCAATAACCCTTTCTGGCTTAGGCCCTCCCTTCACCACCTCCAGTTTAAATTCCATTTGGAATATTTTGGAGGACCAAGAAACCAAGAAACCAAGAATCCCACTTTCTTATCCATTCCCAAGACAATACAGGCAATTTACTGCGGTCAATTAACGTACAAATCTGTACATCTTTAGGATATAGGAGGACAGCGGAGCAAACTTATATGGTCACAGAGCGGTCATGCCATAATTTTAGCAATAGCTCAAGGCTGATGGATTCAGTAATTTGAACCAAATCACATTAAACCATTTGTTCCTGGTTAAGCAATGCCTTGATTGTAAAAATCACAACAATATTTTCAAATCCTTCTGCAGTCCCATTCCTCCTCCTCTCCGCAACCACCTCCAACCCTTTGACGTCTTTATTTTCCTCCAATTTTCCTCTCATACGCAGCCCTGAATGGCTCCACTCTGGCAACTTCCACCACTTGCTCTGCAATTCCCTCACAATATCTCTCTCCCTCTTTACGTCTCTCTCCTCCTTCAAATCACTTCTTATTATCTAACCCTTGAGTCACCAGCCTAAGTATATTTGTATATAACATTGTGTTTTGTTTGTTTGGTAACAATCCAGAGAAACCTAGTCTCTTAAAGGTGCTATATCAATATAAATTGTCATTAGGGGAGATTTGTTGAGGACTGCTGAGTTTATTCTTTTGTCTATAGATTGTTAGGAATGCATAACATGATAACTATTCCAGTATCCAATTTTGAAACAATTATGATTTCTTAAATACTTTCATCATGATACTGCTGAAAATACCTTGTTCCTATCAGTATTCTGAAATGGAAATGTACAGAAAACTGAAAATTCTCGTAACTGGACATCTTGTGCGAAAAACATTGCAAAATAGCCAACAGCTTATCAAATACTTTTCACTGTGCATTTCCACTCTGCTGAGTGGCATGGGCTGAATTTGGTTCCTGAAGACCCTAAAGTTACAGCTATAAGCCATAAATTTACAGACCAGTCCAACAGAAAGAGATGAGAGTTGACTTTCAAGGCACAGGCACCGAATACTGAGAGGATCAAAAACCTTTTTTTTAATAAGGTAGATTTGGTTTGGTGATTACCCTCAAGTTACATGCAGTTTTCCTGCTTTATTTGAGTGGAAAGGTCGAAGACACCAATCTATGAATTTTAAAATAATCTATCTTCAATATCACTAGATTCTACGACCACTAACCTTTTCCTGTAAGGTAATTAAGTTGAAATTTATTTTGGCAGCAATTTTAAATTGACCATAACAGATATTATTTTAAACAAATTTTCATGTACTCTTTTCAAAACAATAATTATTATCTCCCTCAAAGTCAGAGCTTACACTCTTCAGAACTTTACAATGAACAGATCTAGTGCTTATTCCAGGTCTGGAATTTTCTGTTAGGAGCAAAAGAACCAAACTTGTATGGTGGGCTTTTCTGACGTATTCCCATGTGAACACTAAAGGGCCTGTCCCACTTGTGTGTCATTTGCGCGTCATTTACGCGACAGGCCAGTAGTGACTGACGCGAGACTGTTGTGCGTAAATCGTCTAGCAGTACGACAGTCATGCGTCAAGTGCTCTTGAGGGCCCTGCTTCTTTTGGGAGCCATTTGCGATGTCGTTTGTACTTAGTCCAATCTCCGTGGCAAGGATTTTCCCAGTGAAAAAATTTCAAAACTACACGCGCTTTATATCTGGTTGGTCACGTGGTGCGGGGCTCAAATGACGCACAAATGGCGTATGGGCGGCGAGCAGCGATGCATGGTTACGGACGTTGACGCACGGTGCCGCATAATAAATTAGCATAGGCAATGTTCGTGCATTACCGTGCGTAACTATGCATCACCACACGTTATATATACACCGTCAGTACGTCAGTGTACACCATCTGTACGTCAGCGTGCGCAAGGGATACGTCATGCAGGTGGTGCGCGAGGTTTATGAGCATTCCAAAATCCTGGGGCACCGCGCATTACCGCGCATCACTGCATACGCAACCACGCCTCACCACACGCCATGTTCGCGTCACGACGCGCCAACCAATTTTTAGGATAACATAGAAGAAGGTCTCTTGGGGGTAGGACAAAGCAAGGCAAGGAACAGGTGGTTACAGATCAGGGAGGGTTGATTGTCAGATGGGTGGACAGAACCAGAGATGAAAGGCTGTGAGATAAGGAGAGAATAAGTGTGAATCATGAGGCCAGAGGAAGGGATGTACGTGAAAGGGGACAGGAGGAGGGGAAGGGAAAAGGAAGATGAGATGGTGGTAGAAATGGGTGCACATTGTCATGTGTCCCTGATAGGACAATGAAATTCTTGCTTTGCTTTAGCGGCGGCGTGCGTTGCAGCTGCGGCTCGCCTGCAGTCCGTTTGTCTTTTCTGTTTTTTGTTTTCTTTTGTCCCATTTTTACAGTTTATTTCGGTTTATTTAGTTGTGTATGTGTGGGGGGGGTGGGTGTAACATGTTTTTTGACTCTTCCTTCGGGGGGGGATGTGACCTTTCTTGCCGTATCCCCCGTCTCCGTGTCCGTCTGCGCTGAGGCCTATCGCGGAGCTGGCGGCCTCCAACTGGGACCGACCTCGAGGCTCTGGAGGCAGAGCCAGGACTTACCAATGCGAGGCTGGCCGACTTCGGGGCTGTGGTTGCGGTGCGACCCAACTTCCGACCCGACTTTGGAGCCTCGGAGGCTCGGCCGCGGGCCAGTGGACGACATCATCGGGAGCTCGAGTTCTGTTTTCCGGAGCTCCCGCAACTACAGCTGCGTCCGCTGGACTGGAGGACGGCAGCTTCGGCAGCTTCGACCACCCCGGGCCGCAGAGTTTGAACCGGCCCGTTTGTGGAGCACGGATTCAGCCGCGGGACTTACCTACCATCACCCGGCAGGGTCACAACATCGGAGGCTTGGATTGCCTCAGCACAGAGGGAGAGCAAGGAGGGAAGAGACAATGACTTTGGGACTTAAACTGTGTTGAGTGTTTGTTATTTATTCTATGTTATGACTGCAGGCTAAACCATTTTGTTGCACTGAAAAGTGCAATGGCAATAAATTGAATCAAATCAAATAAAAAAAAATCGTCCAGGTGGGGAAAAGGGGAGAGAGAGGGGAAGAAAAAAAGAATGGTGGCTGGGTTTGTTGATTAGTTATCTAAAATTGGAGATTTCAATATTCCTACCATTGGGTTTTAATCTACCCAAGCAGAATATGTGGTGCTGTTCCTCCAGTTTGTATGTGGACTCACTCTGGTAATAGCAGAAAGATCAGTATTGGAATGGGAAGGGCTACAATGTTTTTTGAGCTGCAGAAACCAAGTTGCTGAGTATATTAGATAGGGACTGATAAATTTGCAGATCTTGAGGAAATCAAGGGATATGTGATCAGTGCAGGAAAGTGGTTATGAGTTGAAAGATCAACCATGATCTTAGTGAATAACAGAGTTGGCATGAGGGACTGAACTGACTCATTCTGATTCTATGTCATATGTTCTTAGATTCCCATTCTGATCAGCACTTTAGAAACACAGGGAAATGCTGATCCTCTTGTTTGAGCATAGGATGTTTGATGGGATAGCATTGCAGACAATAATTCAATATCCAGGAGAAGGGAAAATGGTTTCATGAGAAGCATCATGCATTCATCCTACAACAAGGGTCATTTTCTCCCTTTCTTCACATACTACTGTTTTAAAAAGAGCAAAGCATATCAATAAAGTTAAGGTATCCTCCCTAATCACAGCATTGATGGCTTAAACTACTGTGCCATTAATTTATTGCTGTTGAAAAATGGGATGAAAAGTAGTCAAACACTATGAAGCTAGGACAGCGGCATCCATGTCCTAAGATTTATTTTTTTCTTTATAAATCTCATATGTGCAGGTATATAATTGTGTAATAACATTATTATTGAGTGTTCAACATTGTTGTGATAATGTTGTCAACATGATGTCCTCTGCATTCATAGCTTTGCTAGCAGAAGTTTGAATAAGCTCAAACATCAAAGAAAAACATTATACCTCAAATGGAAGTGTTCTTAATAACCTCTGCAAATGATTGCAACCATTGGATGGGCATTGAAATGATGCCGAATAAAGTGGTAGTGAGTCTCCTAGAGGCAGCATGCTGTAAAGGTTGTAACTTTGTTTTCTCCCTTAACTTTTAACTTCTTGCTCACCACTCTTTCAATGTTACTTGTTATTACTTGACTTCAAGGCACGATCTAACCTTTCTTAAAGTGTTGATAACACTTTTATATGCTTCAATCATGTAAAGGATGGAGACAAGAGGGAAAAGAGCTTCTCCAAGGAAGGAGGGTGGGGAAGGCGCAGCTTCTGAATCTGGTATCTTAGAAGCAATATCGAAAATGAACAATGAAATGAAAAATGAAATCATAACAAGATTTTGCAGTTTGGAAGAAATTATGAAAGGAATTTCGAGCAAATTGAAGGAAGTTCAAAACAATTGATTATGTTACAAGATGAATCTCGTAAACAGATGGAACAAATTGATAACTTGCGAACCTTGGACCAGGAAAGAGATTTGAAGATTGAAAAACTGGAAGGGAAAATGAATGAAAATACTCGGGAACTCCAAGGATCTGGAAAACAGAAGCAGTCGACTTAATTTGCGAATTGTTGGTTTGCCTGAAGGTCAAGAAGGTCACGAATGCAAGGAGCATTCGTAATAAGGTGGATGAGTTAAATGTGCAGATAGTTATTAATGAATATGATATGGTTGGGATCACGGAGACATGGCTCCAGGGTGACCAAGGCTGGGAGCTGAACATCCAGGGATATTCAATATTCTGGAGGGATAGACGGAAAGGAAAAGGAGGTGGGGTAGCGTTGCCGGTTAGAGAGGAGATTAACGCAATAGAAAGGAAGGACATTAGCTTGGAGGATATGGGATCGATATGGGTAGAGCTGCGAAACACTCAGGGGCAGAAAACACTAGTGGGAGTTGTGTGCAGGCCACCTAACAGTAGTAGTGGAGTTGGGGATGGCATCAAACAGGAAATTAGAAATGCGTGCAACAAAGGTAAAACAGTTATAATGGGTGACTTCAATCTACATATAGATTGGGTGAATCAAATTGGCAAGGGTGCTGAGGAAGAGGATTTCTTGGAATGTATGCGGGATAGTTTTCTAAACCAACATGTAAAGGAACCAACGAGAGTACAGGCTATTCTAGATTGGGTATTGAGTAATGAGGAAGGGTTAGTTAGCAGTCTTGTTGTGCGTCGCCCCTTGGGCAAGAGTGACCATAATATGGTTGAGTTCTTCATTAGGATGGAGAGTAACATTATTAATTCAGAAACAAGGGTCCTGAATTTAAAGAAAGGTGACTTTGAGGATATGAGACGTGAATTGGCCAAGATAGACTGGCAATAGATTCTTAAAGGGTTGACGGTGGATATGCAATGGAAGGCATTTAAAGACTGCATAGATGAACTACAACAATTGTTCATCCCAGTTTGGCAAAATAATTAATCAGGGAAGGTAGTGCATCCGTGGATAACAAGGGAAATCAGGGATAGTATCAAAACAAAAGATGAAGCATACAAATTAGCCAGAAAAAGCAGCCTACCAGGGGACTGGGAGAAATTCAGTGGTCAACAAAGGAGGGCAAAGGGCTTAATTAGGAAAGGGAAAATAGATTATGAAAGGAAACTGGCAGGGAACATAAAAAATGACTGCAAAAGTTTTTATAGATATGTGAAGAGGAAAAGATTAGTTAAAACAAATGTTAAAACAAATCCTTGCAGTCAGAAACAGGCAAATTGATAATGGGGAACAAGGACATGGCAGAACAATTGAATAACTACTTTGGTTCTGTCTTCACTAAGGAAGACATAAATAATCTGCTGGAAATAGCAAGGGAACAGGGGTCAAATGAGATGGAGGAACTGAGTGAAATCCAGGTTAGCCGGGAAGTGGTGTTAGGTAAATTGAATGGATTAAAGGCCGATAAATCCCCAGGGCCAGATAAGTTGCATCCCAGAGTACTTAAGGAAGTAGCCCCAGAAATAGTGGATGCATTAGTGATAATTTTTCAAAACTCTTTAGATTCTGGAGTAGTTCCTGAGGATTGGAGGGTAGCTAATGTAACTCCACTTTTTAAAAAGGGAGGGAGAGAGAAAACGGGGAATTACAGACCAGTTAGTCTAACATCGGTAGTGGGGAAAATGCTGGAGTCAGTTATTAAAAATGGAATAGCAGCACATTTGGAAAGTGGTGAAATCATTGGACAAAGTCAGCATGGATTTATGAAAGGTAAATCAGGTCTGACGAATCTTATAGAATTTTTCGAGGATGGAACTAGTAGAGTGGATAAGGGAGAACCAATGGATGAGTTATATCTGGACTTTCAGAAGGCTTTCGACAAGGTCCCACATAAGAGATTAGTATGCAAACTTAAAGCACACGGTATTGGGGGTTTATTATTGATGTGGATAGAGGACTGGCTGGCAGACAGGAAGCAAAGAGTAGGAGTAAACGGGTCCTTTTCAGAATGGCAGGCAGTGACTAGTGGGATACCGCAAGGCTCAGTGCTGGGATCCCAGCTATTTACAATATATATTAATGATCTGGATGAGGGAATTGAATGCAACATCTCCAAGTTTGCGGATGACATGAAGCTGGGGGGCAGTTTTAGCTGTGAGGAGGATGCTAGGAGTCTGCAAAGTGACTTGGATAGGTTGGGTGAGTGGGCAAATGCATGGCAGATGCAGTATAATGTGGATAAATCTGAGGTTATCCACTTTGGTGGCAAAAACAGGAAAGTAGACAATTATCTGAATGGTGGCCGATTAGGAAAAGGGGAGATGCAACGAGACCTGGGTGTCATGGTACACCAGTCATTGAAAGTAGGCATGCAGGTGCAGCAGGCAGTGAAGAAAGCGAATGGTATGTTAGCATTCATAGCAAAAGGATTTGAGTATAGGAGCAGGGAGGTTCTACTGCAGTTGTACAGGGTCTTGGTGAGACCACACCTGGAGTATTGCGTACAGTTTTGGTCTCCTAATCTGAGGAAAGAAATTCTTGCCATAGAGGCAGTACAGAGAAAGTTCACCAGACTGATTCCTGGGATGGCAGGACTTTCATATGAAGAAAGACTGGATATACTCGGCTTGTACTCGCTAGAATTTAGAAGATTGAGGGGGGATCTTATAGAAACTTACAAAATTCTTAAGGGGTTGAACAGGCTAGATGCAGGAAGATGTTGGGGAAGTCAAGTACAAGGGGTCACAGTTTAAGGATAAGAGGGAAGTATTTTATGACCGAGATGAGAAAATCATTTTTTACACAGAGAGTGGTGAATCTGTGGAATTCTCTGCCACAGAAGGATGTTGAGGCCAGTTCATTGGCTATATTTAAGAGGGAGTTAAAGGGCTTTCTCACTGTGCGACCTGAAGCAAGACTTAACAAGATTTAACATCGTGGAACCTTCTGCGAGAGCAGTACGGCATTCGTGGACCACCGAGGACCTCCGTGGCGCTAACGGCAGGTAGTCGTGTGACTTGGTAAGGTCGGGAGAAAATTCAAACATTTTTGAATTTCTCCAAGAGTGCCTAGAGCACTTTTTGGTGAGCGTTGCAACATTGTATGAATGCAGTGGCCCGTGCGATATCCGTAATAACTCTTGCGGGTACCGTGGGAACTCCTGCGAATGGTGAGTAACTGAGCAGTTTGATTGTCAGTGCTTGTTTTACCTCATTGTTAAATAAATATATTTTTTACTATCAGATTGATGTCTGCAATTCTTCATTAACACATCACTACAAGATGAATGTCTCTAATGTTATAATCCCTCTCATGCTGAAACACAAAATAGTTGAAGGGAGGTGAAATAATCACATTTTCATTCTTTTTCATTTTTGAGTGTTCAGGTACCTCACTTGCTGAGCTATTTTACTCCAGCAGTTTGTGTCTCTTTTTGTCTAAAGCAGTTTCTAAGACTGGAGGAACTCCGCGGGCCAGGCAGCAGCTACGGAGGGAAATGGACATGCGACCCTTTCTTCAGGCTGCCTTATCTCTCCCCCCCCCCCCTCCCCCCAACTCCCACCCCCACACACAAATGCTGGAGAAACTCAGCGGGTGCAGCAGCATCTATGGAACGAAAGAAATAGGCAACGTTTCGGCCCAAAAGTTGCCTATTTCTTGTGCATGTGTCGGAAGGAACAGCAGATGCCGGTTTAAAGAGAATGCTGGAATAACTCGACAGCAGGCAGCATCTCTGGGGAGAAGGAATGGGTGACATTTCGGGTTGAGACCCTTCTGATGTGCTGCTTGGCCCGCTGAGCTACATGTTGTGTCTATCTTCGTTTTAATCCAGCATCTGCAGTTCCTTCCTGGCCGAACCCGATTGAAAGATGAGAGGCTGGGCGATAAAGCACTGGGTCTGACAAGGATCAGGCTTCAGTAAGCAAAGTAAAGAGAGGTGGCAACGTTATGGAAATGAAGCGGGTAATCCGAGTGATGGCGCGACGGTATCCTCTAATCATAATGTGTCGGAAAGAACTGTAGATGTTGGTTTGCGCCGATGATAGACACAGTAATACTGGAGACAGACATAACATCATGGATCTGGATAAAAGGAATGGGTGACGTTTCGGGACGAGACTCTGAAGAAGGGTCTCTAACCGAAACGTCACACATTCCTTCTCTCCAGAGATGCTGCCCGTCCCGCTGTGTTACTCCAGCATTTCGTGTCTATCTTCCGTATGCTCTGTGATGGTCATCTCGGAGTCAAGTGGCAACTCTGGTCTGTAGACACGAGGAACTGCAGATGGAGGAATCACGAGCAAAACACAGAGCGTTGGACGAGTCTGACCCTTTGAGTTCCTCCATCACTTTGTGTTGAAGTCAGGTCTGGACATTGCTTGGCTCAGTCTCAGGCGCCGGCTAACTAGGAACGTTGCCTATTTCCTTCGTTCCATAGATGCTGCTGCACCCGCTGAGTTTCTCCAGCATTATTGTGTACCTTCGATTTTCCAGCATCTGCAGTTCCTTCTTAAACACAAATGCACCGAGTTCCTCCAGCACTTCGTGTTTTGCTCAGTATTCCAGCATCCGCTGTCTCCCGCGTCTCCAATAAAACAAAACTACTGTCAAAAGGGTGAAGAATAGGGGCAGAGATAGATACATTCCTGATTAGTGCGGCTGTCAGGAGATTATGGGGAGAAGGCAAGAGAATGTGGTTGAGAGGGAGTGCCCATCTGTTACTATTAATTGGACAGTTCGGTCTGTGAAACGCAACACGCCAGCCCCGACATCCAGCCCGGTGGTCAGTCCTTTGAAGATAGACACCAGTTGCTTGGAGCAACTCAGCGGGACAGGCAGCATCTCTGGAGAGAAGGAACGGGTGGCGTTTCGGGTCGAGAGCCTTCTTCAGACTGAAAGTTTCACCTCTCAGTAGAAAATAAAAGAAGACAATCATCACGGTCAATGTGAGACACAGTCTTTATTCCTATTTGACAAAATAAAAAGACGACTTCTTGCACATATTGAGAGAAGGTGCATCACACCAAACAACATTTGTCTAAAAAAAAACAGATTATTCTTCAGCTCATTAAAGAGCTCGAGTGAAAAAAACCAATATAGTGTGTGAAAAAAAGTAACATCATTTGTGCCACGTGATTAACAACACTACAGTCCACGATGTTCATTCAAGATTAACGGTAAAGATCGGGAGACGGACAAGTCACTCGCACAAATAACAGAAATGCCGAGTACCGTGGGAACTCTTTATCGTGGGAACTCTTTATCGTGCGGAACTCATGCTGGACCACGACCACTTCACTCGGGTGACATCTTGCTTCAGGTCGCACCGTGAGAACTGGCCATTAGATGTGGCCCTTGTGGCTAAAGGGATCAGGGGGTATGGAGAGAAGGCAGGTATGGGATACTGAGTTGGATGATCAGCCATGATCATATTGAATGGCGGTGCAGGCTCGAAGGGCCGAATGGCCTACTCCTGTACCTATTTTCTATGTTTCTATGTAAGAAGGGGATAATGTTATAAAATATGCCTCTAAAATCATAAAGGAGACGTTCAACACTGAGCACTTTGAAAATCTTCCAATTTTGGATAACGCACACAGGATCGGGAAGAAATCTGGTCTCCTAGATAAACCGAGACATTTGATCGTTCGATTTCACTTCTTGCAGATGAAGGAGAATATCCTCCAAGCAGCAAAAAAGTTGGGCATGGTTGAATATGAAGGATGCAAGTTTTGGTTTGTTCTTGATTACAGCCGTGAGCTTTTGGAATTGAGAAATTCTTTTCATAATGTAATGTCTGAGTTGTTTAAGAAATAGTTGCGCCCCGCCTTGCTTTGTCCAGCTAGACTGCGTATACGACTCTTTAATGGTAACAACCAATTTTTTAATCTATCCTCAAGACGCTTCCAGCTTTCTGGAGGCTTATGGGGGTGAAGCCGCGACGGGGAGCTACTGATAGTTGATTAAGTTACATTTGGAGATTTCTTGTTCCTATTTTAACAATATATCGCTTTGTAAATGATTAAGAATTTAATTTAATGAGTTGTTCTTTAATTACTTTTTAGAATTTTAGTATGATGGTATCAAACAACAACTTTTACCTTCTCTAAGATACTGTTAATTTAATGGCATGGTATTATATATTAACTTTTAAGATCTTTGTTAACTTTTCTATTTTTAAAATGTCCATCGAAGGAATTTTTTCCCCCTGTCTTTAGACTAACAATGTGAAGTAGTTCTTGTTTTTCATATTTTGACCTTGGATAAATAACAGATTACATGCACTTTTTACCATAAAATTAATTTTGTTTTGGCTATTGACTGGTAAATATGCCTTCTTTTTACGTTGGGTGTTGTCATTAGGAGAGATTGGGGTAGGGAAGGAATAAGGTAGTGTACTGACTATGTACTGGTCAGTTTCGGGCTTTGCATGGGTGGGGGGTCTTTTGCTTCTAGCTTAGTTTTTTCTATCTGGGCAGAATTTGAACTGCAAAAATGTCTGAAATGTTGTCACTTCTGGCTCCGCCTTAGATTCTTCTCCTTCTCCTCCTATCATGAACTGTTATGCTTTAAGAAATTAACTCTTTACATTGCACATGATTTTTACAAACAATATGGATAAAATTATTAAATTCCTTTCATGGAATGTGAATGGTTTGAACCATCCCATTAAGAGGAAACATTTTTTTGAAGTTCTTCGTAGACTAAATGCTCAGATTATCTTTGTTCAGGAAACTCATGTGAGGAAAGACGGCAATCAACATTTTTTAAAGTTTTGGAGAGGACAGCATTCAAATTCACAGGCTAAAATGAAAGGAGTCTCTATTTTTATTGACTCCTCAATTTTGTTTGTTCATTATGAAATAATTTCTTATCCATATGGTAGATTTTTGATGATTACAGGTGTTCTTCTTAACCAAAAAGTTGTTAAGGTGAATGTTTATGCACCTAATATTGATCACCCTGAGTTTTTTAAACAGTTAATCGCATCCTTTCCTAATTTAAATGAACATCTTTTGATAATGGGTGGAGATTTTAACTGCTGTTTGAACCCCTCGATGGACAGATCTGCATCTGATCATGTGCTTCCAAATAAATCAGCTAGTTTTATCAATTCTTTTTTACTTGACTCTGGAATGTTAGAAGTCTGGAGATTCCTACACCCAAATGACAAAGAATTTTATTTTTTCTCTCATGTATATCATAGTTACTCTAGGATTGACCACTTTATAATAGATTCTCGGCTAGTTTCATCGGTCACTGCGATTGCAATTGCTATTTCTCATCATGCACCATTGACACTATCAATTAAACTACCTGATTCCAAGTTTAGTGCTAAACACTGGCAATTTAATACTACTTTGCTTCAAGATCTAAATTTTGTTAATTTTATTAAATATCAGATTGCTTTTTTCTTCTTAACAAATTCTACTGAAGAAATATCCAATGGTGTAGTCTGGGATGCTTTTAAGGCATATATTCGTGGACAAATTATTTCATACCCCGCGGGATTAAAAAAACAAACTCAAAATGAAATATGTATATTGGCTGGTACACAAAAATGCTGGAGAAACTCAGCGGGTGCAGCAGCATCTATGGAGCGAAGGAGATAGGAATTGAGAAATTGATAAATCCTATCTCCTTCGCTCCATAGATGCTGCTGCACCCGCTGAGTTTCTCCAGCATTTTTGTGTACCTTAGATTTTCCAGCATCTGCAGTTCCTTCTTGAACACTATGTATATTGGCTGATGAGATTAACAAAATTGATAAAAAATATTAAAAAGCTCCTAGTCGAGAGCTCTATAAGAATAGAGTTGAACTTCAATTGAGACTTGATTTGTTATTAGTACCACCGATTGAGAATCAGTTACTTAAAACCAAAATAAATTTTATATACATGGCGATAAACCTGGTAAATTACTCGCCAATCAGTTGAAAGCTGTGTCAGCCAAAGGTCAGATTACTAAAGTGAGTAAATGGGATGGTACATTGACTGTAGACCATGATGAAATTAATAAATCCTTTCAGGAATTTTATACCTCCCTATACCAATCAGAATTTCCTACTGATTCCAATATAATGCATGAGTTTTTAAAGAAACTGAATTTGCCAAATTTACCACATAATGAGTCTCTGTTGTTAGATGAACCCATCACGGAGGAAAAAATACAGAAAGGAATCTTTTCGATGAATTTTGGTAAAGCTCCTGGTTTAGATGGGTTTACAGTGGAATTTTTAAAGTATTTCTCAAGTTTACTGTCTCCCTGGTTTTGCAAGGTTTTTAAAGAAGCCTTTTTAATGAATAGATTACCACAATCCTTTTATGAACCATCTATTTCTTTAAGTAAAAAAAGTGACATCATATAGACCTATATCACTGTTAAATGTAGATTCCAAAATTCTTTCCAAAATATTAGCTATGAGATTGGAAAATATTAAATATTAAAAATCTTTACTCATACTTTAACGTTAGGAGATTAATGAATATTGTATATACAGCATGAAATAAAACTTCAGAATGTGTCATTTCACTTGATGCTGAGAAGGCATTTGATAGAGTTGATTGGGAATACTTACTCAATACACTTGAAAAATTTAAGATTGGTCCAAAATTTATCATATACCTCAGGCTTCTGTACTTACCAATAATCAGAGATCCCTTTTTTTCAGGCTCTTTCGAGGTACTAGACAGGACTGTCCTTTAAGTCCTTTACTGTTTGATATCGCTTTGGAACCTTTGGCCACTGCTATTAGGGAATCCCCTAATATTTTTGGTATTGTCCGTGGGAATAAGACACATAAGCTATCTCTTTATGCAGATGATCTGTTATTATTCATCTCTAACCCTGAGAAATCTATTCCAGCAATAGTAGCATTACTTAATCAATTTAGTAGTTTTTCAGGTTATAAACTAAATCTTAGTAAGAGTGAGCTTTTTCCATTAAACAATCTAGTTTCGAATTATGGACAGTTTCCTTTTAGATTGACTACCGCATGTTTTACTTATTTACGCATTAAGATTACCAAGAAACACAAGGATTTATTTAAAGCCAATTTTACGCCTCTAAATCACCATATCAAACAACAGTTCACTAAATGGTCACCAATGTCCTTATCTTTAATAGGCCGAATCAACGCTATTAAAATGTTTATCTTACATAAATTTTTGTATTTATTTCAGACAATGCCAATTTTTATTGCTAAATCTTTCTTTGATATTAATGACTCAAAAATGTCTTCATATATATGGCAGAATAAAAATTCCCGACTAACTAAAATATACTTACAGAAATCAAAAAAAGACGGTGGTTTGGCATTGCCAAACCTTAGATTCTACTACTGGGCAGTTAATCCTCGCTATCTAACGTTTTGGACAAAAGATTTAGAAGATACCCAATGCCCAGGATGGATACATTTTGAACATGATTCTATGCAAGGGCTATCATTGGCTTCTATTCTAGGGGCCTCGTTACCTTTTACAATTACGAGATTGAATAAATATACGACTAACTCAATAATAAGCCATACACTCCGAAAATGTTTTCAATTTCATAGGTTTTTTGGATTGAATGATTTTATCTTATTGAGTCCTATCATATCTAATTTTTTCTTCCAACCTTCTAGTACTGATCAAGCCTTTCTGTTATGGAAGAGGAAGGGATTTGTAGCTTTTCGTGATTTGTTTTTGGATGGTTGTTTTATGTCTTTTCTCTCCAATACATATAATCTATCTAACTCACATACCTTTAGATATTTACAAATTAGACATTTTTTTAGGGCTATTAGTTTGAGACATACCCCTTTTTCCATTACCACATCACACCGAAAATCTTGGAAAAAAAATTACATTTGAACTCTTATCAGAAGGGCTTATAACGACTATTTATGAGTTGATTTTGAAATAAAAAAAATATATACATTTGATAAAATTAAGAATGACTGGGAAAGAGAACTCCAAATTTCTCTATCTACAGAGAAATGGGAGAGGATTCTTCAATTAGTTAATAATTCTTCAATGTGTGCAAGACATGCTTTGATGCAATTCAAGGTGGTTCAGAGCTCGTATGTCAAAAGATAAGTTAGCTTGTTTTTATGGTCATGTAAATCCTACCTGTGACAGATATAATACTGAAGTGGCCTCATTGACCCATATGTTTTGGTCCTGCCCACTTTTGGAAAAATATTGGAAAGACATTTTTGATACTATTTCTGTAGTTTTAGGTATTGATTTACAACCTCATCCTATTACTGCAATTTTTGGGCTACCAATGTTAGATTCTATTCATCTGTCCCACTCCACCCATCGGCTGATTGCTTTTACCACATTAAATGCCAGAAGATCTATTTTATTTAAATGGAAAATACCCTAATCCTCCATTGGTACTCTGAAACGATATCATGTTTAAATTTAGAAAAAAATTAGGAGTGACATTGTTGAACCATTGGTTAAATTTGATAGGACTTGGGGAAGATTTATTCAACATTTTCATACGGTTATTGCTAAGAGAATGTTTGCAAGTGATTGGTTATCGATAAGGGAATGTCTGCAAGTGATTGGGTATGGAAATGCACCAGGGGGTGGGACATACAGAGTTAAACATGCCATAAAACGAAACAGCTCTTTGTCTGTGGTGAACTCTCAAGTGATTTGCTCTTTGAGTGTTCCAGCCTTCATTTGCAAATAAAGGTTTGAACTTCTTGAAGAATTCTCCGCATCGCCTGAGTTAATTATGAGTATCAGCATCCACAAGGATTGGTCAGTGGTGTGATGGAAGTGTAAAAGGCTGGAAGAATTTAAAAAAATATGCCTGGGAGTGGTGGAAACATGTTTATGTATATGAAGGAAGATGAAGTCTTCACTGAAGAATTAACAGGTAAATTCTGAGCTAGTTCTGAATTGCTGTTGCTGTTGATTCCATATTAGTTTAATATTCTGGTCACTGAAACCTGACACAACATGAGCAATGTTTTAAAGTCATGGTCATAGTCATACAGCCAATAAACAGATTCCTCAGCCCATATTGTCCATGTTGACCAAAGTACACTATCTAAGCTAGTTCCTTTTGTCCATGCATGGTCCATCTATTATTATATAAAACTGTGTGCCTGCCGGCGTCCGGCGTCCGGCGTCCGGCGTCCGGCGTCCGTCCGTCCGGCTGCCGGCCGCCTTTCTTCCTTTGATTCCTTGCTACGTCGAAACCAGACGCAGAATCGCCAAAATCTTTTCCATTTCGGTAGAGATTCCACTTTTCTTTCAAAGTATCCACTCCTGATTACATTTCATCGTGTTTATGTACACATTTTTAATCAAATCCTTCTTCCCCCCCCCCCCCCCCCCCCACAATATTAAAAAAAAAACTGGCTTCTCACCCATAGAAGCAGCCCCAGCCCCAGCCCCTGGTGAACGTTCCATCGTGTGATGTCACAATGCCCGATGCTCACAGATGTCCAATCGGAATGGAGCCATTTACATATGCCTTTGCAGGAGCCCCAGCCCCTGGTGAACGTTCCATCGTGTGATGTCACAATGCCCAATGCTCAAAGACATTCTTGCCATAGAGGGAGTACAGAGAAGGTTCACCAGACTGATTCCTGGGATGTCAGGACTTTCATATGAATAAAGACT
Organism: Amblyraja radiata; assembly: GCF_010909765.2. Lineage (NCBI taxonomy): Eukaryota > Metazoa > Chordata > Chondrichthyes > Rajiformes > Rajidae > Amblyraja > Amblyraja radiata. Next base: position 80,039,083 of record NC_045961.1, on the reverse strand, counting down.
GGATAGACTCGGCTTGTACTCGCCAGATTTTAGAAGATTGAGGTGGTATCTTATAAAAACGTACAAAATTCTTAAGGGGTTGGACAGGCTAGATGCAGGAAGATTGTTCCAGATGTTGGGGAAGTCCAGAACAAGGGGTCACAGTTTAATGATAAGGGGTAAATCTTTTAGGACCGAGATGAGAAAAAAAAAATTCACACAGAGTGGTGAATCTCTGGAATTCACTGGCACAGAAGGTAGCTGAGGCCAGTTCATTGGCTATATTTAAGAGGAGTTAGATGTGGCCCTTGTGGCTAAAGGGATCAGGGGGTATGGAGAGAAAGCAGGTACAGGATACTGAGTTGAGAAGAGGGGAGGGAGGGGAGAGGAGGAGGAGGAAACGGGACAGATTTGTGAGGGAAAGGAGAGCGGGGTCGGGGGTGAGAGAGTGGGATGGGGAGAGAGGAGGGGGGATGGGGAGGGAGCCATGATCATATGGAATGGTGGTGCAGGCTCGAAGGGCCGAATGGCCAACTCCTGCACTTAATTTCTATGATTCTATGTTTCTCTCTCATCACCCCTCTCCCTCTCCCACCCATCCCTCTCTCCCCCACCCCCCTTCCCTCTACCCCACCCCCTTCCCTCTCTCCCCCCACCCCCTTTCCCCTACCCCTCTGTCCCTCTTCCACCACTCCCCCTACCCCTTCCCCTCCCTCCCCACTCTTCCACTTCTCTCCCCTTACCCCACCCCTCTCCCTCCCCCACCCCTCTCTCTTCCCCTCCCTTCCCCTCTCTCCCCCACCCCTTCACCTACCCCTCTGTCCCTCTTCCACCACTCCCCCGTCCCTCTTCCACCACTCCCACTACCCCTCTACCCCTCCCTCCCTCCCCACTCTTCCCCTTCTCTCCTCCCCCTCTCCCTCTCCTCACCCTCTTCCTCCCATCCCTCTCTCCCCCAGCCCCCTTCCCTCTCTACCCCACCCCCTTCCCTCTCTCCCCCCGCCCCCTTCCCCCTTCCCCTGTCCCTCTTCCATCACTCCCCCTACCCCTCTCCTCCTTCCTCCCCACTCTGCCACTTCTTTCCCCCTTCCCCCTCCACTCTCCCTCCCCACTCTTTCCCCTCTCTCCCCCTCACCCCTCTCCCCCCCCTTCCCTCCTCCCCTCCCTCCCCATCCCCCTCCTCTCTCCCCATCCCACTCTCTCACCCCCGACCCCGCTCTCCTTTCCCTCCCAAATCTGTCCCGTTTCCTCCTCCTCCTCCTCTCCCCTCCCTCCCCTCTTCTCCCCCCCTCCCCCCACCTGTGTGTTTGGGGGGTGGTTAATGTGAGTGTGATGCCGCAGCCCCCCCCCCCCGCAAACGCCGTTGGGGAAACAGACCCAACGGGTCTGCACTTGGTCTAGTATCCCTCCAAACCTTTTCTATCCATGTACCTGTCCAAATATCCTTTTAAAGATGTTATTATGCCTGCCTCAACTACCTTCTCTGGCAGATCGTTCCATATGCCCACCACACTGAGTGAAAAGGTTTCCCCTTATTTACATGCGGGGCAAGTTTTGTTACACAGAGAATGGTAAGTGCCTGGAGGTTGAATAAATTTTATCCAAACGTCTCTCCCAGATGCGATAAATGTTTGTTTCAAAACACTAATATAACACATTCATTTGTAGGATGTACAAAGTTGAATAAATTTTGGAGCGATATATTTGATATATTTACAAAGCTCTTCAAGTCAAGAATAGAACCCAAAATGGAATGGATTATATTTGGAATAATAGGAGAAGATATCAATTTAAATAAAGACCAAAATGTTTTTTTTAATTATGGGTTAATAATTGGAAAGAAATTGATACTTAAATTTTGGAAAAATACAACCATAGCAACTGTTAAAATGTGGATTAGGAATATGATGGACATAGCACGCCTTGAAGAAATGAGACTCCGACTAATAGATAAATATGGCCAATTCTTAAGGAGTTGGTCTCCTTTCATCGACTTTTTGGAATCATGTGATGCAGCGGTACCAAAAGGATTGCGGATTTCAGTTCATGACGTGGATAGATCTACATCTCCAAATACAGATTTGAAAATTTCTCTTTTAAGGGGCCTTCTCTTCTATTTCTACTTTCCACTTTTTCTTTTTTTATTTTTTTTATATTTTTTATTTTTTATATACACACTTCACGTTTTTCTACTCTCTACCATCTATTTTTCCACTTTTTCCCCTTTCTATTGTTTTCTTTTTCTTGTCTTGCTTACTTCCTTCTCATAACATAAAACTAGAGGTTGTACATAGAATGGATTACGGTATGACATAGTTGGCACCTAAAATTAGGTTCCACTGTACTGTTTTGTACTGTATTAACTTCTAATAAAATAAACAAATTTAAAAAAAAAAAAAAAAAAAAAAAAAACTGCCTTCTCTGGCAGATCGTTCCATATGCCCACCATACTGAGTGAAAAGGTTTCCCCTTATTTACATGCGGGGCAAGTTTTGTTACACAGAGAATGGTAAGTGCCTGGAACGCCCTGCTGGGGGCGGTGGTTGGGGCAGAATTGATAGTGGCATTTAGAATCATAGAGTAATTTAGTCATCGATAAATAGCACCTTTGGCTCAACTTGCCCCATGCAAATCAAATTGCCTATACTACACTAGTCCCTCGCATGTATATGGCCCATTTCCCTCTAAACCTTTCCTATCTATGTACCTGTCAAAATATATTTTAAATGTTTTTACAGTGCCTGCCTCAACTACCTCTGCTGGGAGCTCATTCCATTTGCCCACAACACACTGAGTGAAAATGTTTCCTCTCAGGTTCCGATAAGATCGTTCTCCTCTCACCTTAAACCTATGTCCTTTCGGTCTTGATTCCCCTACCCTGATAAAAGACTTTGTGCATTCACTATTAATTCCCCTCATGATTTTATACGCCTCAATAAGATCACCCCTCATCCTCCTGCGCTCAAAATAATAAAGTTTAAGTTTTCCCGATTTCCCCTTGTAGCTCAGACCCTCGAGCCCTGGCAACATCCTTGTAAATTATCTCTGAACTCTTGATAGACACAAAATACTGGAGTAACTCAGTGGGTCAGGCAGCATCTCTGGAAAAAATGGAATAGGTGATGTTTCGAGTCAGAACCCTTCTTCAAACACTCTTTCTTGCTGAATGACATCCTTCCTGTTGCGGGGTGACCAAAACTGAACACAATACTCCCAATGCGGTCTCACCAACAGTCTTGAGGGCCCTTCCATTCACTGTGAAGGTCCTGCTCTGGATTCCGAAAATGCAACACCTCACACTTATCTGCATTTAACCCTATTAGCCATTCTTCAGCCCATTTGTCTAGCTGATCAAGATCCTGTTGTAATTTTTTATAACCCTCACTGCCTATGATACCATCTACTTTTGTGTCATCTGCAAATTTACTAATCATGTCTTGCGCATTCTCGTGTAAAACATGAATATAAATCACAAACAGCAATGGGCCCAGCACCGAATCCTACTGGGCGGGGTGGGCAGGGGAGAAAGGGGGGGGGGGGAGAAAGGGGGGGGGGGGAAGAAGGGGGGGGGGGAGAAGGGGGGGAGAGAAGGGGGGGAGACAACGTTTGCCAGAGATACACGGCTGTGAAAGTCGGCGGACATTAACATTAACGGTCGATTATTCTTGGTTCTGAAAGCTACTGCTTACGTTTTTAATTCCCAATGAGCCAATGAAATTCACCGGTCAGCACCTACGAGAACTTTCGACCTCATGGCAACCCACTAGGACCTCCTGGCAACCGACTTACGGCACTCTAGTCGCCGCTAAATTTTTAACACGTTGAAAAATTTGCAGTGACCATAATTAGGCCGCGACTAGTTCCCAGAATGCGGGAACTCCTCACGACCATGAAGGCGACTCCCCGGCAACCACCCGCGAAAATGTGGCGACCATGTGGCAACTGCATAGTCTCCTGCAGTCGCCTAAAAAAGTCGCCTAAGTGGGACAGGCCCATAAGGTACACCAAATAGTGTAACGTGTCTACAGACGCACTGAAGCAACCTGATTAATTGCGTCATGGTCTAATAAGACAATGCACAGGAACGCAAGAGGCTGCAGAGAGTAGCAGATTCAACCTATCCATCATGGACACAGCCTTCCCCATCATTGAAAGCATCTTCATAAGGCGCTGCCTCGAGAAGATGGCTTCTATCATCAAGGATTCACACTATCTGGACCATGTCCTTTTCCATTGCTACGATCGAGCAGGAGATACCGAAACCTGAAATCCCACCCATCACAAAATTCAGGAATAGCTACTTTTCTACAACTATCAGGTTCTTGAACAGATCTGCATAGCTCTAAACCTAGGTCAGCAACAGAACAGTATGTACCATATTTTGGACAACCATGGAGTTTACATCGCATTGTGTATATGCAGTCTTTTTCTTTTCATTTTCTTATAGATTTTAGGTGTAATTTATGCATAATTTATGTTGTTTTATGCTGCCTGAGCGGGAGCCAGTGATGCTGCTGCAAGCAAGATTTTCATTGAATCTGTACCTCACCATACTTGTACATATGACAATAAACTAGACTTAACTTGACTTGATAAAGGTTATTACGCTGATGTGGTCTAGAAGGCACCATAACACACATATAGTGGGAACAATTGTCTAGTCATTTGAACTACTGCTGATGTATTCATTCTGGAATTTCCCAGCAAGTAGCAAAACTAAAATACTGGAACAACAAACAGAACATCCAAATCCAACTGGTGAGAGGGGTTTCACTCATAAATTTGCAGTACATATGGCAAATTTACAATCTCTGAAATAATTATGTGAATCTGGACATAACATTTTGTGTAATTAAGTAAAATATTGATGTGAAGGTGCAAAACTGATAACTAATTTTATTACACATTTTTGTTGATTGAGATAGTTGTGATGTTGAAATATATCAGTTTCCCTTTTAATAACCCACGCTGAATCTCAAGTAGATTTTTTACATAATTTGGAAAATATGCAAAAATACTGCAAGTGATACTTGTGTGTGGCTTCCTTCAGTCTCAGGTAGCCCAGGGATGGTGGTGCATTTATAGTTCAGGACTCCAGCTAATGAATGAGGGACATGAAACAATTGTCTCAGTGTATGACAATGCAAAGCCCAGAACAACCACGTGAATGGAATGGAGGTGACCAATTCACTTATGAAGGTGCATTCTCAGCCCCTTACTATATTCTTTATGCACAACTGTACAGACAAATTCTGTTCCAACTTCATTAGCAGATTTGTCGAAGACACTCATCTCAAACAACGACGAGATGGATTACAGGAAAGAGATAAAGAATTTACTAGTATGGTGTCAAGATAACGAGGTTATCTTCCTCAATGTCAGCAAAATGTAAGAGCTAGTCAGGAAGCTGGCTAGTGTACGTGCCGCAGTCTGTGCTGAAGTATGAAATGGCCAAGAACATCAAATTCCTAGCTGTAAATATCACCAACAATTTGGCCTGATTCAACCACATTGACACCAAGGCAAAGAAAGAACATCAATGTCTCTACCTTCTCAGAAGACTAAGGACATTTAGCATGTGTCAGACGATTCTTACAACTTTCTACAGATGCACTATAGAAAGTATCCTATCTGGATGTTTTGCAGCTTGTTTGTTAACTGCTCTGCTCAAGATTGCAAGAAAATGTAGAGTGTTGTGAATTCAGCCGAGTCCATCACACAAACAAGCTTCCTCCCCATCAACGACATCTATACTTCATGATCCCTAGATAAAGCAACCAATATAATCGAGTCTGATTCACATTCATTCTCGCTTTTCCCCTTTCCCATCGTGCAAAAGATACAAAAGTTTGAAAGCATGTAACATCAGATTCAGGTGAGGTATTTTCCCTGCTGTTATTAAACTACTGAATGGAACTCTCATCTGCTAAGGATGAATTCACAATCTCCCAAACTAACTCTTGGTGACCCTTGCACTTTTTTCTACCTTTATTCTCTGTAGCTCTAACACTAAGTTTTGCATTGTCATAGAGTGATACAGTATGGAAACATCGGCCCAACTTGTCCACACCGACCAACATGTTCCACACACACGTCCCACCTGCCTGCATTTGGCCCATATCCCTCTGAACCTGTTCTATCCATATGCCTGTCCAAATGTTCATTAAACATTATAATAGTACCTGCTTAACTAGCTCCACTGGCAGCTCCATATACCCACCGCCCTTTGTTTGAAAAGGTTACCAATCAGGTTCCTATTAAATCTTTCATGCCTCACATTAAAACTGTGCCCTCTGGTTCTCAACTCCCCTGCTCTGAGCAAGAGACTGTGCGTTTATCCGATCTAATCCTCTCATGATTTTGCACACCTCTATAAGATTACCTCTCATCCTCCTGCACTCCAAGGATAGAGTCCTAGTCTTCTCAACATCTCCCTATAGCCCAGGCCCTCGAGTCTTGGCGCCGTCCTCATGAATCTTCTCTACACCCTTTCCAACTCAACAACATCTTCCTTATAACATGGTGCCCAGAGCACTATACCTTGAGTGTGGCCTCATCAACATCTTATATAACTGCAACATGACATCCCAACTTCTATACTCAATACTCTGACTGGTGAAGCTAATGTGCCAAAATCCCTTTTGACCACAAATTGTGTCCTTTCTCTTTCACACTACTCAAGAATCGTCTGATTTGCCTGGAAGGCAAGCAAAGGTTTTCACTGCATCTTCGAATATGGGACAATAATACACCAATACCAATAACAATACCAATACCATTTCTCCTCCCACTGGACTGGAACACTTCAATCTAAAACCCCTTTTTAGTTGCAATTAACATAGTGTTGATGTGCAATCCTTCTTCTGTGAGTTGCAGCTAATCAATATTCAGATTGATTCTGCCCAATGCAAGCTAATTTAAGCATTATACATGAAACTCTAGACCTAAGTATTTAATTCTGTTTCTTGGCCAAAGAGAAATGGAAAGCTAAAGAGAGATTCTTTGCTGACAAATGCTACCAGCTGCACCACAGTAATGTTCTGTTGTGCTGAAGCAAAGCAAGAATTTCATTGTCCTATCAGGGACACATGACAATAAACTCACTTGAACTTGAACTTGAACTTGAACTTGATCAAAGGTTCAAAGGTTCAAAGGTTATTTATTGGTCACATACACCTAGGTGTAGTGAAATGCTTCTTGCCAATGCAGCACATAAAGAAAGAATACAGACATAACATTAATAAGAGATTTAAACATAAAGAACATCCCCCCACAATGGCTCCCACCATGAGGGAAGGCACAAAGTCCAGTCCCCAACCCCAGTTCACCCATAGTCGGGCCTATTGAGGCCTCCACAGTTGCCTCTACGGAGGCCCGATGTTCCTGGCCGTTCTCGCCGGGTGATGGTGCTCCGGCGTCGGGAGAATCCTCACAGCGGCTTGGGACACCTGGAACGGCCGCTTCCGTACTGGAGGCCGCGGTTTCCGAAGCCGACAAGGCCGCGCCGGTTGGAGCTCCACTACTGGCGATCTCGTTGCGAGATCCCAGGCTCCCGGTGTACAGTTCGGCGTCACCGCCCGCAGGTGGCCGGTCCTCAGACCCGCAGCTCCGCGATGTTGTTCCCGGCGGTCTTCAGCTCACCGGAGCTCCAGCGCGGCGACCCGGACAAGGCATCGCCCGCTCCACGATAGCGCTCCAGCGCTGTGCCGCTGCCGAAGCCGTGGTTCTGGGCGGTCCCCGACAGGAAACGCCGCTCCAGGCCCGCTGGTAGGCCGCGAGGACGGGTCGAAACTGCAGCCCGGAGAAAAGCTGCCTCTCCGACCAGGTAGGGACCCTGAAAGGTAGTTTCCCCCTCCCCCCCCCCCCCCCCCCCCCCCCCCACCCCCACATAAAAAAGTCTAGAACTCCAGAAACAAAAACACTTTAACTAACTAAAAAGATGAAAAGACGGACAGGATGGAGGTTAGGTGGAGTTCGCATGCGCGTCCTATGACTACGTGGGTTTCCTTCCCGCATCTCAAAGATATGCTAATTTAAAATTGTCAATTACGCTCAGTGTCGGGTCGGGTAGAATCAGAGTGAACGATGGGCGTATGAGAAAGCGAAGAGATGACTGGAAAATAATAATGGGATTGATGGGAAGTGCTCTGATAGTTGGTGTAGACTCAGTAGATTGAATGACCATGATGTGTGTCGAATGATATGATGAGAAATATAAATAACAGATGGACACCCAGGCCCAGTGTTACCTTGGTAACAATAAAACAAAAAGAAACATTGAAGAGCAAAATTATTTTTGGAAAGATGATTTTCCTGAAAAAGCAGGTTATATTTTAAAGGAAGTTAGTTAGAGGAATGACATTTTGAATCATTAACTTCAAACTGTCAGAACATCATTGGAATGCTGCAATTACATGTTCAGTTAATTGAAATTAATTTTAATGTACTTTATAATAGGAACCAATAGATCTCTTATGGCATCAGTCAAATGGTAACTTATGATGAGATACATTTATCTAGAAATTGGATCAATCAGGCCATTATTTTAAATACTAATTGTGCAATAATCAATCTTATCCAGAATAGGTTTTATGAGAGATCAATCCTGGGTGAAAGCTCATCAGGTGCAAAATTGGACCTGACGTTTCCAGTAGGTTGCCTGAACTGCACACCATGTCTGATCTCCATGAAATGACATCACGCAGTTTGCATTATACCTTGTTTTTATTCCATCTGAATTGGACCTTCAACTGTGCGAAGGACCATCATATAACAGCCAAAGGAAGAAAACATGAAGCACACATTCGCTAATGTCCCACATAGACACAAGGAACAGCGGATTTCGTTTTTCAAAAAAGTCATACAGTTTTGGAGCAACTCAACAGGTCAGTTAGCATCTCTGCATGCTCATGGATAGGTGATGTTTAGGTCAGAACCCTGCATCATAATTTAATTTTGCAGTGACGTCACCTGGCATTTGCTGATACACATATAACAGAGTTGCATTTTGATGTTGATTTTGATCACAATATCTGTTGGATATCTATACCAATCATCAATATTTTTCATCCAGTCCTTTCTTTCTTCTGATTTTTCAGCATTCTGGTACACATTGCTAGGACCCTTTCCTCATTGATCATCCTGAATTTTGCAGTGGAATCTGTCCACTCTTGGCATGTGGCTCCAGCAAAGCAAAGGATTGAGTTGGGGTGCTCATGTACACCGAAGATCACCCCTCCCACGCTTTGCTGAACTAATTTAAGCTCCAACAACATAGTTGGGCATGGTCCACCAAGGACATGGCAATTATGATGTTTCCTTCAGCTTGTGATGGATGTGCAGCTTCTAACAAAGCAATGACACTGTGATCACTATGGTCCTTGGGACTAATTTAGCGGTATTTCAGAAGACAGTATTTGCAGTGTAACAACATCTTCTCTGTGCACATTAATGGATTCAGTCCAATTAGCAATTGTTCTGTATATTCGGGGCATCCAAACATTTAGAAACAGCTTGTGCTTTATTTCTCATCAAAGTTTATTAGTCTATTGTCATAAAAGCATGCAAGTGAATAAAGTTCAAATCAATTTTGTATTCAATATGAACTCTTTTTGTTTGTACTTGAATAGCTAAATCCTTTGGCTTTATGATGCAAAACACAAACACACCTCTTGTGTTGATGTGTTAGCCAGGATTTTTGCATTGTAATGGTGGAATTGACCGGGGACTTCTGGTGAAAACAATTGAGGAGTCAAGCATGTGTATCCAGCAACTGCTGTTTGTGATTCCATACTCCTCCGCAGGGAGTATTATTTTTGGAATCCTCCAGCAAACTCCACATGAATCAATGATCTGACGAGAAATTTGTCGCTGACCACACATTTCAGGCTAGCTGGCAATCTTGGTCCCTCAGAGAACTTTCAGTCTCTTACCTGTCATTGCAATATCAATAGTTGTCAAAAAGAAAACTAAATTATGGGGTATCTCAACAAACAAAAAATAATAATTCAGTGCACAAATCAAACAGATGTGTATTCTAAAGCTCCACTTAGCAATGATTTGAGTTTCAAAGATTACAATAGGACTTACTGTATGTCTGTCATTGGAGACTGCAGTTTAACTTTGAACAGGAATAACATGTTAGAACAAAGAAAAAACTTATTGAAGGATGCATAGATGTAAGTCTTTGAGAAGCTCTTATTCAATGGTAAAATCTTCTTAAAAAGCAGCTTATATACTGTATTGTCTATCATGGCCAACCAGCGTTCACAGAAGATGTCATGTAACCATTAAATATCTGTTTGAGTGCCTACAGAGGCACTAATTATAGCTCCCTTGAGTGCTCTGTTACCGTGAAAATGCTCTTAAATCACAAACATTTTACTTCATTGATCTGGAAACATTAAATTGCTGAGATTTGTCAAAATGTGGGAGAAACAAATCCCAATATAAAATATATTAGCATAAACTGATTCTTTATAATGCCGAGCCAAGTCTGTATATCAGGCAACGCTCCTTAAAAGTCTATATCTGAGAATGTACTCAATGTGGGTGAATGTCTGAGATTTAGACAACAGTGTTGCTCCAGAGTTTGCTCTCTTGCTAGTTATAGCATGGCAAGTCTGAAGTAAACCACCTGTTGAATAATGATGCAGCAATCTCTGAATACCAAACAAAATGAGTGGCTATTCTCAGCTCAAGTAATGTGCATAACTTTGCTCATGTGGTGATATTCAAAGGTAGAATTAAGTGGCAACAGCTCTGCCCTTTTTTGTTAAAGACACCACATGAAAGCAGGCCCTGTGGTCCATGGAATTCATGCCGGCCATTATCATCCATTCACGTTAATTCTATGTTATCCCACTTTCTCATTCATCCCTACACATAACGGGTAATTTGCAGAGTCCAATTAACCCACAAGCCTGCTCATCTTTGGGATGTGGGAGGAAACTAGAGCACCTAGAGGAAACCCACAGGGTCACGAGGAGAATGTGCAAACACCCATGGTCAGGATTGAACCCGGGTCTCCCGTGCTATGAGGCTATGTCAGTTGCTCTACTGTTGCACCCTTGTTCGCATTTTAAATCAAGTGGCCTGCCCATTAATTTAATTGATGGGCCTTTTAGGGGTCTTGGACGTATCTGTCAGGTGACTTCTCAGACTGTTCCTATATCTTTGAATAATTCTAGAGAACTGAAAAATCCACATTTTTTTGCATTTAAAATCTGCAATTCTTTTGCGTTAGGAATAACAATGTCTTGCAACATCTAGTGGTACAAGGCAAATAATTAGTTTGCAGTATATTTTTTTCTGACCATCATTTTAATGGAAGCATTAAAGCACATTAAGTGTTAATCTACTGTTATGATCAGCAGTAATAAATGCAATACTTCTATTCTTCACATTTTCTATGATAGGAATAATTTTATGGAGCTATATTGATTACATTTTCCAGCCAATTGGGCAAAAAAGTGCTTGAAATTTCCATTTTACAAACAGCATTGAGTCTGAAAGGATTGTCAAGTTTTTGACTCGGAGGTGAGAGCATTCTGAGCACAGTTATTTATCCCAATGCCTTGAAAGCAAGTTTTCCTGTTTAATTAACATAGATTTAGGCATATTTTACATCAAAAACATACTTTTGAGAAATGTTCTGTACGATATTAATTTACAGTACTGTCAAAAAATATACAATGTGAAATAAATCATAGCTCACACTTTCAGTAACTATAGTGGAAAGTGTTTATTGAAGCAAGCAGCTGACTAAGAAAATAAATACCTTATATTTAAGTGCCAAAAATATCACCTCACGATGTTTCTGAGTTAATCAGAGCACATGAAAATTTTATTCTATGATTAAATGGAATCTGGTGTATTTGTTGCTATTAGTAAGGAAAAGGCGCACAAGAGTGGGAAACTTATGTCCTCCCTTTATTAAAGGTTAGTTTGGCCATAAAGTAATTTGTACAATTCGACAGGAAGGAAGTGATAGTGAGTGAATGGAGATTTAAATGGATATTTGCCAGGGCAGAAGATTTGTGAAATGTCTACCTTAACTGGGATAATTAATTTTTTTACAAGGAAGAATGAGGGTGATTTAAACAAGGTGAGTACAATTATAAGGGTTCTGGACAAGTGATTTTGACATGTGCAAGTTCAATAGCTAGGGGAAATAAATGTAATTAGTTACTAAAGGATTGGTGAGGAATTAAAGTAAAACATGTTCATCCAAACAGCTGTGAGGCATTGAATACAAGAACATGTTTGTTAAGGTAAAACTATATACAATTCTAGTTAGACCACAATTTGAGTACCGAGTGCAGATTTTGTCACCACATTACAAGATAAATGTGCTTCCACTGGAGTGGCTGTATTGAATATTTGCAATAATGCTGCCAGGACTGGACATTTTTAATTATGAGGAAGGATTAGATAAACTGGGAATACTTTACTTTCTGTGCCTTGGTAATTCATGTGCGTGTCCAAATACTTTTAAAATGTTGTAAAAGCACCTGCTTCCTTATCACCTCTGGCAGTGCATTCCAGATTCCAACCAACCTCCGGGTAAAATAATTCTTCCACTGATCCCTTCTAAACCTCCTGCTCCTTACTTTAAACTAACCCATGTTAGACACCTGCGCCAGAGAAAAAAAATCTTAATCTACTCTATCTATGCCCTTCATAATTTCCTATAGCTAATCACAGATTCATCACAATTCCAGAGCAACATTATAATGTGAGCCAACGAAGTACAAGAACCATTGAATGTGAAATTTGGGTACCTGCACCACTTTGAAGTCATCTTGCATGGAATATTTAGTGGATGCAGAGTCTTTATCATGGTGTGTTGTCTGCTGTACACCTTGGCAGCTTGAGATTGAGTTGGTGCCAGACAAAGACTAGCAAGGACATCTAGAACCTTGTGAATAATTTACAAAGGCTGAAAAGCAGCACCAAGTTAATAGAGAATGAGGTTGGAAAAGGTCACTGAAAGAGGTCCCAGCAGATCATTACCAGCCTTGTCTCAAAGCAGAATGGAGAAGGATAACATTGACTGAACCGGCCTAAGATTATCGTGGATAGTGACAAATCTACTCTCCAATCGATAATACCAATATTGTTTACTAATGATGTGCCATGAGTTTAGATGACACAAAATAATCCCTTACATTCAACTATAACACTTCAGTGAATTACTTTAAAGAATCGGGGAATGTGTGGCTTGAGGCAAATGTTCTGGTGAACAACACTTTGCTTTAACGACTGTGACATCTCCATAAATCTGTCTAACTTTGCATTGTTCTATATTATTGGTCTGAAGAAGGGTCCCGACCCAAAACGTCACCTATCCATGTTTTCCATGGATACTCCCTGACCTGATGAATTTCTCCAACTCTCTGTATCCTACATTGTCAGTGTTTAGTCAGCCTTACAATGACTACAATTAGTATACCCAATAATATATTGATCAGATTGGTGATGCAGAGTGAAGGTAACATTTCAATTCTGTGAGTGCACAGTGACTCAGTAATAATAAATCACTAGGGGCTCCTTGTCATTTCAAGCGATTGAACCAATAGTTTCAACGTGCACAATGAAGTGCAACTGTTGAAGTATTTATAGTGGTGTGACTGTTTTCTGTTAACGCACAATTGGATATGATCAATGTAATCTCCTGCACAGATCACTATTGTTCTCTCAGGCAATCATGCCCCCTTTCAATCTTCCTGTATAAGGGGTGATTCACTGTAAATGGAGGAAAATGGAGCAGGTTCAGTGATCCAGAAAGCAACTCCCTCACGCACCTCTCTCAATGTTGCATAGATGCCCTTCCACCCGAGGTGGCTAAGTAAAAAATAAATAATGATCGCAACATTATTATTATTATTATTATTCAGAAGCATCAGCTTCTCATTGAAGATCAGATGCAATAATTGCGAGCACAATAGAGCAGTTGTGACAAGTTTTCAATACTTCACAGTTTAGTGATTTGCTAAAATATTTAAAAGGAAAGTATCACTCAAGGGGTAGATGCAAGTGAGATTTAGTCTTGGCACATTTACAACCGTTCCTTGGTAAGATATGGGAGAGGATAAAATGTTTTCACCAGATGCCACACCAGTATCATTTATCTCTGCTCTATTAAGCATGTCATTGGCAGTAAATGAGAATGTTTTGCAACAGTGCTATTGCCTTTGGAATACGTTATAACTATGGAAAATTAAAACATAACATCACAGAAATCACAATATATTTCAGTAGAATTAACCTTTTCGTGACCGGGTACCTGGGTCTGGATGCAATGTTCTCTCTCTATTCACGGTCTGTTATTCCTTTTCATGGTGCCTGCACTGATGTCCATCATCCACAAGAAGCTCTTACTTTGTTTTGAACAAGGGCTAATTTAAGGTGAGGTGTAGGATAGCTTGAGGTGAAGTACAGAAAACCATGGGGCTTGAGTGGATGTAATGGGAGGTGGTTTGGTTCTTCTTTGTGTGTGTGTGTGGGGGGGGGGGGTGAATATGCATGTCTTGACCCTGCATTCCAGGTGATCAATGGTGCAATGATCTGCTGACTGACCGATTGCACAACCTCTGGACGTGGAGCTGAGCTAGTGTCTGGGCATTGTTATGTTTGCTCTTCTCCTTAGAGTCTCAGTCTCATTGGAGTCTCAGAGCTGGACTCTGCTCACTTAGTTTAGTTTAGTTTAGTTTAGTATTGGTTCAGAGATACAGCGCAGAACCAGACCATTTGGCCCACCGAGTCCGCGCCGACCAGTGATCTCCGCACATTAACACAATCCTACACACACAACGGAACATTTACATTTATACCAAGTCAATTTACTTACAAACCTACAATTTACCTATGTCTTTGGAGTGTGGTCTTTGGAGTGTGGGAAGAAACTGTAGAACTTGGACACGCTGTCATGGGGAGAACGTACATACTCCGTACTGACAGCACCCGTAGTCGGGATCTAACCCAGGTCTCCGGCGCAGCAAGCGCTGTAATGCCCCTGTCACACTTAGGAAACCTGAATGGAAACCTCTGGTGACCTTGCGCCCCACCCAAGGTTTCCGTGAGGTTCCCGGAGGTTTTGGTCACTCTCCATAATAGTCAAAAGTAGTTTCCGCGTAGTCAAGGCTTCTTCTATGTTCCTGCAATTATTTCAACAAATTCAAAACCGGCCTCGACTAAAAATAGGTTGCGTTTGGTCGAAGCCGGTGGAGTGGGGTTGCTATTTACTTACAGGCAGTCGAAGGTAATCTCCTTCGCTGACCGGACATTTTGATTGGCTCATTGGAGTTTTCAGAAAAGATCCTATAGGATCTTTGGTTTTCAGGACCTAGAAGGTCCACCGGAAGGTAAAATGCCCGCTAACTTTATTAAACTTCTTAAAACTGTCTCCACTCCTTCTCCCCCCCCCCTTCTCTCCCCTTCTCTCCCCTTCTTCCCCCTTCTCTTCCCTTCTTTTCCCTTCTCTCCCTACCTCCTGCGCTCTCTAAATGACTTACCGTGTTCTGTGGCAGCCGTTTACCTTCCTCTTCATCAAGCAGACAGCGCTCCTCCACTGTCCCTGGCCCCCACCTTCGCGATGTATTTGTGTGTGTGTGTGTGTGTGTGTGTGTGTGTGTGTGTGTGTGTGTGTGTGTGTGTGTGTGTGTGTGTGTGTGTGTGTGTGTGTGTGTGTGTGTGTGTGTGTGTGTGTGTGTGTGTGTGCGGTCGGTAGCAAATATCCTGTAATATCTTTGGTCGGTAGATGCAGCTCACGCTTCAGTCGAGGCTTTTCAGGCGAGTGACCAAAACCTCTGGTGACTCATGGAAACCTTGGGTGGGGCGCAAGGTCACCAGAGGTTTCTGTTCAGGTTTCCTAAGTGGGACAGGGGCATAAGGCAGCAACTCTACCACTGCACCACCATGTCATCTGAAGAGATGTATGAGTGAGGGGAATTGTCTCTGCACCTGCAGGAAGGAGACAATTCTTAGTTGCTACAGGAATGGGGTCTGTTAATGCTTGTGGATGCATGTTCTGCTCATTCAGGAATGCTGCCTGCAGCCATAAAGTATTTTAGTGTTTAGTGTATTTTAGAGATATATCATGGAATCAGACCCTTTGATCCACCGAGCCCACACCAACCAGCAATCACCCATCCTACAGACAAGGGACAATTTACAGCCAATTGACCTACAAACCTGCACATCTTTGGAATGTGTGAGGAAACCAGAGCACCTGGAGTAAACCCACGCGGTCACAGGGAGAAAGTACAAACTCCGTAAGGACAGCTTCCGTAGTCAGGATTGAACCCGGGTCTCTGGTGCTGTAAGGCAGCAACTCTATAGCTGCACCACTGTGGAGAGACTACTCACTTCTGGTATGCAAAATTATTTTTACCTCAGAAGAACAGTGAACGGGTCACGCTGAGCATACCCTTGTCCACTGACAGCAGTAATGGTATCTCACTACTCAGTTGGGAGAGTAATCATCTCTTGTGAGTTACTCTTACTTTTGTGAGCGGGCATGGCACAAAAGACAAAATTATGTGTGGTTAAAACATTTGTGAGCCTATCCTAATCAATGCATAAGCAAAAGAGAGGATAGATTGAACCTATGCATTCAGCTTTTTAAACGTCTAAAACTTAGACATCCAAGCTTTGCATTGCATTCCTTTGCATTCCTTCCTTTGCATTATTGCCTGCAGATACAAATATAAATCAGTGATAAATCTATAACCGGATCACCGTTTATTGATGGAAATAACTCTCAACCATGCCAGTGTCTGAGTACAATGAAGTATCAAGAATTACACCAGTTCTGGAAGGTATATACATATTTAGTGTACAAAACAACAATTTATAAGGATTACATTCCAACACAGAGCCTATGTGAAGAATTGAGAAAGACAAATGATTAATCTTACATGTGTCTATAGTTTCCAAGTTGGCAAAGTGAGAGGCTGTTGCAAATCACACTGCAGGAATGCATTACTTCTGTTGCTGACCCTCAACAAAGGAACAAGCAACAGTGCCTTATTGTAAATTGTATTCGCTACATATTGTGCAGCTCAGCAGATGGAAGGAAGGGTCCAGGGAAAATAACATTTCTGTTCAACGGCAGCTATCGTAATGAATCTAATAATTTCCAGCCGCAACCCAGCAGTATATAATCCGACAGATACATATTCACTGGTACATTTCATGCATTCAGATTCTGCTGAGAATATACAAATAAACCCCACAAAATTCTTCAATGAAAATATACAATGCTCTTTGGGTCTGCTTAGAAGAGTAATGAAAAATTATATTCTTGAAAGGCTAATTTAGTTTTTCTCTCAATTGTCACTATTTGGCCAGCTAAAAACACAGCTCTACCTAAGACCTTTCAGTTGGTGAGACACAGATTGTAAGAATGAGAAAGACGGAGATTTTTTTGACGCTAAATGATAGATTCTGATCAATGCAATGACGTGCAAATATTGGACAGTTAATCATTAACAACCTAAAGTAATTGTGGAAGTCCAGTGAAAATCCAATTCTGATCAAAGGTTTTTAATGAGAAATGTCTCTCTCCAAATGCATTGCCTGACCTAATGGGTGTTACCACTATTTTCTGCTTTTATCTTGAAAGTCGATTGGTTAAGTTTGAATCTGGGGATATATTACAGAGGATCTTCATCTTCTTGCGTATGACGTGCACAGCCTAAAGTTGTAGGACAACTTGTTCTATTTGATCTTACTTGATTGTGCATGCCAGGTTGATTGCATTCGTCGAAACAGGGCGGACCACGTGAAGGTTGCAATCTTCCACCCCATTACCGAGGATAATATGGATGCAGAGCATGTAATATACAATACAGACTGGCACGATGGCACAGCAGTAGAGATGCTGCCATACAGCGCTTGCAGCGCCGGAGACCTAGGTTTGATTCTGGGTGCTGTTACGTGTGCTGTCTGTAGATTGTTCCCGATGTTGGGGAAGTCCAGGACAAGGGGTCACAGCTTAAGGATAAGGGGGAAATCCTTTAGGACCGAGATGAGAAGAAACTTTTTCACACAGAGAGTGGTGAATCTCTGGAACTCTCTGCCACAGAGGGTAGTTGAGGCCAGTTCATTGGCTATATTTAAGAGGGAGTTAGATGTGGCCCTTGTGGCTAAAGGGATCAGGGGTATGGAGAGAAGGCAGGTACGGGATACTGAGTTGGATGATCAGCCATGATCATATTGAATGGCGGTGCAGGCTCGAAGGGCCGAATGGCCTACTCCTGCACCTATTTTCTATGTATCTATGTATCTATGTAAGGAGTTTGTATGTTCTCTCCGTGACTGCATGGGTTTTCTCCGAGATTTTCAGTTTCCACCTTCACTCTAAAGATGTACAGATTTGTAGGTTAATTGGCTGGTATAAGTGTAAATTGTAAATTGTCCCTAGTGTGTGAGTAGGATAGTGTTAATGAACGGGGATCGCTGATCGGTGTGGACTCGGTGGGCCAAAGGGTCTGTTTCCGCGCTGTATCTCAAAACTAAATTAAACTAATATAACATCAGCACATTCAGCCCAACCTGTCAATGCTGACATTTTGCAGCAGCCTGCTTCCATCCCATTTGATCATACATCTTGTTTATTCATCTTCCCCTTCTAATTTGTGTGGAAGAGAGATCAACAATCCAACCACTTCTACACATAAGAGACTCCAGATGCTGAAGTTTTGACCTATTATAAGTTTTGACCTATCAGGCAGCACCTGTGGTGGAAAAAGAACAGACAGCCTTTCAGATTGGGACCCTTCTTTGATTTCTCTCCACACATGGTGCCTGATCTGCTGAGATCTCCCAGTGGCTTGTTTTTCATTCCAATTATTTGCCGGGAATTGAAGTTGCTCTTGAATTTATTCCATTGAAATATTATTTTACTCTCATGATATTCCATAAATGAAATAAAAACTTCTTTATATTTGCATGACCAACTATTTCAAAGTCCAAGTGATCAATTAGGTCTGTTTTGGAGAACCAAACTCCAGCCTTTTGATCTATCTTGATAAACATAACCTCTGAGTTTAGCATTATACCTGCTCCATTGTCTCTCTATCCAATATATATAAAGCAAGAAATCTATTCCCATGTTATTTGTAGGAAGGAACTGCAGATGCTGGTTTACACCGAAGATAGACACAAAATGCTGGAATAACAGCGCCCACCGAGTTACTCCAGCATTTCATGTCTATGTCCATGTTATTATAATAATAATGATAATAATAATAAACTTTATTTCGGACTCAAGGTCCAGGAAAGGGACAACATTACATAAAAATGCATTGCATAGAAGCATAGAAACATAGAAAATAGGTGCAGGAGTAGGCCATTTGGCCCTTCGAACCTGCACCACCATTCAATATGATCATGGCATTGCTTATTAAGAAATACCATAAAGTACATATGTAATCTTAGTATATCACTTATAAAAGTATCATAAATTATATATTTAAAAAAACACAATACATGAATTAAAATCCAGAATAAACGTATGATCAATGTCCTACAACGAGACAACGATATCAGTGTCTCCACAACTGGGATTTGTAGCGTGTAGTGCTAAACCTTATGTTTGACAAAGCCACAATAATTACATTTTTAGAGTCATTTATCCTGAAAATAAATTTATACATATGATTTCTTAGGATAGCTTCTAAAGTACTGACTCCTGCACCACAAACATATTACTAGCACTACACCATCTAGGTTTCCTTAGCAGTGTTCTCATGGCATCATTATATGACACCTTTAGTCTCTCCAAACTTGTCTTTCCATAGTTCGACCACAGGTGCAGAGTCTAAAGTGGTGTGCAATCTATATTACTAAATCTCTGATCTTGACCGCTTTTGGCCTACTGTGCTGCGATTTCCGACAGAACGCCGCCACCTACGGCTGTCATTTTTGGCCACCTCGCCCAGTCCCACTCCGCCTTACGGGTGCGGAGGATTTTTCCCATCGATGACAAATCAGAAAGATATTAATGTTTTTTAAAAAATCACCATTCTCTCTGTTGCCTCTGCTGGAGGGAGGGGGAGGGACTATAAAACAAGGAAGTGGTGTGCCTCACTCACTCTCTGCAAGATGGATGAAGCCAAGGGTCACTTCTCTCTGAGCTCTGAATGACACTAAACAAATGTCTACACAACTGTGAGTACCCTTAATGTGGTTTGAAAATGAAAATATGTTTTTTTTTAAAGTAAAAAGGCACGGCCTGCAAATGGTTGTTTTGGGTGTTTTGCTTGAAGTTGAAAGGCACTACTTACTGCACATGGTGGCTTGGGTGCTTTGGCTTGAAGTTGAAAGGCACTACTTACTGCAAATGGTGGCTTGGGTGCTTTGACTTGAAGTTGAAAGGCACTACTTACTGCAAATGGTATTGGGTGATTTGGCTTGAAGTTGAAAGGCACTTCGTACTGCAAATGGTGGCTTGGGTGCTTTGGCTTGAGGTTGAAAGGCACTACTTACTGCAAATGGTGGCTTGGATGCTTTGGCTTGAAGTTGAAAGGCATTACTTACTGCAAATGGTGGCTTGGGTGCTTTGGCTTGAAGTTGAAAGGCACTACTTACTGCAAATGGTGGCTTGGGTGCTTTGGCTTGAAGTTGAAAGGCACTACTTACTGCAAATGGTATTGGGTGATTTGGCTTGAAGTTGAAAGGCACTTCTTACTGCAAATGGTGGCTTGGGTGCTTTGGCTTGAGGTTGAAAGGCACTACTTACTGCAAATGGTGGCATGAGTTGAAAGGCACTACTTACTACAAATGGTGGGGGGTGCTTTGGTTGGAAGTTGAAAGGCACTACTTACTGCAAATGGTGGCTTGGGTGCTTTGCTTGAAGTTGAAAGGTACTACTTACTGCAAATGGGTGCTTGGGTGCTTTGGATTGAGGTTGAAAGGCACTACTTACTGCAAATGGTGGCTTGGGTGCTTTGCCTGAAGTTGAAAAGCACTACTTACTGCAAATGGTGGCTTGGGTGCTTTGGCTTGAAGTTGAAAGGCACTACTTACTGCAAATGATGGATTGGGTGCTTTGGCTTGAAGTTGAAAGGCATTACTTACTGCAAATGGTGGCTTGGGTGCTTTGGCTTGACGTTGAAAGGCACTACTTACTGCAAATGGTAGCTTGGGTGCTTTGGCTTGAAGTTGAAAGGCACTACTTACTGCAAATGGTGTCTTGGATGCTTTGGCTTGAAGTTGAAAGGCATTACTTACTGCAAATGGTGGCTTGGGTGCTTTGGCTTGAAGTTGAAAGGCACTACTTACTGCAAATGGTATTGGGTGATTTGGCTTGAAGTTGAAAGGCACTTCTTACTGCAAATGGTGGCTTGGGTGCTTTGGCTTGAGGTTGAAAGGCACTACTTACTGCAAATGGTGGCAAGAGTTGAAAGGCACTACTTACTACAAATGGTGGGGGTGCTTTGGCTTGAAGTTGAAAGGCACTACTTACTGCAAATGGTGGCGGGTGCTTTGCTTGAAGTTGAAAGGTACTACTTACTGCAAATGGTGCTTGGGTGCTTTGGATTGAGGTTGAAAGGCGCTACTTACTGCAAATGGTGGCTTGGGTGCTTTGCTTGAAGTTGAAAAGCACTACTTACTGCAAATGGTGGCTTGGGTGCTTTGGCTTGAAGTTGAAAGGCACTACTTACTGCAAATGGTGGCTTGGGTGCTTTGCTTGAAGTTGAAAGGCACTTCTTACGGCAAATGGTGGCTTGGGTGCTTTGGCTTGAAGTTGGAAGGCACTACTTACTGCAAATGGTGGCTTGGGTGCTTTGGCTTGAAGTTGAAATGCACTATTTACAGCAAATGGTGGCTTGGGAGCTTTGGTTTAAAGTTCAAAAGGAAATACTTACTGCAAATGGTGGCTTGGGAGCTTTGGATTGAAGTTTAAAAAATCACCATTCTCTCTGCTGCACCTGCTGGAGGGAGGGGGGGGACTATAAAACCAGGAAATGGTGTGCCTCACTCAATCTCTGCAAGATGGATGAAGCCAAGGGTCACGTCTCTCTGAGCTCTGAATGACACTGAACAAATGTCTACACAACTGTGAGTACCCTTAATGTGGTTTGAAAATGAAAATGTGGTTTGTTTGAAGTAAAAAGGCACTGCCTGCAAATGGTTGTTTGGGAGCTTTGGCTTGAAGTTGAAATGCATTACTTACTGCAAATGGTGGCTTGGGTGCTTTGGCTTGAAGTTGAAAGGCACTACTTACTGCAAATGGTGGCTTGGGTGCTTTGGCTTGAGGTTGAAAGGCACTACTGCAAATGCACTTACTTCCTGTTTGCACTGTATATTGATTTTAGATAAAACGCTACACTTATGGCTCTGATTTTTGGCCATCTTACTCAGTCCCCCCTCCGCTGAGCAGGTGCAGAGAATTCTTCCCATCAATGAAAAATAAAAGTGTTATTAGTGTTTAAAAAAATGTTCAGAATCTCTCTCCTGTCAATCACGCCCTGAAAGCCACGCCTTTTCCGGTGGGAGGGGGAGGGGTTATAAAACCCGGAAGTGTGGGTGTGGCTCAGCCTCTGCATGAAGGGGGAGGGAGAGGCCATGACTCTGTCTGAGCTGTAAATCAACTGAACACACTGAATGTCTACTGAACTGTGAGTTTGGTGTTTTGTGTGGTTTTTTGGTGGTTTCACCCTGCATGAAATGGTATGAAACTGCACTTGTATTTGGTGGCCTTGAATCCAGCTTGAAGTGGTATGAAACTGCACTTGAATTCGGTGGCCTTGCACCCTGCTTGAAGTGGTTGTAAACTGCACTTGAATTTGGTGGCCTTGCACCCTGCTCATAGTGGTAAGAAACTGCACTTGAATTTGGTGGCCTTGAACCCTGCTTGAAATGGTAGGAACATGGATTTGAATTTGGTGGACTTGCACCCTGCTTGAAATGGTAGGAACATGGATTTGAATTTGGTGGACTTGCACCCTGCTTGAAATGGAATTTCAAGGAATAGTCATGAGTCAACTGCCAGCCCACCAGCCGTGAGTGAGCTGCCACCCCAAGAACCAGCAGATTAGGCTTGAGGGACTGAGCTGCCACCCCAAGAACCCATACCAGCACTCCAGAAAGCCCCCCCCCCACTGGCCACCAATATTGGAATTGGTGGAGAGGTTGAATATTGCATCGGGGTACCAACCCTCCCAACTTCACCACATCTGCACACGCACCAAACTTACGCAGGAGAATATTCTTCTGTACATACAGCATGCGTCGTTGCCTATAAATATCCTCATCATCTGTCATTTGTTTTGTAATTAAATGTCCTAGATATTTTACCTTATTACAGACATTAAGATTATTGTTAGACAATTAAAAATCAGGACATTTTAGACATTTATCCTCTTTGGTTCTACAGATCATAACAGCACTCTTACAAGCATTATATTTAATGTCATGTTCCACACCATACACGGAACATATAGTAAGGAGCTGCTGTAGACCAGCGCTAGATGGACTAAAGACCACAAGATCATCTGCATACATAATATGGTTCACTAAAATATTACCAATCATGCACCCAGTATTACAGGCTTTCAATTGCTTGGACAGATCATCAATATAAAGATTAAAAAGGAATGGGGACAAAATTCCCCCTTGTCTAACACCATTCTAACCCAAAATGGGGCTGAGACCCTATTGCCCCATTTTATTTGCATAGTCTGATGGGCATACCAGTAGGCCAGAATTCTCACAATGTATTTAGGCACCCCTCTTTGACTCATTTTAACAACCAGCTTTCTGTGATTAACACGATCAAAGGCGTTGGAAGCATCAATAAAGCACATAAGGACTGAAGAGTTTTTGCCTCTATATTTGTTTACAATCTCCTTTAGGGCATATATGCATAAGTCAGTGCCGTGTTTAGCTTTAAAACCAAACTGGTTATCTGTGGAGTTAACAAACTCATTTATTCTATCCAGCAGAACTCTTCTTAAAACTTTTGACAATATGCTGGCTAAAGCTATGGACCTGTAATTATTCAGGCTACCTACTTTACCAGCGCCGGACAAATGCCTCTTCTGGCCAGAGCTCCGGATTGTACATTTCGCCAACCTCATTACATTCCGCAGATACTTTAAATGAACAGTATCTACTGTGTACAGTGTCAATCTTTTGACAGGTGACCTCACAGCCAAGTTTTTCTTTAAGATACACAGATAAAGTTTTGTCGTCTAGGTCCGGTGAAAACCTGGAGGCAAAAACACTCACCAGCTTAGTCTTGATCATTTTAATGTTACGCGCAGCTCCGGTACCAATAATAGGCACAGCGGTACTGGATTTCTTTCTCTGCCCAGTATATACCTGCTATATATATATCCTTAAGTAGATTTTTAAAGCTTGTCTTGGTATCTCTCCTTAACATAGAGAAAAATAGTTAGTAAATCAAATTAAACAAAAAAACAAACACAGCGAGGGCCTGCAGCATAGTTGTGGCTTGGCTCAAGCAAGCAATCTCATTCTGTCCACTTCTGTACTGAAACATTTGTCTCATTGGTGTGGAAAATAGTTGGTTTGGGTTATAATTCTTAAAGTATGCAACCAAAGTTACATATGTTATATGGTGAATCAGCCCGATTAATATTACTCCCATCAAGATGATATATGATACATCATGAAATATGATACATCATGAAAGCAACTGGTTTTATTTAATCTGATTGCTACTTTTTGAAGTATTCAATTACGCATCTTTATTAATAAGATTCCTATTTGTCTCTGTGCTAGGGGAAAACATATTTATTTTAATGTTGTGCAGATAACTTCTGTAAACATTAAAAAATTACCACCTAAATTACCAATAATTTGAACTACCAATAATTAAATTGTTCATTATTTAGTTCAATTCTTAAGAATAGAACTCAGCTCAAAAACATTCTCAATAAATTCCAGGTGTGGGGGAGGAACATTTTTTTACAGTCTGAAACTTATTGAATAATAATTTAAAAAAAGAAAATGGGTAAATATTTCAAAATATGTAATCTTCAGAGCGATGAAGATCTGGAATTTCAAAGAACCAACATCATGCCAATGCAGCACATATCATTCTTCTATGCTTGAAAGTACCATGAGGTCAAAAACATCCCTGAAGGGTGAAGTGATATAGTTGGCTTTGAATCCATGGCCACTGTTTCTGCAATAGAATCCAGAGAGGAGATTAACCAAGGGAAAAGCTGAGAATCTCATGATTTACTTTTTCTGTGTTATATCATTCTATAATGGATAAACTGTCCACAAGAATCTAATATGGCTCATGTCCACAAGAATTCATTCTTACACTAGCATTTATTTTGTTATGAGAACTGAACCAATTAATTGATATTGTGGAAAAAAATCCAAATATATATCAATCTAGCTTTCCTCAGTATCTTTAATCAACATTTTTATTCTACAATTCCCAGAGGGTTACTTAAACAAATGTACTGTTGAATTATGCCATTAGCATATCAGAAATAAAACTGGTGGTTATTAATAATCTGCAGTGACAAGCTTGGCTGTTCATCAATGTTCTTGCAATGCCTGACACATTTTAAATATTAAAATAATTAAATGCCCTAATCAAATGAAAAATGGTCAGCTTTAGATGAGAGAACCAGTCACAATTTCAAATGCACATTGATGGTTTAATAAAATACATCTGAAATCAGATTTATAAAGTTTCTGGCTTGGTAGTATATGACAGTAAAATTAATGTCTGGCCATACCCTATGTTAAAAACATTCAAAGAAGAACCCCCTTGCTCTCCCATAGAGTTATGGACACGGCCTTTCCATTGGATTTTTTTTGTTACCTGGTATAGAACAGAGAGAAGGATGGATAGGTTGGAGCAATAGTAGAAAATGTTGGAAACACTGAAGAAGTAAGGGCAGTCACGGTGGCACAGCGGTAGAGTTACTGCCTTACAGCAAAATGCAGCGCCAGAGACCCGGGTTCGATCCCGACTATGGGTGCTGTCTGTATGAAGTTTGTACATTTACGTTCTCCCCATGATCTGCGTGGGTTTTCTCCGAGAACTTCCGTTTCCTCCCACACTCCAAAGACATACAGGTTTGTAGTTTAATTGGCTTGATAAAAATGTTAAATTGTCCAAGTTGGCGATATGCAGAGTACTCCCCTGCCGACTACAAAATTCAGAAGGTTCAGAAGGTAGAATCTGTGAAAAGTGAAACAGTTCACCTTTCAATTAAAGGACTTGAGAAATAGATGAACTGAAAAGTGAACTCTGTTCTACTTTCTCTGCAGATGCTGCCGGATTTAGAGGCAGACAGTCGGAGAGTTATACAGCAGTGGAAGAGGCCCTACAGCCCAGCTTTATTTCAGATATCCTAGACCTGCGGTATTTATGTGTGAAGAAATGGTAGTCTGATGTTGAGAGAGCAAAATCTAAAAAAGAATGTTGAGGTGCTGTGGGAAAAAAAATGTTTGTCTGATAGTCCAAGTAATCAGAGCTGTAGAATCTGAGGGCGAAAACCAAAGAGCTCAGTCAAAAATGAGAAACAGATGCAGGTGGGAAGTGTATCAAAATAAAAATCAATTTTGTATGCAAAATAAATAACGTGTTCTCTTGAGTTACATCCATTGCATCCAAAATAAGTAGAATTTCAATATCACTTAAGGAGATCAACTCTGTCCAGCTCAATTGATTGGCATCCTGTCTTCCACCCAAACAATCCCTCCCTCCTGCTACGGACACATACGCCATTTGAATCATTTAAAAAACATATTGCAGTTACTTGCCCAGGCTACATTGACAGCTACACCCCAGTTAGTGACCTCTACTGCCAAGGACCAGTGGCAACAGATCCACAGAACACCACTACTGGCAGATTCCCCTCCATATTATCCACAATTTGACTCAAAAATACATTGCCACCCCATCTTCTTCAATCACTCTAAATCCTTGAACTCGCTATGCACCAGGTTGTGCTAGAATCTTCACTAGAAATGCTGGAGTGAATCAAGAGGGCTGCCTCTCATTAGCATCACAAGGATTATTTGTGAGGGTTAATAAATGCGTTGCTTCCCACGAGTATGGATTTCTCCAACAAATATATGTTACAATTTACAATAACTATTGGATAACGGTTCAAAATGTATATGCCCGTAAATATCAAAAGTGCTGGGAACACTACACGGTCAGGCAGCATCCACACAGAATGAAACAGCTGTAACAGATTCAGGTTCACATTAGTTTACTGACTTAGACTCCACGCTTCAATGAAATTCCTTGTTCATATCAAGCCTAGAGTATAAGCAGTAAAGACCAATACAACAATGACTACACTGGCACATGCAAAACAGCAGAACGGTGCAAGTTGTAGCGCTAAAATATATTAAGTTTAGATATTGCGTGGTAACAGGCCCTTCAGCCCACTGAGTCCGCGCCGACCATCAATCCCTGCACACTAGCACTAGGGAAAATTTGCAATTTTACCAAGCCAATTAGCCGACAAACCTGTATGTCTTTGGAATCTGGGTGGAAACCTGAGCTCCCAGAGAAAACCCACACAGGTCATGGGGAAAAGTTACAAACTCCATACAGACCACACTCTTACTCAGGATTGAATCCAGGTCTGCCGCTGCGTAACTGTGCTGCCCAATTTTAAAATGATAATAATGAAATAACTAAATGAGGTAAATTTAAGAATATATAGTAGCACCTCCAGATATGATTTGTGAAAGAGGTGATTGGTTCAGGAGTCAAATAGCAGTTCGGAAGGTGTTCTTAACTTTGGATGTCCAAGCTTTCAAGATCCTGTACCATCTCACAGGAGGTAGAAGAGAGGAAAGTGAATGGTGGCAGTCTTCAACAATACTTACAGCCTATCTGATGGACTGGATTGAAAGAATTGATGAGATGGTGTTGATATTTTTTGTTGGGACTGTGAGGAGATATAAGAACATATAAGTATGTTCAGAGAGAGTGAGGGAGCAGGAAGATCATCATCGGCGGTCATTCGAAACGAGTATGACTGTCCTCTCCTCTCCATAGGGTCGTCTACTTGTGGGTCTGCAGATGTCTGTGGAGGCCGATCCGTGATCCACACACCTTGGTGCAATGTGGGAAGTGGAGACTGGCGTTGGTTGGTAGTCATCAATCCCCTTTCTCTCTCACCTACGGTGCTGTTGCTTTGTCTCTGCGACACGGCGTAGTTCCATTTCATGATGTGCAGCTCCTTCCTGCATGGATTTCCTCCAGGAGCGCCTGTCCAGTGCAATGTTCTCCCAGTTGCTAGATGTGATGTGGAATTTCTTCAGACTGTTCTTGATGTTGTCCTTGAAACTTTTCTTTGGCCCGCCGGGGTCTCGCCGACCTTCCTTCAATTGGGAGTACAGGATTTGTTAGGGAGACGTGTGTTGGACATGCGGATGACATGGCCAGTCCATCGAAGTTGGTGCTGCATTATTGTGATGGTGATGTGATGCTGCTCATGTTGACTTCCTCCAAAATGCTGATGTTTGGTGCATTTGTCCTCCCAGCTGATCCTCAGAATCATTCATCAGGATCTTTGATGGTATTGTTGCATGGCTCTCCGGTGTCTGCTGTAGGTGGTCCATGACTCGGCTCCATACAACCAGGTGGAGAGGATGACGGCTCTGTAAACTAGCAGTTTTGTTTGAGCCTTTAGGTCTCGGTCTTCAAAGACTCTTTTCCTGAGTCTGGCACAACTCAGGCGATGGTTGACCTCAGAGTCGATGTCAGGTTTTGAGGAAAGAATGCTGCCCAAGGTTGGGGAAGTGGTCAACGTTTTCAAGAGTGGTGTCGTCCACTTTTATAGTGGGCTGGGTAGACGGCTGGTTGGGTGGAGGTTGATGTGGGACCTGGGTCTTCTTGATATTTAAGGCTAGGCCCATGCCTCTGTATGCCTTGGGAAATGCATTCAGGATGCCCTGGAGGTCTTGATGCAGAGTGTGCTGCAATGGCGCAGTCGTCCACGTAATGAAGCTCCATGATGGCGGTGTTACTGACTTTGCTCTTGGCCTTCAACCTATTGATGTTGAAGAGCCCACCATCTGTGGAGGTTTGTGATCCCCTGTGGCAGCTCTTCACCAATGAGGTGAAGTATGGCAGCAATGAAGACGACAAACAGGGCGAGTGCGATGATGCATCCCTGTTTGACCCCGCAGAGCACTTTGACCGACATGCCATCATGTAGAAGCCACAATATTCTGATGTATTTGTCATGACAACCGTACCTTGATAGTATGCTCCAAAGAGCCTGGCGGTCTACCGAGTCAAAAGTATTTGTCAGGTCTATGAAGGCTATGTACAAAGACTGCCTTTGTTCATGGCATTTTTCCTGGAATTGGCATGCTCTGAATATCATGTTTGCTGTACCTCTGGATTGGCGGAAGCCACACTGTGATTCTGGGAGTACCTCCACAGACAGTGGTAGAAGTCGAAAGATAATAGGGACATAAAACATAAAGAATAAGAACAGGAGTAAGCCAAACAGTGGCTTGAGCCTGCACCGCCGTTCAGTTATATAATGGTTCATTTGATTTTGACTTAGCTTTCTCGCTTCTTCCTGGCAACCGCTATGGCTTTGAAGTTAACGAGCAAATACTTTGAGGAATTAAAGAATAGGAGATAAAATAATGATAATGTTGTCCAGGTTCCCGGCAGTGCAGCCGGAGCAGCTTTGTACAGTCAATGATCTCATTCTAGGTGTCTCTGACAAGTGATATGAAGCCAAATGGAAGTGTACGTTATCCTGTCTGACTCAGGAGAAAAACAATTTCAGATTGCATATGCCGACAATTTAATTTCTGGGAAAATGTGCTTTCATATTTTCTTTCTTGCTGCTAGTTGATATCAGAAGGTAAAGCAGTAGGAACCCCAAGTAAGATACTGAACCACATCAGCCCAGACCGAGACTGAGAAGTAAGGCTGAATATTATTTGGCAGCTCATCTTACAGCATTTATTCCATTCAGGGAATTCTATGGTTGAGAATAATTAGTAAATTAACGGTTCTTCAAATCCCTATTTAATTCCTCAAAGCATCTGCTTCTTGAGTCTCCAAAGATGGTATAAAGATTAGACTAATCAAAATGCACATTCCTTGTGTGTCCTGAGGGGTATTAGTCATTGCATGGCACGGTGGTAATGGCATTGTAAACTGTGCTAAAGAATTGGGTTTTTAGGCTGTGCATGGATAATATTGTATGCTACTTATGTTAATCCTGGTCAAATTGGGGAGGCCAGGACCCTAAAATTGACTTCTGGGCTGCTAGGCCATTTGGTCCATTTAAAAGTGCTTTTTGTAGAAATGGGACAAGCTGCAGTGTGGTGCCAGTTTGTCTAGAGCCTAGATCAGAGCTGCAGGAAGAGAATGGGATCATCTTCAGACCCTGACAATTAGGTGCAAAATGCATAGAATGGATTGGATGAATGCAAACCAGACATACACATTGTAAATAATGTTGCAAAACGTTACTTTGCTGAATGTTGATTGTATTAAGTATTGAGCCTTGTCTGGTTTTCTTGCATATCAGGGCAAATGTTGCGATGCTCGTTTCATTTGAGAAACACTGTTTGAATACAATACAATACAATTCAATTTATTGTCATTTGGACCCCTTGAGGTCCAAACGAAATGCCGTTTCTGCAGCCATAAATTACAAACAAATAGACCCAAGACACAACATAATTTACATAAACATCCATCACATTGCTGTGATGGGAGGCCAAACAAACTTATCTCTCCACTGCACTCTCCCCCCCGATGTCAGAGTCAAAGTCAAAGTCAAAGCCCCCGGCTGGCGATGGCGAATTGTCCCGCGGCCATTAAAGCCACGCCGGGTGATGCAAGGCCGCGCACCGGGTCTTGATGTTAGAGCCCCCGGCGCGCGCTCGCAGTCCCGTAGCCATTCCAAGCCGCGCGGGGCGGTGCTGTAAGGCCCCGCTCAGGTGCTCTTCAACCCCGCAACTCGGGTGGGAGAAGTCGCCGTTGCGGAAGCCCTGAAAAGCGGTCTCCCTCCAGGGACCCGGTGCCGCCCGCCAAACCCGCAGTTGCAGCCTCCGAATCTCCGGGGGTCGGGTCGCAGCAGCGTCCACCACAGCCCCACCCGCTCTGGACTCGGCCAGCTCCGCGACGGTGAGGTGAGTAGTCGGCACCACAGCCCCCGGTCTTCCTGTTGGAGGCCGCTCCTCGTTGCAGCCCCAACGACAACGGAGACCCGACAAAGAAAAGGTCGGGTCTCCCGTGCAGGGAGAGATTTAAAAGTTACCCCCACCCCCCCACACACATACCCCAACAAAAATAACAAAAACTACATAAAAACATAAGACATAAAATAATAAAAACGCAGACGGACTGCAGAGGCCGCTGCTGACGAAAGTCGCGCCGCCCACCGATACATATGTATTAGCCACTGTATTATTGGGTTAGGGAAATGTCTGTCATGTATGGGGTTAATCGATATCTGTAATTGTATTGTAAAGGGACCACCCCCATGTGGTTCGGCCCCTCGAGGTCCGGGGAACTATAAAAGTCCGCTGCCACGAAGTCCTGTGTCGATCTTCTTGGAGAGCGCTTAGGACTGCGTGACCTTTTGGAGTGTCTCTGTTTGAGCGAGGCCTAGAGGGCTTGAACAGGCAGATACGAGGATCGAACCTGCGGTGGTTAGGTATAGTAGTGGGAACTGTAATTGTGTTTTGTCAAAATAATGTTTAGATGTGCAAGTGCTTGACTCAGTGATTATTGACTGGAACTAGACTGGGGGAAGCTTAGAATGAGCAAATTAAACTTCCTGGAGTGGAACCAACTACGCAAAATAGATTAATGGTAAAATATTTAATAGAATGTCTCCAGTGTTGCAATGTGACTTATTTGCATCACTAGAGCACCACTGCACATTGATAATGTCCTATTGCAAGGCACAGCGGTGTGGGTACAATTAAAATGAATCTTACAGCACATTTTGGCAGATTACCTCAATGGCATTAATAAAAATATTGTGCTCTTACTTCATCACCTGTAAAACAATTCATACAAATTAGCAAGCAAATGAAATTGAGAGGTAGAAAGGATCATTTGATCAATTAAGTCTCTTCCATGCACCAGGATGGAGAGAAAAACAGGACAAGATGCATTGTGATGCAGGAGGTAGTTGCTATGTTTGAGATACAGCATAAGAACAGGCCTTTCAGCCTACCAGACCATGCCGATCAGCGATCAACCCTAACACTAGCCCTCTCCTACACAATAGGGACAATTTATCGAAGCCTATTAACTTACAAAGCTCCATGTCTTTGGAGTGTGGCAGGAAACTGGAACATCCAGAAAGATCTATGTGGCCACAGGGAGAATATACAAATTCCATAGAGACATCACCCATAGTCAGGATCGAACCTGGGTCTCTGGCGCTGTAAGGAAAGAAAATCTATCCCCTGCGCCACTGTTGTTCTGAGTTGTTCACTGGTTTTTAGATGTTGGACAACTTTTCTAGAATTTTGTAACAGTTGGAAGTTTTCTGAAAGTCCAAAGAGGTTTCATTTTATACACAATCCTGAATAGATCTGATGTTGCAGTTTGAAAATTCAATTTCAGCTTCTGAAGCAGTTGGGCTGAGCATGCTCCTAAAATGGGGTTGGGAAGGGCAGGCTCCACTCTTGAACCAGATTGAAGGAGGAATTGGCAATATATATTCTTCCTATGAAGTACTTAGTGACCTGGAGGGGTGATCATTAAGGGCTTAGTCTAGTTAGCTTCTGGTCATAAATATGCCAATATGATGGGGGCTTTACTCCATGGAATGTGAGGGATAATTGGGTAATTCTTTGTTTGAAATTGTTATTGCATTAAGCATTAAGTGATTCAAAATAAAAGACTATCAGTGCTTCTCAGCTAGTTTATCTGAAGATTTTGTGAGAAGTGAAAGCATTGGTTGCGATCTTTCAAAACTCCCAAGTTTTTTGTAAAGTCCAAGTGGGCTGGACAACAAATGTAATACCACTATTCAAGAAAAGGGGAGAAAAAAACTCCAGAGAGCTGAAAAAACAGTTAGTCTGGCATTAGTCACCGAGTCAATGCTGGAATCAATTATTAAAGAAATTGTACCAGAGGACATCGAAAATAGTAATGCAATTATGCAGAGCCAACATGCTTCAGTGAAAGAGACATCGTGCTTGACTAATTTTGGAGGTCATGCAGGATGTAACCAGGAAGATAGATAAAGGTTTTGAAGTTCTGACTTGCATTATGTAAATCTTTTCAATGGATGTGAAGATGTTACACAATTTACACTGGGCTGGGTAATGCCAGGCACAGTCCTACCTCATCCTCACCCCTAACAGGATGCTCAGGGTAGTGTTTACAAGTTGCGGGTGCACAGCTCCTGAACGCTCTGGAACATTGCAAATTATGATGACACAGCATCCCTCAGTCCATCCACTCCCTCCACCATCCCACCAAATTCAGTGGTGTGAACATGATGAGAGTGAGAGGTCAGATGGACTTGTATCTGATCTCCAGCATGTTTTGTCCTTGGTGCAGACATTACAGCCATTTTGAACGTGCAGCTAGCAAGTACATCTCGACTAAACAACCATCTAAAATTTAAAGTAGACAAATAATGCTGGAGAAACTCAGCGAGTGAGGCAGCATCTATGGAGAAAAGGAGTAGGCGATGTTTCGGGTCGAGACCCTTCTTCAGTCTGAAATTTAAGTGCAGTCAGGCTGAACTTCTCTTCCAAAATGTTTCACTCACTGGTGTGACATAGACTGACATTGCACTACAGTGCTGAGGGAGCATTACACGTTTCGAGGTGTTGAACAGGAAGGCTCGGGTGAATATAAAGAAGTGTTTTAGACGAGCGTTCTGTCCAGGTCAATTTCAATCCCTTCACTCAACATTAAATAACAGATCATTTGATCTTTATCACATTGCTATTTATCGGAGCCTGATGTTTGAAAATTGTTGATATATTTTCTCTCTTACAAGGAGTGAACTTCACTTTAATGTAAAGTACATCGGGATGTCCTGAAAGGGAGGTATGAAAGTCACTACAACAATGCAATTCTTTCTTTCAGAATACAGCTCTTTCAATTGATAAGTCATTGATAATTAATATAACCTAGTGTCAAAGTCATGGAAGACACCCATACTAATCAAGAACACTGCTGGTCAGGTCACCATTTATTGCTCAATTAATGAAGTTAAAGGCTTTGGTGAGGTCAAAGATAAGGCCAAATTTAATGTGCAGGAAGGAACTGCAGATGCTGGTTTAAACTGAAGATAGACACAAAAAGCTGGAGTAACTCAGCGGGACAGGCAGCATCTGTGGAAAGAAGGAATGTGTGGCGATTCGGGTCGAGGCCCTTCTTCAGATTGAGTCTGAAGAAGGGTCTCGATCCGAAACATCAACCATTCCTTCTCTCCGGAAATGCTGACTGGCCCGCTGAGTTACTCCAGCATTTTGTGTCTACCTAATCCAGAATCTATTTAACTCTGCCTTAAAAATATCCATTGACTTGGCAATGAATTCCACAGATTCACCACCCTCTGACTAAATAAATTCCTACTCATACTTTTATTCTGAGGCTGTGACCTCTGGTACTAGACTCTCCCACTAGTGGAATCATTTTCTCCACATCCATTCTATTCAGGCCTCAGTCTGTCCAGTTTCTCTCAGCAGATGCTCAATAACAGGGGGAAACAGATTTAAAATCATTGGTCAAATGAGTAAAAGTGTGTGCAATCCAAGGCGGAGTGGTAAATTAGGTAATGAATAATAGTAAGATTAAACGAGAACTTACCAGTTTGAAGTTTGATCTGTATTTTATGAGGAGTTACGATGAGGGATTACATGAAGAACCCGTCCAGCACGCATGCGCGACATACTTCAAAGGAGCGGTGTGGAATCACAGAAAGACACAGTAATTGAAATAAATATAGTAAAGAAAAGGAGAGCTTAGATACCTGTTTGATCTCTATTATTGAGGGTGGGAGCGGAGGGCACGTAATCCCTCATCGTAACTCCTCATAAAATACAGATCAAACTTCAAACTGGTAAGTTCTCGTTTAATCTTACTATTTTACTTCGGAGTCACGTGAGTGACTACGTGAAGATTTTAAAGCTCTGTGATTTCAAACCGTGTAACAGTTCATACTTCACTCGCTGCCGAAGTCATTCGAGGGAGGAAGTATGTTATCGTAATCAAACATGAATCTGTTTGTAAAACAATAATGGTGTTATTAACAATAACAAGACCAAAATGCTCCCCTGGGCTTAAATTATATATTTTTTGCAGATTCTAATACTTTTTCTGCAAACGATACAGGTTCTGCCAGCGGCTTGTTATAAAAGTTTGGAACGTATACTCCCT
Source organism: Amblyraja radiata (assembly GCF_010909765.2). NCBI lineage: Eukaryota > Metazoa > Chordata > Chondrichthyes > Rajiformes > Rajidae > Amblyraja > Amblyraja radiata. The sequence continues at coordinate 80,003,742 of NC_045961.1, read as the reverse complement.
AGACCACCCCGGATGTGGTCCATAGGCACGTCCATCCTCTGGTGTGGATGCTGCCCTGGTGGAGTAAGATTTATACATGTTAGTATGTACTCCAGCAACTCCCAGTACCTGCTTGAGCCACTTGAGATAGTTTGGCTCGTCACCCGACCATAAGGTTTCTTGTGGCTGACCCATAAGGCTTTTTCTCTCCCTTGAGGATTACTTATTGTGTCGATGTAGTTCAATAAGTGGGTCATGACACATAACCGTGGTTCAGGTGGGTATGCCTGGAATTCCATGACTAGACCTGATGTTCCTGGTCTGTTCTGTTTGACCAGCCCCTAATGGTAAATGTAACATGGTCTAGTAGACCATATTGTCCAATCGTAGTAGATGGAGGAACTGGACTCTTTATGCTGAGACAAGGCCATCAGCATGACCGTCTTCAGGGTGGGCTGTTCCAGGGTGAGGGACCTGGCTGGTGACCATCCCCTAAGGCATGTCAGGTCCACACTGACATCCCAGATTTGGGTGTACCTCAGTCTGGGGGATTAGATTTGAATATGCCACTCCTGAATTTGATCACCAGCGGGTGGTACCCTATGGCCTGTTGTCCTGGTGCCCGAGTTAAGTAGGCTGACAGAGCACTTCTGGCTGTGTTGATGGCGCAGTAGCTGAGTCCTTCATTGTGGTGAAGACCTGCCAGGACCTCCAGTACAGGTTTTGTTGTAGTTGAATATGTAGTTCCTGTATTTGAATAATATCTTCCCACTTCTTGATGTTCGTCAAGTATGTTCCCTAGTGGATATGCGATGGGATGCTATCATCGTGTCGATGGTGCTATTTTGACAATCCAGGCCCAGCAGTGGTCTTCCCAATTCTGCAACCCAGGCCCAGTAATGGTCTTTTCAAATCTGCTTATTGGCTTATGCCTGAAACTGGGTGAGTTGATAGGTCTGGGCTATTGGGAAATCATTAGGGTTTTGATGACCATGTCGAGGACCACTGGGAACCATGACTGTGGGTTTGCGTAGTACCCGACTGATGAGGCCGTAGTACCTGACTGATGAGGTAGGAAAAAAGGGGTGAGAACATAGAGATTAGATCCCCCCCCCCCCCCCCCCCCCAGTTCAGCAGGAATGTATTCATTGCCACTGCCTCAAAGTTTGGTTTCATGCGACATACATCGGGTATGTGGTGATTCAATTGAAATACAGGGAAATCGATATCTGGTGTTCCATATTGCTTTGTAATTTCAGCAAATACTTTGGTTTAATATGTCTGTTAACAGTATTTAGCTCACCTGGTAGGTAAGTTTGCTGATGGTCGAATATGTTTGACGACATACGGTTACCAATTGTTAAATAAATTGTCACATGATATTGATTTATTCTGCCCAAGTGGTTGGTGTATGCCACCACTGTGATGTTGTTAATTTATAAACGAACATGCAAAATGGTGCACTACTGAATAATATGCTTTTACCAATAGAACGTACTCAATATTTCCAACTAGGTTTTACGCCCAGTGTCTATAGTGATGATGACTCCAGATTAGTCCATTTGCCACCATGTTCTGGGTATGGGTATTTAGTTTAAACATTAGCACCTTAGCTCTAATGGAACGGTTCAAGTTAAGTAGCTGGTAATGCTGCTACTAACTCCCAATTACTCTAGCCACTGTTGAATGGTTGGTTGATTGATACCATTAATTGTTACAGGTTGTGTCATATGCTGACTCTACTTATGGCAATGTTATAGATGAGTGGGTAGAGTTAATTGAATACCAGATAGTCAATAGTTGTGGATGGTGTCAACGTAGATCTATCTGGATTGTATGACAGGCTCAGGCTAAATAAGTTATAGTAGCTAATGTTGTTGATTTGCTATTCCCATGGATTTGTCTGTCGTTAATATCATAGAGACATGCCATGACGATATGTTCCTTAATAGTGTCAGGGCTGGTTTGAATATCTGGGAGCAGGTTTGGCTCATATTAGCCATTGTCAATAATTTATACTGCCATAGTTATCCCATCCAGGTAAATTGGTATCTCCGAAATTGTATGAATGGGTACTGAATAGTATGCATCTTTTAAGTTGATGTCTACCATAAAGTATCCTAGGAAATCCATGGTTAGCAGTTACAATTTTCCATAAGTGTGTAACCTGGTGAAAATACTCAAGTGGTAAAGTCAATGATGGTGCGACATTCACCATCTTTGGGTTTTTTGGTACCAAAGGTTCATATTAGGCTTCTTATGACCCCTTGTATATCAATGATGGTGCGACATTCACCATCTTGGGTTTGTTGGTACCAAAGGTTCATATTGGTTTATTTATGACCCCTTGTATATCTTCTCCAGTTAGCTAGTCCCTCATGTTCTTTTTTAGTGGGTGGGTAGACCCCTTGGGGTGCATGCTGAACTGGTAATTTATGGTCCCTAGATAAGGGACGTATCAGATATTAAACTGAGAACAGATACCACACTTGATCTTAGTCAAAAGGCCGAGAAATGATGGGTTTCTTAATTCAATTTTTATCCTTGAATACTTTTGGTATATAACTACCAAGTGTGATAGTTCTTCATGTTCCCAACCCAGGTGTGATACCCCCCCCCCCCCCCCCCACCCCCCCTGTTAGTACAAACCCTTCACCTTTTATGTGATGGTAGGAACCATACTTATCTGTCTTCACTGTTCTTTAGTGGTGTGTTCATTTCTTCGGTTTCTGGTTCCTTGTATTGTATTGTATTGTATTCAAATTTATTGTCATTGTCTCAGTTAGAGACAACAAAATGAATTTCCCTTACAGGCAGTATCATAAAAATAAAAATAAATAAATAATAATAAATAATAAAACATATTAAAAATAAAATAGAATTAAAAAAAAAGCACAAACACTGAACGTCCACGACACAACATAACACAGTGGCACCAAGGTGAGGAAGGCACCATAGTCCGGCCAGCCTCCCCTCCGTTCTTCCCAGATGTTCACTCGTGGTCGAGGCCTTCCTAGCACCCGCAGTCACCGCCCCGGGTGGCCCGATGTTCAGGCCCTCACGCCGGGCTGGTGGAACGCCGATGCCGAACCCCGACGGTGAACATCCTCCTCCTCAGCGGCCCAGACCTCCTGATCAGCCGCCTCCCACAGCCGGAGTCCGCAGCTCCCGAGTCCGCAGGCCGAGCCGGGCAGAGTCGCAGGACCCCGCGCTGTCCATCAGCACCGCCCGCGTTGGGAGCTCCGCAAACCCGCAAACCGCAGCTCCATGATGTCGGTGCAGCAGGTCCAGCACTCCGGGCTCCAGACGGCGATCCCCGGTAAGGCATCGCCAGCCTCGCGATGTTACAGCGCTGTCCCGCCGCTGCTGGAGCTCTGGTCGATCCTGGCAGGAAAGTCCACGCCAATCCAGTAGGTAGGCCGCTGGGGGGGGGGGGTGCGAGGACGCGACTCGAATAATAGTCGCGTCTTCACCAGGAAGCGGCTGAAGGACGGTATCCCCCGCACTGTACCCTCTTCCCCCACATCAAAACACAAAAAAACCACAAAAAAACACACTTTTACATAACTAAATAAACAAAAAAACAAAAAGATAGGTGGAGGCTGCTGGCACCAGCGCCACCGGAAGTACATACCTTGTCTGTAGGGATGGTGTTGTTGGGGGGTGGCGCATTTTCCATGGGGCCCGCTCTGGACCCTGGCCTGAAAGGGCTTACGGGGGTTGGCATAGTTGCCTCCGGTGGGCGGCGTGACTCACGTCACAGCGGCCTCTGCAGTCCATCTGATTTTTGTTCTTTTTTGTCTCGTTTGAATGTAGTTTTTATTATTTTTTTTGTGTATGTTTGTGTGTGGGGGCGGGGGGCGGGGGGCGGGGGGTGGGGAAACTTAAAAAAATCTATCCCCTGCACTGAGAACCCGACCTTTTCTCTGTCAGGTCTCCATTGTCGTTGGGGCCTAGCACCGTGGAGCGGCCTCCAGCAGGAACGACCTGGGGCTCCAATCGCGGAGCCTGCGGACCTACTCACCATCACGGAGCTGGCCGAGTTCGGAGTGGGAGGAGCGGTGGTGGCGCGCTGCTGCGACCCGACCCCGGGGATTCGGAGGCTTACCGCAGGTCTGGCAGACAGGAACACCGGGAGCCCGCGGGGCCCTGCTGGGAGACCGCTTTTCGGGGCTTCCGCAACGGCGACTTCACCCGCCCGAGTTGCGGAGTTGAAGAGTACCTGGAGCGGGGCCTTACATCGTCGCCCGGCGTGGCTTGGAATGGCTGCGGGACTTTGCTAGCGCCCGCCGGGGGCTCCAACAACAAGACCCGGAGCGTGGCCTTTCATCACCCGGCGCAGCGTTAATGGCCGCGGGACAATTGCCATCGCCCGCCGGGGGGCTTTGACTTTGACTCTGACATCGGGAGGGGAATGGGAAGTGCAGGGAAGAGATAAGTCTTTGCCTTCCATCACAGCGAGGAGGAGATGCGCTGTGATGGATGTTTGGGTAAATTGTGTTGTGTCTTGGTTCTTTCTTGTGTGTATGACTGCAGAAACAACATTTCGTTTGAACCTCAATGGGGTTCAAATGACAAATAAATTGTATTGTATTGTATGCAGGCCCCGAGCTTTCACCAGTACTATTAAGTAGACGCCTACTGGTGGACGCGTGGAGGTACTACTGTCTGGTTTTGTGTGGTGCTCATTCCAGGCCCTGCCCTCTTGATGCCGAATATTTTGGATACTTCGTCCAGTTTCTTAGGCTTGGTTTGGTAACTTAGCCAGATAGCAGGATCTGTGGTTGTGAGGTCGGCTTTCTCACAGTCCTGTGAATTTTTTAGGTTGAGGGCAGGTTTTATAACTTCCTTCGAGAAGTTGCGGAGCATACTGTGAACAGTAGGGTCAGGTGTTTTGCCATACTACCCTGCCCCTCTGGAATGAGCATGCGAAAATGATAGCCGACGTCAGGGGTATCAAATGCAATTTAAGATATTTGGGTTTTAAAAAGCTATGCTCAATGTACCCCCCAATAATGGTGGGCACTTTGAGTAAATGCAATTTAGGGGAGGCGTGATGAAATCCAACACCTCATGACTACCTGTCTTGGAGAGATATTTTGAAAAGAACAGGTAGTAAGCTGGCCGTCAGTTGACACTGAAAAGCCATCTCGCTAGTGGTGGAGCCACATAGCGGCCACACCCAGCAGCCCTTCCTGATCCTGTAGCTCAAGCATACTCCCGATGTTGTTCAGCCAGTGACCCCTCTTCTTGACCAGCCCAGCCCTGGTCGCCATCGATTCCTCGATAAGGGAGATGGCCAGTGCTGTAGTGCACTGGAGTGGGAGTGTTATGCTCCCTTGGCGAGCTTGCCCCTGCTCCTGAGGCAAGTCTCGCTGGAGTTTTTGTCTCCATGACCTTACTCTAGGCTTGGAGAACAGACACTTACTTGCTCTCGTTTGAAGTGCCGATTCCATCTTCCGTGTCTGTCTCCAGCCCGAGGTTTGGTTGCTGGTTTTGCTGCTAGAGGCTGCCTGCCGTTTTCGGGCGGCATTTCTGCGGTTCTCGGGCGGCGAGTCTCCTTGTCGGGAGTATGCAGGGGTTACCGGCCATTTTTTTAGTTCCCTCCAGTCCGCTGCTGTTGGTCAGACAGCTGTTAGCGGACTGGGCATCAGCTCAGTACCCTGCGTGTGGACCGCAGCGTGTGCGGTCCCGGTGCCGCCTCTCCCCCCTCCACTGACGGAACGCTCCTTCCCTGGAGTCGAACGGGGGCCGCTTCCCTCTATGCTGCTTTGCTGTCTCCAGTTCCCCTGGAGCAACAAAATGGAGCAAAGTTTGTAAACTCGAACCTGTGGGTAAGTACTTACCTAACGGTCCATTTCTTCAGGCTTGTAGCGGGAGCGCCCGTACTCCCGCTCGTCGCTGTTGCACTGCGTGAACGCTCATGTCGCGCATGCGTGCTGGACGGGTTCTTCACGTAGTCACTCACGTGACTGCAAAGTAAAATGGGTGATTTGTAACTGAGAGGTTATTTCACCAAAATTCTGCAGAGCTCAGCACTCAGTCTCTTGCAAAGTAGGGGGTGATAAAGACATTTTCAGGTAATGTCAATATGGGCCCTGCGGCTGACTGAGAGAGGAAAGGTATCATCCTCAGCAGGATTTGAACAGTTTGGTCATTTGGGCAGGTAAGTGACAAAAGGAATTTAATCCAGAGAAGTGAGAGGTACTGCAGTTGCCAACAGGGCCAGGGAACAATTGATTAATAGCAGGATACTAAATGATGATACAGAGTTCTCAGCATGCATGCCCACAGTTATTTCAAAGTAGCATGTTCAGTAGTTCAAGTGGATAAAGGGAAACACAGGGGTGGGAGATTGCAACCTTCACGTGGTCTGCCCTGTTTCGACAAATGCAATCAACCTGGTGTGCACAATCAAATAAAATCAAATAGAACAAGTTGTCCTACTACTTTAGGCTGTGCACGCCATACGCAAGAATAAGAAGAAGGGAAACATAGAAACATAGAAAATAGGTGCAGGAATAGGCCATTCGGCCCTTCAAGCCTGCACCGCCATTCAATATGATCATGGCTGATCATCCAACTCAGTACCCTGTACCTGCCTTCTCTCCATACCCCCTGATCCCCTTAGCCACAAGGGCCACATCTAACTCCCTCTTAAATATAGCCAATGAACTGGCCTCAACTACCTTCAGACAGAATGCCTTTCGGGAGAATGTCTCATCCAAAATCAGTACCCCATTCTTGACCCGAAACGTCATCCATACTTTTTGTCCAGGGATGCTGTTTGACCCGCTGTTACACCAGCATTTTGTGTCTATCTTTGGTATAAACCAGCATCTGCAGTTCCTTCTCACACAAAATGCCTCTGTTTATTAGCTGAGCCTGATGATATGAGAACAAGGAAGTCATACGATTTCTACGCAAAGCTATCCCGATTACATAGAATCATAGAACCATAGAAGCATAGAAATTAGGTGCAGGAGTAGGCCATTTGGCCCTTCGAGCCAGCACTGTCATTCAATGTGATCATGGCTGATCATCCAAAACCAGTACCCCGTTTCTGCTTTTTCCCCATATCCATTGATTCCGTTAGTCCTAAAATCAAAATCTAATTCTCTTTTAAAAACATCCAGTGAATTGGCCCCCACTGCCTTCTGTGGCAGAGAATTCCATAGATTCACAACTCTCTGGGTGAAAATGTTTTTCCTCATCTCAGTCCTTATTGTTAAACTGTGAACCCTGGTTCTGGACTCCCCCAACATCAGGAACATTTTCCCGGCACCTAGCCTGGCGAATCCCTTAAGAAATGTATGTACAGCTTGAGTACGACACAGAAATTTACTCATCATGTTTTGGGATAGATATGAAGATGCAGGGGAGATCACCTCAGAGGAGACCAACAAACAAGAGGCTAAACCGCGACCTGCAGGTAAGAAATTTACTCTGTGGTAGTTTTTGTCTCCGCGCTGTTTTTACACAGGGGGGGAAGCTGGACAAAATAGTGTCCACAAGTGCTGCGAGTGAAGCTGGCTGGGGAGGACCGCGAAGTTGCAGGAGCCAGCAGCAGCTGAAGGCACAAGCCCCGCAAGGGATCAGCTGTGCCGACTTTTGGTCCAGAACACCACGGCCGGGCGGGAGACTATTCAAATGGGGGCGTCGACTTTTGACAAGTCGAAAACGGCAGGAGACGGGATGGAACGACGTTCCCCCGTAACGACAATTTTAACCTGGACCTGCAGGTAAGAGCTGCGGTCTTTTTTTTGTGTTTTTCCATGCGAATTACAGGTGGAGAAACCAACGGGCTGCGACAAAGCTGGTGGGTTAGATGGGATCAGCTGTGCCCGATGTTGCCTCCGCACCGGCCAGATCCACTCCACGGCAGGGCAGTAAGGACAAAGCTGGTGAGGGAGGACCGCGGAGCAGCTGGCAGCCAGTAGCAGCCAGCGGCACTCGGATCACCGATAGTGGGATCAGCTGTGCCCGATGTCGCCTCCGCACCGGCCAGATCCACGCGGCCGGGCGGAAAGGCTAGACACAAAAACAAACAAGGTCGTGGACTCAGAGGAGTCCGACTTTGAACAACCGTGGGCGGCCAGCGACCGAGAGCGCTGGAGCCGGATGAAGCGGTGTGTGGAGCATTTGCTCCATGTGACAGACTCCGGGAGATGGAGTCGGGTCACTGTGGGCCCTATGATAAACCCACAGCAGTACCTCTTGAAGGGCTGCACAGTGCTTCTACCTCATCAGAGGGGAGTACTGCGGGTCAGTTCTGGGCTGACCTGGAAGAGGGGTCCGCAGAAGAAAAGACAAGTGTGCAAGGGGTGCAGGAACAAGAGAATAATAAAATGGACTCCAACAAACACTACAGCCAAAGACAGCACCCTACGCACACACCAGCAGAACTGGTGAAAGCTCGAAGGCCCGGTGTTCAAAACATGAGTCTTTTTAGGCCATGGCCCAGGCCGGCCTTCTTGGAAGATGCGGGGACCTCCAACGCCAACCAAACCGAAAATCCAGACACCAATGCAACAACAGCAGTGAATCACCTGCAAAAAGAAGTAAACCTGCCACTGGTAACTATGGAGGTAGGTGGGTCTGGTTCCCTACAAAATACAGGGAGCATGGAGGTTGGGTGGGGGGAGACTACACTCTCTTCTGAATGCATGGAGCATGTTAACAACCGATACTTACATCTTAAGCAGTATCCAGGGATATACAATAGAGTTTATACACAAGTACAGCCCTCCAGTTCAACATATACCGAACCGAATGTTCGTGCCTTCTGATAAAGGAAAATCAAAAGCGCAAGCTGAACTGGAGCGGCTTTACATAAAAGGTGTAATTGAGAAAACTCAACACGAACCATTAGAATTCGTGTCCAATATATTTATCAAAAACAAAAAAGATGGTGGTTGTCGCATCACCACAGATCTGACAAAATGGATACCTTTGTTACTGCTAAACAAATAATTCCAAAGGTTACTTCATGGCCAGCATCGATTTAAAAGATGCTTATGGGGCTTTTTCACGGGGCGACTTGACGCAAGAGTTAACCAGAGTTTAACATCGTGGGAACCTCGTGCGATAACAGTACGGCATTCGTGGACCACCGTGGACCACCGTGGCGCTAACGGCAGGTAATCGTGTAACTTGGTGACTCGGGAGAAAATTCAAGCAAGCTTGAATTTCTCCAAGAGTGACTTGTACACTTGTGGTTGAGCATTGAAACTTTATATGAACGTAGTGGCCAGTGCGATATCCGTGCGATATCCATAATAACTCTTGCGGGTACCGTGGGAATCCTGCGAACGGTAAACCCGGAAGCTGGACAGAGGGGACAGAAGATGAGTAAAAAAGATGTTCTCAATATCCTTTATCTGGCGAAAACTTTGGAACTAGTCGTTCGGTGCGAGTTGATTAAAAAGTGTTTTGAAATTTCAAACTTCAAATCAAATGTCTCTCAAACCTGCTGATTGTATCTGATTCCACTTTTCGTAGCAAGTTCCACTTTTCGACACAAAATGCTTGAATAACTCAGGCAGGAAACATCTCTGGAGAACATGGATAGGTGACGTTTCGGTTCCAGCTGGGAAAGAGGAGCCAGGATCAAGCATGGCAGGTGTCGGAAGGAACTGCAGATGCTGCTTTAAATCGGAGATACACAAAATGCTGGAGTAACTCAGCGAGTTACTCCAGCATTTTGATCTCTGGATGGAAGGAATGGGTTTCCCAAACTCACCCATTCCTTAAACCCATTCTTTCTCTCCAGAGATGCTGCCTGTTCCTCTGAGTTACTCCAGCATTCTGTGTCTATTTTAGGCAATAGATGGACACGGGCGAGGGGGCAGATGGTTTGAACAAAGACCCTAGATTAAAGCATAGTCTGTAAGATAGGATTGTGAAGCATGGGGAAGGAATGTTTGGGTGGGGGGGTGAGAGGGGTGAGGGGGGTGGGCGGTGGGGGGGGGGGGGGGTGGGTGAGAGGGGTGAGGGGAGGGCTGAAAGAGGTGCGAGTCTAGATGGGCCACAGTGGGGTGTGGTGGGGTGGGGTGCGGGCGAGGGAAGGGTAAGAAATGGGAGGAGAGAGAGGTTGTTAGAGGTTACCCTTGTGGCTAGCATCCAGCCATCCATGAGAGATGATGGTGTGGCTTTAGAAACATAGAAAACAGGTGCAGGAGTAGACCATTTGGCCCTCCGAGCCAGCAGCGCCATTCACTATGATCATGGCTGATCACCCAAAACTAGTACCCCGTCCTGCCTTCTCCCCATCTCCCCTGATTCCGTTAGCCCTGAGAGCGAAATCTAACTCTCCCTGATAGGAGTAGAATGAGGCCATTCGGCCTATCAAGTCTACGCCATTCAATCATGGCTAATCTATCTCTCCCTCATACCCCATTCTCCTGCCTTCTCCCCATAACCTGTGACACCCGCACTAATCTCTGGTTTAGGCAGCAACTCCACTATTGTGCCGCAGTGCCGTTCCAAAATTCCCTGTCTGCGTGTGTTTTAATATCCCAGCCCAGCTTTAAATCTGGGAATGGGACGGGTGATTTTACAGAAAATAGAACAATACAGGAGCGGACCAGTAAATGGTCAATTAGGGGAGGGCACCAGTAAATGGTGAATTTGGGGAACGCACCAGTAAATGGTGAATTTGGGGAATGCACCAGTAAATGAGGAATTAGAGGAGCGCACCAGTAAATGAGGAATTAGGGGAGCGCACCAGTAAATGGGGAATTGGGGGAGTAAATGGGGAATTAGGACAGCAGCAGTGATAGTCATTGATTGTGTTATGTTATGCACGGATATTACACTGGTGTGAACTTGTATAATACGCTGTGCAGCAAAACTGGACCATGAGTTTAAGATCAAAGATTTGCGTGTAAATTGATATGACTGATAGACACAAAATGGACCCTTCTTCAGACTCTCTCCAGAGATGCTGCCTGTCCCGCTGAGGTGCTCCAGCTTTTTGTGTCAATCTTCGACAGATTGGGTTTGCTGTAAATGTCTGTATGTTAATATGTGTGTCTTTTCCTCTTGGACATTACTTTGTTTCTGTTGGTGGCTCCATATTTTATGATAGCCTGAAGTATGATAAAGCTTTTACCTCAGCAGTTTGATTGTCAGTGCTTGTTTACCTCATTGTTAAATACATATATTTTTTACTATCAGCTTGATGTCTGCAATTCTTCATTAACACATCACTACAAGATGAATGTCTCTAATGTTATAATCCCTCTCATGCTGAAACACAAAATAGTTGAAGGGAGGTGATATAATCACATTTTCATTAAGTTTCATTTTTGAGTGTTCAGGTCCATCAATTGTTGAGCTATTTAAACTTTGAAAGTTTCACCTCTCGGTAGAAAATAAAATAAGCCAATCAGCACGGTAAATGTGAGACAAAGTCTTTATTCCTATTTGACAATATAAAAAGATGACTTCTTACACATATTGAGAGAAGGTGCATCACACCAAACATTAGTCTATAAAAGGCCCTCGCAAACACGAAAATCAACAAATGAGGCACGCTAGATTATTTTAAACACATTATATTCATTAACCTCCGCAACAAGCCTAAACTCAGGCATTAAAAGGGACAATGCAATGTGCTAAATGGCAGGTTTTGCGGACGAACATCTTATAGGAAGCACTTTTCAGAGGACAACACTAGAAAGTCAGCTTATTTGCTATGCATTTCTGCTAACATGCAGTAGTGTTCCTGTGGTCGGCTACCCATCAATATAGCTGTCTCACCACGGCACACTCCCCAATTGTGAATTGTAGTAAGCGCAGAGATGGCCTCTTTGCTCTTTCACACCCAGTGAGACTTCCTCTTAATTCTCTTTTTAATTAATCTCTCCCTTCTGCCTTCACGCAAGCATCCTCGATGCACATAGTGGGCTGCTGCATACAGCGCGTCAATGAAAAAAACCACCATCCTGTACTCGAAACTACTTAGTATAGGCATGTCTCCAAATGAGCCAATTCAACCAAGGGAGGATATTTATAGTGTGTGGAAAAAAAAGTGACATCATTTGTGCCACGTGTAGTTCACAATGTTCATTCAAGATTTAACGGGAAAGCTCGGGAGACGGACAAGTCACTCGCACAAATAACGGAAATGCCGAGTACTGTGGGAACTCTTTATCTACACCCCGTTATATCGTGTGATATCGTGCTAGACCACGACCACTTCACTCTGGTTACATCTTGCGTCAAGTCGCCCCGTGAAAAAGCCCCATTACTATTCAGTGCCTATACGAGGTGACCACAGATGTTACTTAAAATTCAACTGGATGGGCAACCCTGGCAGTATAAAACACTACCAAATGGCTCATCAGCCCCAGGCTGTTCACAAAAAATTTGAAACCAGCCCTAGCGTTTCTACGAAAATGTAAACACATGGTAATGGCATATTTAGATGACATACTCATTGTGGGCAAAACTTTGGAATTGGCCAAACTAACTGTAACAGCCACAAAACAGTTATTTGAAAAACTGGGATTTATTATCCATCCAGTTAAATCTAAACTAACGCCTTCCACTACAATGGACTATTTGGGGGTTTCACCATTGACTCAGTTCACATGTCAGTGACTCTGCCTAAGGCAAAGGCTAGAGATTTAATAGAGGCTTGCCTAACCTCATTGACATCAGCAAACCATCCATCAGATTGGTAGCAAAAGTAATTGGCAAATGGTGGCTGCCTTTCCAGCCACACAATTTAGACCTCTACATTACCAAAACTTACAGAGAGCAAAAATACTAGCACTCTAAATTAATGCAGGTCACTTTGACAGACCTATGAAACTACCAATCAAGCTAAAATGAAATAAAATGGTGGATAGATAACATCTGGCTTTGTTCCAATCCAATCATTGTCAGTAACCCTTCCATGGTACTACAAACTGATGCCAGTGCACTTGGGTGGGGAGCCACCAATACCATCACCAACTGTGGAGGTAGATGGACTGCTCAGGAGGCAGCATTATTACTCACACTGGGCATAAACTACCTGGAAATGTTGGGTGCATTCCATGGCCTAAAGTCATATTGTACTGGATCATATCACCAGCATGTTAGACTACAGATAGACAATACCACCGTGGTAGCATACATAACCACATGGGTGGAAACAAATCAACATCATGTGACAATCTGGCTAATACAATTTGTCAATGGTGTATTCCAGAGAGATATTTGGATATCAGCCACTTACCTACCAGGAAGAGTAAATTTAGTGGCAGACACCAGGTCACGCAAATTTAATGAAAACACCGAATGGATGTTGAATAAAAAAGTATTTGCTGATATTACAGCAAAATATGGAACACCAGATATCGATCTATTCACATCCAGACTTAACCACCAGTTATCAAATTATGTTTCATGGGATCCAGACCCTGGGGCAGCGGGGGGGGGGGGGGGGGGGGGGGTTGTTTATTTACGCATTCCCTCCTTCCTGCCTCATCAGTCGGGTATTAAGGAAAATACAACAAGACTCTGCGTCTGTTATTGGTAGTACCCGATTGGCCTACTCAACCATGGTTCCCAGTGGTATTAAACATGGTATTAGAACCATGTATCACCATCCCACATAGACCAGATTTATTGCTACATCCCGTAACAAGGGATAGCCACCCATGCCATAAACATTTGAACTTATTAATTTGTAGAGTTTTAAAAACACCTCTACTACAACTGGGACTGACGGACCGAACAGTGAACATGATCTCGGTGGCCCAAAGACAGTCAACCAAAAAACAGTATCTGGTCTATATCAGAAAGTGGGCGATGAACTGCCATAAAAACAACATCACCTACAGAGACATGAACATCCCATCTGTTCTGGAATATCTGGCAGGCCTCCACTATGATGAGGGGCTCAGTTACAGTGCCATCAACTGCGCCAGAAGTGCCCTATCGACTTACCTATGGCAGGGGACAGAGCGTTACTCTATTGGGACTCACCCACTGGTAACAAAACTTATGAGGGGAATTTTTAATACTAATCCCCCAAGAACCAGGTACTCCCAAATATGGGATGTAAGTATTATCCTGAAGATGCTCAGGAATTGGTCTCAAGCAACAGCTCTGTCCCTACACAGACTGACATTAAAAACAGTCATGCTAATGGCATTGGTCACGGCACAGAGGGTACAGTCTGCATAAACTAAGACTGGACAACATGACTTCCTCAACAGAAAATATTACGTTTCATATCTATAAGTTAGTAAGCAGAACAGACAGGGATCAGCAGGCCTCAATATACAATTAGGTCACACCCAACAGATGACCGTCTGTGTATAGTAAGACATCTGTCATTATACATGGAGAAAACGAAAGTCCTAAGAGGCAATGAGAAGGCACTTTTGGTCAGCCACTAGCAACCACACAAAAAGTGACTGTCCAGACCATATCAAGATGGCTGAAACAGGTGCTAACACAGGCTGGGGTGAATACTAATATTTTTAAATCTCATTCCACCAGGGCTGCAGCTACATCGGCAGCGATACAGTTGGATGTACCAATGGACCAAATCCTCAAGGCAGCAGGATGGTCTGGGGGGAAAAACATTCCAATTATTTTACAATAAACCAGTAATGAAACCTGGAACGTTTGCAGAAACAATTTTAAGTTCTGTAAATTAATTTAAACCCATAAAAAGGGGTTATAAATTTGTGTTAATAAATTTTATGATTTCAATGTCGAATTCATGTCCAAATTATGTTAACACAATTCCTCCTACAGTTATCAAGGCAGACGTGATGCATGGACTCGTTTCCACGGCATGAAATCACAGAGCTTTAAAATCTTCACGTAGTCACTCACGTGACTCCGAAGTAAAATAGTAAGATTAAACGAGAAATTACCAGTTTGAAGTTTGATCTGTATTTTATGAGGAGTTACGATGAGGGATTACGTGCCCTCCGCTCCCACCCTTGATCATATACTTAACTGGTATCTCTTCTCTAATCTTACTATGTTTAGTCATTACAGTTATCTGTGATTTCACACCGCTGCTTTGAAGAATGACATGCATGCGTCGTGGCAGGGTTCTTCACGTAATCCCTCATCGTAACTCCTTATAAAATACAGATCAAACTTCAAACTGGTAAGTTCTCGTTTAAAGGCCTTTCTCACGGGGCGACTTGACGCAAGAGTTAACCAGAGTTGAACATCGTGGGAACTTCGTACGATAACCGTACGGCATTCGTGGACCACCATGGACCACCGTGGCGCTAACGGCAGGTACTCGTGTAACTTGTTGACTCGGGAGAAAATTCAAGCAAGCTTGAATTTCTCCAAGAGTGACTTGTACACTTGTGGTTGAAGATTGAAACATTATATGGACGTAGTGGCCAGTGCGATATCCGTAATAACTCTTGCGTTTACCATGGGAACTCCTGCGAACGGTGAACCCGGAAGCTGGACAGAGGGGACAGAAGGTGAGTAATCTGGAATGAACATGCTGGTCGTTCTCTGCCCACACGATCTCTACGGAGCTTCCAGGCTGTTTATATATAAAAGAGCATTCCAAAAGTGTCTCACCAGCAATCTACAGCCTTCAAGAGGTCTTTTTAAATGAAGTGTTTATTTCCAACGTCTGGTAAGTTTCGGTAGAATTGCCACCAGCGTTTAGAGAATATGTACCTGTGATTTTGTCCTATTTTTTTCTAATACTCATTAAATCAACGGGAGACTAAAAGTAGCATTTAGATAAACAAAGTTGCTGCCTTGGCGAATATCGATGCTATTATCTTTATGTAAACTGTGAGGATTCGCAGCTGCCACAATGCGTCTGACGAGTTATACCAATGTAATTTGGCACAAGCTGGTTTAATTGTGGGAAAAACTCTTCAAAGCCCTTTCAAGACGGAGGAATTCCCCAGAAAGTAGCTCGTTTTCGTTTGTAGAACTTTCCTCTGTCAACGCATAGATCTACAGTTAGGGAACCTATTGCCGGTACTGATGTATTTGAGTGTTTCAGGGAATTTCCTCTGATTATTTTCAAGCTTTGTCCATCTCTTTTGAACTCATTTGATTCGATACTATTTAATTTAGGAATGGTGGTTACTTATTATATAAATTATGTGACCTATTTTCTGTTCCTATGATTCTCTAAGTACTTTGTTTATAAATTCTGAACTCGTGAATTCGAGATTTCAGTGGTTTTCTGTATGCGGCTCACTCAGATACACTTGGCACAAACCGGCTTTTCCCATTTGGACCGTATAAGCCGTTTACAATCGCGTTGGACTCACTACATTTCTATGATCTGCAATCGTTTAACATTGAGTATAAACGATTATATTTAATACTCGGAATGCATATTGATTTTAGTGATGCCACATAACTTTCTCTGTATGTGAAGGGAACGATCGCTTCTAGTATGTTTACACCTCTCTGTAAAACATCCATTCTAAAAAAGGTGGTCTCAATATCGCCAATGGAACATGTGTCAATGTGTCAAAGCACTTGTAATGCTTGTCTAAAAAAAAGTGACATCATTTGTGCCATGTGATGATTTAACAACACTTCACAGTTCACAATGTTCATTCAAGATTTAACGGGAAAGCTCGGGAGACGGACAAGTCACTCGCACAAATAACAGAAATGCCGAGTACCCGTGGGAACTCTTTATCTACCCCCCGTTATATCATGTGATATCGTGCTAGACCACGACCACTTCACTCTGGTTACATCTTGCGTCAAGTCGCCCCGTGAGAAAGGCCTATTAATCTTACTATTAAACACTACAACCTCCAACTGAGCTCCAAATTACATACACTTGGGGGGCACTTTTAAATCACTCTTTGTCTTTGTGGTATAATTGTTTTTGTTTTTTTTAAACTTAACTTATTTGTTGTTGTTATGGAGTTTACAGACTACTATGTTTACATATATAATTATATAACCATATAACAATTACAGCACAGAAACAGGCCATTTCGGCCCTTCTAGTCCATGCCGAACACTTACTCTCGCCTAATCCCTTCCATATACCTATCCAATTTATTTTTAAATGATAAAATCGAACCTGCCTCCACCACTTCCACTGGAAGCTCAGTCCACACAGCTGCCGCTCTCTGAGTAAAGAAGTTCCCCCTCATGTTGTCCCTAAACTTTTGTCCCTTAATTCTCAAATCATGTTCTCTTGTTTAAATCTTCCCTACTCTCAATGGAAAAAGCTTATCCACGTCACCTCTGTCTATTCCTCTCATAATTTTAAAGACCTCTATCAAGTCCCCCCTTAACCTTCTGCACTCCAAAGAATAAAGACCTATCTTGTTCAACCTTTCTCTGTAACTTAGGTGCTGAAACCCAGGCAACATTCTAGTAAATCTCCTCTGTACTCTCTCTATTTTGTTGACAACTTTCCTCTATTTGCCGACCAGAATTGTACACCATACTCCAGAATTGGCCTCACCAATGCCTTGTACAATTTTAACATTACATCCCAACTTCTATACTCAATGCTCTTATTTATATATGTTGTGCTACAGCAATTAAGAATTGTGTTGTTCCATTTAGGGTCAAATGACAAAACATTCTTGACTGGAATTGACTCTTGAGATTTATACTGATTTTGCCAGATATTGATTTTTTTAGCTCAAGATTGGAGAGCTGCGTGGAAACCTCACGAAGGTGGAAGAAATTACGTACAGTTCAGAAAAAGAAATCATAAATAACTTATTTTCCGTTACAAGTAGGTCAGAGAAAGCAGAGAAAGCAGAGGGACATAAATTGAAAATAATTGGTACATAGTGGAAAGATGACAGAACAAACATCAGTATTTAGAACACTGCTTGAAAAAATGGACCAGGCAGAAACCCTGACAAGGGATTTTGAAGTGTACTTGAAGAGCATGTGGGGCTATCATCAGGAAGGTGAGATTAAACCAAGTAGTAGGAATGTTACAAAATTTTGAAATTTTAAAAATCAAGCCTGTAATTTATCCCATCAGATAAAGCATAAAAAGAACTTTAATTTGAAACCCAATTCACTTTCATATCTTCAGTATTTAAAAAGTTATGGTCATTTTCATACTCGGAAATTAGCAATCTTGTTCCCTATTGCTTTTCCATTGTCTTAACACAAAAGCTGTGATCGAGAACAGTCAAACGCCCATAACTATCTTAAAAATTAAGAGAACTGAATGAAATTTTCAGATTATAGATTGAAGCATTCTGAAACAAATATGAAACATCTTACTTGGACGACCTGAAATTAAAGCATATAATTAGTTAGTTGCCTAATTGTAGCTAATTACAAAGTTGACCGTTGTGACGGAAATAGTAATAAACACCCAGACTGTCTTGAAAATTCAAAAATGTGATATTCTCAAGATCAGAACTTTATTATTATTGTATAATATGCTGTAAGTCCGTAACAGATAGGTAAATAAATTACAATTTCTAGCAAAAGACCAAGTCTTTATGGAGAAGATTGGTTGCTAGCTGGTACATTGGCATATCAAAACCAGTAGCATCATCATACTCCTCAGATTGTAACCAATAAGCAACTCTGTACACCTTGTTTTTCCTCAACTTTTCAATTTTGGGATTGTAAACTACAAGTTTTTGCTCTTCAAACCACGCATGACATGCCTTTCTACTTTCCCATTAAGAATGTCCTGCAGATCATCACATTTGGAGTAGTCCAAATTCGGATAATCTCTGTGAATGCTGTCTACATCAGTCTCTTTTGCTGGGCATTTGGTTTGACAATTTTGCATTTCTTCTTCGGAGACATCTGTTTGAAATGTAAAGAAAACAGAATTACTGAACAGCATAAACAGAAACAAGTTATTATTTGCAGTTTTAGAAAAAAAGGTACAAGTTATAAAGTTAAACACTAAAGCAAATAGTAAATACCCAACAAAAATTTCATATTCATCAGTTTCGTTAAATCTAAACTAGATCTAAATATCTATCCATTTCTTTAGAAAAGGCAAAACATTTTAAATAGCCTAAGTATCCAAATAACAAATAACAAACTGATCCCATTCACACAAAAATTCACAATATAACATGATTTTTAAATCTCACTTTGTCATGAATTTATATGCCAAATGGAAGGAATTTAATGTTTAATTCCCATAAATTAATCCAGAAACATCCACTCTTAAGATAATCAACATAATACTTCTGACCAAAACTGTGGATATTTAGTATGAAAATATTGATCATGGATAGACAATAACACAAAATATAGATGATTTAGATGTTGTTATGACATGATTGTGCAAAAAAATAATGAATTTGATTATCTTGAGAGTGGATGTTTCTGGAATGTGATCGATTGGAATGTTGCCATTGCCATAAATTTTAAGCCCATATCGGCAGGGAAGACACGGCCGATTCGTATGGGGCCTAAATAACATTTTCGCATCATAAGTTTAGAATAAAGCCACACCAAAAAGCAAGATAATATGTTAAATAAATGACATGCCTTTTGTTTTGTCCTGATATTGCGATCCGTGATGTTGAAGGCATTGAAGGCGTTAGAAGTCGCATTTTACTTCAATACAGCGATTAAATCGTCCAGCAATGAAAATAAAAAAACGGGAACGGAAGCCCGAACGATTTTTCTTCATCAGCTAGCTGCCTGAGGAAATCCCTCTCCAACAGCCAATACAAACCTGCATTTTAATCCCCCCCCAAAGCCTCCGGAATCGCCCGCACAGGCAGTGGGAGATATGTAGCGCCGCTGATGGTAGGTTTTCTAACAATGTTACAAGTAGCATTTCTTTGACTGACACAGATGGTCAAATGGTCCCTTTCTGTATTACAACTGCCGAGGAATTGAGGTGATTATTTTTATCACCTGGAGAGATTGAGCAGGCTTTGACTATATTCCTTGTAGCGCAGGAGGATGAGGAGTGATCTTATGGAGGTGTATAAAATAATGAGAGGAATAGATAGGGTAAATGCACAGGGATTTTTTTCACCAGAGAACAAAGGTTTAAGATGAGGGGGATAGATTTTTGCAAATTTGCTGATGACACAGAGCTGGGTGGCAGTGTGAACTGAGAGGAGGATGCTATGAGAATGCAGGGTGACTTGGACAGATTGTGTGAGTGGGCAGATGCATGGCAGATGCAGTTTAATGTGGATGAATAGGAGGTTATCCACTTTGGTAGCAAAAACAGGAAGGAAGATTATTATCTAAGTGGTGTCAAGTTCGGAAAAGGGGAAGTACAACAGGATCTGGGGGTCCTTGTTCACCAGTCAATGAAAGGAAGCATGCAGGTACAGCAAGCATTGAAGAAAGCGAATGGCGTTGGCCTTCATAACAAGAGAAGTTGAGTATAGGAGCAAAGAGGTCCATCTGCAGTTTTACAGGGCCCTAGTGAGACCATACCTGGAGTATTGTGTGCAGTTTTGGTCTCCAAATTTGAGGAGGAACATTTTTGGTATTGAGGTTCCCGATGTTGGGGAAGTCCAGGACAAGGGGTCACAGCTTAAGGATAAGGGGGAAATCCTTTAGGACCGAGATGAGAAGAAGCTTTTTCACACAGAGAGTGGTGAATCTCTAGAACTCTCTGCCACAGAGGGTAGTTGAGGCCAGTTCATTGGCTATATTTAAGAGGGAGTTAGATGTGGCCCTTGTGGCTAAAGAGATCAGGGGGTATGGAGAGAAGGCAGGTACGGGATACTGAGTTGGATGATCAGCCATGATCATATTGAATGGCGGTGCAGGCTCGAAGGACCGAATGTCCTACTCGTGCACCTATTTTCTATGTATCTATGTATCTATGAGGGAGTGCAGCGTATGTTCACAAGGTTAAGTCCCGGCAGGACTGGCATATGCTGAGAGAATGGAGTGGCTGGGCTTGTATACTCTGGAATTTAGAGGGATGAGAGGGAGATCTTATTGAAACATATAAGATTATTAAGGGTTTGGACACGCTAGAGGCAGGAAACATGTTCCTGATGTTGGGGGAGTCCAGAGCCAGAGGCCACAGTTTAAGAATAAGGGATTTGCCATTTAGAACGGAGATGAGGAAACACTTTTTCACACAGAAAGTTGTGAGTCTGTGGAATTCCCTGCCTGTGGAGGCCGTTTCTCTGGATACTTTCAAGATGAGAGCTAGATAAGGCTCCTGAAGATAGTGGTGATATGTGGAGAAGGCAGGAACGGGTTTCTGATTGGCGATGATCAGCCATGATCACATTGAATGGCGGTGCTCGCTCGAAGGGCCGAATGGACTACTCCTGCACCTATTGTCTATTTTCTATTGTCTATAACACAGCACAAAATTGAAATGTGAGCCTTCACATCAATGCTGTACGTGTTGTCTGTGAGTATAATAAATCCATAACACACTCTTTATAACAAATTTCACTGTACATTAATTGGTACATGAGACAATAAACTGGCCTTTGAACCTTTGAACCTTTGAAAATACAAGCAAACTGAAACAGAGCCTAAAGCTTCTAGCCTGATTCAAGCAGCTTATCTCTCCAAAATGTTACTGTTACTTATCAGCATGAGCATGCAGGCTTGTGCTCAGGCTGCTATTATTAACGATGTTTATGAATATCTTGATGGTATTCACATTTTCTAGGTGGCAAGCAACAAGGGACACGGGGGAAAGATAAATTACAGAGAATGTCATAATATTATCAACTGGATGAATGAGCACCAATTGTGTTCGGTATTGAGAAATAGCACTAGAAATTAAAATAGAAAACAAAATACAGATATTGGAAATCTGACATAAACAATAGAAATGATAGAAACACTCAGCTGGTCAGGCAGCTTGTGTAGAAACAGAAATATAATTTTTTGAAGTTCAAAGATTAGGTCTTCCACCTGATACTTTAACTGTTTACCTTTCTTTAAGCATCATTTGACCTGCTGAGTGTTTCTGACATTTTATGGTTTCTTTAAAACAAAACTGATCCTAATGCTCAAAAATGGAAACCAGGACCAAAACATAATTTCAGAAGGATACATTTCTTGGACTTTTAATCTTGTCCACCTGTTTTGGCATATTAACTGTTGAACACCACCAGGGGCGCCAGGGTGGGGGGGTGGGGGGGGGGATGGCTGCCCTGCCGGCAGTCTGTTCGTCTTTTAACTCTTTTTTGTTATTTTTTTAGTTTGTTAAAAGTTTTTGTTTTAATATTCTTCGGTTTGTTTTAGGTGGGGGAGGGGGAAGGGGATCGGGGGAAACTTTTTTTCAGGTTCTTACCTTCCCGGAGATGTGATCAATTTTCGGAGCACATTCTCTGGGCTCTGTGGCCTACCATCGATGGAGCTGGAGGCCTCCTCGGACTGTCGTGAACCCCACCGCGGGGCGTGGACTTCACATCAGAGCTGATCCCTTGCCTGGGATCGCTCCCACCGCGGCCATCGCGGACTTTCCATCAAGGGCTCACAGTCTTCGGGTGAGGCCGAGTCGGGAGCTCCAACATCGCAGAAGGTTCGACCAGCCCTGACGCATGGTTCAATTGTCCAGCGTGGGGGAGCTGACATTCCCCCGATGCGGGAGATGATCGCCTCGACGCGGAGGGCCCGAACGCCGCCGGCTACGGGAGCCAAGGTCGTCCCGTCAACGGGGGCTCGAAGCCCACGACTGAGGAAGAGCTAAGGGAAGGACTTGAACTTTATTTCGCCTTCCATCACAGTGAGGAATGTGTAGGAGTCACTGTGGTGGATGTTTCATTTTAAAATGTGTTTTGAGTGATATGTTACTTTTAATTGTATGACTGACCTGGCCAATGAAATTCCTCGTATGTTGCAAAACATACTTGGCGAATAAAGTGTGATTCTGATTCTGATTCTGAATCTGATTCATAAAAAGAATGGGAGAAAATGATAATTGACCGTAAAATTGACAGAGAGATTATGTTGGCAAAAATCAAGGGAGAATTTCATTTGTACAGCATTTTGTCCCCCTCTTTTAGAACAGCACAAAGAGTGCTACAGGTCAGTGGCATACATGACAAAGGTATAATGTACAAAATGTGGCAACCATTTGTACATTAGAACCAAATCATACAATCTCCTTGAATAAATCCAATGCCCTAACTGGGAATTGTTTCTTGCACGTTTCCTTTAAGTTATTCTTTGAGGGCTCTGTAATGTGACCGCCATTCACCTAAAAAGCCTATAGCCCTTGGTGGACTTGACCATCTCGATCTACCAATTGTCCAGTCCAGTCCACCATCTCACCCACCTCACAGCACCAAAGACTGAGGATCAATCCTGACTGTCTGTGTGGTGTTTGCATATTCTCCCTGTGACCATGTGGATTTCCTCCAGGTGCTTGGGTTTCCTCCCATATCCCAATGGTGTGCAGGTTTTTAAATTAATTGGCCTTTGTAAAATTGCCCCTGGTAAGTGTGGTAATTGGATGCAAATGTGTGATAACATAGATCTAATGTGAACAGGTGATCGTCATGGTCTCGAGGGGGACGAGGGCCCTGCTTCCATGCTGTATTTATAGACTCCAAACTCTAAACAATGATCAGTAGTCCTCAGCAAAGAAACACAGGCTTCCTCATATTACCACCAAGTACTGCTAACTGAACCAAGCCCCATTCCTTCAGATTCCTACCCTGACTGGATAGCATGCAACAAAAAATATTTTCACAGTCCCTTGGTACATGTGATAATACTAAACTAAACAGAACTGAACAAACTAAACAAAACTAAACAAAACTAAACAAAACTAAAAAAAACTAAACTAAACTAAACCCAAACAGGTCCCAGACACAAGTAAATTCATTTGCACAGTCTCCATATAAGAGCATATGAAAATGGAGCAGCAGTAGGCCACTCCATTATGACGGTCACTGATTTGACTAGGCCTTACTTCCTTTTCTGTGCCCTCCATTCCTCGATCTTTTAAAAATGCATCTGCTTCCACTTTTACTCTTTGACTATCCTCAGTGATCTACCCTCTAGAAGAGAGAATTCCAGAGATATGTTCCACCCTTTGTGAGAAGTTCCTGCACCACTTAGTGTTAAATGACTACCTCTTCTTCTTGTAACCATGTCCTCCTATTGAGATTTCCCTACCAGTGGAAACATGCAGTCTTCTCTCATGTTTGGTGAGCTCGGCATTGGCTTCAGTTGCTATTAAGTTTGCAGGTGGTGGGCTGACTATTGAAGCACCCTGCCGACTGCTTAGCAATCCCTGCAAGTGCGGAGATAATTTGCAATCCCATTGTGATTACATTTTAGAAAACATATTGAACCATCAAACCCAACTCAAGTTCCTCTTGAGTAAAGAAGATAAAGAACGTTATAATGAATGATAACAATCAATAATGTGGATGTAGACAGACATATCTCACAGAAGCTGGGGAAATCAATAGAAGCAAACTGGATCTTAGGCTTTAAACAATGGAGATGATAAAGACAAGAGAAACTTGGTGAATATTGTAACAGCATCATCTCACAATGGGGCTTGGACTTATGGCTGGACATAATCTTTCTTTCTTTTAAAATCTTTTTATTGTTTTTTTTCCCAAAAAAACAAAAAAACAAAAACAAAATGAAACAGAAAAAAAAGACAGAGCAAAAAGAATAGTGATAAACATAACAATGGTATTGATACATAGGGATCAGGATTATATTAATAACAGGCATAACCTAATATGAGACGTGTCAAAATACACAATGAATATAGACCTCCCGGTCTCTATGTAAATATAGTTAAATCTTTAAAAGGAAACTTATAAATGTAAAAACAAAATAAACTAAATTTAAAAAAAAATAATAATAAAAATAAAGAAAACAGAGCAAAAACCGAATCTGAACTGAGAAAAATTCAACAATTTAAGTCTGTTTGTCATCAAGTCCGTTCCATGAAGTAAAATCATTTTTATATACGGTTAAAAAGGGAGCAATTTATATTGTATGAAAATGTTCAATACATTTTCCCCAGGTCTTATCAAAATCAACCAAGGGTTCAACAATGTAACTTCTGATTTTTTCTAAATTTAAACATGATATTGTTTCAGAATATCACTGGAGTGTGGTCGGAGGCTTGGAATCTTTCCATTTAAATAAACTAAATCTTCTGGCAATTAGTGTGGTAAAAGCAATCAAACGATGGGCGGAGCGGGAGAAATGAATAGAGTCTAACATTGGTAGCCCAAAAATTGCAGTAGTAGGATGAGGTTGTAAATCTATACCTAAGACTACAGAAATGGTATCAAAAATGTATTTCCAATATTTTTCCAAAAGAGGGCAGGACCAAAACATATGAGTCAGTGATGCCACTTCAGAGTTACATCTATCACAGGTAGGATTTATATGACCATAGAAACGAGCTAATTTATCTTTTGACATATGAGCTCTGTGAGCCACCTTGAATTGTATCAAAGCGTGTCTTGCACACATTGAGGAAGTATTAACTAATTGAAGAATCCTCTCCCATGTCTCTATAGATAGAGAAATTTGGAGTTCTCTTTCCCAGTCATTCTTGATTTTATCAAATGTATCTATTTGTAATTTCAAAATCAACTCATAAATAATCATTATTAATCCTTTCTGATAAGGGTTCAACTGTAAAATTGTTTCCAAAATGTCGGATTGATGTGGTAGCGGAAAAAGGGGTAGAGTAGCCTTCAAAAAATGTCTAATTTGTAAGTGTCTAAAAAAGTGTGAATTAGGTAAGTTATATTTATTGGAGAGTTGTTCGAAAGACATAAAACAGCCCTCCAAAAACAAATCACGAAAGGCTACTAATCCCTTCCTCTTCCATAATAAAAAAACTTGATCAGTACTAGATGGTTGGAATAGAAAATTAGATAAGATAGGACTCGATAAGATAAAATCATTTAGTCCAAAAAACTTACGAAATTGAAACCATATTCGGAACGTATGTCTTATTATTGGGTTCGTTGTATATTTATTCAATCTCGTAATTGTAAAATGTAACGAGGCCCCTAGAATAGATGCCAATGATAGCCCTTGTAAGGAATCACGTTCTAGGTTCATCCATCCAGGGCATTGGGCATCTTCTAAGTCTTTTGTCCAAAATGTTAAATAACGAACATTGATTGCCCAATAGTAAAGTCTAAGGTTCGGCAATGCCAGACCACCAACTTTTTTTGATTTCTGTTGGTATCCTTTACCTAGTCTGGGATTTTTGTTCTGCCATATATATGACGAGATTTTAGAGTCTATAATATCAAAGAAAGATTTGGCAATAAAAATTGGTATCGTCTGAAATAAATACAGAAATTTAGGTAAAATTAACATTTTAATAGCATTGATTCGGCCAATTAAGGATAAGGACATTGGTGACCATTTAGTAAACTGATGTTTAATATGGTCAATTAAAGGCATAAAATTAACTTTAAATAAATCCTTGTGTTTCTTGGTGATCTTAATACCTAAATAAGTAAAACTTTCAGTAGTCAATCTAAATGGAAACTGTCCATAACTCAAAACAAAATTATTTATTGGGAAGAGCTCACTCTTACTAAGATCTAGTTTATAACCAGAAAAACGACTAAATTGGTTAAGTAATGCTACTATTGCCGGAATAGATTTCTCAGGGTTAGAAATAAATAATAACAGATCATCTGCATAAAGAGATAGCTTATGTGTCTTATTCCCATGGACAATACCAAAAATATTAGGGGATTCCCTAATAGCGGTGGCTAAAGGTTCCAAAGCAATATTAAAGAGTAAAGGACTTAAGGGACAGCCCTGTCTCGTACCTCGAAAGAGCCTGAAAAAAGGAGATCTCTGATTATTGGTAAGTACAGAAGCCTGAGGTATAAGATATATCAGTTTGACCCAAGAAATGAATTTTGGACCAATCTTAAATTTTTCAAGTGTATTGAATAAATATTCCCATGCTACTCTATCAAACGCCTTCTCGGCGTCAAGTGAGATGACACATTCTGGGGTTTTATTAGACACTGAAAATGGAGCAGTAGTAGGCCACTCCATTATGACGGTCACAGCATCATCTCACAATGGGGCTTGGACTTATGGCTGGACATAATCTAGTTGCGAAAATCTCACATCTGGGCCACTTCAATGTAGCGTTATGTTGAGTTATGCAGGCACAGAATAAGTGACTGCAATAGCAGTCACATGGAGGAAGGAATAATACTCCAGTGCATGAGTGTGATCCTTCACTGCAATGAACTGTAAAACTAATCCTTTAGGCTCATGGGCAAAAGATTACATTAAAGAGTCAACCTTCCTGCAATGAGCACCTCAGTCATGATAAATTGTGGAAAGACTGAGACTAAAGTGAGACTAACAGTTATTTCCCTTTGAAATACATCGATAGTTGGAGCTGGGGCCCAATTGTTTGTTACACAAACATTCCGCATTATTTATTTGGAGTATTGGGTTCAGTTTGCATGAGAGTATTGGTCACCCCATTATCATCATCGAGTCAAAGAGTCATTGAGTCATGCAGTGTGGAGACAGATCCTTCAGGCCACCTGCTTACACCGACCAACATGCCCCATCTACTCTTGTCCCACTTGCCTACATTCGGCCGATATCCCTCGAAACCTATCCTATCTATGTACCTGTCTAAATGTTTCTCAAGCGTTGCTATAGTACCTGCCTCAACTACCTCCGCTGTCAGCTCATTCCATACACACACCACCCTTTGTGAAATAAAGTTACCCCTCAGGTTCCTATTGTATCTTTCCCTCCTCACCTGAAACCAATGGAAGGATGTGGAGGCTTTAGAGAAGGTGTGTGCAGATTTACCACAATGATGCCTGGATTAGATGTTTTCAGCTACAGGTGAGGTTGGATAAACTTGGATTGTTTTTTCTGGAGTGTCGGAGGTTGAGGGGAGACTTGGGAGAAGTATATACAATTATGAGAGTTATAGAAAGAGTAGACAATTGAAATATTTTTCCCAGACTAGAAATGTCAAACACTAGAGGGCATAGCTACAAGGTGAGAGGGGAAAGGTTTAATGGAGATGTGCGGAGCAACTTTTTTACACAGAGAGTGGTGATGGCCTAAAACACATTGCCAGGGGTGGTGGTGGAGGCAGATATGTTTGTGGCATATAAATGGCTTTTTGATAGGCACATGGATCTACAAGGAATAGAAGGATATGGATTATGTTCAGTCAGATGAGATCAGTTTAACTTGGCATTATGTTTGGTGCAAACATTGCGGAGCAAAAAGCCTGGTCCTGTGCTGTACTGTTCTGTGTTCTATATGATGTTCCTTGCTCTTACAAAGTGTTAAATGATCCTACCCTTAGCTCTGAAATTATATTGTTACTATTTAAATAAAGGTTACATTGACATTTATTCTTATCTGTGACATTTCTGGTTGGAACCCTTCTTCAGACTGGAAGTAGAGCATGGGGGTGGGGGGGGGGGGAGCTAGAGGTAGGAAAAGGCCAGAACAAATAAGGGTCAGCCACATGATGACCAAGGAAGGATGGAGCCCATAATGACCCATTGTTGGCTGGGGAAGAGATTATAATGAAGGGATACAGGATTGCAAACAGTGGAACTAGTAGGACAACCGGGGTGGGGGAGGGTGGAGAGAAGGAATATCGGGGTTATTTGAAATGAGAGAAATCAACATTCATGCTGCCGGGTTGTAGAAGGCAACCAGAGTACTCAGACAAAACCAACATAGCGACAGGATGTATTAAGACACAGTTAGATAGGTACATGGATAGGACAAGTTTGGAGGGATATGGACCAAGCGCAGACATGTTGGCTGGGACATGTTGGCTGGTGTGAACAAGTTGGGTCGAAGGGCCTGTTTCCACACTGTATCACTCTATGACCCTATGACTCTATGTGCAAACTCCACACAGAGAGCACCAGAGATCAGGATCAAACCCCAGTCACTGGAGCAAGCGTCTCCAGTAATTATGCCTTGGTGTTAGTTTTGCAGGTTAATTAACGTTCAGATTGCCAAATAGATAAATTAATTATAGATAGAGTGGTTTGCTCATGATACAGTGGCACAGGAGTTATTGCTGCTGTTTCATAGATCTAGGAGCTAGGTTCTATGCTGACTTTGGGTGTTGTCTGTGCAGACTTTTCACATGCTATTAATCACCATTTCAGTTTTCCCCAGAATTGTTTAGTCTCCTGCAGCATGCCAAGATATAAACACCTTCTTTGTAAAAGTAGAAAGAATGAAAGGAAAGGTGATGGACATCTACAGTATGAGAATGAATAAGCTGAAGGGTGCAGAGAAGTTAATAGAGGGGTGGGAATGGGAATAATGGGATTGTTCCATGGCATGGGCACAAACCTGATGGGCCAAATGACCTCCTCCTGTGTCACTCAGTCATACAACATGGAAACAGGCCCTCTGTCCCATTGTGTCTTTGTAGGCCATATGCACTTTTCCCATTTTCCCTCTTTCTTTCCCATCAACTCCTCCCCCATTTTTAAAAACCAAGAGTCTTTGGGATTACTGATAGTCTTAGAAAGTTATTAATTTCAACTATTTAACTCTATGGGTATTTTATTTGCAGTTTATTTAATGTATTTATGCAGGCATCTGCTGTTTTAATGCATTAATCATTTTTAAGTGAATAGACCACAACCTTTGTTGAAACACAACAAAATATTGAGCTGTTAACATCTCCAGTACTACTTTCCACATAATGTTCCTTATGTCTGAGTTAATTAACAGCTCTAAAGCATCTTTAACATATTTACGTCTGCGGTGTATAGCATCTGTGAAAGATGGGAAAAGATGTACTATGCAATTGCATGTTCTCCTGTGGTGAAACCAAAGGAGTGCACAAATAATTTAGTTTGAACAGCAATTCGTAAATTAGTTATAATTAGCATCATATTCTTGATATTGATGCAAGCCAGTTTAAAATAAATTGTTGTGGGTTATTTTCCAGGTTAGATGATATGCAATAAAATGCTTGTGCGGGAATAGAGAAGGCAATAGACAATAGACAATAGACAATAGAAGCATATTTCCCAACTTGTATGCACAAAATCTTACACCGGATATCTCTCCCAGCTTAAGCGTAGTGGGGTATCGCTGGACAATTCTGAAATGAAGTTCATAAGTTCTAAATTCATGTCATAGGAGCAGAATTAGGGCATTCAGCCCATTGTGTCTACTCTACCATTCAATCATGGCTGATCTGTCTTTCTCTCTCAAGCCCATTTTCTTGCCTTTCCCCATAACCTTTGACACCTTTACTAATCAAGTACCTGTCAATCTCCACTTTGAAAATACCTGCTTGGCCTCCACACCCGTGTGAGGCAATGAATTCCACAGATTTGCCTCTCTCTGGCTAAAGAAATTCCTCCTTATCTCCTTTTATTCTGAGGTTGTGCTCTCTGGTCCTAGAATATTCCAATAGTGAAAACATCCTCTCCACATCCACAGCATCCAGGCCTTTCATTATACGGTAAATTTCTGAGATCCTCATATCCTTCTAAACTCCATTGAGTGCAGTCCTAGTGCCATCAAATGCTCATCATACGTTAATCCAATTATCTTGTAAACCTCCTCTGGTCCCTCTCCAATGCCAGCACATCACTCCTCAGATATAGGACCCAAACCTGCCCACAATACTTCAAATGTGGTCTGACCTGTGCCTTATAAAGCCTCAGCATTACATTCCTGTTTTTATATTTAATAGCTATATTTAAGAGGGAGTTAGATGTGGCCCTTGTGGCTAAAGGGATCAGGGGGTATGGAGAGAAGGCAGGTACTGGATACTGAGTTGGATAATCAGCCATGATCATATTGAATGGCGGTGCAGGCTCGAAGGGCCGAATGGCCTACTCCTGCACCTATTTTCTATGTTTCTATGTTTCTATATTCTAGTCCTCTCAAACTGAATTCTAAAATTACAGTCACCTTCATTACCACTGATTCAACCTGCAAATTAACCTTCATGGAATACTGCAACTGCACTCCCAAGTCCCTTCCACATCTGATTTTTGAATCCTCTCCTATTAGACTATTTAGAAAATAGTCAACGTCTTTATTCCCACTACCAAAGTACATGACTGCACACTTTACTACACTGTATTCCATCTGCCACCTCTTTGCCCATTCGCTCAATCTGTCAAATTCGTTTTGTAAACTTGCTGCTTCCTCTACACTACATGCCTCTCCACCTATCTTTGTATCATCAACGAACTTGACCACAAAGCCATCAATTCCATTGTCCAAATCATTAATACACAAAGTGAAAAGTGGTGAACCCAACATCGACCCCTGCAGAACCCCATTTATCACCAGCAGTCAATCAGAAAAATCCTCTTTTATTCCCATTCTTTGCCATGCCATTTAGACAATCATCTATCCATGCTAGTATCTTCCTTCTAATACCATGGGCTCCAATCCTGTTTTGCAGCCTCATGAGTAGCACTTTATCTAAGGCCTGAAAATCCAAGGAAAGAACAGTCCCCTTTGTCTATCCTGCTATTTACTTCCTCAAAGAATTCCAGCAGATTTGTCAGGCAAGATGTCCCCTTCACAAAACTATGTTGACCAGCCTATTTTATCATGTGAAATACTCGGAAATCTCAACCTTAATAATGGACTCCTTAATCTTAATCTTACCAACCTCTGAAGTGAGGCTAGCCAGCCTATAGTTTTTCCACTTTAGCACAATTTTCCAGTTCTCTGGGACCTCACCGGAATCTAATAATTCTTGATCGAACACAATTAATGCCTTCACAATCAAAAGCTACCTCTTTCAGAACCCTGGGGTGTAGTCCATCTGGTCCAGATGACTTATCCAACTTCAGACCTTTCAGGTTCCTATGGACCTTATCCTTACTTAGACCAACTCCATTAACATCTGCCCCCACTCGCGTGAATTTCAGGCACGTTACTGGTGTCTTCCATTGTGAAGACTGATGCAAAAACATATTCAATTTGTCCGCTATGTCTTTATTCCCTACTAGACTAAGTGGGAACCGTTGGGTCCCATTCTCACATGGGAGACCTGGTCCCCCAACGCAATATTCCACCACTCCCGCATAGCCCCCAACTGTGCAGGCGCGGTTGACGGGTTCCCGTTGTGACGCCCCTTATCCTCCTTCCTCCCCTCACCCCCCCCCCCCCCCCCACTCCGCCCCTTACCCTTCTCCCCCCACGCACTCCACTCCATCCCCATCCATTCTTAGCAACTGTCCGGCAGTGCAGCCATTCCCACCCTTTGGGTTCCCATTGTGATGTATAACACGCAGGTGCAGCTGACGGCAATGTCAAGTGGAAAAGGGATTTATTAAAGCTTAAAATGTGAACAACTTAAAATATAACAACAATTTAAACGTTAAAGAGGAGATATATTCAGTCCATTCTCTCTTGTTGCATCTCTTGTTGCATTATGCAGATGGTGGAGGGTGAAAGGGCTTTCTCACGGTGCGACCTGACCCAAGACCTAACAAGAGTTTGACATCTGGGAACCTCCTGCGATAACAGTACGGCATTCGTGGACCACCGAGGACCTACGTGGTGCTATCGTGTAACTTTGTAAGGTCGGGAGAAAATTCAAACATTTTTGAATTTCTCCAAGAGTGACTTGAGCACTTTTTGGTGAGCGTTGCAACATTGAAGCAGATGCCAGTGCGATACCCGTGCGATATCCGTAATGACTCTTGCGGGTACCGTGGGAACTCCTGCGAACGGTAAACCCGGAAGCTTGACAGAGGGGACATAAGGTGAATAATAGGTATTAAAGGGGGCTTTGGGTGTGGAGGAAGGGAAGGGGGGGGGGGGGGCGGGGGGGTGCTCGGGGTGATTACAATGCTCTCTGGGGTGCGGGAAGAAGGGTCTCGAAAAGCAACTCGCCGCTTTGCTCTTAAGACAAATTGCTTCGATTTGAATCTCCCCGCAGTACAAGGAAGTAGAGGCAAGGTTGCGCCGTGTGTTGGAAGGAACTGCAGATGCTGCTTTAACCCGAAGATAGACACACAAAAAACTGGAGCACTTCATCGGGTCAAGCAGCATCTCTGGAGAGAATGAATAGGTGACGTTTCGGCTCGAGAGTTTCTGGTCTGAAGAAGGGTCTCCCAACCCGAAACGTCACCTATTCATTCTCTCCAGAGATGCTGCTTGACCCGATGAAGTGCTCCAGTTTTTTTGTGTCTATCTTCGGGTTAAAGCAGCATCTGCAGTTCCTTCCAACACACGGCGCAGCCTTGCCTCTACTTCCTTGTACTGCGAGGAGATTCAAATCGAAGCAATTTGTCTTAAGAGCAAAGCGGCGAGTTGCTTTTCGAGACCCTTCTTCCCGCACCCCAGAGAGCATTGTAATCACCCCGAGCACCCCCCCCCCCCCCCCCTCCCCACCCTTCCCTTCCTCCACACCCCAAGCCCCCTTTAATACCTATTACTCACCTTATGTCCCCTCTGTCAAGCTTCCGGGTTTACCGTTCGCAGGAGTTCCCACGGTACCCGCAAGAGTCATTACGGATATCGCACGGGTATCGCACTGGCATCTGCTTCATACAATGTTGCAACGCTCACCAAAAAGTGCTCAAGTCACTCTTGGAGAAATTCAAAAATGTTTGAATTTTCTCCCGACCTTACAAAGTTACACGATAGCGCCACGGAGGTCCTCGGTGGTCCACGAATGCCGTACTGTTATCGCAGGAGGTTCCCAGGTGTCAAACTCTTGTTAGGTCTTGGGTCAGGTCGCACCGTGAGAACCGGCCATGACGGCTTCAGGCGGGGCCCATCGGAGGCCGGTGGGGGGAGCATCCTCCAGCTTGGAGAGGGGCGCGGCTTCAGGCAGGGCTGTTGGGGGCTGGTGGGGGAGGGGGGAGCATCCTGCAGCTGGGGGAGGGGGACGGCTTCAGGCGGGGCCTGTCGGGGGCGGTGGGGAGGGGTTGGAGTGCTGCCATGGCCTGCCACTGCTGCTGCCTATCGCTGTCGTGGCTTATCACTGCCATTGTCTACTGGCTTAATGTGGGGACCAGTGGGGAGCATCCTGCAGCAGGGGATGGGGATGACTTCAGGGATGGGTCGGTGGATGGAGCATCCTGCAGCGGGAGAGGGGGGCGGATTCAGGAGGGGGCTATATGCAGCCGGAGGGGGGGGGGGGGGGGGGAGCCTGCAGCCTGGGGAAAGTAACGGCTTCAAGTGGGGGAAATGGGGATCAGTGGGGGGAGGGTCCTGCAGCTGGTAGAAGGGGACAGCTTCAGGGGGGCAGTCGGTGACCGGTGGGAGTGGGGAGCAGCGTCCTGCAGCCGGCGGAGGGGGACAGCTTCAGGCGGGGTCCAGTGGGGAGGAGCGTCCTGCATTCGGGGGAGGGGATCGACTGTCGGGGGCCGGTAGGGGTGGGGGTGGGGGGGAGCATCCTGCATTCACTCCATTCGCCCTCAACACCCTGTAGAACTATAGAACCACCCCCCATCCACTATTAGCAGCTCTCCACCAAATTCTTTGTTTACAGGCTGAGAGTTGAATGAAGTGATTGTTATCAAGCTGATAAGAAAGTTGAGAGCACAATTGAATAGAGCGATTGAGTGGAATGATTGAATAATGGTTGGGAAAGATTGAAGGAACATCCGTAGTAGGAAGCTGCCTACTCCGCCTTTAGAATTAGATCCCGCAGTAGGTGCAAAGTATACCCGGGCCACAGACGTCCACATTTCAATGCAATCTGGTTCGACGTCAGCTAAATCCTTCCAGAGACTCGTACTAAAAATCCAGAAACAGGAAGTAACTTCGAAGGAAGATAAGGAGGAGGAGGAATTTAAAGTGTGGATAGATATGCCATACTGAGAGCCGACTTTCCCTCGGTTTGGTTGGAGAAGGTATAGAGCTGTTAGACCTCATCAATGTTACAACTGTGGGGAATCAGGACATTGGAGCTGATCTTGCCCTGTGAGGGAATATCAAGAAGGAAGGGGGCAAAGAAGAGTGCCACGGGGTTTAAGAAGTCAGTGGATCCCTAAAGGTTACAGGGACACTTGGGACCCCGAAGGTAGAGGAAGAGGACACTGGCAGAAGATCAGGAAGCAGGGACATTCCGGCTGCCAAATCCATTCCAGTAGCCCTGATCTGGCACCTAATACAAAGTATGAAATCTGAGGGCATCCTCACATGGCCCAAGAATAATAATAAATTATAAGAAAAAGAAAGAACACCTCCGCTTCCGAATCCCAGGAAGAGAGTCACAAAGAATATAATTGGGATTGAGAAACCTCACTACAAGGTAGGATTATGAAAAGGGAAACATAGTGTAGCTGGTGTCAGAAGAATAAGAACTATAGAAAACTAAACTGACATTAGGGAGAGGAGAAACAAACTTATTGTGCAGGAAGTACGGGAAAGGAGCTATTGTACTAACATGTTACTAAGTTGTTGTGCCTACAGGATAGTATAATCTACAGCATCCTACAATCTGGGGAGTGCGGTAATGTGTACGTGAACCCTTGAGAATGGGCAGAAGACACAGCTCAGGTAAAGTAACTCCCTAGAAACAAAGACCGACAACAAGGAATAAATGATACTGTCCTGTCCCTTTAAGACGCATCTGGGAAGGCCAACAGTTAGAGAAGGCTGCTCCTCAGTATCCCTACTCATTTGAAACTAACATCAAGGAAGAAGAACAAGATACCTACCCTAGTGCCCAACTTTAACATCATCTAGCTTTTGACACCAGTGAAGGACAAAGAAATTAACACCATCCAACCTGTGCTAAAATATATAGACAACCAATGATGACCATTGGGGCAAGTTCTAATTTGAATTGAATTTGAATTTGCAAATAGACACTCCTCTGTGATTTGGGGCAACACACGTACTTTGCGCCTAAATTATAGTTATTCGAAATAAATTGATAACATTTTGAATTTGGTCTCTAAATTGTATGGTGATGAATTGGTGGGACTTTAAAGTTTGAGAATTAGAACTGACTTGTGAGAATTTGGCTTAGGAGTACTTAAAGTTTGATTATTAATTGGGTATTGTTATTGTCTCATCCCCAGACAGGCAGCCAAAGATGGGAAGGATTATTCAGAGAACATCAGAAAGGATGGAACTTGGGAAGATCTGGTAACATAGAAGAATTATTCAGGGAACATGAGAGTGGGATTGGATATAGTAAAAAGAGGAACTGTGAACAGCAAGACTTCCATTTAAAAGCCACAGTTAGCATACTAAAGAGTTACTTAGTGGTAAAAGGAAATTAGTTATGAGAAAAAAACCCTATTGACAGGGAGACGAGCCAACATACTAAGGACAAAGTACTGGAGGAGACGTCTATTGAATTAGAAGGAGAAATGAGGAAATGGGTGTTGAGATATCAGAGTCGATGTATTTGACTGGTGGATCTAAATTGTTTAACCTTTGATAGTAAAGCGGCTTCTATTATCAAGGTGGAAAGAAATTGTCCCTAGATTCAGCATTCTTAATTGGCTTTTGATAAAATTGACAACATATGGAAATTGATTGATTACATTTGAACAGCTGTGAATTCCACAGGAATTGGAATGGAATTGCATTATCAACCACAAAGTTGTGGAATGAGAAGGGTGAGACAGACCCTGAAACTTAAAATATTAAATTGAAGGCTGAGACTGAATTTGGTTAAATTGAAACATTTTTCATAGTTTGCTTTAAATAAGAATCATGCCTGTAGGGAAATCTGGACTGAACCCAGCTGAAATTTATGGGAAACCATCATCAGATATACATATAACATCATGTGAATACGGAGAGGGCTGATTAGTGTTGATCCTAGGTTAGTAAAGAGTATATTATAGAGCAGAATATAATAGAGGTAGTTATAGTGAAATGGAAACGGGATAGTATTGACAAACTGAATTACAGTGGAATGTACATTAGTACATGAATGGTAACTTGCTTTGTCCCGGACGGAAGAATGCACAACAACACAGATGGAGGGAAATCGCATCCACGAAAACTCGGGAGGTGAAGACTCATCAGACGGAAAGTATGAAGCTATGCCCATGAAAACTTGGGAAGCTTGATAAGATTCTAACAAGAAACATCATCGTCTTGTTGTTGTTAATAGATGGAGAATGTAATAGTCACACATATGTATATCTGGTTATATGATTATCTGATTGTTTGGTTATCATAAATGATGGTTTATCATATATGATAAAAGGAAGGAATGTTAATTCTGGCGAAATTGGAGATGCCAGTACACTAAAACTGATAAAGGGTTATGTGCTGTTAGGCCATTTGGTCAATTTAAATGTTCCTTCTGCAGAAATGGGACAAGCTGCAGAATGGTGCCAGCTTGTCTGGAGCCGAGATAAGAGTTGTAGGGAAAGAATTGAACATCTGTAGATTCTTACAATTAGGTGTAAATTGCATGAAATGGATTGGATGAATGCAAACCAGACATACACAGTGTAAATATTATTGCAAAGCTTTACTTTGCTAGATGTTGTTTGGGTTAAGTGTTGAGCCTTGTCTGGGTTTCTTGAATATCGGGGCAAATGTTGCTATGTTTGCTGCCTTCCAGAAGCTCCATTTGAATACATTGTATTAGTTACTGTATTATTGGGTTAGGGAAATGTCAGTCATATACTGTGTTATTCGATATCTGTTATTGGACTGTAAAGAGACCACCCCCATATGGTTCGGCCCCTCAAGGTTTGGGGACTCTCACGAGGTCCTGTGTCGATCTTCTGGGAGAACGCTTGGGACTGTGTGACCTTTTGGAGTGTCTCTGCTTGCACGAGGCTATAATGGCTTGGCCAAGCAGATATAAGGATCAAACCCGCGGTGGTTAGGTATAGTAGTGGGGAACTGTTATTGTGTTTTTCCAAAATAAAATTTAGATGCGCAAGTGCTTGACAGTATTTTATTGACTGAAACTAGACTGGGGGGATGCTTAGAACGAGCTATTTACAATAACACCTTCCCAAACTGCAACTATTTCCACCAAGAAGGGCAAGAGTGGCAAACACATGGGAATACTGGCAACTGCAGTGTCACCTCCATAAAACCACCTTCATAACTTGAAAATATATCTTCGCTAGACTGGCACATCCCTCCCAGCAGTTTCTGCTTTTATTTCAGATTTCCAGCATCTGCATTATTTAACTATTGTAGATAAAGCAGAACATTTCTGGGGTTAGTTGATTGGTGATAAAATGGCAATCTGTGAAATATGATCTGCGGTGCCTTGCCTGGGTCGCTGAGCTGGAACTCCGGTGAGCTGGGTCCGTTGCGGAGCTGCGGGTCTGTGGAGCGGCTGCGGGCGGTGGCGCTGAACTTTCCATCGGGAGCCTAGGATCTCTCGATGAGATTGCCAGTTGAGCTCCATTCGGCGCGGCCTTGTCGGCTCCGGAAGCCACGGTCTCGAGTAAGGAGGCGGCCGTTTCCAGGGTTCCCATGCCGCTGAGAGGACTCTCCCGACGCCGGAACAACATCATCCGGCAAGAACGGCCTGGAACATCGGGCCTCCGTAGAGGCAACTGTGGAGGCCTCAAATAGGCCCGACTATGGGGGAACTGGGGTTGCGGACTGGACTTTGTGCCTTCCCCCATAATGGGAACCATTGTGGGGGGATGTTTTCATGTTAAAGTTCTTTAGTATTGTCATGTTTGTATTCTTTTTTTTATGTGCTGCATTGGCATAACAAATTCCACCAGCCTGGCTGTGTGGTCATTAAAAGAATCAATCAATCAATCAATCAATGATGCAGAGAGAGCAAAAAAAGAGTAAGTATATTACAGTGCTGTGAGAAACTGTTGGAAGATCTGATCAGCAAAGCAAGTGGAGCTGGAAAAACCTTAAGAACTCGGATGGAGAAGAAAAATTGGAGCAGTTTGAAAATGTGACAAAATATATCTGGGATCAATAGATAAAAGAAATAACATTTTATTTTGCTATTTCTATTGCATCTAACACAGTTAGAATTTCAGTAACATGTCAGCAACACAACACCATCCAAGCCAAAATAACTCATTTGATTAATACCTTGTCTACCATCTAAACACTCATTCCTTTCAGCACCAGTAAGCGGTGAATGCAGTGCGAACAATTTACAAAATGCACAGCAGTTGCTTAACCAGAACACTCCAATTTATTCTCTCTTATTTTTGATCTCTGTCAGTAAGGATTGCAGATGCATTGGAACACCACCCACTTGTAGGTTCCCTACTAATTGTCAAACTAAACTAGTCCCACTTGCCTATATCCGGCCCATATCCTGTCAAATGTTTCTTATTCATGTGGCCATACCAGTGATCTTTAAAAGCCATATTTCGACCTGTCTCTTCCATATACTGTATGCATCACCCTCTGAATAATTTGCCCCTCAGGACCTGTTTAAATCTTTTACCTTTGATCTTAAGCCTATGCCCTCTGGTTTAAAACTCTCCTACCCTAGGGAAAGGACTGTGACTATTCTAGATGTAGGTTTAGGATTATTATTATCTTGTGGACTGAAGTACAATAAAAGGCTATCCAAACAGAATAAATATACCATATATAAAGACCATCAAGAAGGGCAAAGTAGAAGATACAGAGTACAGATTATAGTTCTCAACATCATGGCAACTCAGTTCCACAGACAAAGTCTAATGCCTACAATGGGGTTGAGCTGAATCAGACAGTACCCTAGCCTATGGAAGGATGG
Source organism: Amblyraja radiata (assembly GCF_010909765.2). Classification (NCBI taxonomy): domain Eukaryota; kingdom Metazoa; phylum Chordata; class Chondrichthyes; order Rajiformes; family Rajidae; genus Amblyraja; species Amblyraja radiata. The sequence goes on along the minus strand of NC_045961.1, from coordinate 79,964,207 downwards.
TTCAGAAGGCTGGTAATAGAGGGGAAGAAACTGTTCCTGAGTTTGGAGGTGCGCGCTTTCAAGCTTCTGTACCTTCTGCCGGACAGGAGCAGGGAGAAGAAAAATGACTGGTGTAGGTCATGTCATTGATTATGTGGTTGCTTTTCCGAAACAGCGTGCAGTATAGATAGTCAATGGTGGGATCTGGTTTGTGTGATGGAATGGGCTACCTCTACATTACTGTCTGCAATTTCCTTCAATCTTGGACTGAGCTGTTCCCAAACCAAGCAGTCATGCAACCTGATGGTATGCTTTCTATGATACATCTGTGGACGTTTGTAGGAGTCGCTGGAGACATGCCAAAATGACACAGTCTCCTCAGGAAGTACTGTTTTCTTGGCTGTCACATCAATGTGTTGGTAAATGACAAATCATTTAGAAACATAGAAACACAGAAAATAGGTGTTATATTAACGCCAAGGAACTTGAAGCTTTCTACTATTTCCACTCAGCACCAAGTACTGCTGATTCGGGCATGCTTCTTAAAGTTAATAACTCACTCCTTCATCATTGAAAGATAAGTTATTGTCCTGACACCATGTAACTAGGTTCTCTATCTCTTTCCCGTACTCTGCCTTGACATTGTTCGTGATTTGGCCCACCACAGTGGTGTCATCTGCAAATTCGTAGATGGAGTTATAGCCAAATTTGGCAGTACAGTCGTGAGATTATAGGTAGTATGGTAGGGGACTGAGAATGCATTCTTGTGGGACACCGGTGTTGTGAATTATTGTGGAGGAGGTGTTGTCACCTATCTTCATTGATTGTGGTATGTGAGTTAGAAATGCAAGCATTCAGTGGTTCAGAGAGGGATGCTGATTCCTAGGTCAAGGAGTTTGGAGATGGATTTGAATGGGATTGTGTCTTCGAAGGCAGAGCTATAGTGGATAAATAGGAGTTTAATTGAGGTTCATGTTATCCAGGCATCCCAGAGATGAGTTCAGTGTCAGAATAATGATGTTTTTTGCAACAGTAAGCAAACTGCTGTGGATCTCTGCTGGCCGGAGGACTGGAGTTAATGTGTGCCATCACCAGCCTCTCGAAGCACTTCATGATGGTGGAAGTAAGAACCACTGGATGGTAGTCATTCAGGCATTCTACATTAATGCTGATTGGTTAGCATGCAACAAAAGTTTTTCACTGTACCTCGGTACACGTGACAATAAACTAAACTAAACTAACTAAACATTTTTATTTCACTGGGATGAAAGTGGTCTATGTCTCTAATGTTTTTCTAAATGTCTTTAAGGTCTGCCTCGCCTCCTCTGCCTCAGGGAATAAATACCCAACATATCCAGCCTATCCTTATAACTCAATTACATGGTAGCATCCATATACATTTTGTTTTGCACCCTTTCCAGTTTAGTGATGTCCTTAAATTTATGTTCCTTCCATTTGCATGATGAATGTCTGTTAAACTTTCCAAAATATAACTAAACCATTTGCTCTGTGCATTTAGTCGATCCTGGAAAATAACTTGCTTAAGAAAGAACTGCAGATGCTTGAAAAATCAAATGTGGAAACTCAGCGGGTGAGGCAGCATCTATTGAGCGTAGGAATAGGTGACGTTTCGGGTCGAAAATCCTTTTTCAGACGAAGGATCTCGACCCGAAACGTCACCTATTCCTTCGCTCCATAGATGCTGCCTCACCCGCTGAGTTTCTCCAGCATTTTTGTCTACCCTGGAAAATAACTGATGAGGTCCTGCTCACTGTTCACTTTTCTCAACATTTGCTCAATGCATCCCAGCAGTCTTTTTTTCCAGGGTAGGGGAGTCCAAAACTAAAATACATTGGCTTGAGTTGTGAGGGGAATGAGAACCTCAGAGGTTTGTTTTTCACACACAGAGTGGTGTTTCTAAACTTCTTTCATGTGCTTCCAAGCTTTGTTTGCATACTATCCAGTCGAATCCTACTATATTGAGCACAATCAAGCCATACACAGGTACAACTCGTATTGCAACGAGAAAAATATTGAAGTGCAGTGAATAGTCACAGTTGTTTCCCCAGGGTAGAGAATCTTGTGCATAGGTATAAAATGAGAGGGGAAAGATTAAAATAGTGGGAGGCCTGGATAGAGTGAAAAATAGTGAAAGGCCTGGAGAGACTGGAAGCGGAGAGGATGTTTCCACTAGTGGCAGAATCTAGAACCAGAGGGCAGAGCCTCAGAATAAAAGGACGCACCTTTAGAAAGGAGATAAGGAGGAATTTCATTAGTCAGAGGATGGTGAATCTGTGAAATTCATTGCCACAGCCGAGTTTGGAGGCTGTCATTGGGTATTTTTTCTTTTTTTACTGCAGTCTAATGTGTTTACATTTCTCCTTTATCTCCCCCGTTACAATTTATTTTTCAGATATGTATCCAACTTTATTTTGAATGCCACAATTAAATTGATCTTCACTCCCCCAGATGGTGCATTCCATATCACGCTTAGCACGATACTGTTGCACAAACCCTGGTCCGACTCTTCACAGTTTGCCCAGGCCAGCTGTGTTAGTTTTTTATTAGTTTTTATGTATTGGCGTGTTACACCCTTGTTGATTCTAACAATTAACATTTGCATGTTTCGACCATCCTTGCGTCAGAATTTTTTCCTTTGGGGGTTTTAAAAAGTAACCAAATGTAAACACTTAACTTAATTTCCTTCTTGTCCTTTTTATCCTTCCCTTAATACAAACATTCTTGCCCTCTGCCTGTTAGTCAAGTCCAGTTTATTGTTATATGCACAAGTATGGTGAGGCACATGGATAATGAAATTTCTTGCTTGCAGCAACATCACAGGCAAATAGATTCAGACAATGGTATAAATTATACATGAATTGTACATCATTTGCATGTTATCTAATTTAAATTCAACAGGATATTGAAAAAAATAACCCCGTAAATGAAATATTATTGCAAAAATACCCACAATTTGTAAACAAGTCCATGGTAGTGCAAGAGGTTATCCATAGTATTCTCATGCCAAGGTGAGATTAGGGTTCTCTAGGAAGAAACTGCAGTGTGCTGGTTTACACTGAAGATAGACACAAAATGCTGGTGTAAATCAGCGGGACAGGCAGCATCTCTGGATAGATGGAATGGGTGATGTTTTGGGTCGATACTCTTCTTGAGACTGGGAATCAGGGAGAGGAAGTCTCAGAGATAAGGAAGTGCAAGAGATCAAAGGAGATGCTGATGTAAAAATGTAAATTAGATCATTGTTACCTGGGAGAAGTTGACAATGAAATATGCAGAGATCTTTCTGTCCTGAACACTTTAAAGGGCCTGTCCCATTTAAGGGGCTGTTCCACTGCAGCAACCTAAGTGGTGAGTTTAGAAGAGTTTGCCCTCGACTCATACTTGCAGCATGGTCGACACGAGGTCAAAGGAGGTCTTTGTAACTCTCCTTCATGCTCGAGAGTAGTCCCCGCGTACTCGAGGCCTCATCTAGGTCGCGCCGTATTTTTGAACATGCTGAAAAATGCCCGTGAGTAAAAAAAGGTCGCCACGGTAAAAAAAAAAAAATGTTTTACTCGTAGGTTTAGTCAAAGTAGGTCGTAGTAATCGAGGGTAGTCAAAGGTAGTCAAAGGTAGTAGTAGATAGTCTTCAACATAGTCGAAGGGAGGGCGAAGGAGATCGAAGGAGGTCGTCTTCACTCTCCACTATTCGGTGTCCAATTTTCCCGAAGCTATCGAAGCTCGTCTTCAACATAGTCGAAGGAGGTTGAAGGAGGTCTTCTACAGCCTGTATGGCCGTGAGAGGTCTCCTATGGTCGTGAGAGGTCACCAAACAGTTGTGTCTTTCTGGTTGCCGCTGAATTTTCAACATATTGAAAATTTTGGCGACCTATCACGGGTGCCAGCAGTCACCTGTAAAGGTCGCGTAAGGTCTGCTCTTAACAGACCTTAGGGGACATTTCTGTCCTGTGCTTCCTCCACTGTCAGAGTGAGGCCCAGCATAAATTGGAGGAATAGCACCTCATATTTCACTTGGGCAGCTTACACCTTACCCTTCCTTAACTCTGTGACTCCCTCTTCCCTGGCTCTCAGTCTGAAGAAGGGTCTTGACCTGAAACGTCACCCGTTCCGTCTATCCAGGGATACTGCCTGTCCCGCTGAGTAAAGGGCCTGTCCCACTGTAGGAGGTAATTCAAGAGCTCTCCCGAGTTGTTAAAAAAAAAAATCAAACTCATGGTAAGCACGTAGAATGTACGTAGCGGGTACGTCGGAGCTCGGGCGTCTCTTAGCGGCTCGTAACGCTAACGGCAAGTACTCGGGAAACGTGGTAAGCTCGTGAAGACTCGTGAGGATTTTTCAACATGTCGAAAAATGTCCACGAGAGCCCCGAGTACCCACGAGTGGCTATTACCGTAATTCTCCGAGTTTGAATCAGGGGAAACTCGGGAGAACTCTTGAATTAGCTCGTACAGTGGGACAGACCCTTTACTCCAGCATTTTGTGTCTTTCTTCGGTGTAAAGCAGCATCTGCAGTTCCTTCCTACACTTTATTATCCTTGTTCAAATGTCTTTTACATGTTAAACTCTGGCACTGCATGTCCAGACAGGATACTTCTGCAGTGCATCTGGAGAAGTTTGTTAGAGTATACGGTGACGTGCCAAATCTCTGAACTTCGAAGAGTACATGATCATGAATACATCTATGTGCTGGGTCCAGGACATAGATGTGCATTCTCTGGTGCAATAAAATGGGAACTGATCAGTTCTAGGGGAAAAACAGCTTACAAAAAATCTATGGCCATCTGTGCCTGAAATGAATAGCTGGCACCAAATGTTTGTCAATGGCTATATATTCCATCCTCAGGAGTTCGACAATTTGTAATCTGAGGAAAAAGTACATTTGGGTAATATTGGTTTAAACAGTCATCTTGATAAAGTGGAGATGACAAGTCACAGGGGCAATACAGTAGAACTACAAAGAGGGAATTAACAGAAGTTTTCAACTGAAGAAAGAAAAACTAAATTGCAAACGAGAGAGATGAAATATAAAAAACAAGTTGTTTAACTTCATTGTCCAGTCATAGGTTTTCTTGTCTCCCTGCTCCATCTGACATCTGACCTCTTCCTTTGTGGTTTTCTTAATTTTTCTGAGGAATCTTAATACAAGTACAATCAACATATTTAATCTTTCTGCTATGGACATTTCCGGAAGAAATCTGCAAAATCATTAGCATGACAAAGAACCTGGAATAATAAGTTTTAAGACGTTATTAGCAAATGCCGCCAGAGAGATATGTTATAAATTGTGTGCGTCTGTGTGTTTGTATGTGTGCGTGTGTGTGTATGCTCTTGTGTGTGGTATGCATATGTGAGCATGTGCATATGTATGTGTGCATATGTATGTGTGCATATGTATGTGTGCATGTGGGTGTGTGGGTGTACGTTATTTTTCTTCTTTAAAGTGATTTTTAATAACTGTGCTCTACAAAAAAATCTCCAGTGGGGAAGTAATTCCTTACCTCTTGAAATGTCCTCTGATCACTGAACATGCAAACGTGTCAGGATTTATTTTGTAGACCAGAGATTCCACAGCCTCTGGCAGAATACTACACCAGTCTGGAACTGTGTGTAGAAGAAATCTTGGGGTTTTCCTGCAGCATCTGAAAGAGATGGCTCACAAGTAGCCTGATCAATATGTGGCTTGTGGTTTTTTTTGCAGCTTCAAGTTTAACTTCAGGCTTTACATGGCAAAGCTTTGAACTTGTTCATACAAACCAATCTTAAAGTCCCGGTATCCCTTTAAAATGCTGAGTTATGATATTTGAATTAGTGAAACTGTAACTCAGCATGTTAATAAGTACCAAGACCCGAGTCCTTTCATCCAGCAATGCAGATGATAGGAAATATGGTGGAGATCATGATCCGTTGGGTCCCTGTCACACGGGAGGCCTGGTCCCCCAACGCAATCCATTACCCCAATGCAATATTCCACCACTCACCCATATCCCCCCCAAGGGTGGCCTGATCCCCCAACGGAACCCGTTTCCCCAACACAATATTCCACCACTCACTCATAGCCCCCAACTGCGCTGGGGCTGCTCATTTCGCCTTATTCACCCTCCCTCATTTTAAACTTTAAAAAAAATTCAGTATACTGTGACTTTAAAATATTCAAAACAAATGCACCCTCCCTCCATGCTGCCAGGAATATACTTGCTGCCAGGAATATTAAAAAGAGGATTGCAACATTGCAGGGCTGAGTGTCCCGTGATTGAAACTTTGTAGCCGGTAGTTACAATCCCATTGTGAAGTCATAGCTACAGACAGAAGATTTTTTTCTCAAATTTGGATTAAAAACATTTAAAAATGTGAAATAACTTGTGAAATATAACATCAATCTGAACGAAACTTGCACCATTTTGGCATAGGTCTGGGATCACATGCGATAGATAGATAGATAGACAGACAGACAGACAGACAGACAGACAGACAGACAGACAGACAGACAGACAGACAGACAGACAGACAGACAGACAGATAGATAGAAACAAACAAGATGAAAGTTTTAGTAATATACTAGACTAAGTGGGACCATTGGGTGCCTCCTCCTCCCCTTCCCCAATCCCTTCCTCACCTCTCTCTCCCTCTCTTTCCACTACCCTCAGTCACACCCTCCATGACCTCTCTCCTCCCTACCCCTCCTATCCCTCTATCCCCCACCTCCCCACTCCTCATCTCCCCCTATCCCCCAACTATCCCTCATCACCTCCCCCACTCCCTCCTCCTCTACTCCCCCCTCCTCTCCCTCTATTCAACCTCCTCCCCCCACTCTCCCTCCTCACCACATCCCTCTTCTTTTCCCTCTCCTCCTACCCTCCACAATCTCTCCATTACCTCTCCTTTCCCCTATCCTCAGTCACTCCCTCCTTCCCTCCATAATTCCTCTCCCCTCCCTACTCCCCTCCTCTCTCTCTGTCACGTCTCCTCCTCCACTTTCCCTCCCCAGGATCTCGAGGTTGCCGCTTCTCTCCCTTCTTGCATGCCCCGGAATAGCATCAGCCGTCAGCGGCCTCCGAGCCAGGCCTCAGATCGGCCGAAAGAGTTGTACCTTTTTCTGGTCGCCGCTGGATTTTCAACATTTAAAAAATTTCAGCGACCTGTGCGACTATGACAGGTGCCGACAAGTCACTGAAAAAATTGAAAACAAGGCCTTTAAGGAGCATTGAACAGCAGAGGGATGAAGGAGTACAGACACGTTATCCCCGTAAAGTGGCATTGCAAATAGATAGGGTAATGAAGAAGGCTTTTGCACACTGGCTGGGAATCAGGGAATCAAGTTTAGAAGTGGGGATGTTATGTTACAGTTGTTCAAGACATGGGTGTCAGCACACTTGGTTCAGGACTCGAAGGCCTCAGCTACAGGGAGAAGATGGGCAGCTAGGACTTTATTCTTTGGAACACAAGAGGCTGAGGGGTGATCTTATGGAAGTACAAGACAAAGTGGGACCTGTTGGGTCCCTGTCACACAGGAGGCTTGGTCCCCCAATGCAATATTCCACCACTCACCCATAGCCCCCGATTGCACAGGTGCAGCTCATGTACCCTCATCCCTAGCACTATCTCCCCCTCCTCTTCACCCACCCTCTTCTTTCCCTTCTTCTCCTCCCCTCCCCAATTCCTCCCTCACCTCTCTCTCCCACTCCTTTCCCCCCACACTCAGTCACTCCCTCCTTCCCTCCATAACTCCTCTCCCCTCCGTACCCGCACTACTATCCCTCTATCCCCCACCTCCCCATTCCTCACCTCCATCTATCCCCCACCCACTATCCCTCCTCACCTCCCCCACTGCCCACCTCTCCCTCTATTCCCCACTGCCTTCCCCCCATTACCCCCCTCCCCTACTCTCCCCCTATTTTCCCTCCTCCCCCAATCCCTCCCTCACCTCTCCTTTCTCCTACCCTCAGTCACTCCCTCCCTCCTTCCTTAACTCCTCTCGCCTCCTTGCTCTCCTACTCTCCCTCGATCTCCTCCTCCCCCACTCTCCCTTCCCAGTATCTCGAGGTTGCCGCTCCTTGTTGCGTGCCCCAGAGGTGTATCGGGAGTATCGGCGCGGATCCTCGGCTCGGTCCAGAAGTACCAGTTGCTATGACCATGCCAGCGTGTGGGTGGGGGTGGGGGGGTGGAGAGCTTGGAGAAAAGATGAGGGAAGAGCCATTGGGGAGAGGGGGGTATCTTGGGGGAGGGGAGCAGGAGCCAGCGAGGGGGACCAGAGGGGAAGGGGCTGGAGCTGCAGGGTGTTGTGATGGTGGCGCGTTTGGGCCTCACAGCAGGTGATGAATGCTCTCCTACGCCGGGATCAGATTTTCTGTTTTCCATTTGGCGACACCTCCCGCACCGTGCAGTGCCGCGACGGGCCAGGCCGCTTCCTGTCCCTCCAAAAATTGTGTCCGGTTGAAGACATCCGACAGCAATCTACAGCGTCCCTGAGTTCCAGTTAAGACGCGATGGTGCAGGAAGGAGCAAACCGTCTCGCGGTGTGATAGAAGAAGAGACCAATCCGCGCGGCGCTAACTGGCAGGAGAGGAGATCGATCTGCACACGCGTGGTTTTTAAGATTTTTGAACCTCGCAAACTTTTACAATATACCACCGATCGGAACAAAACTTGTTGCACTCGCAGCAGAGGAGAATGGTGATTGTGCTGGCGAAAAATCGCGGCGCAAATAGAAAAGATGCGCAAATTGGAAGAGCACGCTCAGAGTTTTAGTTGTGTATAGATAGATATACAATCATGAATGAATGCACACAGCCTTTCTCCAAGAGTTGGGGAATCAGCAAAAGAGCAGCAAAAGAGCACAGATTTACAGTGAGAGGGGAAAAAATTAAAGGAACCTAAGGAGCAATTTTTTCACATGGAACATGGCACATATGTTGCATGAGCTGCCAGTGAAAGTGGTTGAGGCAGGTACAATAACAATACAATACAATACAATACAATATTTATTGTCATTTGAGCCTCAGTGAGGCTCAAACGAAATTCTGTTTCCACAGCCATACAAACAAAGACAATTTCCTACAGACATACACACAATTTAATTCACACAAACATCCATCACAGTGAACCCAATGTGATGGAAGGCAAAGTATTTTCTCTCCCCTGTTCTCCATGTCTCTCCCGATGTCCAAGCCCCAGGCAGGCGATGATAAGTCCCACGGCCATTTTAGGCCATGCCGGGCGATTTACGGCCCCGCTCCCGGTCTAAAAGTCACAATGTTGAAGCCCCCAGCGGGCGCTGGAATGTCCCACGGCCATGAAGCCGCGCCGGGCGATGTACGTCCCCGCACCGGGTCGTTCCAACCCCGCGACACGGGCTGGAGAAGTCGCGTTGCGGGAGCTCCGGGAGGCGGTCTCTCCCCCCGGACTCGCGAGCTCCCGATGTCCCAGTCCACCGGACCTGCGGCTGCATTGCTGGAGCCTCCGAGCCCCAGGAGTCGAGTCGCAGCAGCAAGTCACCACCTCTCCCCACGCTCCGAGGCCGGCCAGCCCCATGATAGTGAGTAGTCCGCAGCTCCTCAGTCTTCCGAGCCCCCGGGTCGTTCAGGTTGGAGGCCGCTCCACGGTGCTAGGCCCCAACGACAACGGTGACCCGACAGGGAAAAGGTCAGGTCTCCCGGACAGGGAAGAGATTTTAAACAGTTTACCCCTCCCCCCGCCCCCCACATATACGCATTTAAAACCAGTATTAAAAAACACCAACACTACATTTAACTAGACACAAAATAAAAAAAAGACAGACAGGCTGTAGGGGCCGCTGCAACGGGTGAGTCGCGCCGCCAACTCTTAACACCATTTAAAAGACATTTGGATAGGTACATTGATAGAAAATGTTTAGAGGGTTATGGGTCAAATGTTGACAAATTGGGACTTGCTTTGCTGGGATTTTGGCCAGCTCGGACAAGTTCAGCTGAAGGGCATTTCCTTGCCCAATGACTTTAAATCTAATGGTGGTAAGAAAGAAAATAATGTTTTGTCATAACTATTGGCTAGATTTACCAGAAAAATAAAATTTCATGAGACAACACTGTGTGCAATTCTCTTCTTGAAGGATTTTTCTGTTCCTATGTTTAAGATAGAGGAGGATAATTTAAAGAAGCTAACTTTAGCTGGAAATTTATAAAGAGAATCTCACCATCATCACCAATTAATGAAAATTAATATATCTTCAGACTTGACTGCTCTCGATGCAGTCCAAAAGCATGAACATTTGTGAATTTCTCTATTTGTAAACCATCAGACATTCTGAAAAGATAAAAAATTAAACATACTTTAAAAAATGTAAGAAAATACATTAAAAATTAAACAAAAACATTTAATACGCCAGCAAACATCGATATTAATTAAAATCATTTAGATTAACTAAATTACTTTATATGTACAAATGCGTGCCTGTGAGTGTGTATATATATGTATCTATGTATATATGTGTGTGTGTGCGTGTGTGTGTGTGTGTGTGTGTGTGTGTATTCGTGAGTATGTGTATATGTACACACACTGAACGTTTTTTTTCTCTCTTGTTTATTATAGTGCTTACAGTGTACTATGCTTACATACTCTGTTGTGCTGCTGCAAGTAAGAATTGAATTGTTCTATCTGGGACATATGACAATAAAACACTCTTGAATCTTAAAATACCTGCAACTTGCATCTTATTGTCATAACTGGAGGTCTCATTTGTAACTGTTGCTACTCTATTCAAATGAACAAAGTCGTTGAACCTGCAGGTTTAACTTAGTTCAACAAGCAATTTTTCCTCGATTAGCATTGGGACATTGTATATTTGAGGAGCCCTACATTGGAGCACAGTGGGAAATCCATGGCCATTGGCTTGTATGATAATTGTGACCATGCGCAGTTGAAGAGCTAATGCTCACCGTCCCACATGCAGCTTAAATCTTCTCAGTGGAAACTATAAACCATTATGATTAGTGGTTTGCAACTGGGATTGTAATTTAAAGATCTGGGAAATGATCTAAAACATGTTAAAAACCCAACAAAGTTGTTGGAGACTTTAAATGTAATTAATCAGCTATATCTAGATTAAAAGTGGTATTAAAAAGTGGGACAATTAAACAATTGTCTTAACAACATTGTCTTTTAATGAAGGAAGTCTGGTCTCCTTGCCCTACATGGTCTATATGTGATGTTAGGCCCACCCTGTAATGACTCAGCAGGCCACTCAGTTCAGGACAATTGGGATGGTCAAAAATTATTTCCTCTTCTTTGGCAGTCTCTTGGGATCTAGGACTACTTGCTGCTCCAGCTCTGTGGGTTCTGGTCAAGTGACTGATCAAGTCATTGAGGGAACACAGATTATTTCACAGATGGGTCATTGTGCTCTCACTACCAACCCAAACGCTCTGTGGTGTGAATGTAGTTAGTCAAAAAGGTTAGCAAGGATGTGGCTGGCCGATAGGAAAATGTCTATGTTATATGCCTCCGTGGCGCTATGAGTATTTTGCACCTCATGAATGAATGAATGAATGAATGAATGAATGAATGAATGAATGAATGAATTAATGAATTAATCAATTAATCAATTAATTAATTAATCAATTAATCAATTAATTAATTAATTGATTAATCAATTAATTAATTAATTAATACGTTTATTGTCATTGCACAATACTGTGCAACAAAATTCCATTACATCTCCTCCGGTTAAAAAAATACAAACACGATAACCATTGACACATATGTACACTTATTAGTAAAATAATAAATAAGTATTTAAAAAGAATTTAAAAGAATTTGGCGGCATTTCTTGGAATTACATTTTGCTTCCCCAGTGTTCTCTGTTGGAATTAAGCTCTTTTATCACACATGGGTAGAAACTATTTTTCAGTCTACCGGTGCGAGCCTTCAGAGACCTGAATCGCCTCCCAGAATTGCCTCATCAAGGATCTTTAAATATATCACAGGATCTTTTTCTCTGAGTGTCATGATACAGTCATAAAAACAGATAACACAGAAACAGCTCTCTCTCTGCTCATCCTGTTTATGCCAACAATCAAGTACCCATCTATTCTAATGTCATTTAACAACACTTGGACTACAACCTTTTGTACCTAAAATGTTTCTTCAAATACGTCCTAAATATTCTGAACATACTTGTCCCCACCATCTCAGGCAATAGATTTTAGATCACAAATACCACCTGGGGTGGATTTCTATCTATAGTAATCTCAGAGTGTTTTCCCTCCTGTTTGGTACAAATAAAATCATCACCAGAGTCACCTCACCAGCTTTCTCCCAAAGGCTAAGAACTGCTCTCTGAGTATTTGTGGATTCTATCCATCTAGAAACCCAATGACAACATCCTCAGTGCATGATAACTTCAAGAAAAATGCATGCAACATCACCAACCATTAAATATGGTCTGAAGATATACAAAAAAAGCTGGAGTAACTCACTGGGATAGGCAGCATCACTGGAGAGAAGGAATGGGTGATGTTTCGGGTCGAGACCCTTCTTCAGACTAATAATCAGTCTGAAGAAGGGTCTCGACCCGAAATGTCACACATTCCTTCTCTCCAGAGATGCTGCCTGTCCTGGTGAGTTACTTCAGCTTTTTGTGTCTATCTTCGGTTTATACCAGCATCTGCAGTTTCTTCCTACACATTATATTTGCCCTTATATTTGACCTCAACAAAGCCTTTAACTTCATCAATTGAGCAATCAATGTTGACCTGACCAGCAGTGTTATTATTCCATGGATGTATTAAAACCAAAATAAAAAAACAGTTGCCTAATATACAATAATTTAAATTTATCATTAGCTGTTTTATTAATGTTTTTGTCTGCTGTTTTCTAGAATTATCTTCTGTGAACCAATTCAGCTAGATGAGTTAAATTGTAGAAGATGCGATTTTTTGAAAATGCAAGGACATTGAAATGTTATCAGCAGAAGAGAGCTACTGAACAGTATTATTTCCACCATCTATGTAAGTCTTTCATAGGTTTATGTGTATAATATGTAGGAGCAGAATTAGGCCATTTGACCCATCAAGTCTGCTCTGCCATTTTTCCTTACTGCAAAGAAGGAAGCCTTTTGGAGCATGATTCTATGCTGGTCTTGATGCTATCTCATCAGTCCAATGTTCCCAATTATTTCACGACAACTTATTCTTCCCCAAATATCCACCACTCCCCTAAATTTGGATAATATGCAGTAGTCCATTATCCCATCGACCTACCCATCTTTGGGATGGGGGAGGAAATTGGATCAACCAGGGGAAACCCACTACAGAGTGTGCATGCAAACTCCACAAACCATGACAGTTCATTTAAGCTCAAAATAATGCCAACATTTATTCCCATTGATTGTGTCTTGTTGGGCTATTAAAAGTCAACTGCATTGTTGTGTGTCTGGAGTCACATAAAGGGCAGGTCAAATAATGATGGCAGACTTCCTTTTGTGAGCCAGCTTGGTGTTTAAAATGCAGTTTCAAGTGAAACTGTAGGAAGGTTGAACCTGCTTCACCACAAAATAATGAAATGATCGATCAAAGATAGTACAGCAGGTATAACTGCTGCCTCACAGCTCAATTAATTCAGTTTTGAATCTTGCATTGGACACTGGAGTTTATGCAATCTCCCAGTGATCATATAGACTTCCTTTGTGTTTTTTTTTGTTTTCTTGCCACAGAGGTGCAGTTTGCTAGCTTAAAAAGCTGCTCTAAATTGTTCCTTGTGTCGATGAATTAGGAAGGGTTGGGGAGTTGGTAGGTATTCTTGCCATAGAGGGAGTACAGAGAAGGTTCACCAGATTGATTCCTGGGATGGCAGGACTTTCATATGAAGAAAGACTGGATAGACTCGGCTTATACTCGATAGAATTTAGAAGATTGAGGGGGGATCTTATAGAAACTTACAAAATTCTTAAGGGGTTGGACAGGCTAGATGCAGGAAGATTATTCCCAATGTTGGGGAAGTCCAGAACAAGGGACTATCAGTAGCAACTTTATAGTCCTCACTAATTAAATAAATTAACATCCTTGATGACATTTAAAATATGCTTTCAAATCACCAGGCCACGTCTCCAGTCTATTAATCCAATGTTGCAGATGCTATACTGCCATAAGGTAGTGGTTAAGTTACTGGACCAGCAGCTAAAGTTCTGGATCATTGATTCAGGACCTGACTTCAAATCCCACAATGGCAGTTGCGGAATTTAAATTCAATTAATTAATTAAATGAAGAATTTAAATCAAAAGTTAGTCTCAGTACTGGCAACCATGAAAGTACAAGATTGTTATAATAAACCAAGATCTGGTTCACTGACAAATTTGCCATACTTACTCAATCTGGTTTCTCGGGACTGCACTCACCAATGTGATTGACTCTAGACTATCTTCTTAGTGAAGAGTTCATTAGAGATGAGCAATGAACACCAGCATTCCCGATTTTGATATTTCCTTTTTTAGAAATAAAAATAAAAACAGTTCCTAAAATATTACTCTGGTGGTCAGTGGTTTAAATGATAATGATTTTTTTCAAAATGCACTGATGGTAAAACAAGCTTTGCCAGTCATAAACTTCTACCAGTTTGAAAAGATAGAAATAGCCAGGTTGTGAAATGCATTGCCAAGGCATAATTGCCCTTTTCTGCTGACAGTGGAAATCGGGCTAATGTTCAGTATACATAAAGTAGACCCGAGAAAAAAACGTTGGTTCTTTATTAATTTGGAGTGGCTGTTTTACTAAAAACCCTGAAAGGGTCCTTCCTTTTTTTTGGCATAGACACCAGTAATACCTCATCAAAAGATAACCTGAAACCTGAATTATTAGCGAAGTCAGAGATTTAAGATGTTTTTTTCTTTGCTGGATATCACATTTTCTCATGAGCTTTATGCAGCAAAATAAAACATTCCGAAGAAATTGCAGCACATGGCTGGAATGTAAAAAGCCCATTCCTGTAAACATTTTGCATTATTCATCAACATAGTTGCAATGGCTCTTAGAGCGCAGCCAAACATAAATGATGCAGAAACATTTTTGTTCAAAAGCAAAGTTACTAAATTATACAAAACATTGTGTAGTTTAGTACTTTAAGTACAGTGCATTTTTAAATGCAATATGAAAAATTAAAGTTCCATCTTAAAGGCTCTTCTTCTAAATAATCTGATTTAATAGCATTAACAGTTATTTCCTCCAATTATGCAGATATGAGCACAGCTAAGAATATGATTCACTTGGAGTGTTTCAATAAACCTTTACTGAATGCTATGATTGTTTTAGGAGGCTTTATTTATTGATATCGTACCTTGTTTGACTGATTGCTGTATCACAAGTAATTGAAATGCTAAGAAGGAAGCATATTTCGATTTTACACTTGAAAGACTAGCAGTTTATTTGAGTTTCAAATTGGATACACAGAACTATTAATTTTGAATCTTGTGTTGTAGTTTTGCTAACTCTGGCGTATAAAGAGAACAAAACACTGGCAACTTTCAAATTATTAAATATTTGTGTTATTTGTTTATTTAGCCAGGTTAAACTTAACTGGTTCAAGCCATTCCCATTCAAAAATACAAGGTTAAATGGTTGGAAATAAGCAGTGTTAATTGATATTTTATTATCACAGTGAGTGTATTAGCAGCACTTGCGGCACAGTCTGCATGTTCTTCTTGTGACCATATGAGTTTCCAAGTTCTTCAGTTTCAGCCCAGATCCCAAATATGTGTGTATTGGCAGGTTAATTGTCCCTAGTGCGTACATGTGTTGAATCTGGGAAGAGTTTAGGGAAAATGGAAATGTAGGATAATAAAATGGGTTTGTGTGGGATTAGTGTCAAAATGGGTGGTTGATGGTCAGCATAGATTTGTTGGGACAAAGGGCCTATTTCCACATTGTATCTCTCTGTGAATTTATTAATAGAGGGCATAATTTCTCTTAGGAAATGCTTGTGTTCTATTTTCCAGTTTATGACCTCTGAATATACCAGAGTTTTACAGTTAGAGGCATTGAGTTATACAGCATATAAACAGACCCTTTGGTTCAACTTGCCCACACTGCCTAACATGCCCCATCTGCACTAGACCCACCTGCCTGTGTTGGGCCCATATCCTTCAAAATCTATCCCATCCATGTACCTATCCAAATATTGTTTTAATGTTTTGATAGTACCTGGCTCAACTACTTCCTCTGGCAGTACGTTCCATATACCTACCACCCTTTGTGTAAACAAGTTGCCCCATTAAATCATTCCCCCCTTACCTTAAACCTGTGTCCTATGGTTCTTGATTATCATAATCTGGGTAAAAGACTCGGTGCATTTACCCTATCTATGCCTCTCATGATCTTATACACCTCTATAGGATCCTCCTGCAGTCCAATAAATAATGTCCTAACCTGGTCAACTTCTCCCTGTAGGCCTCGAGTCCTGGCAACATCCTTGTCAATCGTCTTTGCATCCGTTCCAGCTGAAGAACAGAATAGTATGAAGTTTGAAGTATCGACAATGGATCCTGTACATTGCCCATGGTCTCCAACTTGCTTGGGACTAATGTGGGCCAAATGCACTGAATCTTCACACCCACCACCCTCGGGCTATTGATGGCATAGTCTGAGAGCCTGAACTCATAAACCAGCTTGTGAGTAAGTGTTGCGCAAAGCTTTGTCTCCTAGCAAATCTGTGAAGCTTGTAAGTATCACTGGCATTGTGGGACATTTGAAAGCAATCAAATTATAGTAAATATATAAAGATTTATGAGGATTTTGCAAACTCTCAAGGGCATGCGCTGTAGGCAGAGGTTGGGCAGGCTAGGACTTCATTTCTTGAAGTCAGGTGGCTGAGGGTGATCTTATAGTTACATATAAAATCATGGGGAGAATAGATAGATTGAATGCACAAATTTTTTTTTAATCCCAGGGTAGCGTAATCACGAATTAGAGGACATAGGTTTAATGTAAGAAGGGAAGGTTTTAATAGGATGCCGAGGAGAAATGCTTTCACACAAATGGTGATGACAATAATGAATGGGCTGTCAGATTAATAGGAATCTGAGGGGTACTTTTTCATACACAGGGTGGTGGGTGTATGGAGCAAGCTGCCAGAGGAGGTAGTTGAGGAAGGGACTATCCCAAAATTTATGAAACAGTTAGACAGGTACATGGATAGGACAGGTTTGGAGGGCTATGGACTATGGGCGGGCCGCTGTGGCAGTCACCTCCCGGTGGGCTGTGGAGTAGCCGAGTCCGGAGCCCCGGTGGGTCGGAGCGCACGGCCGGCGGAGTTGGCGGAGTTGGCGGAGCCAGAGCCACCACGGCTGATGGAGCCTAGGTCAGCGGAGCCTGTGTTGGCACCACAGAGGCATCCACAGAGAGGACCCGGCAGCGTTAGTGAAGAGGTCAGTGCAGTGGTCAATGAGGGTGCTGACCAACGGATGAGGATGGGGAGGGGGAGAGCAAAGGGGGACCTGGCACGGTTACTGTGAATACTTTGTAACTTTGTCAGCGCCCTTATGTGGTGACTTTTGTATACCTTGGGTATGCAGGCAAAGAATTTCACTGTGACAATAAAGTATTCATTCATTCATTCATTCATTCATTCATTCATTCATTCATTCATTCATTCAGGTGGGACTAGTGTAGCTGGGACATGTTGGCCGGTGTGGGCAATTTGGGCCAAAGGGCCTATTTCCACATTGTATCACTCTATGACTCTAAGAAGTAGTTGAGACAGGTGCAACAACAACATTTAGAAGACAGTTGAATAGATACATCGACTGGAAAAGTTCAGTGGGATATCAACCAAATGTGGGCAATAGGACTAGCTTGGGTGGGGCATGATGATTAGCATGGAAGAATTGAGCTGGACGGCCTGGTTATGTGCTGTATGACTCTATGACTATGAATATTGAAAATATTCAACAAAGTAAAACCTTACCTTTCCCATTGCTTTCAACTCAAGAGAATTTGAATTCCCATTAAACCTAATGAGATATTATGTTCAATGTTATGTCTGAGGCACAGTGACGATTTCCCCAGCATCATGCTGAAATGTCCTAGCTAGCTCATGCTCCACTGTTGAAGCCCATGTGCAGTCCAGTAACAGAGGGAGTGACAGATGTAGCACCATCTGTTGCTCAGTAAGTGCTGAGCTTCCATATTTGCCAGTAGTTGCACGAAAGTCCAAGGCTTACTGAAGTTTAATCAGCTGAATGCCAGCAGTTCCGAGGGGAAGCATAGACTCCATCCAACACGTTATTCATCCTTGCAACCAACTCAAAGGTGAATAAGATTGGCAGGCATTCCCACTTATTTCCCCCCAAGTGTAACAAGCCCAGTATTGAAAGAAAATAATCATATTTTCTTTTATGTAGGAAGGAACTGCAGATGCTGGTTTAAACCGAAGATAGACACAAAATGCTGGAGTAACTGAGCGGGACAGGCAGCATCTCTGGAGAGAAGGAATGGATGATGTTTCGGGTCGAGACCCTTCTTCAGACTGATGGACGTTTCGGGTCGAGACCCTTCTTCAGACTGATTTTCTTTTATATCACTTAACTATTAACTTGTACACAATAATTTTCCTTCACTCTCTGTAAATTAATGATCAATAAAATTCCTAGAGCAGACACAAGGAACAGCAGATGCTGGTTTACAAACATGACCCAAGCTGCTGGAAAACTCCACGTATCAGGCATCTTCTTAGGAGAATATGGATAGGTGACCTTCTGGGTCGGGACCCTTCTTCAATACTTTGATTCATTTTGCAATATTCCACATCTTACATTAATAGTTGTCCACAAAAATACACGTGCAATAAAATAAACCAAAATAATATGCTGAAAGAGATTATTGGGAAATTTCATAGAATAGCAGCAGCCAGTTGCACAGAAGGAGACTATTCAACCCATTGAGCCGATGACAGCTTTTTGAGATCTCATAATTAATGCCATTAACCTTGCCCTTTCTGATGGCACAGCAAATTTACTTTCATTCATGAGCCAATTCAATTCCTTTTTGAAAGTTACTATTGAACTGACTGCCACTTCACACAAAGCATTCTCTTTGTCCTGCCCCCACCTCTATTTTCCAGCATTCGCCCCGCTACTCCAGTCAATCTGAAGAAGGGCCCTGACTCGAAACGTTGTCGATCCATTTCCTCCATGGATGCTGCCTGACCCGCTGTGTTACTACAGCACCTTGTGTTTAGTTCAAGATTCCAGCATCTGCAGTTCCTTGTGTCTTAATCATAACTTATTACATAATAGTTTTCACAAAAATATAATATCTTAAGTTTACCAGAATTAGTCCGATGCAGATGATTATCAAATGTTATTATATTAAATTATAGTTGAGGCTCAGGACATTACAAGATGCAAGAAGCCAATGCATCCCAGTCACAGCAAGGGACTTCACAAGCAGTATGACAGGGTGGCATGTTGACAAATCATTACAACAAAATATTACTGAGTTAAGCAGGATAAGGCAGGTATGTGTGTCAGAGCAACTGAAGATTAATGCAAGTGATTAACTCAAAGCTTTCTTATGATCTCTTTGAACATTATATCATTTCTGGATTATTAAATATTCATTATTGTCTCCTGACATTTGGTTCTACTGAAGGCACTGGAACAAAATATTAAAGGAGAATACTCTCACATTCATTTAGAACTGCAACCAAAGATGAGTTTCTGCGCGCAATGTTTTCTGCTTATTCTCAATTACAGAACATTCTGGCATAACTGCATTAACTGAGAGAAAAGTTTTCTTCATTAAGGGATACTTAAATAACTACAATACATTTAAGTAAATAGATCATGCTTTGCGGACTACTAGTAAATTATTTTGATGTGTTACATTAATTAAATTATATATTTAGAACCAGCTGGCAAATTGCAAGGGTCATTTTATTTTGTCTAAACAAGGTGGTTTAGATGCATAACTAGGCATCGAGTACGAATTTTAATGGTAACCTTTGATAAATTTCCCTTTCACCTCACAATGATAGATCAACAAAAAAACAATTTCCATTGTTAATAATCAAAATTAATTAATGTAAAAACAAGCCTCCTAAAATGAAATAGACTGGCTATTGGGATTTTTGATTTTTTTAAATTCTTACAGATGGAACTTAACTGCAAATAACCAACATTATTTTAAGCATGCAACATTTATATATTTAAATTATGGATATTTGCTATTTATATTTTGATATGTGATTCTATTAATGCTTTCATTGTTTGTCCAGCAGCCATGTTAACTTCAAAATTCAAATTGATAAATATTGAAATAAAAGCTAAAAATAAAAATCATCTTTACCTATCAAAATCATGACAAACAAAAAATGAATTTGACCGATATGTAAGAGAATCACACATATTCTGTTATACATCGCTATGTACAGTATACACAAGGTAGTGAATCCTAAAATATTACCCTGACTATCATGAATACAAAACAGAATCCACATGTAGCAAACCATCAGGGAGGTAATGTATTACACACAGTGGGTTGTAGTAATGTGATATAAAAACAGAGGCATAACTAATAGAATTGCTTCAAGAGTTTGAAAAATGATAAACATTAATAGGCTGCACCATCTTTGGCGAATTCCCCGAACACTGCAAGGTATTTTGTCTCCATTTATAATATAATTTGAAATGCCACAGCATCAGAAAGTCATCACTTTAAAATCTGATGTTATGAAATACTCATAGTTTTAAGGAGATAACTTGGTATCATGGTAGGTCCATATTAAACAATCCATTCACCCAGTAAATCTCAGCAGGAATGTGTGGTACTGTATCACTGAAACAATACAATCTTTGTCCCTTGCCTGAACAGACTTCTAATCTGTTTTTAAATGCCTATGCAATATTAAATTCAACATTTTGTGAATAATGGAGTCTGCAAAAGAATTGCACAAAGCCTGAGCCAGTTTTTCATGAGATATCTTTGTGTGAGATTAAACCACATTCCTATGAGCCTTTGATACTATGGAACTCGAAAGGAAATAATTCCTGATATAATGTACTCATGACTGATTTCTAAATTTTAAAGTTATAGAAATACCAACTTATTGATTTTGAATTAGCTAGCCAAATACAAAACTACAACTTGTTTTGTTGAATAATGTTGTAATATGGAACTTGTTTTTAAGTTGAATATTGCAATGTATGAAAATTATAGTAGGTTAGAAAAATGGAAATACATGTTGGAACGCCATCAGCTGAACTCTTTGGGTTGTAGACAAGCACCTTTGATCATCGAGAAGGAGTGATTTCATTGAATGCCGGTAGACAGCCATTCAGGTTATTTAAACGGTGAGTTGTGCTGTTTGTCCAAATTCCAGCAGTTAGCTCAGTCTAAGGCTCATGGTGATTGACAGGTTGACAGCTTGAGCATTTGACCTCCAAGGCTTAAAGAATGCTGTCTCTCAAACAGAGTAGATGAGATTGCCTAAGCAGCTAGCAACACAGATTCTGGAGCAGCCAGCTTTGGAATAGCTTAACATGAAAGTAAGCTTTTGCCTGGGGAAATAAGTGAAATTGGAATTTGTCCATTTTCACTAAGAAAACTATTCTTATTTTGTCACATAATCCAGTTTATTGATTTGAAGCTGTGCCTCATCTCAATAAATTGTTTCCCAATTCACATTCCTTGAAGCAAGAACACACATGATGGTATATTTAAAACTGCAAGCATTCCACAGAACATAAATGGCCTCCATTATCATTCTTAGGTGATGCTCTCCTATTGCTAGATATGATGTAGTTAGAATTGCACTCCAGATTATATTACACAAGAGCCCACTTGCAGGAATTAGCTGTGATATTGAATCCATATGAATAAAAGGGAAAAAGAAACAGAATTAAACTTATATAGTCCCTTTTACAATGTACTAGATCCTTCAGAGAGCTAATCCCCAACGTAGGTCAGTCAATAAAATACTTTCAATTGTAACTGTGATGTAATGAGGTATAAATATTGGCCAGAACACTAGTGCAAATCCCTGCACTTTATCTAAAGGTATTGTGCAGGTTTACATGAGAAATAGAAATAGGAGTAGGCCATTGCCTCTCATGCCTGCTTTGCCATTCAATAAGACCATGGTTGATTTTTCCACAGTGCCATTTTCCTGCTCCGTTTCCAATGGTTTCTTCAATACCAATTCATTCCTATCTTAAACAGATTGAGAGACTTGGTCTCTGCAAATCTCTTGGACAGAAGATTCCAAAGACATATAACCCTGTGGGTGATCCAGCTCTTTCTCCTCTATGTTCTGAAAGGCCAGCCCCTTATTTTGAGAATATAACCTTTTATTCCATTAGGGAGTCGTGTCAAGGTAACATCAAACCCCTTATTATTATGTTTCATCTCCAATTGATTCTGCATAATCACTCCTCAAACATGGGCCATATCAGGAATCCATCTGGTGAACCACTGCTGCACTCTCCCCATGGCCAGTATGTATGTTCATAGGAAGGGAGACCAAACCTAGATACAAATTCCTAATGTGGACTCATTTTAGATTTTTATAATTGGATTGATATATTTAATCTTGTACATAAATGATCTCATATAAAGGTCATAAAATTGCTTTATTTTCTATTTGTTTGCCTCCCCTACATGAAGACTTTTGCTACTCAAGGGCACCCAAGTCCCTCTGAACACTTACAACTTTCAGTCTCTCACCACTTCTAAACAAAAGCTCTATCTATTGTTTTTCTATCAATCTGGATGATCCCACATTTTTCCATTTTATATTTCATCTGTAATGTTCATGCCAATTCATTACCTGAATTGCTCTGATACAATTTTATTTTCTCCTCACAGTCTGCTCTGCCACTTGTTTTGCATCAACTTCAAACTTGGACATATTACACTTAATCCTTGCACCCAAATATTATTTTCTAAAAACCCTAATGCTGTTTCCTTAATAATACTTTCCAACATTTTCCTTGATAATTATGTCAGGCTAATTGGGGTATAATTCATAATTTTCTCTTTTGTTAATTTATGAAATAACATTTATTTCCAAATCCATTGTGCAATCAATGGGATTTTGGAAAATGATAACCAATGCATTCACTGTCTCATTATCCACTTATTTCAAAATTCATGGTTTCAGTTTATCAGGTTTGTTGGGAATTATCAGCTTTTATTTCCATTCAATTTATAGTATTGATTAATATGAATGTCAACTTATTTAGGCTCCTCATACACATTGGGCCTTTTGTCCTCTATTTCCAAGAGGAATTTTGCATCTTTGTCCACGATGACAGATAGAATATTTGTTTTTGAGACACAAGAGACTGCAGATGATGGAATCTGGAGCAAAAACAGATGGCTGAAGGAACTCAGCAGGTCGAGCAGCATCTGGAAAGGTAGAAGCATAAAGTGCTATGTTGCGGCACCATCAGCCAGGAGGCTGTGCAAGGGAGATCTCCTGATGACAGTGATTTGTGTCAGCATGGGCAGCAGTGGCATGATCCTGACCCAAAATGTCAACAATTTCCTACCCCCTACAGATGCTCCTCGATACACTAAGTTCCTTCAGCAGTTCGTTTTTTACAACATTTGTTTTTATTTTTTGCTACCAACACTATCATTGTCTTTGGTCACTGGACCAATAGATTGCATGCTGGATTAGAACTTTATCATTAGAAAAACAACCTGGCCTATGGGCACATACAATGTTGTAGCTCCTTATCTGATACACACTCTATTTGCTATGTTGCTTTCTGATTTTTCATCCAAATGTGATCATCTGCTTTTATTTTCTATCTATGCTTCATGCCTCCTAATTTCTGGAGTCATGCATGGGAGTGAAAACATTCTCTGTGACATTAACTCTGTGTGCTGCTCCACACGGCAGCCAAAGGAAAACAGACTTTACGCCATTTATTTCAGCGGAATGTACTGCAAATCCACTGGGCATTGAAGCTCCTATTTTGGCTGAGAGATGCAATATCAATCCACACAGCGTTTAACTGCCAACAATTAAGATAATGGCTTAGAAATGTGATCATAGAGCACGCTTGCTTTTAACCTTTAAGCAGGGGAATGGAAGGGTAAAACAAACGGTGCTTTAATGCTCTTTTAACATACAATGTGAAATTGACCTCTATTCCTACTCTGTGACATGTCTGCAGGCAATGGGTGTGCAGGAAAGATATCAATTAGCAGGTAATCAGTGATTGATATTGCAACTCTGGAAAGTGGCACATCCTGATGAAACCACCCAGGACTGTGACTGCAAAAGCAGCCCTTAGTGAATGTATAATGAGCTAAAGAGCCTGTCCTTTATTTAAGACGCCCGAGTAAATGCATGAATGATGCAAAATGCATTAGAACATTTAGACTCAGTTTTTATATTTTATAAAACAATTGTTGTTTAAAAAAATGAAGGGAAGCACAGTGGGGCAGCAATTTGAGCAGCTGCCTCACAGCTCGGCCCATATCCCTACAAACCTGTCCTGTCCATGTACCTGTCTAGCTGTTTTTTAAATATTGGGATAGCCCAGCCTCAACAACCACCCATGGCAGCTTGTTCCATACATCCACCACCCTTTGTGTGAAAAGGTTACCCCTTAGATTCCTATTAAATCTTTTACCCTTCACCTTAAACCTATGTCCTCTTGACTTCAATTCACCTACTCTGGGCAAATGATTCTGTGAATCTACCCGATTTATTCCTCTCATGAATTAATACACCTCTATAAGATGACCCCTCATCCTCCTGCGCTCCACGGAATAGAGTCCTAGTCTTCTCAACATCTCCCTATAGCTCAGGCCCTCGAGTCTTGGCACCGTCCTCATTAATTTTCTCTGTCCCTTTTCCAGCTTGACTACATCTTTCCAATAACATGCTGCCCAGAATGCAGCCTCATCAATGATTTATACAACAACAACATGACCTCTCAACCTCTATACTCAATACTCTGATGAAGGCCAATGTGCTTTTTGACCACCCTATCCTCCACCTTTGAGGAACCATGCACCTGCACTCCTACACTGTAGATCCCTCTGTTCTACAACACTTCTCAGAGCCCTACCATTCAATGTGTAGGTTCTGCCCATGTTAGACTTCCCAAAACGCAACACCTCACATGTCTCTGTATTCTATTCCATCAACTATTCCTCAGACCACCTGGCCAATCGATCAAGATCCTGCTGCAATTTTTCAGAACCATCTTCACTATCTGCAAAACCACCCGCTTTTGTATCATCTGCAAACTTGCTAATCTTGCCCTGTATGCTCTCATCCAAATCAGTGATATAGATTACAATCACTAACGGGCCCAGTAACGTACCCTGAGACACACCACTAGTCACAGGCCTCCAGTCCGTGAAGCAACCTTCCACCATAACCTTCTGCTTCCTTCCATGAAGCCAATTTTCTATCCATTCAGCCATCTCTCCTTGGTTCCCATGCAATCTAATCTTCCAGTGCAGCCTACTATGCTGAACTGTCAAATGCTCTGCTGCAGTCTATATATACAACATCTACAGCTCTGCCCTCATTGACGTTTTTGGACATGTCTTCAAAAAACTCAATCAGATTAGTGAGACACGACCTCCCGTGTACAAAACCATGCTGACTATCCCTAATTAACCCTTGTCCGTCTAAATGCCTGTATATCCTATCTCAGAATACTCTCTAGTAACTTTCCAACTACAGTTGTTAAACTCGTTGGCCTATCGTTCCCAGCATTTTCCCTGCAGCCCTTTTTGAATATAGACACAACATTTGCCACCCTCCAGTTTTACGAATTCCAAATTTCAACCAAGGCTCCAGCAATTTATTCTCCAGTTTTCCACAATATCAGATATACTGACCAGACCCTGAAGATTTGTCTACCTTCATACACAATAGTACCTTTTGCACCTTTCGACCAGAACACTGACTGCTCTCAAGACACTTCCATTGACTGCCCCAAGTTCCTCCATCTTCCTGTCATTCTCCTTCAAATTCAGAGGAGAAATACTCATTGAGGACCTTGTCCATCTCCTGTGGGTCCACGCAGAGTTGAATGCTTTGATTCCTGAGGGGTCCCACTCTCTCTCTAGTTACCCATTTCCCACATATGGGTTGATAAATTCTCTTGGGATTATCCTCAATGCTTTCTGCCAGAGCTATCTCCTAGCCCCTTTTTGCCCTGCTGATTTCCTTTTTAACTTAGCTCCTTTGTTCCCGAAACTCCTCCAGGGGTACACTTGATCCCAGCTACCTATATCTGTCTCATGCGTCCTTCCTATTCTTGACCAATACCTCAATTGCCCTCATCAGCCAAGCTTCCTTACGTTTGCCTGCCTCGCCCTTCACTCTAACAGGGGCGTACATATCTTAAGCTCTTGTCTTCATACTTTTAAAAAGACCCGACGAATCCCTTCAAACAACCTGCTCCAAACAACTTGAGCGAGACCTTCTCTCATATCCTCAAAGTTGGCCTATTCCCAATTTAGCATTTTAACATGTGGTCCCACTCAGTCCCTATCCATAACTATCTTAAACCTAATCGAACAATTGTCACTGGTCACAAAAGCCTTCTCCATGAACATTTCATTCACTTGCCCTTCCCAATTTCTTGACTAGATCAAGTATTGCCCTCTCATGTGTGTGGCCCTCTACATATTGCAGGAGAAAACTGTCCTGAACACTTATGAAAAATTGCGCCGTATCTTCCAACTTTCCTTCCTCACTCTCTGCCTTTCTCCTGCCTATTCTATCCTCTCACAACCTTTCTCTCACCACTCTCTAACCATATAACCATATAACATATAACATATAACAATATAACAACTTTCTCTCACCACTCTCTATACCATCTCTCACCTGCTACTGTCCTGTGTGGGATGCAAACCCCTTGCCAATCTAGTTTAAACCCACCTTTGTAGCATCAGCGAACCTGCCTGCCAGCGAACCAATGTTGGGGATTGACACAAAATGCTGGAGTAACTCAGCAGGACAGGCAGCATCTCTGGAGAGAAGGAATGGGTGAATTTTCGGGTTGAGACATTTCTTCAGACTAGTCAGGGGAAAGGGAAACGAGAGATATAGAACAAATGAATGATAGATATGAAAAAATATACCAATGATAACGGAAACAGGTCAGCCAGGATGTTGGTACCCCTCCAGTTAAAGTGCAACCTGCCCATTTTGTACAGGTCACCCCTGCCCCAGAAGAAAACCCAATGGTCCAGAAATCTAAATCCCTGCCCCCTGCACCAACTCCTCAGCCACGCATTCATCTCCCCTATCTTTCTGTTCTTACTCTCACTAGCACAAGGTAATGGAAGCAAACCAGAGATAACTGTCCTGGAGGTCCTGCTTTTCAGCCTTTTACCTAATTCTATATATTCAAGTATGCAGAACCTCTTTCCTCATCCTACCTATATCGTTTATGCCAACATTCACAACACCTTTCAGCTGCTCCCCCTCCCCCTTGAGGAAGTCATGCAGCCACTCCGAGACATTCTGGTACCTGGCACCAGGGAGGCAGTATACCATCCTGGCGCAGAATCTCTTGTCTGCACCCCTAACTATAGTTGTCCACCACTATGGCTCTGCCTGACGTCGCCCTTCCCTGTTGAGTCTCAGCACCAGGGTTGAAGTCACAGCCCTTGCTGCTACTGAAACTTGAGGTTACGTTCACCCCGACAGCTCCCAAGAAGGTGTACCTCTTTTGAAGAGGTACAGCCACTGAGGTCTCCTGCACTCCATGATTAATTCCCTTCTTCATCGTCACCCACCTTTTCTCTTCCTGTACCCTCATTGTGACGACCTCACTGAAGGTCCTGTCCAGGAAGCTTTTGTTTTCCTGGATGGTCCTGAGATCCAGCTGCTGCTCTAGTTCCCTAATGCGATCATTCGAGAGCTGCACCTGGACAGAATTCCCTCATGGTGTCGTGGTCAGAGGCACCAGCAGTGTCCCTGACTTCCCACGTCCTGCAAGAGACACTCTGTACCAACTTGCTTGCCATTACCCTTGCAATCAAATCATTAACTAAATAACGAGGATGTGTGGATTGGTTAGTCAATTGGTTATTGCAAATTGTCCCTTATGTGTAGAGGATTGATAGAATCTGGATAAAACTGATGTGAATAGAGGGTGAATAAACTGGATTAAGTGGGATGAGTTGTGATAATAGGTGTCACATACACAATGGTAAGAAAGTCTTGTTTTCTACCCTTGCCTTTCGATGACACCATTAAATTTCATATAGATAATTTGTTGCAGTGACACTTTTGAATGCAATAGCTCCTCTTGGAACATGCATTGAAAAGAATAAAGAATCTGTTGTGGTGAGTCATAATAGCACCTTCCAATTCACAACCTCTGACACTTGGACAGAGAGGCATTGCAGGTGAATGGGAGCATAGATATCTCCAACTTTGCCTCCGTCAAGTGGCATCTAGAAAACACCAGAGATACAATTGTCCCTTCACTGTTAATGGATAAAAACATCATAGAACAGAGATAAAACAGGATGTGCTTTGAAGTAGTTTAGTTTGGTTTAAAGATACAACGAAGAAACAGGCCCTTTGGCCCCCCGAGTCTGTACTGACCAGCGATCCCCATACATGAACACTATTCCACACACACCAGGGACAATTTACAATTATACCAAGCCAATTAGCCTACAAACATGTATGTCTTTGGAGTGTGGGAGTAAATCGGAGCACCCGGACAAAACCCTTGTGGTCACGGGGGAGTGTACAAACTCTGTACAGACAGCACCCATAGTCAGGATTGAACCCGGGTCTCGGGCGCCGTAAGGCAGCAATACTGCTGTGTCACCATCTTGCCCCTAATACTTATGAGTTCTGGCTGCATCTGAAGAAAGAGGGAAATAACACAGGTTCATGTTTCAGGTCAGTGACACTTCAGCAGAACCGGAGAAAGTCTCGGGTACCGACCTGAAACGTCACCTATTCATGTTCACCAGTAACACTGCCTGACCCATTAAGTTACTCCAGCACTTTGTGTCCTTTTGGAAAAAGTATATCCAGAAACATGAACTCTATTATTCTCTCTACAGTCCCTGCCAGATAGACTAAGTATTTCTGAAATAATTAGTTTTTCAGATTCCAGGGATCTGCATAATTTTGCTGTCGTATGCACAACTCTGTGTGGGTTCATTCTTCATGAGACT
This sequence comes from Amblyraja radiata, assembly GCF_010909765.2. Classification (NCBI taxonomy): domain Eukaryota; kingdom Metazoa; phylum Chordata; class Chondrichthyes; order Rajiformes; family Rajidae; genus Amblyraja; species Amblyraja radiata. The sequence goes on along the minus strand of NC_045961.1, from coordinate 79,935,059 downwards.
GCAATGGGTTCAAAAATTCACTTCACCACCAACTTTCCAAATGCAGAATACATTTAAAAAAAAGCACTATGCAGAAATTATTCATTTTTCATTCAGCTTTGCAACCACTGTCAAAATTAATTTCTGTGGACATCATTTCAATTAAGTAAAATCCAATTTTAGACAGCACAAACTGAAATTCTATTATGTAGCAACAGCAATTGTTTACAGACTATGTATGTAGTGAAAACATATCATACGTATTCAGTGAGTTACAGAGTAACAAAAAGCTGCTTTATTCTATGTTCATCACCATTGAGATTGCTATGCCTGGCCAGAATTAATATTCATTTCGAGTCACACTATATATTTTCAGCAATTTGTCTACCTAACTCCCTTGTGCTTTTGGGCATGGAATGTGACTTTGCTTGCATACGATAGCAAATAAGCAAAAAAATAAATGTGTGCTTATCAAGACACATGAATCACAAAAGGCATTTGAGTGGAAAAAAACATCACTGTGCATATTTACAGTGCAAATGAGCTCTCTTTTCTTTAAAGAGTCCAATGGTGCTGATGCTACGTCACACAATGTGGCCCCATATTTTTTGGATACTGTGGCGGATAAGATGGTTCCAACCCAGTGGCCAAATGTACCTGCATTTGGCTGGTTGTTGACATAAGTAGGTGAGGGCTTGAACACAACATTGTCCTCATCAATAGAGCTGCTGCAGGGATGGCCGACTGCTTCAAGTTCCTCGGCATCCATATCACCAGCACCTAACCTGGTCCCTTCGAAATGACGTGGTGAGCCAGAAAGCACATCAGGGCTTTTAGAATTTTAACATTCTTTTACACGCCATTTGCAATACAATCCTTGCACTATTTTGCTGTTTTGCCCTTATTATTATATTTATGATTGCATTTATCATTATTTTACCTGTATTATTTGCTGTATGAGTTTAATGTAAATAAGGAATTTCATTGCACCCTGATGTATATGACAATAAATCAACCTGTAATCTGCATTACTGTCTTTATCAAAGACACATGCCAAATTTTTACCCCACTGACTTTGGGATAGCTGTTGAATACATTTTAAATAATTAATATTCAATGTAAGTAGTTGGGTACCAAATGCTCTTTCCTTTGTTTGTATATATACAATCTATTTTAATAATTGATTTGTCGCAGAATCGCGCTGAAGAAATGGTAAATATATATAAGTTCCCAGCTGCCATCTATAATTGATCAAACTCAATTATTTTGTGCAGTTGAATTATGTATATTAGGTTATATTCTTAAGTGTCTCTGCAAAGTTAGTTTCAAAGCTGGACAGAAATGCCTTCTGTGCTTACTTGCCGAGAGGTTTTCTGCTGCACTGTACTAGAGAACAGAAGGAGGGCTTGCAGCCTATCTTGCCTAGTTCTTTGAACAAACTATTCATTTTCATCCCACTGCTCAGGTCTCTCCTCTTGAATGTTTCCCTGTCCATTTCTATTTTTCAATTAACCTCCAATGTCCTTCCAGTGCATATAGGCATTGTAGTGTCATGAAGACACACAGCATGGAAACATGTCCTTCACCCCACCGAATCAGTGCTGACCACCAACCATTCCATTGATGGTGATCTTACACCAAATCCATTTTTTATTCTCCCCATGTTCTCGTGACCTGGGCCTGCGCGTTAGCGCAGCGGTTGAGTTTCTGCTTTACAGCGCCAGAGACCCGGGTTCGATCCTGATTACAGGTGCTGTCTGTATGGAGTTTGTACGTTCTCCCTGTGACCTCATGGGTTTTCTCTTGATCCTCCAGTCTCCTCTCACACTCCAAAGATGTGCAGGTTTGTGGGTTAATTGGCTTGGCAAAATTGTAAATTGTCCCTAGCATGTGTGTAGGATAGTGTCAGTGTGCAGGGATCACTGGTCAGCGTGGACTTGGTGTGCTGAGGGGCCTGTTTCCGCACTGTATCTCTAAACTAAACCAAACTAAACCTTTCCCAGTTTCTACCACTCACCTACACACCTTGGCACAAGTGTTCAATTTACTCACCATCCTATATCTCTTTGGGGTGTTTGAGAGAAATGGAGCATGTGAAAGAAACTCGCAGGGTCACAGGGAGAACATGCAAATTCCATACAGACAGCACCAGAGGTCAGGACTGAACCTAAATCTCTAGGGTTGTGTGACAGCAGCTCTACCAGCTGACCCATTGTGCCTTCAGGTCTGCCCCAGGTTATAAACTTCCAATTTATGGAGAGTACATACATACTTGGGAATCCGGCAACCATGTGCCACCCCTTCTTGCTCTCCCATCGCAGCTGTTTAGGTTCTGAGTACGAATGGGTTCCTCCGGAATGGGACTGTTTTGAGAACAGCTCAGCCAAAACTGCAAGAAATTATAAAGAATTGTGTTCACAGCGTAGACCATACAAACCCAGCCAAACAAACTTCCCTTCCATTTACTCAATGTATACTTTGAGGTTCTTCAGCAAGGCCACCAGCATAACCAAGGCCAAGTCTCACCCAGTCACATCCTCTTCTCTCCTCTTCCATCAGGCAAGAGGTCCAGAAGTGTGAAAATGCACTCCTACAGATTCAGGGACAGTTTCATCACAGCTGTTATCAGGCAACTGAACCATCCTATCAATAACTAGAGCAGTCCTGCGCTACTATCTACCTCATTGGAGACCATTGGACTATCATTAATTGGGCTTCACTACACTTTATCTTCCACTAAATGTCATTTCCTTTATCATGTGGATGTAAACTGTGGATGGCTCGATTGTCATGAATAGTATTCCCGCTGACTGGTTAGCATGCAACAAAAGCTTTTCACTGTACCTCGGTACATGTGACAATGAACTAAACTACTCTAAACTAATCTGGGGACTGCCAGTCATCTTAGATTTAGGTTGTAAGTGGGGAATGTACCAGAAAACACAGTGGTCAACATTAAAGGATGGACTCAATGGGGAAAAGGGCCTGTTTCTGTGGTGCGTTGTTCTAATTAAAAGTGTCAGGTTGCCGTAAAACAACATGAATAAAGGAGACTAAACTAAAAGGAGTTCTGCTGAAAACGTTCAAAAATTATAACAGCGTTGTTTCCATTTCTATCAACAAAAATGTTATCTTCTCCTATCTGTTTCTCCTTTTCTGATGCGCATGCTTAAAAATGCATCAATATGTGTTAGATAAAAATAAAAGGTTATGATGATCCACAATCTAACAAAAGGTTCTTTTGTTAATGTGATCTCTATCAGGTGACATATTAACTACAGAAAGAGAACAAGAGACAATTTTTGGTTCAACTATAGTGTTTGAAATCAATGTTATTGCTACTAAATCAAGCCCAACTTGCTGGCTCTGAATGAGAACATTTAAGGGTTCAAATCCCACTTAAGAGAGCGTAAATCTAGGCTGATAATTTGAATGTTGTAGCAAGCGAGCGATGCATTGTCAGAGGTGCTATCTTCTGGAAGAAAATGTTAAACTTATGCCCCATCTATACACTGAGATGAGAATGACAGGTGCCACTGTATTTGTTTAGATTTAATTTAGTTTAGTTTAGAAATAGAACTCTCCAATTTTGTTTTGTTCTCAAATCCATGGAAAATGTAGAAAGCCCTCTGCAGATCTGTCAGCATCTGCAAAGAGAGAAACAGAGCTGGTGTTTCAGATCAATTATCATTCATTTGAACAGGTAAGGTGAGAAAACAAGTGTGTTTTAATTTGCAGAAGAAGGAAAGGTGGGGAGAACAGAGGGACTGTCTGCAATAGGATGGGGACCAAGGTTGTCAAGGTAAATATGGCTTTAAATACGGGTGGTGAGAGGCACAAGAGAAAAGAAACAAATTGATGTGAAAATATCCAGCAGCATTGGTGGAGTGAAAGAAATTCTGCTTAATTGGAATTATTGAACTCAACAGAGTCCTGAGGGCTGCATCATGCCCAGATGAAAGAAGAACAGAGTGATAATTGGGTTGGGACCTTGATTGGATGGTTCGTGCTCGACCCTGATGCACACGTCATTGCCATAACTTGTGGCCAATACTTAACATTGAAGAACAAGGATAGTTTACTTTTAGACTTGGAGCATAAGTTAAGATCAGAGAGCCAAAGAAAGTTGGCTATTTGTCCACTGAACTTGTGGACACGTTTATTTGTAGAGAAAATCCGAATGTTTAACCTTGATGAAGGAATGAATCTTGACAAGAAATCTTGTCTAGAAATAAGAATGATGAGCAGATACATGAAAATACAGCAGTTACCAACTTTAAAATGGTAGATATACACAGTAATGCGACCGGTAATTTTAGCTGCAGCCAGAAGCAGCCAGACGTAGGATTGGCTGGAAGTCGGTGAGTCAGAGGGAAAGTAGATTTAAAAAGCGCGCCAAAAGTCAGATTCAAGCATTAAGGGGCTGTCACACTGTACGAGCTAATTCAAGAGTTCTCCCGAGTTTCCCCTGATTCGAACTCGGAGAATTATGGTAATAGCTGCTCGTAGGTACTCGGGGCTCTCGTGGACATTTATCAACATGTTGAAAAATCTTCACGAATCTTCACGAGCTTACCGCGTTTCCCGAGTACCTGCCGTTAGCGTTATGAGCCGCTAAGAGACGTCCCGAACTCTGACGTACCCGCTACATACATTCTACGTTCTTACCACGAGTTTGATTTTTTTTTAAACTCGGGAGAGCACTAGAATTAGCTCGTACAGTGGGACAGCCCCTTTACCGTGAAGGTGGGAGAGCAGGAGCAGCCAGAAGCAGCCAGAAGTGCCATGTGGGGAAAGTGCGAGACTTTGGCTCGAGAGTCTTTGGCAAGGAAGTTGAGGAGAGGAAACTACGCCAAAAGTTGGAGAGGACGGGACGCGGTGAAGACATGACGGGTAAGCTGATTCAGTGTGAGGCTTGCAGGTTGTGGGAGGCCAGAGATACTGATGGTGCCTCTGGCTGCTACAACTGTGGTAAGTGTGTCCAGGTTCAGCTCCTGAAGGACTGTGTTGTGGCACTTGGATGCTGCTGGATGACCTCAGGGCCATTCGGGATAACGAGAGTTTTGTGGATAAGACCTACAGTGAGGTTGTCTCGCCAAGGCTACAGGAAGAGCGAAGGTGGGCGACTGTGAGAACGAGGTATAAGCGTGGAGTGCAGGAGATCGCAGTGGCTGTACCTAATGAAAACAGGTACACCCTTTTGGGAGTTGTCGGGGCAGACGACACTTCCAGTCCGACAGGTGGACAGGTCGGTGGCTCTAACCCAAGCGATGAGACTCGACCGGCGAGACCGAAATCGGGCAGAGCTATAGTGGTGGGTAACTCCATTGTCCGAGGTACGGACTGGAGATTCTATGGCGGTAGCCGAAACTCGAGTAAAGATATCACAGACCGACTTCAGAACATCACCGAGAGGGAAGGTGAATAACCGGCAGTAGTTGTGCACGTGGGCACAAACGACATCGGGAAGAAGAGGAAGGAGGTTCTCCAACATGAGTTCAGAGAGTTGGGAAGAAGACTGAAAAGCAGAACTTCTAGGGTGGTTATCTCTGGATTGCTTCCAGTGCCTCGTGCTAGTGAGGACAGGAACAGGGAGATAGGGGATCTGAATGTGTGGTTGGGGGGTTGGTGCAGGGAGCAAGGATTTAGATTTATAGACCACTGGGATCTCTTCTGTGGTAGGGATGACCAGTACAAAAGGGACCTTAACTGGAGGGGGACCAACGTACTGGCAGGCAGGTTTGCTAGGGATACATGTGTGGGTTTAAACTAAATAATGGGGGGGGGGGGGGGGGGGGATTGACAAATTGGGAGTATAAGGATGGAGTTAAAGGGGAAGTGAGTACAGGAAAAGTTACAAAAGATTCTCGAATTAATGGGAAGGAAAGTTCAAGAAGGGGTAAGAGAGTAAGGGGGAGTGAGAGGGAAGGTGAATACCGGTCAAAGTGTTGAATATGAATGCGCGATAAGAATTAAAAGTGGACGAGCTTGATACTCAGTTAATAATTGGCAAGTTTGATGTAGTGGGAATTACAGAGGCATGGCTGCTAGAGGGCCAGGGCTGGGAACTGAATATTCAAGGGTATACATGCTATTCAAAAGACAGACAGGTGGGCAGAGGGGGTGGGGTAACTCAGTTGGTGAGGAATGAACTTCAGTCCCTTGCAAGGGGTGACATTGAAACAGGAGATGTGGAGTCAGTATGGATAGAATTATGGAAATGTAAGGGTAATGGGATTTATCTACTGGCCCCCAAACAGTAGCCTGGATATAGGGTGCACGTTGAATCAAGAGTTATTGGCATGTCATAAAGGTAATGCTACGGTTGTTATGGGAGATTTCAACATGCAGGTAGACTGGGAAAATCAGGTTAACATAGAAACATAGAAACATAGAAAATAGGTGCAGGAGGAGGCCATTCGGCCCTTTGGGCCAGCACCGCCATTCATTGTGATCATGGCTGATCATCCCCTATCAATAACCTGTGCCTGCCTTCTCCCCATATCCCTTGATTCCACTAGCCCCTAGAGCTCTATCTAACTCTCTCTTAAATCCATCCAGTGACTTGGACTCTACTGCCCTCTGTGGCAGGGAATTCCATAAATTCACAACTCTCTGGGTGAAAACGTTTTTTCTCACCTCAGTCTTAAATGACCTCCCCTTTATTCTAAGACTGTGGCCCCTGGTTCTGGACTTGCCCAACATTGGGAACATTTTTCCTGCATCTAGCTTGTCCATTCCTTTTATAATGTTAAATGTTTCTATAAGATCCCCCCTCATCATTCTAAACTCCAGTGAATACAAGCCTAGTCTTTTCAATCTTTCCTCATATGACAGTCCCGCCATCCCAGGGATCAATCTCGTGAACCTACGCTGCACTGCCTCAATCACAAGGATGTCCTTCCTCAAATTAGGAGACCAAAACTGTACACAATACTGCAGATGTGGTCTCACCAGAGCCCTATACAACTGCAGAAGAACCTCTTTACCCCTTTGCTGAAATCCTCTTGTTATGAAGGCCAACATTCCATTAGCTTTCTTCACTGCCTGCTGTACCTGTAAGCCAACTTTCAGTGACCGGTGTACAAGGACGCCCAGGTCTCGCTGCACCTCACCTTTACCTAACCTAACCCCATTGAGATAATAATCTGCCCCCTTGTTTTCGCCGCCAAAGTGGATAACCTCACATTTATCTATATTATACTGCATCTGCCACGCATCTGCCCACTCACTCAACCTGTCCAGGTCACCCATGCAACCTCCTAACATCCTCTTCACAGTTCACACTGCCACCCAGCTTTGTGTCATCCGCAAACTTGCTAGTGTTGCTCCTAATTCCCTCTTCCAAATCATTAATATATATGGTAAACAGTTGCGGCCCCAACACCGAGCCTTGCGGCACTCCACTCGCCACTGCCTGCCATTCTGAAAAGCACCCGTTCACTCCTACTCTTTGCTTCCGGTCTGTCAACCAATTTTCTATCCATGTCAACACCCTACCCCCAATACCATGTGCTCTAATTTTAATCACCAGTCTCCCGTGCGGGACCTTATCAAAGGCTTTCTGAAAGTCTAGATATACTACATCCACTGGCACCCCTTCATCCATTTTACTTGTCACATCCTCAATAAATTCCGGAAGATTAGTCAAGCATGATTTCCCTTTCATAAATCCATGTTGACTTGGACTGATCCTTTTACTGCTATCCAAATGCCCCATTATTACCTCTTTAATAATTGACTCCAGCATCTTTCCCACCACCGAAGTCAGGCTAACTGGTCTGTAATTCCCCGTTTTCCTCTTGCTCCTTTCTTGAAAAGTGGGAGGTGCAGTATTGCAGTTGAACAAAGGGGACTATGGAGCCATGTGGGAGGAGCTGGCCAAAGTTGACTGGAAAGAAACCCTAGCAGGGATGACTGGAACAACAATGGCAGGTATTTCTGGGAATAATACAGAAGGTGCAGGATCAGTTCATTCCAAAGAGGAAGAATGATTCCAAGGGGAGTAAGGGGCGACCATGGCTGACAAGGGAAGTCAGGGATAGTATAAAAATAAATAAGAAGAAGTACAACATAACAAAGATTAGTGGGAAGCCAGAGGATTGAGTAACGTTTAAAGAGCAACAGAATTTAACTAAAAAGACAATACGGGAGAAAAGATGAGGTCCGAAGGTAAGCTAGCCAAGAATATAAAGGGGCAGTATGTGGTTAGGTATGTGAAGAGGAAAAAAACATTTAAGACCAAAGTTTGACCCTTGAAGACTGAAATGGGTGAATTTATTATGGGGAACAAGGAAATGGCAGATAAGTTGAACAGGTACTTTGGGTCCATCTTCACTAAGCAGGACACAAACAATCTTCCCGATGTACTAGTGGCCAGAGGATCTGGGGTGACAGAGGAACTGAAGGAAATCGACATTAGGCAGGAAATGGTGTTGGGTAGACTGATGGGATTGAAGGCTGATAAATCCCCAGTGCCTGATGGTCTGCATCCCAGGGTACGCAAGGAAGTGGCTCTAGAAATCATGGATGCATTGGTGATCATTTTCCAATGTTCTATAGTTTCAGGACCAGTTCCTGTGGATTGGGGGTTAGCTAATGTTATCCCACTTTTTAAGAAAGACGGGAGAGAGAAACCAGGGAATTATAGACCAGTTAGCCAGACATTGGTGGTGGGGAAGATGCTGGAGTCAATCATAAAATATGAAATAGCTGCACATTTGGATTGCAGTAACAGGAGTTTTAAACACATTTGGATTTCCAATCCACAGGAACTGGTCCTGAATCTATAGAACATTGGAAAATGATCACCAATGCATCCATGATTTCGGTCTGAGTCGATATTGATTTACGAAGGGGAAATCATGCTTGACTAATCTTCTGGAATTTTTTGAGGATGTAATTAGGAAAATGGACAAGGGAGAGCCATTGGATGTAGTGTACCTAGACTTTCAGAAAGCTTTTGATAAGGTCCCACATAGGAAAAATAGTGGGCAAAATTAGGGCACATGGTATTGGGGGTAGAGTGCTGACCTGGATAGAAAATTGGTTGGCAGACAGGAATCAAAGAGTAGGGATTAACGGGTACCTTTCAGAATTGCAGGCAGTGACTATTGGGGTACCGCAAGACTTGGTGCTGGAACCACAGCTATTTACAATATATATGAATGATTTAGATGAAGGGATTACATGTAACATTAGCAAATTTGCAGATGACACAAAGCTGGGTGGCAGTGTGAACTGTGAGAAGGATGCTATGAGAATGCAGGGTGGAGAGATTTAAGAAAAACTCAGGGAAGTTTTAAATATATTTCAGGCTGCTAAGAGCAATAATATGTTTTGGAATTTGGAGGAGGATAATAATTACATATCACCATTTGAGAAATGAAATCGGACTTACAAGATATATTCCAAAAATAATTATTTTTCTTGCCACATTTTTGCTACTTAGAATCAGCTACTAATAAAATCAAACAACATGAGGACAACAAAGAAAAAAGGCAGAATGTAAGACAATTGTATTTACACTGAAATATCTGATGAAATCTGCTCCAAGATATATCAAAGTAATGAAAAACCTATGTGATCAAAGGGGTAAAGAAAATTGATTACAAGCGGGTTGTAACCTTAGAATCATAGGACAGATATTCCAATTGCACAAGATGGATACACTCCTGTAATTGAATCATCTATTTTTCCCCCCAGTGCTTGAAGCTATAATCCACTGGGAGTTTAACTGTGCAGTCCAGTACAAGGAGCGTGAGGCCGACTGTGCTGGTGGAAAACTTGGCTCCATGCTGAGTCCTGTCAAATCCATCAATCTAGTTGAGTCCCTTTGATATTTGCAAGAATTCAGAAGAAAAGCAATAAATAAAAATAAGCATTATATTCAAATTAAGATTATCAATAAAATAAGAAATAAAGCATTGAAAAGCATTCATGCACACTTGAAAACAATTAAATACATTTAGATGCAATTAAATCAAGTAAAATGTTTTACTCAGAAACAAAGAACTGCAGATACTGGCTTGCGTTCCCTGGGATTATCTATAGAACTGAGTACTGGTATGCCAGGTATATTTATCTTAATTTAAAAGCTTTTTGTGAACTTTCCAGGTTAACTATTACAACATTATTGAAGATTCACCCTCAGCTCCTGTTCTTGGTTAAAATCTGTTAAATCTACAATTCCTGAAAGGAACGGTGCTGGTGAGCAGGCTGGAGACTCCTTGCGCTAGGAGGTGCTCTGGCTATTCCAAGGTCAGCTCTGGGATGAGCCCGGGGCGTGGAGGCCGAACGGTGGCTGCATGAGGCGAGGTGGGTTGATGTGTCTGATTTGAGGTGTGGGCGGAGTGGGCCGCTGGAGAACCTGAAGCAGCCTGGGCCTCAATTGAATCAGTTGTCGCTCCCAAGAGCCTGAACGCATGGATTGGATGTGGCCTGCAGCGGCATTACTGCAGCAGAGCAGTGGTGGAAGACATCAACAACATTGACTGGCCAGACTAACCCAGCAACTCCAAACCAGTGCCACCGCCAGGATAATGGATCTTTATTGCCAAGATAAGACTATGCTTTTAACAACTCTGAACCTGAAGGATACAAGGTGGCGCCGGAAACATGGTGACTCTTGTGCACTGTCTCAGTGTCATCTATTATTCCTGTACTCTTGTTCTTAAGTATTATTATGGTTATGTATAGTTGGATATTTACTTACGGTAACTGAATGCAAAAAGGGAATTTCATTGTACCAAGGTACATGTGGCAATAAAATACCATTCTACCATTGAACTGTTGAATTTGGACATTGATCCGATGGATAAACCTGTTTCCTGCCCACAGGTGCTGAATTTTCTGTTGCCATTATTTTAATCTTCATAACTCTGTTCATCATTTTATTTGGTGAAATAATTAGCAAAACATATGGCTTGAGGCAAATTACTTTAGTTCCACCAACGTTTTAAGCTTTCATATTTCAACATTGCTCTTCACTTAACATGTTCAAGTGCATTGCACTTGTCTGGTTCCATTCTTAAATACAAATCGCTGGATGCACTCAGCAGGTCAGATAGTATCTGTGGAAAGAGTAATAGAGTTAACATTTCATACTGTGGATTCTTTGTAAAAACAGTTTCACTCTCATCTGAACAATTATGAGCAGACTATCTCCTACAATAGAGACTCAGGAGACTGCAATCAAACCTCTCCTAACCTGGATTCACCGATGACGTGCCAGCTCTTGTGCCCCACCACCGTTCCCTCATCTCTCTTCACCAACATTCTCCCCTCTTCAGTATGAAGAAGGGTCCTGACTGAAAACATTGTCTGTCCTTTTCCCTCCACAGATACTCCCTGAACCCATGAGTTCTTCCAGCAGTTGTTTTTGCTCTGTCTCTTACAATAGTTTCTCCTTCCTTTCCTATACTGTAGGCTGAAAATGGGAAAGCTGAAAACCAAAAAACCCCCACAATTTGTTGGAAGAACTCAATTCATCAGGCGACATCTGTGGAGAATTCATCAGGCCAAAGACCTTTGCTCAGAGGAAGTACTGCTCCTTTTTTTCCATCCATTTAGTTCAAACAGAGATTAACATACCATTATTTCTGTCTATTCCAGATCTTGTATATGTGAATCAAATGTAATGCAAATTTCATAACATTATGTTTGGTGTTCTTTGAAGCACAGAGGAAATATTTGGCTATATTCCAGTTGTAACCTGTCAAAAAAGTATGAATTTGTCAACAAATTAAAGAATATACGTATGACTGTTGCAACTTCCCAAATGGACTATCCTGAATTGATTGGGAATGGATATTGTGAGAAAGGTTGAACAGTGCTCTTGAATGGACCACAGAAACAAAAGAGAGAGAAAAAAACAACAGCAGACTCCACATGAATGTAGCCAGTCCCCAGGGAAAGACAGTAACTGACTTTCTGGTAGCGCCATAACGTCTCAAAATACTCCACCTTGTGACTGGGCTTCAAACGTTGTCTCCATTTTTAGGGAAAATAGTCGAAGTCTTTCTCAGTTATGACTTGTAAAAGTTCTCCTCGTGATTGCATTGACTTGAAGACAGTGGTTAACATTCATTTCAGACTACAAATACAGCCAATGCTCAAGCTCCTCGATCGCAAATATTAAGTCTGAGATAGCTTTTGTATTGGATTACAGTTATTTACTCGTTCCTTTGTGTCTCACATCCAATACTTTTCAGTGATTATTCTCCAAAAGGAAAATGAATAGTGAATGAAAGATTACATGTGCTGTTGGTATAGTGAGGAATGATTCTCAAATAGATGGGTTTGAAGTTGCAGTTTTCTGTTCTGCATCATATCAATCGGTCACTAGTGGAATGTAAACAGAGAATACTGGAAACATTCAGTTAGTCAATAGCATCGGTTGAAGGAGAAACAGTTACATTTCAGAACAAAGACCCCTTGTCAGGTAAATAGTTTGCTAATGCAAAACATCAACATTTTCTATTTCCACAGATTCGTCGTGATGCTAAGTGTTTCCAGCATTTTCTGTCCTTAATTCAGCTTTCCAGCATCTGCTCGTTTTTATTATTATTTAATTCTCCAAAGGGTGGAGAATTAAATAATACCATAAAGTTCTCAAGTGAAACCATGCAGAAGGCATAGGATACTTTACAAACATATTGCAACTGTTGGAAATGAGCATTACTGATCTTCCACTCACAATTAAGAGCAATAAGAACCTTGCTGAGAGTTAAGACCGTCATTGCACACAGTCATAAAGTTGTACAGTTATGGGAACAGGCCCATTGGCCCATTGAATTGGCACAGCCATTAACATTAATAATATGCTTCCACTCAGCCACTCATTTGCTCACAAGAGGCAATTTACAGTACCCAATTAACTGACCAACACTCAAATCTTTGGGATGTGGAAGGAAACCAGAGCACAGGAAGAGGGAGAAACAGGGAGACTGTGTGCAAACTCTACACAGGTCTGGATTGAACCCAAATCTCTGGCACTATGAGGCAATGGTGTTTTTAATGTGACTGAGATAAGGAGAAGTTTTGCCATCCAGAGCGGGTGAAGCATTGGAAGTCTTAACCAGTAAGCTCAATCCGTGAGCATGCCTCCCTGGTGCCAAGGTCTCGGACGTGTCTCAACTCATCCAAGATATCCTGAAATCAGAGGGAGAGGAGCCTGAGGTCGTGGTACATATAGGTACCAATGACATAGGTAAAAAAAGGGAAGAGGTCCTGAAGGGAGGATTTAGGGAGTTGGGAGGAGAGTTAAGGAAAAGGACCAAAAAGGTAACAATCTCAGGATTACTGCCTTTGCCACGCGACAGTGAGAGTAGGAATGGAGCGAGGTGGAGGATAAATGCGTGGCTGAAAGTCTGGTGCAGAGGGCAGGGATTCAAGTTTCTGGATCATTGGGACTTCTTTTGGGGAAGGTGGGACCTGTACAGAAAGGATGGGTTGCACTTGAACCCGAGGGGGACCAATATCCTGGCGGGGAAATTTGCAAAGTCTACTGGGGAGACTTTAAACTAGAATGGTTGGGGCGAGGGACTCAAATAGAGAAAGCTAGTAGACAGAATGGGAGGCAGGAAGCAGAAAAGGGAAGCACTCGGGCACGAGGAGAAAGAAAAAAAAGGAAATAAACAGAGAATAAGAGGCGGGGGGTTTCTTAAATGTGCATATTTTAATGCTAGGAACATTGTAAGAAAGGTGGATGAGCTTAGAGTCTGGATAGACACCTGGAAGTATGATGTTGTGGCGATCAGTGAAACATGGTTGCAGGAGGGCTGTGATTGGAAACTAAATATTCCAGGATTTTGTTGCTTCAGGTGTGATAGAATTGGAGGGGCAAGAGGTGGAGGTGTTGCATTACTAGTCAGGGAAGATATTACAGCAGTGCTTTGGCAGGATAGATTGGAGGGCTCATCTAGGGAGGCTATTTGGGTGGAACTGAGAAGTGGGAAAGGGGTAGCAACACTTATAGGGGTGTATTATAGACCGCCAAATGGGGATCAAGAATTGGAAGAGCAAAAAAGTAAGGAGATAGCAGATATTAGTAGTAAGCACAAAGTAGTGATTGTGGGAGATTTCAACTTTCCACACATAGACTGGGAAACACATTCGGTAAATGGGCTGGATGGTTTGGAGTTTGTAAAATGTGTGCAGGATAGATTTTTGCAGCAATACATAGAGGTACCTACTAGAGGAGGGGCAGTGTTAGACCTCCTGTTAGGAAATGAGATGGGACAGGTGGCGGAGGTATGCGTTGGGGAGCACTTCGGGTCCAGTGATCACAATACCATTAGTTTCAATATAATTATGGAGAGGGTCAGAACTGGACCTAGGGTTGAGATTTTTGATTGGAGAAAGGCTAACTTTGATGAGATGCGAAATGATTTAAAAGGAGTGAACTGGGACATTTTGTTTTATCGGAAGGATGTAGAAGAGAAATGGAGGACATTTAAAGGGGAAATTTTAAGAGTACAGAATCTTTATGTTCCTGTTCGGTTGAAAGGAAACAGTAAAAATTGGAAAGAGCCCTGGTTTTCAAGGGAAATTGGACATCTTGTTCGGAAAAAGAGGGAGATCTACAATAATTATAGGCAGCATGAAGTAAATGAGGTGCTTGAGGAGTATAAGGAATGTAAAAAGAATCTTAAGAAAGAAATTAGAAAAGCTAAAAGAAGACATGAGGTTGCTTTGGCAAGTAAGGTGAAAGTAAATCCAAAGGGTTTCTACAGCTATATTAATAGCTAAAGGATAACGAGGGATAAAATTGGTCCATTGGAGAGACAGAGTGGACAGCTATCTGCAGAGCCAAAAGAGATGGGGGAGATATTGAACAATTTATTTTCTTCGGTATTCACCAAGGAGAAGGATATTGAATTATGTGAGGTAAGGGAAACTAGTAGAGTAGCTATGGATACTATGAGTTTCAAAGTAAAAGAAGTACTGACACTTTTGAAAAATATAAAAGTGGATAAGTCTCCAGGTCCTGACAGGATATTCCCTAGGACATTGAGGGAAGTTAGTGTAGAAATAGCCGGGGCTATGACAGAAATATTTCAAATGTCATTAGAAACGGGAATAGTCCCCGAGGATTGGCGTACTGCGCATGTTGTTCCATTGTTTAAAAAGGGTTCTAAGAGTAAACCTAGCAATTATAGGCCTGTTAGTTTGACTTCAGTGGTGGGCAAATTAATGGAAAAGATACTTAGAGATAATATATATAAGCATCTGGATAAACAGGGTCTGATTAGGAACAGTCAGCATGGATTTGTGCCTGGAAGGTCATGTTTGACTAATCTTCTTGAAATCTTTTGAAGAGGTTACTAGGGAAATTGACGAGGGTAAAGCAGTGGATGTTGTCTATATGGACTTTAGTAAGGCCTTTGACAAGGTTCCTCATGGAAGGTTGGTTAAGAAGGTTCAACTGTTGGGTATAAATGCAGGAGTAGCAAGATGGATTCAACAGTGGCTGAATGGGAGAAGCCAGAGGGTAATGGTGGATGGTTGTTTGTCGGGTTGGAGGCAGGTGACTAGTGGGGTGCCTCAGGGATCGTTGTTGGGTCCTTTGTTGTTTGTCATGTACATCAATGATCTGGATGAAGGTGTGGTAAATTGAATTAGTAAGTATGCAGATGATACCAAGTTGTGGATAATGAAGAGGATTTCCAAAGTCTACAGAGTGATTTAGGCCATTTGGAAGAATGGGCTGAAAGATGGCAGATGGAGTTTAATGCTGATAAATGTGAGGTGCTACACCTTGGCAGGACAAATCAAAATAGGACGTACATGGCAAATGGTAGGGAATTGAAGAATACAGTTGAACAGAGGGATCTGGGAATAACCGTGCATAGTTCCTTGAAGGTGGAATCTCATATAGATAGGGTGGTAAAGAAAGCTTTTGGTATGCTAGCCTTTATAAATCAGAGCATTGAGTATAGAAGCTGGGATGTAATGTTAAAATTGTACAAGGCATTGGTGAGACCAAATCTGGAGTATGGTGTACAATTTTGGTCGCCCAATTATAGGAACGATGTCAACAAAATAGAGAGAATACAGAGGAGATTTACTAGAATGTTGCCTGGGTTTCAACAACTAAGTTACAGAGAAAGGTTGAATAAGTTAGGTCTTTATTCTCTGGAGCGCAGAAGGTTAAGGGGGGACTTGATAGAGGTCTTTAAAATGATGAGAGGGATAGACAGAGTTGATGTGGATCAGCTTTTCCCTTTGAGAATAGGGAAGATTCAAACAAGAGGACATGACTTCAGAATTAAGGGACAGAAGTTTAGGGGTAACATGAGGGGGAACATCTTTACTCAGAGAGTGGTAGCGGTGTGGAATGAGCTTACAGTGGAAGTGGTGGAGGCAGGTTCGTTGGTATCATTTAAAAATAAATTGGATAGGCACATGGATGAGAAGGGAATGGAGGGTTATGGTATGAGTGCAGGCAGGTGGGACTAAGGGAAAAAAGTTGTTCGTCACAGACTTGTAGGGCCGAGATGGCCTGTTTCCGTGCTGTAATTGTTATATGGTTATATGGTTGTATGTTTGAAAGAGAAGAGGAATCAAGGAAAGGAATCAAGGAATCAAAGAAAAGAATCAAGGAAACACATAGGATAGAAAATGTTAAAAAAAGAAGCTGCAGATGCTGGAATTAAAAAATATATATAAACAGAAAATTTCTTATCAAAGAGCAGACAAATTGTGCTGGGATATGGTTGGAGGTGCAAACTGGAATATAATTGATGGTCTACTCCAGCTCCTAATACACATAAGCATTTTCAGCTAAAACTTTAGGACAGCATATTCTCCTTTTGTTTGTAAAGTGAAATAATTGGCTAAAAAAATGAATTGTAATGCTATATTTGTTCACCTACCTTTTCTCTGCCCACAATCAGAATGGATAGGCCCAATCATATATCTTCACAAATGGAACATTACACATATTGTAAGCTCTTCTATTTTAGTGACTGAATCTGTGGATCTCTATAATAGTTCATGTTCGTAAGTGATAGGAGCAGAATGATGTTATTCGGCCCCTGAAGTCTACTCCACCATTCAATCATGGCTGATGTATCTTTTCCTCTCAACCCCATTCTCCTGCCTTCTCCCCATAACCCCTGACACTCTTACTAATCAAGTATCTGTCAATCTCCACCTTAAAAATATCCATTGACTTGGCTTCCACAGCCTTCTGTGACAATGAATTAGTAAGATTAAATGAGAACTTACCAGTTCGAAGTTTGATCTGTATTTTATGAGGAGTTACGATGAGGGATTACGTGAAGAACCCATCCCGTCCAGCACGCATGCGCGACATACTTCAAAGCAGCGGTGTGGAATCACAGAAAACAACACAGTAATTGAAATAAACATAGTAAAGATAAGGAGAACTAAGTTACCAGTTGATCTCTATAATTGAGGGTGGGAGCGGAGGGCACGTAACCCCTCATCGTAACTCCTCATAAAATACAGATCAAACTTCGAACTGGTAAGTTCTCGTTTAATCTTACTATTTTACTTCGGAGTCACGTGAGTGACTACGTGAAGATTCTAAAGCTCTGTGATTTCAAACCGTGTAACAGTCCATACTTCACTCGCTGCCAAAGTCATCCAAGGGAGGAAGTATGTTATCGTAATCAAACATGAATCGGTTTGCAAAACAACAATGGTATTATTTGACAATAATAACAAAGAAATTAATGCTCCCCCGGGCTTAAATTATATATTTTTTGCAGCGTCTAAAATTCTCTCTGCAATTGAAACAGGTTTTAAAATGGCTAGTTGTAGAATGTAAAAAATTCTTTCCATGGACCATCCTGCTGTTATCAGGGTAGGTCCAATGGCACATCCATACTGTTTAGCCGCCGACATGGATGCTGCTCTGGTGGGGTGAGATGTGTATTATCGGTATCCACTCCAGCAGCTCCCAATACCTGTTTGAGCCATCTAGAGACGGTTTGGCTCGGTACCCTGACCCAGTGGCTTACTAGTGGCTGACCCATTGTGCTTGTCGTCTACCTCGGGAATTTTAGGTTGTGTTGATATTGTAGAAGGTGAGTCATAACACATAACGATGGTCAGGTGGGTACGCCCGGAATTCCATAATACGTCCAGAAGTTCCTGGTTTACTCTGTTTTACCAGCTCATGAATGATGAATGTTATTCAGTCTGATGTTATGACCATGTTTTCCAGTCTGAGTGGATAAGGCCTGGACCCTATGCTGAGTCTAAGCGATCAGCATGGCCGTATACAGGGTAGCTGTCTTCAGAGTAAGGATCTGGCTGGTGGCCATCCCTAGATAAGTCAGGACAATGTTGACATCCCAGATCTTGATATATCTAGGTCTAAGGTTTTGAATAGAAGGTACCTCTCTTAATTTGGCCACCAGTGGACGAGGTCCTATGGCCTGTTCCCCTTGGTGTCTGTCTTAGATAGACTGACAGTGCATTTGTAGTGCATTGGATAGTGCTATAGTTCAGACCTTCATTGTGGTGAAGGTTGGCCAGGAACTCCGATACATAGATATGGTGGTTGATAGTAGGCTTCTGTTCTTGAGCAGTATGTTCCCACTTTCTTATACTGGAGAGATATGGAAATCGGTGAGATGCTGTCGTCATCCCATGGTCCTATTCGGCAGTCCCAGGTTCATCAGAAGGTCTTTTTGGAATTTGCAACCCAGTGCTTATTATGTCATGGCATGGGTGACTTCCTTCTGATACAGGGTGGATCAGTGAAAACTGGTCCACTGGAAATGGTCATGGGTTTCAATGACCCTGTCAAGGACCACTGGGAACCATGGGTATGTAGACCAGTCGGTACTACCAACGTTAGAAGTAAAATTCATCTGTATTTTGCGTAGTACTTAACTGATGAGGCAGAAAAGGGGAAAAAACATAGTCATTTGTTCCCCCCCTCCCCCCCCCTCAGTTCAGTGGAAATGTATCTATTGCTGCTGCCTCAAGGTCTGGCTCCCAAGCGACATATATTGGTACTTGGTGATTCAGTCGGAATGCAAAGAAATCGATATCTAGTGTTCCATATTGCTTTGTAATTTCAGCAAATACTTTGGGGTTTAACAAGTCTGCTACAGTATTTAGCTTACCTAGTAGGTAAGTTGCTGATAGCAAAATATGTTTGTCGACACACCATTACCAGATTGTATTGATCAAATTGTCATAAGATATCGATTTTATCCCGCCCATGTGGTTAGTATAGGCCACCATTGTGATATGTCAAATTGTAAACGAACATGCAAAATGGTGCATTTTTGAACAATATGCTTTTTAACCCATAGAACGCACCCAACATTTCCAACTAGATTTTATGTGCAGTGTCTGTGGTAGTGATGACTCTAGATTAGTCCATCTGCCACCTGTTCTGGATATGGGTTATTGACAAATGATGGAACTGGTAATACGCCAATGTTCTCTTTCCATCATTATGTCTGAAAAAAGGCAATTTCATGGATCAGTCAAAGTGACCTGTATGTCGATTAACTGCTAGCAGCTTTGCTCTAATGCAGAGGTCCAAGTTAAGTAGTTGATAATGCTGCTACTGTTCCCAATTAGTCTTGCCATTTAGTTGAATGGTCGGTTGGTTGTTACCATTTAGTTTGTTTTTAGTAGCTAATGCTACTGAATTAGCTAACTCCATGGTTTTGTCTATTTGTTAATATCATCGAGATATGCCATGACAACATGTTCCTTAAGTGTCAGGGTTGATTTAAATTTCTTAGAAAATGTTTTGGCTCATATTAGCCCATTAATCTATAATTTGTGCTGCCATTGTTACCTCATCCAGGTAACTTTTAGGTATCTTCGATGATCTTATGGATGGGCATTGAACAGTATGCATCTATTATTCGATGCCTACCATAAAGTATCCTAGGAATCCTTTGTTTGGCAGTTGCAAATGTTTCCCATTAACGTGTGTATACCTGACGAAAGTATTCAATGTGGTTAAGTCAATGATGGTGCAACATTCAGCATTTTATTTGGTTTTAGTCAATTTAACACGAATTCCAAAGGTTCATATTTAGACTTCGTTATGATCCCTTTGTATGTAACTTCTCCAGTTCAGCTTGTCCCTCATGTTCTCTTTTTAGTGAGAGGATGAACCTCCTTTGAGGTGCATGCTGAATTGGTGGCAAGTTTCCTTAAATTCAACTTATCCTTGAATACTTTTTGGTATATAACTACCAAGTGTGATAGTTTCATTACTGGTGTAGCCTCCCCCCCCCTGTTAGCAGAACTCCCTCACCTTAATGTGATGGTGGAAACCAGACTCACCTACCTCCACTGTTGTTTTGGTGGTGTTCATCCTTTGGTTTCTGGTTCCTTGTCTGTCGGGGTGGTGTTGTTGGGGGGTGGTGCATTCTCCATGGGGCCCGCTCTGGGCCCTGTCCTGAAAGACTAGCGGGGATGGCATGCGGGCCCCGAGCTTTCACCAGTACCATGAAGTAGACGCCTACTGGTGGATGCATAGAGGCACTGTTGTCTGGTTTTGTGTGGTTTGCTCATTCCAGGTCTTGCCCTCACGAGGCCGAATATCTTGGATACTTCGTCCATTTTTTAGGCTTGATTTGGTAACTTTGCCAGATAGCAGGATCTGTGGTTCTGAGGTCGGCGTTCTCACAGTCCTGTGAATTTTTTAGGTTGAGGGCAGGTTTTATGACTTCCTTCCAGAGGTTGCGGATGACATACTGTGTTGTACAGTAGGGTCAGGGTGTTTTGCCAAGTCTACCCTGCCCCTCTGGAATGAGCATGCGAAGTGATAGCCCCCGTAATGGTAGGCACTTTGAGCAAATGAAATTTTGGGGAGGCGTGATAAAACCCAACGCCTCATGACTACCTGTCTTGGAGAGGTTTTAAAGGACAGGTAGTAAGGTGGCCACCAGATTAGGCTGTAACGGCCATCTCGCTCATGGTGTAGCCACGTAGCGGTATCTCACACCCAGCAGCTCTTCCTGGTCCTGTACCTGTACCAACGATCCACTCTGATGAGGAAGATGCGATGGCCAGTGCTGTTAGTGCACTGGAGCGGGAGTGTTTGTGCTCCCTTGGCGAGCTTGCCCCAGCTCCCGAGGCAAGTCTCGCTGGAGTTTTTACTCCATGACCCTTCGCTAAGGCTTGAAAACAGACACTTTCTCGCTCTCGGGCGATAATTTGCTCTGCTGAATGAGCCGGCCTGTCCGTCTTCCGTGTGTCTGTCTCCAGCCCGCTGTGATTGGTCGCCAACTTTGTTCAGGCGGCTGCCTCTGCCGTTCTCGGGCGGCGAGTCTCCTTGTCGGAGTATGCAGGGATTACCAGCCGGACTGAGTCTTGATTTGCCTCCAGTCCGCTGCTGTTGGTCAGGCAGCGCTAGTGGACTGGGCTCGGCTCGGTATCCTGACTGTGGACCACAGCGTGTGCGGTCCAGGTGCCGCCTCTCGCCCCCCCCCCCCCCCCCCCCCCCCCCCACTGACGGAACGCTCCTTCCCTGGAGTCGAATGGGGGTGGTTTTTCCCTGTGCTGCTTTGCTCTTTCCAGCTTTCAATCTGGTGCACAAAGAAGAGCAAAGTTGTCAATTCGAACATGTGGGTAAGTACTTACCTAACGGTCTGTTCTTTCAAGCTTGTAGCGGGAGCGCCCGTACTCCCGTTCGTCGCTGTTGCACTGCGTGAACGCTCATGTCACGCATGCGTGCTGGACGAGTTCTTCACGTAGTCACTTACGTGACTCCGAAGTAAAATCCACAGATTTACCACCCTCTGACTAAAAAATACTGTGCAGTACTGGTATTGGTATCAGCATTGCCCTATTATTGTCATGTGTACTTACTGACATGTGTACTTTGTTTGCATGCTATCCAGGCAACTCATACCATAGATAAGTACAATCAAACCATACAAAGTATAACAGGTAGTGCAGAAAAGGAAAATAAACGACTACAGAATACAACATTACAGCTGCATATAAACTGCAGATAAAAAAAGGCATGGGCTGCAGCATTGTAAATTTAAGATCCGAAATAGACAGCCGATGAGAGGTTTATTCAGAAGTCTGATGAGAGCAGGGAAGAGCTGTTCGTGCTTTCAAGCTTTTTGTTTCTTTTGCTTAGTTTAGTTTTATTTAGTTTCGAGATTCAGCATGGAAACGGGTCCTTCAGCCCACTGGGTCTGCACTCGTTCCATCCTACTCACACTAGGGACAATTTATAGAAGCCAATTAATCTACAAGCCTGCATGTCTTTGGTGTTTGGGAGGAAACCGGAGCACGCAGAGAAAACCTACATGGTCACAGGGAGAATGTTCAGACCCTGTATACACAGCACCCATAGTTGCGATCGAACCTGGGTCTCTGGTGCTGTAAGGCAGCAACTCTACCACTGTAGCACTGTGCCACCCACTGTGCTTACAGCTTGACGGGAGAAGGGATAAGAGAGAATGACCAGGGTGTGAATGGTCTTTCATTATGTTGGCTGCTTTCCCAAGGCAGCGTGAAGTGGAGATGGAGTTGATGGGGGATAGTCTGGTTTGCATGATGGACGGGGCTGTATCTACAACACTCTGCAATTTCTTGCGGTCTTGGAGGAAACTGTTGCCAAAATAAGCTGTGATGCATTCTGATAGGATGCTCTCTATGGTGTTTGTGCTCCCTTGGCGAGCTTGCCCCAGCTCCCGAGGCAAGTCTCGCTGGAGTTTTTACTCCATGACCCTTCGCTAAGGCTTGAAAACAGACACTTTCTCGCTCTCGGGCGATAATTTGCTCTGCTGAATGAGCCGGCCTGTCCGTCTTACGTGTGTCTGTCTCCAGCCCGCTGTGATTGGTCGCCAACTTTGTTCAGGCGGCTGCCTCTGCCGTTCTCGGGCGGCGAGTCTCCTTGTCGGAGTATGCAGGGATTACCAGCCGGACTGAGTCTTGATTTGCCTCCAGTCCGCTGCTGTTGGTCAGGCAGCGCTAGTGGACTGGGCTCGGCTCGGTATCCTGACTGTGGACCACAGCGTGTGCGGTCCAGGTGCCGCCTCTCGCCCCCCCCCCCCCACTGACGGAACGCTCCTTCCCTGGAGTCGAATGGGGGTGGTTTTTCCCTGTGCTGCTTTGCTCTTTCCAGCTTTCAATCTGGTGCACAAAGAAGAGCAAAGTTGTCAATTCGAACATGTGGGTAAGTACTTACCTAACGGTCTGTTCTTTCAAGCTTGTAGCGGGAGCGCCCGTACTCCCGTTCGTCGCTGTTGCACTGCGTGAACGCTCATGTCACGCATGCGTGCTGGACGAGTTCTTCACGTAGTCACTTACGTGACTCCGAAGTAAAATCCACAGATTTACCACCCTCTGACTAAAAAATACTGTGCAGTACTGGTATTGGTATCAGCATTGCCCTATTATTGTCATGTGTACTTACTGACATGTGTACTTTGTTTGCATGCTATCCAGGCAACTCATACCATAGATAAGTACAATCAAACCATACAAAGTATAACAGGTAGTGCAGAAAAGGAAAATAAACGACTACAGAATACAACATTACAGCTGCATATAAACTGCAGATAAAAAAAGGCATGGGCTGCAGCATTGTAAATTTAAGATCCGAAATAGACAGCCGATGAGAGGTTTATTCAGAAGTCTGATGAGAGCAGGGAAGAGCTGTTCGTGCTTTCAAGCTTTTTGTTTCTTTTGCTTAGTTTAGTTTTATTTAGTTTCGAGATTCAGCATGGAAACGGGTCCTTCAGCCCACTGGGTCTGCACTCGTTCCATCCTACTCACACTAGGGACAATTTATAGAAGCCAATTAATCTACAAGCCTGCATGTCTTTGGTGTTTGGGAGGAAACCGGAGCACGCAGAGAAAACCTACATGGTCACAGGGAGAATGTTCAGACCCTGTATACACAGCACCCATAGTTGCGATCGAACCTGGGTCTCTGGTGCTGTAAGGCAGCAACTCTACCACTGTAGCACTGTGCCACCCACTGTGCTTACAGCTTGACGGGAGAAGGGATAAGAGAGAATGACCAGGGTGTGAATGGTCTTTCATTATGTTGGCTGCTTTCCCAAGGCAGCGTGAAGTGGAGATGGAGTTGATGGGGGATAGTCTGGTTTGCATGATGGACGGGGCTGTATCTACAACACTCTGCAATTTCTTGCGGTCTTGGAGGAAACTGTTGCCAAAATAAGCTGTGATGCATTCTGATATGATGCTCTCTATGGTGCATCTATGGAAGTTGTAAGAGTTGTGGAGACGTGCTGAATTCCTTTAGTCTTCTGGCACCAAGGTGGCACAGCGGTCGAGTTGCTGCCTTACAATGTCAGAGACTCGGGTTCAGTCCTGACTACAGGTGCTGTCTGTATGGAGATTGTATGTTCTCTCCCTGACCTGCATGGGTTTTCTCTGGTTGCTCAGGTTTCCTCCCATACTCCAAAGATGTGTAGGCTTGTAGATTAATCTGCTTAGGTAAATTGTAATTTGTCCCTCGTGTGTGTAGGATAGCGTTAGTGTGCGGGGAACCCTGGTCGGCACATACTCGGTTAGCCGAAGGGCCTATTTCCGTGCTGTATATCAAAACTAAACTAAAGTAGAGGCATTGGTGTGTTTTCTTGGTTGTTACGCCAATGTGATTGGAATTGTGATTTCTGAAATGTGCAATGAAAAATTATGCCATCAGTACTGCAGTGGTCCTCAACTAGAAACACTGCTGGATTTAATTGACCTTGTTTAATTCTCACCTATTCATGTTTGGAGTAAAGAATGGATGTGTCCAGCTTCCCAATGTTCAGTGATTGATTGTGAAGACAGGAATTCAATTCC
Source organism: Amblyraja radiata (assembly GCF_010909765.2). Taxonomy (NCBI): domain Eukaryota; kingdom Metazoa; phylum Chordata; class Chondrichthyes; order Rajiformes; family Rajidae; genus Amblyraja; species Amblyraja radiata. The sequence continues at coordinate 79,910,291 of NC_045961.1, read as the reverse complement.
CAAGACAGCAACAGTGGAATTTACATTTGTTTTGTAAGATAAGATCTCAAATAAAACATATTAGCGTCACGGCATGTAGTGTTGTCAGAATGAATAAATTAGCGGGTTAAGGGCCTGTCCCACGAGCATGTGACCTGCATGCGGCAAGCGCGTCCAACCCGGAACCAGGGCCGCGCGGAGGTCGAGTGATCCCCGTACAGGGCCGGTCCCACCAGCATGCGCCTGCATGCAGCGAGCGTGACCAAACCGGAAGCAGGGGCCGCGCGGAGGTCGAGTGAGTGACGTGAAGTTCGAGCGACGTCCGCGGGAAGTCCGCGCGTGACGTACGGCATCAAGACGCTGCGTACGGCGTCAAGACGCTGCGCATGCCCGTCGAGGCGGTGCGTATGGCATTGAGGCGGCGGCGGGCCGGCGGGCCGGCTGGCCGTTGTTGCGCGGAATTTTTGAACATGGTCAGTTTTTCGGAGCACCGCCTGATGTCGGGACCAGCTCCGCCCAACCCCATACGGCTCCGGCAATCGAAGTGGGACCGGCCCCGCGAGGCCGTATGGCTCAAGCGACCATGTTAGGTCGCGCTTGCTGCATGGAGTCGCATGCTCGTGGGACAGGCCCTTTAGTAATCCAGAGGGGGAAGAAATTGCTGTCATAACCTCTCTTGCAAGCGGGATCAACATCAATGAATAGATATGATATAGGAAAGGAAGACTTGCATCATGGTGCCAGTACACCAACCTAGCTATTAACATGAACAAGATGAAAGAGTTGGTTGTTGACCTAAAAAAACAGTGGTGGGGGGAGGTATACACAGCCTGTTGTTGTTAAAATCACGGGTGCTGGTGTTGAGAGGACATACAGAGAGAGATAGATGACCTGGTTAAGTCGCTCATTATCAACAAAATTAAGGAACAAATCATTGACTTCAGAGTGGGGAAGTCAGGAGACCACTTGACAGTTGTCATTGGTGAGTTGGTGGTGAAGAACACGGAAGTGGCGGCGCTGTTGAATGGCTGCGGCTTGCCTGCAGTCCGTCTGTTTTTACTTTTTTGTGTTGTTTTTTTTGTCTTGTTTAGTTAAATTTTTGGTTATTAGGTTGTGTTACGCGGAGCTTGAACCGGCCCGTTCGCGGAGCTCGGTGAGCCGCGGGACTGACTCACCATCGCCCGGTGGGGTATCGCCTCAGCGCAGAGGGAGAAGAGGAGGGAAGATACAGTAACCCTCAGATTTTTGCCTCCATCACAGTGAGGAGGTGCCTGGTGAACTCACTGTGGTGGATGTTAATTTGTGTTTATTGTGTGTTTTGTTGTTTATTACTACATGTATGGCTGCAGGCAAACGACATTTCGTTCAGACCGAAAGGTCTGAATGACAAATAAATGATCTAATCTAATCTAATCTAATCTAAGAGAATAAGCAGACTCAAATTCCTGAACATTAGCCTCTTGAATAATTTGCCCTGGCTTCAGCACATGGATGGAATTGTGAAGAAGAATAGGGAGTATGGAAGGAGAATGGGGTTCGGAGGGAGAGATAGATCAGCCATGTTGAATGGCGGAGTAGACTTGATGGGCTGAATGACCTAATTCTACTATTCCTTATGACCTTATAAGAAGGCGCACCAATGCCTTTACTTTGGAATAGGTTAAAAGAGATTCGGCTTGACACCAAATACTCTCACAAACCTCTTCAGATGCACTTTAGAAAGTATCCTAACTGGTTGTACCATGGCCTGGTACAGCAATTCTACCGTGCAGGGATGCAAGAGACTGCAGAGAATGATGGACAGCATAGTCCATCATGGACACAGCCCTCCCCAATATCAAGAGCATCTACATGAGGCACTGCCTCAAGAAGGCAGTGTCTAACATCAATAATTCCCACCGTTTGGCCCATACTATCTTCTCACAGAAGCTTGAAGTCCCACACCACCAGGTTTAAGAACAGCTACCATCAGGTTCTTGAACTGCCCTGTAAAACCTTAATCCAACCTCCCAATGGAACTCTACGGACCATCTCAAGCCTACCTTGGAATTGTTTCTAATTGCATTTTGCACTAATGTATTCTTTTTCATAGTCTTTTCCATTTAATTGTTTTGTGTAATTAAAGTATAATTTAAGATTTTTGTCTCTGTGCTTGTGTTGCTACTGCAAGTACGACTTTCGTTATACTTTGTACCTTACCGTACTTATGAATATGATAATAAACTTGACTTATCTTGACCTGAATGCTATCCTCATCAAAAGAGTTGCTGTGGAGATGGTTGTTATCTTCAAGTTCCTTGACATCCATGTAACCTGCTGTCTTCCTGGTCACTTCACACTCACACAGTGATCATGAAAGCACATCAGCGTATTTATTTCATGTTCATAAATTCATAAGTTCTCGGAGCAGAATTAGGCCATTCGATCCATCAAGTCTAGTCTGCCATTCAATCATGGCTGATCTATCGTTCACTCTCAACTCCATTCTCCTGCCTTCTCCCCATATCTCCTATGCCCGTACTAATCAAAATTACTTTAGTGCCTGAGAAGATTTGGCATGACCATGAGGATTCTCTAAGCTTATACAGATGCCCTATTGAAAGCATTCTGAAGGGATGCATCTCAGCCTGGTATGGCAACTGCTCTGTTGCAGGCTCATTGCTTTTGTTTATCCAGCTCAACTTCACCGCATGTTGCATCAGGGAGGCTGCAAATATCATCAGGAATGCCTGACACCCTGGTCATTCCATTTTCTCTCTTCTAACTTCTGGGAGAAGGTACAGAAGCTTGAAGGCCCAGACATCCAGAATTAAGAATAGCTTCTTTCCCACTGCTATCAGGCATGTGAACCAATCACCCTTTTCACATTCCCTTTCCAAAGGTGTCACCATGTACTCTCACTCTTAACTCTATCTCATTCAGTTATTGCATTCATATATCTCATTCATTACTGCACTTTAGTTTATGGTTTTGCACAATTTCAGATTGCATTACAATTTTGCACCATTTTGCTAGTTTGCATTCATTATTGTATTTATTGTTGTATTGATCTTTACCTTGTATACTGTTTACTGTATGAGCTTCATGCAAACAGGGAATGTCATCGCAATCAAGTGTATATGACAATAAACCAATCTAATCTAATCTGCTGTCCTCACAGGATCTATTTTATATATGCCTCCACACCTTTAGCAATGTGCTTGACTTTAAATGACCTCTAAAATAGCATGGTGAATGTTTTAGCTCCAATTTCCTCCCATTTCCCAAGGAAGTGTGTGAGTTGGGAAGTTAATTGGCTGCTCTAAATTGTTCCTTTCAGTGAATTGTAGAAGCTGGGGGAAGTTGGTATGAACATGAGGAGAACAAGAAGTGGGATTAATATTAGCGTAAATGGTGAGCATGAACTCGGTGGGCAGAAGGGTCTGTTTCTGTGTTGTATCTCCATTTCGCTCTGTGACAATTAATGATATGTAATAAATGCTCTTCTAGCGGGTCACTCCCACATCCTCAAAAAATGAATTTATAAAATAGTGACAATGAAATAACAGATTAGTGAAACAGAACGAAGAAAATAACAGACACTAAATGTTATTCCCTTATCATGTATCTATACACTGTCATGGGTCAATTGTAATCATATATTGTCTTTCCGCTGACTGGTTAGCTCGCAACAAAAGCTTTTCATTGTACCTCGGTACACATGACAATAAATGAACTGAATTGAGATTATTATTTAATAAACACTGTCTTATTCCCTAATGTTCTACAGGGAAAGAGGTCTGTTTCCCTGATCCCATCTGGTCTCCGGGTAACTTCACACCAAATAATGTAGTTGACTCTGAACTCCCTTCTAAAATGGCACAAAAGAAAGGAATATTAAATGATAATTATTGAGCAGTTCAACAAAAGGCCATCAACTTCTCAAGGGCAACATGAGATGCAGGCCAGTGAGACCTGCAAATCAGAAAGAAACAGCTAAAAGGAAACCAGGGAAAATATCTTCACTTAGACAGTGTCAAAGGTTTAGAATAAACTATTGAATGTAAAATAGAAGCAAAAGCTCTTGAGTTATTCAAAATACGATTATATGGCATAATGAGGATGTTAATGTATTGGTTGGATGAGTTTCTGTGGTCAAAGTAGCTTTCCTTCATCCTTCACTGATGCACTTACTTCAGGCTGAACAGGAATATAAAGCTCATCACCAATGTGATAACTGGATTCTAGTGCTTGTCTGCCCTGGGGATCCTATTTATCTTCTGATTTTTCTGAACGTGCCAACTCACAGGGAAAAAATACATTCCCAGATCTCATAATTTAATTTTCTCATTCTGCCAACATTCACCTTCCATCTCCATGCTGTTAATAAGCATGTGAGAGACATAAGTTTTCACCTTTATTTTAGCTTTCACCCAGCTGGTGTGAATTGCTCTCAATAGATGAAAACAAGGAACAGCAGATGCTGGTTTACAAAAAAAGACACAAAGTGCTGGGTTAACTCAGTGAGTCAGGCAGCATCCCTGGAGAACATGCACAGGTGATGTTTCAGGTCGGGACCCTTCTTCAGTCTGAAGAAGGTCACCTATCCATGTTCTCCATAGATGCTGCCTGACTACTCCAGGACTTTGTCTTTTTTTGGTCTCAATGGATCCCTGGCTGCCATTTTTCACGCTCTTGTTTTCCAATCCGGCTAAAGCTCTGACTGGCAGTGAGATGGAAGACTGGTTAAAAGGGATATTTGAGAGTGAAATGAAAACCTCTGTGCCTTCTCGCATAGTCTGCTTTGCTCAAAGCTGCAAGTCTCGTCTACAGCCTCACCACCTAGCCCACAAAGTGGTCAATAAGTAACAATTCATCAGAACTGGAAAACATTGGGCTGGATCACATTGATTTGTACAGAGCCACTGACAAGCACTGAGTAACAGTGGCTGTTTATTGTGGCATTTTGCATTGCAGCCCTGAAAGATGCCAGATGCTGGTGCATCTGAATCTTGTGGAATTCGTGACTGATCTAAGCTGAAGTACCGTTTTCATCTGTGCTTTCAACTTCACACCACATGTAGCCCTGTTCTAGAGCAGGCTCATTCAAAAGGCTCCCCACTTTCATTATATGGATAAGTTCAGATGAGTAAAATGAAAAGCCAAAACAAAATACATATGCTGAAAAACAGAAATAAAGACTAGAATTTGCAGGTCTGAAAGCATCTGTGGAAAGAGAGCCAGTGAACATTTTGGATCAAAGACCTAAATAAGAACTGAGAAAGAAAGAAAACAGGTACATTTTAAATTGCAGAGAAGATGGAGGAGAGGTGTTGCTTGGATCTATTATATGGACATATTTCCTTGTGAAAGTGCAGGACTTACTGTTTAAATTGATCATACGTTAATATACAGTCATGTCACTAAATCAATCTGATCTTTGCCAGAACAATTCTGCCCATTTGAGATCCAAGTTTATTACCCTCTCCACAGAAGCTGAGAGTTTCCAGCAATTTATTTTCGATTGCAAGCAACTGTAGCATTTGCCCCATTCAAGGCCCTGTCCCACTTTGCAACATTTTCGGCGACTGCGAGTATCAGTGACTGACGCCCATAAAACCGTCAAGTTGTACAACATACACGCTGACGTATGCTGTCCTGCGGGTGACGCCCGGTTAGGGTTAGGGTTAGGATTAGGGTTAGGGTTAGGGTTAGGGTTAGGTCGAGGGTTAGGGTTAGGGTTAAGGTTTGGGTTAGGGACCACAGATGGGCTGTGAAATATTCTTCCTTCAATGCATGGATTTTAAACATTAATATATTAAAATTAATACAATGAAATCAATTGTGCAAATGAAAAGATGTCTGAGTTTAGTTTTATTTACAGATGTATTGGTCCGCTTCCAGATCCAATCACCATCTCTAACTTTTCACAGGGATGGATTCAGTGAGTGTAGACTGAACTCCCCACTCCCTCCACCCCCTCTTCCCCCCTCCTGCCCCCATCCCTCCTTCTTCACTCCCCCTCCCACCCATCACCCTTCCCCACTCCCATCCCTTCTTCCCTTCCCCCCTCTTTCTCCCTTCTCCCACTCCACTCTTCTCCCCCTTCCCACTCCCCCCATCCCCTCACATTCCCTTCTCCCCCTCTTCCTCCCTTCTCCCATCCTCCAACCCCCCACCCACCTTTCCCCGACAGACTACACTCACTGAATCCATCCCTGTGAAAAGTTAGAGAGGGTGATTGGATCCAGAAGCGGCCCAATACATCTGTAAATAAAACGGAATGACTCAGACATCTTTTCATTTGCACAATTAATTTTATTGTATTAATTTTAATATATTAATGTTTACAATCCATGCATTGAAGGAAGAATATTTTACTGCCCATCTGTGGTCCCTAACCCTAACCCTAACCATAACCGGGCGTCACCCGCAGGACAGCATACTTCAGTGTGTGACAGGGCGCACAACATGATGAGACACCCAGATGTCGCCGCTAGATTTTGAACATTCCTAAATCCAGGGGCGACAGGGAGACATCGTGCGTCACCGTACGTCACTACATGCGTCACCACGCGTCACGACCTGACCACGACGCAACAACCTCTTTTCAGGCTGTTGCCAAAAATGTCGCCCAAGTGGGACAGGCCCTTCATTCTAAATCCCCACCTCATTTCACCTTCCCTCTTAAAAGCCGATAATTAAAATCTCATGAGAGTCAAAGCACTCACCCAAACATTTTGTCAGTGTCATTCATTCCAAAGGAAAAGGTTTAGTGAGTGCTTAATGAAGCAGAAAAATATTTTAGGTTGACAGTATATTTTCTGCAAAGTGACATCTCGCTTGTAAAGAAAATGATTGGATTTTATGTCATGTTTTACATAAGTTTTGATTTCTCTTCCCATAGACAATTCCCTTTGAAATTACTTGATATAGATAAGAATTATGCAAAAATAAAATTATAGGGTCATAAGGGTCACATTAAGTTAATGACATTACAATAAGATCCAATCGGTTTTAATAGTAAATCCTGCACTACATGGAGGAGATATGTCCATGTAATAAATCAAAGCCACAGTCTACACAAATTTATGTGTCCTTGACTGATGTTCAATTATATATGTGTGCAACATCTATTTGTCAGACAGTCCCTTGGAGTCAAGGATAACATGCTTCCACTGGGGATGAGACGTGAAAGATATTTGTGCAGCATGTCTTTTAAAATGGCATTGCTGTTGAGCATCAGTTAATGACTAGTCATGACAGTGCAAGGTTAATAGTTCAATGGTAAGGAGGTCCAATAAGATTGGACACCAGAATTTGCTGCAATGTGTCCCTGTCTTCCTCCTTGTATCAGGGTCAAGGGTGACTCTCGTCCATTCAGCGATGTGGTGCTGTGGGGACCAAACAGACCAATGTGCGAATGCAAGTGGAGCAGGAGCTGCCTGACAGAGTGGCTGGTTGGGTAGTGTTAGAGGTGGCTCACTCCTTCCTCTGTTTATGCTGGGCTTCTGTGTGCACCCCATGCTTGCACTCCATGTGCTTGGAGCCATTCTAAATGCTCCTTCTCCATTTGAGCGATCATGGGCCAAGGATTCTCAGCAGGGACTTTTACTGGGAAGCTTTCAGTAGAGTTTGAGAGAATCTTTGGATTATTTCCATATTCCTTCTGGTCATCTTTTTTTGTGGTGGAGCTCAGAGTACACTGTTGATTTCAGGAGTCTGGTGTTATGCACACACATGACATGATCCAGTCAATGGAGTTCAGCTGAGTGTATTCAAACAATGGACGCTTGGGATTTTAACCCAGGAGAGGCCGCTGATGTTGGTTATTTTGTCTTTCTAATGGATGTGGAAATGTTTCAAAGAGAACATGTTTGGACCAGAGGGTGGTAAATACATAGAACAACAAAGTGGTTGAAGCAGGGACAATAACAATATTTAAAAGACATTTGGACAGGTACTTTGATGGGAAAGGTTTAGATAGATATGGGTTAAATATGGGCAGATAGAGCCAGCTTACATGGGCACTTGGTTAGCATGGTCATGTTGAGACAAAGGGCACATCTTGTTTTTGTACTGTATGACTCTATGACAATACATATGTGATATATTTTCAATGCTTTGAGGTACAGTACCTCCTGTAAATAGTACAATTTTCAGGAGCATGCAGGAAAACATAATCGCTTACTTGGTATATCATAGATGTTATGCTGGGTTTAGAGTCTGATCTTCAAACACATGATTCCTCAAATGGCCAAAAGCTGTGAATACGCAAGCAAACATAAACACATACATCTATTCAAAATGTAGCTGCTTTCAAACGCACTCAGATGTCACACACACATAGACATGAACATAAACACAAACCCTTGCTCACAATGTCTCACTCAGCAACCCCACCCCCTCATCATCTCCTTTTCCTGTAAACCTATTTCTCTCAGTCTTTCATTCTAACCACCTTCCTCCTTCTGTTGATTTCCCTCTTCTCTTTTAATTTATGTCTCTGATCAATTTCCCCCTCCCTGTACCTCTCACATCTACACTCAGAATTCAGCTCCCTCAAACATCTTTTTGAGCAAAGATTATATAAAGATTTTGCACTTGTGCTTTATCAGAATTTTCAGCCTCTATTTATTCACAACCTACTACTTTAAAATATATCAGCTGTGCTTCATCGAGTATCACATTTGCTTTTGGGTTAAGAGGTTATGAGTTCAAGTTTGAATACAAAATCTTAGCTGCTGGACCTTGGTAATACTGCGAGCAAAATATTTATACCTCACCACATAGCCTGGAAATTTGATTCCCCACCATAAGGTCCTAATGACCTTATGACCGTAAAATAAATTGGAACTTAAAAATTAAGCCACCAGAAGTGATTGCAAAACCACTGGGTTGATGTGATTTGGGCGGCACAGTGGCACAGCGGTGGAGTTGCTGCCTTACAGCACCAGAGGCTCGGGTTCGATCCTGACTACGAATGCTGTCTGTTTGGAGTCAGCATGTTCTTCATGTGACTGCATGAGTTTTATCCAGGTACTCTGATTTCCTCCCACACTCTACCTACAGGTTTGTAGATTAATTGGCTTCTGTAAAATGTAAATTGTCCCTAATGTGCAGGATAGTACGTGTACGGGGTGATCACTGACAGGCATGGACTTGGTAGGCCAAAAGGCCTGTTTCCATACTGTATCTCTACTATTTTAAGTCTAAAATCATATCTGTGCCATTCATTGGAGAGAAGAGAAAATCTGTGAGTTTTACCTGGGCTGGATCATATGTGACTCCACAGACCCATAACAACATGCTTCATATCTAATTGTCCCATTAATAGTATTTTGAGCCACTCTGTTGTGAAGGTAAGTCATAACTGCCTGGAGAAATCCATCTCGCACACAAAATGAAATGTGCCTCTTGATGTCTCAAAATCTGGAGATGTGAGATAGAATGCAATTTACTTCAAGCAGATATAGACAGGCTGCTAGAATTGGAGGATAGGTGGCAGGTGAAATATAATGCTGAGAAATATGAATGCTACATTTCTTTGGTAAAAATGGGAAAAGAGCAGAAATTGGGTGCACAATTCTAAAAGGAGTGCTCAACAGGGAGATCTGAAGGCATGTGTTTATTGTTTGTTGAAAGTGGAGAGGTAGGTTGAGAAAATTGTGATAAATCATCTGGCATCCTGGGATTTATCAGCAGATGCACAGTTACGAATAAGGAAATCATGATGAAAGTTTATGAAAATCTGATTTGGCCAGAGCTTGTTCCTTTAGGAAAGCTTTGGAAAGCTTTGCAAACAATATTAGCCAAAATTGATCCAGGGAAGAGATACTTTAGCTATGTGGATAGAGTTCAGACAAGGGATGACCCCATGGCTGATCATCCAAAATCAGTACCCCATTCCTGCTTTCTCCGTATATCCTTTGATTCCTTTAGTCTTGAGAACTATATCTAACTCTCTCTTGAAAACATCCACTGAATTGGCCTCCACTGCCTTCTGTGGCAGAACATCCCACAGATTCACAACTCTCTGAGGGAAAAAGTTTTTCCTCGTCTCAGTCCTAAATGGCCTACCCCTTATTCTTACACTGGAACCCCTGGTTCTGGATTACCTCAACACTGGGGAATTTTTTCCTGCATCTAGCTTGTCAAATCCATTAAGAATTTTGAATTTGTGAATACAGCAGGAAAATGCTGAGGTAGATCAGCCATGATCTTGATAAATGCTGGAGAAGGTTTGTGGGGCCAAGAAGATCTTCTACTCTTCCAAATTCTTATGTCCTTGATGTCCCATTTGATCAAGTTCTCCGATGGATCCAAAACGTCTCATTGTAAACATGTGAAAAAGATTGTCCAGATGACCTGGGCAATATAGATGCCTCATCTGAGTGACTGGTCAGCTTTGCTGTGAATGGGATCTTGCAGTCTGTAAACTGGGCCGTGTTTCACAATGGCGACAACTTTGGAATGTATTTCAAATGCAGTAAAGCGCCTGGGAATCTATATAATTACAAATGTCTCATCTTGTATGTATGTGTGTATGTGTGTGCCTGTGTATGTCTGGTTTTGTATCTACGTCAATACGCCACGCAGTAGCACTGAAAATTTTCCACATTTTTACTCACATTTTTCCCGTCCATGCCATAATCAGGTTTCCTTCAGATTTGATGCTATATTTCACAAGTTATTGCTGATTAAAGTTTTAAAAAAACCACCTTTGAGATGTAATAACTGTAACTCTGGTTTGAGATTTTTCTACCAGCTCCCAATGATGACGACACAATGGCACCTCACAGTCGCCCAATCACAATGGGATCTCATTTACATATGCTGCCAATGACATCACAAAGGGATTGTAGCCCTCCTAGCTCTAGAAGGTGCAAATGGATTGTTCTTAAAGTCACGGTACACTGAATTTTTTTCTATGTATAAAATTAGGGAGTGTGAATAAGGCAAATTAAGCAGCCCCTGTGCAGTTGGGGGCTATGGGTGAGTGGTGCAATATTGCATTGGGGGACGGGTTACGTTGGGGCAACGGGTGAGTGGTGGAAACGGGTTGCGATGGGGGAACGGGTGAGTGGTGGATTAATGTGTTGTGGGAGAGGGGCCCAACGGGTCCCACTTAGTCTACTATCCTATAAAAACCAGGCCACAAAAGCAAGGTTTTCTAATTATTTACTTTTAACATAGCTGAATATTGACCTGCTGCAGAATTCAATGAAAGATGACACCTCCAGAATATATGAGGTAACAGTGCACAGATTATAATGTGCTGATTAACTTCAAAGCCCAGCCGTCATATTGGGCTGTGTTTCTGTATCATAGTAGACAACAGATGATGTACAGCTTACAAATTAGATTAGAAACAATGGAACATGATGGAACCAGTCGAAGGCTGTGTAACATTTTGCTGATACTGAATTAATGTAGGCTACAGCTAAATGCGTACAAATTAATAGAGGCAGTCGAATCACCAGTGGATATCAAATCAAAGCAACAATGATCAGGGAAATGCTTTGCCATATGACAACTGCATTTAAAACTCACGTGTATTAGAATAAAGTCAACATGTAACTCTCTGCACGTACTGTATGCCCATCAAATTGACTGGGGTTTGAATTTACGCAAGTGGATACTTCCTTTGGAAAATGGACCACGGTGTTCAGGTTTGAAAAGCCTGGCATTTATGCAGTCTAACTAAAAGCAAAGTCTATATTTACTTGACGACAGAGTAGTGTTGCTAAATTATATATGTGCATCCACAAGAATTTGCATTTATATGGTGCATTTAAAATGGTAAAAAGTCCCAAAGCATTTCACAAGAGGGTGTATCAAACAAGAGATGATAGCGAAGCACATCATTAGGGCACTGATCAGAAAGTTAATCAAAGGGCAAGGTGTTGAGGGATGTTGGTGAGGAAGTGAGGGAGACAGGTGATCGGTTCAGGAAGATTTCAGAGCCTGTGAGCAAAAAAGCTTTTGAAATGTCAGCACCTTCACACTGTAGGAAATTCAGCAAATAATTTTCTGCATCCGTTGTTAACTAATATCTAATTAATATCAATGTCTGCTTTTATTTGCCTATTCAAGAATAAATACCTTGCAGAATGCAGGTGAGAGCTCCTTGACTTTAAAAAAAAATTGCACCTAGGGATATTTAATTCAGTTGAGACTGCAGACAGCCGGTGTAGCGTCACACCCAGAGAAGTATGTGACTTTGGTGAGGAGGATTAAAATCGGCAGCGATGGAGAGATTACAATCGTATTACTTTTTAGTATATTGCATGGGCAGACTGTGGTTGGAGGCTAGAACAGATGAAGCGAGTTTTGTCTTTCATTCAACTTTAAGAGTCCCATGTGAAATACCTGACTCAGGTCCCACTGAACTTTGTTAATATGTACCGTCTTATTACTAATTGATACCACATTGTAACCTCAGTTAAGGTACATCGCAAGGCTACCCAAAGTCAAAATGGGAATGTTGCCCTGTTAGTAAAAAGCTTGTTATCTGAGGATATGGTTAACAACAATATGAGTTGAATTAAAATATGTTAGTCCATACCTGAACCATGTTTTATTTGCATTAAATTGATGTTAGAAAGAAAAACTGTAGTCCCCTCCTAACTGTTAACTAAACTTAAAACCTAACTTCCAATCCTGATGAGAAATAGCAAAGTTGCAAATCAACTCAAACAGTGAACTTTCTACCATTTCACATTTATGAGGCAAGGAATACTAAAGAAGAACATATTCATCATGTAGTTACTGCAGTGGTAATTAACCAGATTGATTCCTGGGAGGAAGGGATCATGTTACGAAGAAGGATTGTGTGAATTCTGTCGATATGAACAGGTCTTAGAAGACTGACAAGATATCTCAGTGAGATATTTAAGATGCAGAAGTGGATTGGCAGGAAGTGCTGAGAAACTGCTTTCTCTAGCCAGAGGGTAAAGACCGAGGGAACGTGGTCTCCGAATAAGGGTTTAACCAGTTAAGACTAAGAGGAGGAGAGATTTCTTTATGCCCTAATGTTGTAGATCTTCAGAATTTTTTACCCAGACACCACAAATGGTCGAGTTGTTCAGTATATTCATAGCTGAGATAATTTTGTGGATTACTAAGTCAATCAGGGGAAAGAGGTGTGTTTGGGCAAATAGGTGAGGCTCACACTACAATTTCATGAAATTATAGAATGGGCCTGGGAAGCCAATGCAAAGTGAACAACTGCAGAAGTGCAGAAGTCTAATATCAGAGCAGAAAATTGTGCAAGCACCCATTGGTCAGGCAGCGCATGTGGGAAGTGATATGTTTCAGAACTTAGGATCTTTGGCAGAACTAGGACAGCACTTTCTTTTCCCTCTTTCATAGTTCTGATGAAGAATATTGTACGGAAATGTAAACTGCTTCACTATACACAGATGTTGCCTGACCTGCTGGGTGGTCACATCATTTTTCTTTGAGAGGCTGAATGACCCACTTCTGTATGAACTTCTGTATTTAATATATTTTCAAAGAAAAAACGTAGTCACTGTCAGTAGTCCTCATGGTCCTTGTTATTTCCGATGAGTTGGATAACAATGGCCGTGAGAATTGCACAGTTTCTCCCAACAATGAGGTTGATCGATGCCAGTGCATAACCACTGTGATTAGAATCCCATTTTACTGTGGAAGATTTGCCTTCCATTAAAATTTACACGTCAAGAAAAGTGGCACAATCCCATTTTGTGTACAAGAAAACATTTTTTCTCTTGTAGCAATTATGTCAAAGGGAGAGATTTCAATTCCCCTAGTCCCTTTTGACTGAATGCACAAGATGTGACATGATTATTATTAGTCACGACTACTTTAAGATTTGTATCATCTGACCAAATGTTGCTGTTGTAACGTTTTGATGTGGAACTTGATCTGAAGTTTGTCTCAGTATGAACAATGTGGTCGTGATACTCTACTTTAACCTTATTCTTTTTTGAATAAAATATCTGGCTGTTATTTAGGCCATATCAAGAAAGCAAACATGGGCAATTGCTTTATCTCAGATTCATTCCACAATGGAATACAAAATATTGAAACAAAATGCTATGGAGATGACTTAAACAAAATATTTGCAAAGCTATAGACTGGAAGTGCTTATAGGGCTACGGGCCAAATGCAGGTAAGTGGGATTAGCCCAATATGCCAACCTGGTTGGCATGGACAGGTGACAAAAGGGCCGGTTTCATGCTATACAGCGCTATGACTATGATTTTATTATTTCAAAGGGGATTAAGTGGAAATATCCCCAATATTGGCACAATCTCCTAAATTATATTTGCAGCAATGCATATACAGCTGACATGTGCAGTCCATGCATATGATCGAGCTTTTGGGAGACTGGCTGTTTGGGTATGCCGGTTTCTGTGAGGGTGCAGGCACCTACTGCTGTACGGGAAGTCAGTTTGTGACTGCATTTCTGACTTGTAAACTATTTGGGCTCCAAAGAGGTCGCAGAAGCCCTGCCATAACTTGGGGACAACATATATTTCGATGGATATATTCAGAATGTGAAAAACCCCTGAAGAAAAATTACATACATTTTATTTGTAACGATCATCCCTTGATTGTCAGTCTGTACACCCTGTTGTGAACTTCATTAGAGGTTACAAACTCTCTGAGTGTGCAGACAATTACATGATAAAAAAATGTCTTAACATTACCACAGTTTTGCTTGGGAGATTTAGATGCGTGTGAATTAACTTAGGTTTAGGTTTATTATTGTTATGTGTACTAAGATACAGTGAAAATCTTTGATTTGTAAGGGAAGAGGTGTAATGGACATTTGTTCTTTCCTTTCATTTCTGCTCCAGACCAAGTCACAGATCTTGGGGATTAGTCTGCAAATTGTCTTTCAGGATAAATATCCAAATATCCAAAGAATCACGCAAAAGAAAATAATTCACAGAAAATGATTTGAAGGGCATATATTGACTGAAGGTTTAACTTCAGTAGAAAGTGGTCATAGCTTTACACATACTGCATAGCGAAAGGATCCTGTGTAATTCCCACTAACTCAAACTGGCTTGGCAATAAATCAATGATGGCCTAAAACAGAAAATACAGAAAACACTCAGCAGGTTCGGCAGGATCTGTGGAAAGAGGAACAGTTAATGTTTCAGGTTGGTCAGAAGTGGGATACATTGCTGAGCAATGTCCGACAAAAACAGCCTGCATTTGCAAAGGAAATGCAATGTTGCTGACTGGTTAGCATGCAACAGAAGCTTTATACTGTAGCTTGGTACACGTAACAATAAACTAAACTGAACTGAATTGTTGCTGATAAATGCAGAATGATGTAACATCAACCAGATGCAACCGTGCACCAGGAATAGTAAAAGGGCCAAGTTCCACACACATGTAATTTCTCTAACCATTCTCAGATTGCTGGACATTCAGATTGAACTCTTAATTACTTTTAAATTCTGAGATAGCCCTTATAACAGATGATGGCACAGTTGTTCAGCAATTAGTGCTGGCCTTTCACAAGGGAGCTTCACAACATTGTGCTGCCTTACAACACCAGAGACATGTGTTCAATCCTGTCCTTCAATGGCATCTATGTACCTTGCAGGTTTCCCCTGAGTTCTCTGGTTTTCTTTCACACCCCTACCGTGTGCTGGAAGTGTCATTAGCAATATGACATAACACAAGGTTGTAAGATGCTTCCATTGAGAGGTCTTTATCTCTTTTGTACACTTGGTGAGAAACATTGAAAAATCAGTACAGACAGCGACATGAAAGAAAAGATCAGATCAAGGAAATAATATAAAGGGTTATGAAGCAAAAGTTAAAACAATGAGTTCTAATGTGATTTTACAAAGCTGAAACTTTGACATTTTCTCTCACCACACTGCTGCCTGATCTGAGAGAAAATAACTCCTTCTCTTCTCCATATTAAGTGGATGATATCTCATTCTGAGACCAGGCTATCTAGTTGTAGACTCCCTCTTAGCTTCTACTCCACAACACTCTACAGAATGTTATGTTTCATGTTTCTAAACTCCACTGAGTATCACTCTTTCTACATAAAACAATCCCTAAACTACCAAACAAGTTTATAAAACCTTCTTAATCAACTTACAATATATGAGAGGGGCAGATATCTCTTTGCCAGACATATTTGATTGTTTCCCAAGATATACAAGAGAAAATTAGATTCCCAAGGTCTAGATCAATCAGAAAAGTGACCTATCATTGGCTATATTTAAGAGGGAGTTAGATGTGGCCCTTGTGGCTAAAGGGATCAGGGAGTATGGGGAGAAGGCAGGTACAGGATACTGAGTTGGATGATCAGCCATGATCATATTGAATGGCGGTGCAGGCTCGAAGGGCCGAATGGCCTACTCCTGCACCTATTTTCTATGTTTCTATGTTTCTATCAATTAGTCATAGAGGCATATTGTTTGGAAACAGGCCTTTCAGCCCATTGTACCCACACTGCCCTTCAATTAAAGATAGCTCTTAAAGATAGCGGAGTCAGGGGATATGGTGAGAAGGCAGGAACGGGATACTGAATATGGATGATTAGCCATGATCATAGTGAATGGCGGTGCTAGCTCAAAGGGCCGAATGGCCTACTTCTACACATATTGTCTATTGTCTATTAACTAATCCCACACCAATCCATCTTACTCTCACCAAATTCCCACCAACACTCCACATTCTACCACTCACCTACACATCAGGGGCAATTTACAGCGATTAATTAACCTACCTACTGTCTTTGGCATGTGGGAGTAAACCAGCGCATCCAGAGGAAACCTATGCAGTCACAGGGAGAATGTACAAATTCCATGACCAGTGCCGGGGCCCAGGCTTTTGGAGCTATGAAACAGTGGTTTTACCAGCTCCACCACTGTGTCACCCTGTGACCTCTAATCAGTTGTTCCCTAAAATCTGGTGTTGCTGGATGAATTGCACTGTTCTAGGTGAACAAAGGAAGAAACTGAAAGATGTAACTAACATTTCCATCCTTCTTTGGTGGCTGAAGGAACAACTATTGTGTTCTGGTTGAAACAATGAACAAATTAGGATGGGTCCTAATGACACATTTACATAAAGTCCCTTTACCTCCTTCTTGACACCATCCATGGACCCCAACAGTCTTTTCAGGTGAGACAGAGGTTCACTTGCACCTTCTCCAACCTCATCTACTGTATCCGCTGTTCCAGGTGTCAACTTCTGTACATCGGCGAGACCAAGCGCAGGCTCGGTAATCGTTTTGCTGAACACCTCCGCTGAGTCCGCCTTAACCTACCTGATCTCCCGGTTGCTCAGCACTTTAACTCCCCCTCCCATTCCCAATTTGACCTTTCTGTTCTGGGCCTCCTCCATTGTCTAAGGCCCAGTGCAAATTGGAGGAACAGCACTTCATATTTTGCTTGGCTAGCTTACACCCCAGCAGTATGAACATTGACTTCTCTAACTTCAAATAGCCCTTGCTTTCCCTCTCTCTCCATCCCCTCCACCTTCCCAGTTCTCTCACCAGTCTTACTGTCTCTGACTGCATTCTATCTCTGTTCCGCCCATTCCTCTGACATCTGTCTAAAGAAAGGTTTCGACCTGAAATGTCACCCATTCCTTCACTCCAGAGATGCTGCATGTCCCGCTGAGTTACTCCAGCATTTTGCGTCTACCTTGGGTCCTAAGGACATCATATAAGCCTGGTTTAAAAAATCTTGAGGCCAAATAAAATAATATAAGGGCTCTGAGATATTTTAATAAGATCCCTGTAGTAAACACACCATATACTGCATAATTACACCCCTTAATTACTGTGGAAAGAAAACAATCAAGAAAGAAAACATAGTGATAAACCATAAAACATCACAAAGCTTTACTGAGGATTGCATACGGTGAAATAAACAATTTCAAAGGAGGAACCCTATATCATGTTGTTAACCTTCTCTAGCTGATGAGTGGCTCTCATGTGTATTATCGAGGAAAGCTAGCTGAAGCTGAATATACTTTGGAAGAGCCAGGCTGTGATTGCATCCCTTTGCAGTAAGCCTTTCAAAGAGGGCAGATACTTGAACATTTTGTTTTTAAAAGTCCCCATTTGCACCTTTGTTTTAAGCATTGTTGGACGTTTGTAATTGAGTGACACTAACAATTGCAGCAACAATTTATATCAGGCAGAATTTGTGGTTCATAGACCTGAGGGACAAATTGAAAACAAAAGGGGAACATTTTAAATTTATTTTCAAATATGTTTCTGTGTTTGTGCATGTGTGCATGCGCTTGCATGTATATGCCCTTTAATCATTTACATTACCATTGCTAGCCAGGCCGATACTGTTTGTGAAATTCATAATTGCCCTTGAGAAGGTGGAGGTGAGTTGTCATCTTGAATTGCTGCTGTATTTCATGGTGTTAGGGATGATCTTCAGGATTTAGACTTAGTGATGATAAAGAAACAGCAGAGATGCAGAGATGCTTCCATGCATCTTCTGCCCTTGTCCTTCCATGGGGTATGATCGTGTGTTTGGACGGCGCCGATGACAAAGCATTGGTGAGTTGCTGTAATGCATTTTATGCATTTAATATAAACTGCAACATTGGTCAGCTAATGATTGAGAAACTAAATATTTAAGGTGAAAGACTGATTTATCCTTGTGGATCTAGAGTCATGGAATTATATAGCATGGAAGCAAGCCCCTGGTCATAATGAACCATCGAACAGCCATATACACTAACCCTTCACTAATTTCTTTATTATTCCCCTACATTCCCACCATCTTCCCCAAGATGCTAACATTTACTTATACATTAGGGCCAACTTACAGCAGACAATTTACCTGCAACATGCACGTCATTGGGCCGTTGGTTGTAACCAGAGCACCCTGGGGAAACCCATGCAGTCACAGGTAAAGTGCACAAATTGCACAGGACAGGATTTAACCCAGTTTCCTGCACTGTGAGGCAGATGGTCTACTAGCTGCACCACTCAGCATTCTAGGTGTCGATCTTCTTGAGTATTGTTGCATTCACCCAGGCAAGAGAAGAGGATTTATCTTCTCTTTCAAGACAGACCCTTGAGATTGAGTTTGACCTAGTTCCACTCCAGATACAAGGAGTGGGGCACAGCAAATTATTTTTAACATAGGTGCCCATTCCACATCAGCTATCACATGAGCTTGACAGATTGAAATCTTTGTTCAAGAGTTGAGAGGTTCAAAGACAAATAAAAAAGCAGGCTTGGATGCACATGCTAAGCACACCCACATACATGGCCACAGAGAGTCCAAGCACACAAAGGCACATTTCACCACATGGATGTAAGAAAAAATGCTCTTTCCCATTCATTTCTCTTGGACCCACTGCTTTGCAACTACTCTCACCATGATTCCATTCCTTCCTTTTTACCCCTGTCTTTATTGCTCCTTCCCTGAACTGGCTTCTACAATCTCTCTCCCCCTCCAACTCTTCATTCCCCCCCTTTTTTTTTTTTCCCTACCCTCTCAATTCCCAGATGGACCTTGATAGGAAACCAGTGCTGAGAGTAGTGGTCAATCGAGCCGGGCCGCGGGTGGGTGCTGAGAGTGGTCGGACGGCCGGTGGGTGCTGGGAGTGGTCGGACGGCCAGTGGGTGCTGTGAGTGGAGGTAGGCCGGTGTTGCAGCGAGCAGGCGGTTGGACTGGCGGAGCAGGTGCTGTGGGGGTGCTGAAGGCGGCCCAGGCGGCGTGCAGGGCAGTGCTGCTCCCCACCATCATCACCACGATGATCCAGAAGGGCATGCTGACCGAGGTGGACGCGCTTTGGGGTCACATGTACGGAGCCCGCAGCTGGTCCCAAAGCGGCTCCAGCTTCAGCCATGGGCAGCTCTGGAAGGGGGGCGAGTTAGGGTTAGGGTTAGACATTTTCCTGTCAGTGGAAGATGCCTTAGCCTTCCCCCAGCCTCGCACTGCCCCAGCCCCACTATGGCCATGACCCCCACTCTGCACACTGGCAGTCAGTGGGATTCAGTAAATGGGGGAACCCACAGGAACTGCCCTCACCCATTAATTAGGCTGGTTCAGGAGCCGGACCTCTGCGGCAATCTCATTCAAAATACCCACTCACAATTATATTAATTATATTATTTTTATATAATATTATTATACATAATTATATACGATTACAGTCATATTCACGTCGGTCAACTACAAGAAGAATGTCACTAAGTTATAAATGGTGCAGAAGAAATTCACCAGCATGTTACCTGGGCACGAGCTTGAGTTATAAGGAAAGGCAACTAAGTGGGACCCATTGGGCTGGTCCCCCAATGCAATATTCCACCTCTACAATATTGGTGGTCAGTGTGGGGGGCGGGGGCTTTCTGGAGCGCCAGTATGGGTGTTGTGGGCTGAAGGGACTGGTCTCCAGAGGGCTAGTATGGACATTGTGGGCCAAATGGATTCTTGGGGTGGCAGCTCAGTCCCTCAAGACAGATGTGCTGGCAGCTCACTCACGGCTGGTGGGCTGGCAGTTGACTCACGGCTATTCCTTGAAATTCCATTTCAAGCAGGGTGCAAGGCCACCAAATTCAAATCCATTTTCCTACCATTTCAAGCAGGGTGCAAGGCCACCAAATTCAGGTGCAGTTTCATACCACTTCAAGCAGGGTGCAAGGCCACCGAATTCAAGTGCAGTTTCCTACCACTTCAAGCAGGGTGCAAGGCCACTGAATTCAAGTGCAGTTTCCGACCACTTCATGCAGGGTGCAAGGCCACCAAATTCAAGTGCAGTTTCATACCACTTCAAGCAGGGTGCAAGGCCACCAAATTCAAGTGCAGTTTCATATCATTCAAGCAGGATCCAAGTCCACCAAACTCAAGTGCAGTTTCATACCACTTCAAGCAGGGTGCAAGGCCACCAAATTCAAATCAATTTTCCTACCATTTCAGCAGGGTGCAAGGCCACCAAATTCAAGTGCAGTTTCATACCATTTCAAGCAGAGTGCAAGGCCACCACACTCAAATGCAGTTTCATACCATTTCATGCAGGGTGCAACGCCACCACATTCAAGTGCAGTTTCATACAATTTCAAGCAGGGTGAAACCACCATAAAACCACCATAAAACCACACAAACACCACACTCACAGTTCAGTAGACATTCAGTGTGTACATTTGATTCACAGCTCAGACAGAGTCGTGACCTCTCCACAGACTGAGACTGAGCCACATCCACACTTCCGGATTTTATAAACCTTTATCGCTCCCCCCGGAAAAGGTGTGGTCTTCCTGGCATGATTGACAGGAGAGAGATTTTAAACATTTTTAAAACACTTATAACACTTATTTTTCATTGATGGGAAGAATCCTCTGCACCTGATGAGCGGAGGGGGACTGAGTAAGATGGCCAAAAATCATAGCCGTAAGTGGTAGCGTTATCTCTAAAATCAATATACAGTGCAAACAGGAATATACAGACCACCAGCCATTTGCAGTGCTTTTACTTCACCCCAAAACCCCCACCAACCATTTTCAGTGCTTTTACTTCAACCCAAAACCCAACCCAACCATTAGCAGTGCTTTTACTTCAACCCAAAACCCCACCAACCATTTTCAGTGCTTTTACTTCAACCCAAAACCCCACCCAACCATTTGCAGTGCTTTTACTTCAAATCATAACCCCACCCAACCATTTGCAGTGCTTTTACTTCGACCCATAACCCCACCCAACCATTTCAGTGCTTTTACTTCAACCCAAAACCCCACCCGACCATTTGCAGTGATTTTACTTCAACCCAAAACCCCACCCGATCATTTGCAGTGTTTTTACTTCAACCCAAAACAACACCCAACCATTTGCAGTGTTTTACTTCAACCCAAAACCCCAGCAGACCATTTGCAGTGATTTTACTTCAACCCAAAACCCCACCCGACCATTTGCAGTGCTTTTACTTTAACCCAACACCCCAGCCGAACATTTGCAGTTCTTTTACTTCAACCTAAAATCCCACCCGACCATTTGCAGTGATTTTACTTCAACCCAAAATCCCAGCCGACCATTTGCTGTGTTTTTTTTCTTCAACCCAAAACCCCACCCGACCATTTGCAGTGCTTTTTCTTCAACCCAAAACCACGCCCAACCATTTGCAGTGCTTTACTTCAACCCAAAGCTCCAACCAACCATTTGCAGTGTTTTACTTCAACCCAAAACCCTAAACAACCTTTTGCAGTGCTTTTACTTCAACCCTACACCCGGCCGACCATTTACAATGCTTTTACTTCTAACCAAGCACATTTTCATTTTCAAACCACATTAAGGGGACTCCAGGTCAGTAAAACCACATTCACAGTTTAGTAGACATGTGTTCAGTGTTATTCACAGCTCAGACTGAGAGACGTGACCCTCTCACTTCCTCCATCTGGCAGAGACTGACTGAGGCACAACACTTCAGGGGTTTATTGTCCCTCTCCCCTCCCACCAGTAGGGGCAGCAGAGAGAATGTCAACATTTTTAAAACAATAATAACTCTTTTATGTTTCATTGATGGGAAAACATCCTCTTGTCTTGCGCAGCGGCTCTGAGTAAGCTGGCCAAAAACCACAGCCGTAAGTGGCAGCGTTTTTTCAAAAATCATGAAACAGAAAAACAGGAAGTGGTCAAGATCTTACTTTTAGTAATATAGATATACATATGGTATAATAATATATGGTTTAAATTGACCGCAGCACTGAATTAGGCTCCCCATGGTGTAATATGGGCATTGGACACTAGATGGCGCGTTCTTTTTCGATCTCATTTTCTAATTAATTTAATTAATTAATGTGCAACTTTGACACTGACGAGTTACGACTTCCTTCTCAATTATATTTTAACCAAATCTGTGCAAAATTTCATGTAGTTTTGAGACATGGGTCACTAAAGTTAAATTTGAGCCCACAGCCTAGTAACTGTAAATGTTATTGATGAAACCACACTTGGAGGACTGTGTGCAGTTTTGATCATTCAACTACAAGAAGAATATCAATGTGACAAATGGTGCAGAAGAAATTCACCAGCATGTTACCTGGACTTATGAGCTTGAGTTATAAGGAAAGGCTGAATAGGCTGGGATATATTTTCTTTGAAAAGTCGGAGACTGAAGGGTGACGTTATTGAGGTATACAAAATGATGAAAGACATGGAATAAAGTGAACGCTCACTAATTTGTTCCAGGGTAAAGGATTCTAATGCCCCTGTCCCACTTAGGAAACCTGAACGGAAACCTCTGGAGACTTTGCCCCCCACCCAAGGTTTCCGTGCGGTTCCCGGAGATTGCAGGTGGTTGCCGGAGGTTGCAGGCAGTGGAAGCAGGTAAGGAGACTGACAAAAACCTCTGGGAACCTCCGGGAACCGCACGGAAACCTTGGGTGGGGCGCAAAGTCTCCAGAGGTTTCCGTTCAGGTTTCCGAGGTGGGACAAGGGCTTAACTCTGAAGGACATTGGCTCAAGGTGAGAAAGGAGAGATATAAGAGAGAACTCAGGGACAATATATTCACTCAATCCATATCTGGAATGAGCTGCCAGAGGAAGCTGCAGAAGGAGTTACAATTATGACTTTCAACGTGCTTTTGGCAGATTGATGGATAGGAATGGTTTAGGGATATATTAACCAAATGCAGGAAAATAGGATAAGCACAGGTTCCCAACTTGGTCAGCTTGGACAGAGTGGGCCAAAAGGCATGTTTACATGCTGTATAGCTCTTTGACAGTATGACTTCATGACTCTCATTCCAACCTACTCCATAGATACATAGATACATAGAGGTGCAGGACTAGGCCATAGAGCCATTAATGCAATAACAGATAAATAAATTCCAGTGTTGCGATCTATATGGCCCTCTTACTAGAAATCATCTCTTTAAATTAAAGATGAAGCAAAGGGCTCCATCAGAAAATTTGTCATTGATGCAGGAACTGGAGAAATCAGAACAGAATTACAGATCTGAATCAAGTTGAGTATACTATCATATTAATAGTAAGATACATAGATACATAGAAAATAGTTACAGGAGTAGGCCATTTGGCCCTTCGAGCCAGTACCATCATTCAATGTGATCATGGCTGATCATCCACAATCAGTACCCCGTTCCTGCCTTCTGCCCATATCCCTTGATTGCACTAGCCATAAGAGCTCTATCTAACTCTCTTTTGAATGCATCTAGTGAATTGGCCACCACTGCCTTCTGAGACAGAGAATTTCACAAATTCCACAACAACCTTTCTCCAGGTGCCAGACTCCTTGTTCTCTGCAAGAAGGACTTCCTGATTACTGACCACCCTCACCAACCACCAGCCCCAGTGCCTGTCCGAGGAGCCACACTACTGAATGCTGTTGCCTACACTCAACCTTGGACCTGTCCCAGAAAGCCTGAAGAAGTCCTTTGGCTCATGTCAGCAGATGACCTGTAGATGGTCTGAAGATCACTTGATGGGTCTCAGTGTGGAATTCCCCAGCCAATGTACAGTAGTTGGATTCATCCTCTTGTTTTCATTTCAAAACCTACTTTAATCATAAGAAATGTGTCGGAAGAAACTACAGATGTTGGTTTAAACTGAAGTAAAACACAAAATGTCTGAAGATGGGTGTCGACCCGAAATGTCAGCCATTCCTCTCCAGAGATGCTGATTTTGACCAGCTTTTTGTGCCTATATTTAGTCATAAGAATACTTATTGTTAGAGCCAGGATTTTGCCATAAATGCCATGTGCCTTTTCATGCCTTTGATGATTTCAGGATGATATTGCCTTTTTCACTATTGAGTGCCTAAATCAGCCTTTTTTTGCAATTTTAACGTTACTTACAAGAAAATTTACGGCACCAGGGCGAGGCCCAGCTGTAGGTGGGTGTTAAGTGGTGATTGGAGAGGGGTGCGTGGGAAAGGGTCCAGTCTTTGCAGACTGGAGTCATGCTTTGAGTAGATGTGAAGTGGAGATTGGGAAGGAGTATGTGGGGAAGGATCTAGTCTTTTCAAACTGGAGGCAAGCTGTGAGTAGGTGTGAAGTGTTGGTTGGAGATGGGGTGTGGGGTACCAGGGTTAAGTTTCTGTTTGTAGAACCTGCAGCGGAACTCATTCAGGTCATTGGTCAGCTGACGATTGCCCAAGGAGCGGGGGGTTTTCCTCTTGTAGCTTGTGATTTCTTACAAGCCCTTCCACACTGAAGAAGTGTCATTTGCTGAGAACTTACTCCTCAACTTCTCAGAGTACCTTTCCTTGGTGGCTCTGATTCCTCTTCTCAGCTTGTATTTGGCCTGCCTGTAGAGGTCTGCATCCGCTCCTGTAGGATCTACACCGGCAATCGTCAAAATGCCTAAAGTCAAGTCAACGCCTTGTAAAAATCTGAACGATTTGGTGAGAGTGTACGGGAGTGATATATTCTCTACAGACAACTGTGTGCAATTTTGCAAAATATGTGAGAAAGCAGTGAATCATGAGAAGAAATATTTCGTCGCCCTGCATGCACAGACAGCTAAACACAAGTCGACGGCAGAGAAACTGAAGGTAGGAAATATGCAAGCTTGTCTCCTCACAACATTTACTGCTGTCTCCAATTGCAAATCTGAGTTTTCGAGTGATCTGTGTAAAGCATTCATTGATGCTGGAATTCCACTGTGGAAATTGGAAAACAAATCTCTCAGAGGTTTTTTAGGGAAATACACAAAGGAACCTATACTGAGCGAGTCATCATTACAGAAAAATTATGTTGACAGCAACTTCAACATTGTTGTGCAGAAAATTAGAGATGAAGTTGCATGCATCAAAATATGGATCTCAATAGATGAGACAACCAATGCTGTGGGGAGATATGTTGCCAATGTGGTCATCGGTAAACTGGAGGCAGGTCAACCATCAAAGGAGTATTTCTTGACATTGGAAGCATTGGAGAAGTCAAAAAGCACAACTATTGCTCAGTTGTTTACATCTTCACTTGCTGTAATTTGTACTTAAAGTTCCTGGCGATGTAGACATACAAGGAAAATGTGAGGGAGGGATTTTAGCTAACAAAGATCTTGAAGAAGTACAAAACATAGCTAAATTTCTCAAAGGTAGTTGTAATGCACAAGATATCAACATGAATGTAGAGTTTGTAGCTTGTTTCAGGAATGCACCAGTGACCTCAGCTAGGGTAGAAAGAAGTTTTTCACAACTGAAGCATATTCGTCTGACAGACGGCATAGTTTAACACCAGATAATTTGAAAAAAAATGCTAGTAGTTATGTGCAACCAGGCAATGATGTAATATACCTTTATAATTTTAATTTGTAACCATATTTTGGTGGTGGAAATACATGCCTTTTTCGTGCCTATTTTGTAAATTTATTTTGCCTTTTTGCCTGCCTATTTCAGAGATTTTTTGCTCCTAAACATCCTGGCTCTACTTATGGAATATGTCTCTCTCTACATTCATTGTGCCATTAAATAAATATATTCTCTCACAATATGTCAACAGCACTCATGTTTACTCCTTAGACAATATACCAATTAAATGAGCACAGCCTCTCAGTGTCCAGTGGTGAAAGGACCCTAGACTGTGGACCTTCCACACAAGGCTTTTGCAGTGGCTGCGCTGAGCCTCAATATGTTCCTCAGCATGTACTCCTGCATCTCGTGATGCTCTATTTGATAACATTCACCAATGGCTTCATCTGTGGGAGCCAGAACTCCTCACTTAGCCAACCAGCATATACAATGACCCTCAACACACAGGCCTCCATCTCGTGCACTCCCCTCAAATTCAGGAAGGAAGCTTCTGATCACCAGATTTTGACAACTAGTGGATGGTGGAAAGATTCGGATGAGGTTTTTTGTGGAAATGAGACCAATAGAGAGTATAATTGAGTAGAAAGGAGTGCAGAAAAGAGAAAGTTTATTTTATGGGTAGAACTCGTGGAGGGAGGTGGAGTTTGATATTTCTAATACAGGTCGGTTTTCTTGGCATAGCTTGTTTTTTATTAAAACATTTTAAATGACTCATTAAGGCTATTAATATGCCAAAGCATAATGCATTCCCAATATCTGCTTTTTAACCAAGGTATTAACCTACATAAAATAAACTGATTAACACATCCTCTATTAGACAGGACTTAGAGAAGCCAGGCAAACACAAACAGCACTTAGTAAAGCCACATTAAAGGTCCTGCTAATGTCATCGGCAGTCATTTCTAAACTTTAATGTTCTTTGGGATGTGCAATTTGAGAGTATTTAAGTGAGGAGCAATTTCCCTGTGTTAACGTTTAATTTTCAACTCTTGATTAACACTGCTGTTCCTAATATACAATGCCACAGTTGACAAAATATTGGGTTTGCAAATGTCTTCATTCATGAATGGTGTTTGATTTAAGATTCAGGTAAAGAACTTTCACTTCCAATATTTTAGTTTCTGGATTCCAAAACTAATAATGTCAGACTTCAAGCATCACACCAGTTTTGGGGGTGACAACTCCATCAGTCAAGGGAACATTTCACCTGTCATGGTATGATGCAACTCACTTAAAAAAATGGTTTTGTATTGGGGAATTAGCTGAGCAATGTGCCTATGTCTCCGCGTCCTATGTTCAAAGCTGTAAAGTACTGCACTTGGTATCCTACTGTGACAAGATGGATTATGACATACATTTATAAAAAGCTCTTTCTGGATTTTAGTGTTCTTAATAGATTGATTTTCAATCCCAAAACTGACCCACCTTTTGACATGCTGTCTATCTCGCATATCGATCTGATTGGGTGGATTTTGAAGTGTTTAAGTGTAGCCTATATTTGTGCTGTGGGCAGAAATTGAAATGCTCTTCCACATTGAGCCATAGAAATTTTGAAAAGGTCTGATCGCCATTATAGTTTTGTTTACTGGAAGGGGCATTTTTTGTATTTTTACTCCAGATGAATCTCAAACACATAGAGACTGCTGGATAATCGGAATTATATCATTTAACATCTCATGTTAGAAACATAGAAACATAGAAAATAGGTGCAGGAGTAGGCCATTCGGCCCTTCGAGCCTGCACCGCCATTCAATATGATCATGGCTGATCATCCAACTCAGTATCCTGTACCTGCCTTCTCTCCATACCCCTGATTCATTTAGCCACAAGGGCCACATCTTTCTTAAATATAGCCAATGATCTGGCCGCATCTACCTTCTGTGGCAGAGAATTCCAGAGATTCACCACTCTCTGTGTGAAAATTGTTTTTCTCATCACAGTCCTAAAAGATTTCCCCCTTATCCTTAAATGTTATGGAGTCATGCAGCACAGGAACAGGTTATTCGGCCCACCATGCCATTGCTGAGCATCATCCTATCCATACTAGCCCCATTAACCAGAACTTGGTTTCAGAACAACCTATGCATTGGTGATTCAAGTGCTTGAACAGAAGCTTCTTAAATGTTATGAGAGTATCTGCCTCCATGCCCATCTCAGGCGTTGTGTTCCACATTGCAATCATCCCCTGGATGAAAAGTATTCTTCCTTAAATTCTCTCTAAAACTTTAAATCCTCACCTTACAGTCAGACTCTCTGGTTTTAGACAACACTGTTCAATTTCCCCCAATTGGACCCTTGAACAAGTATTGTCATTCAATAAGATGACAACTGATTCAACTGGTCCCGGTGTGCTCCCGTTTTTCCCACCATCTCGCCACCTGCCGTCACCCTCCACCCCCCACCCATTCAGTAATTCAAAATGAAGGAGATTTGGAAGCCTTGGGCGAATTGAATTGTTACTTATTTTTATTTTTTATTTTTACGGAGAGGAGAACAATCTGCGCATGCGCGGTTTAAGATTTTTTTTTAAAGCCGACTGACTGCCTACCCTGAGTATTTACTCACGGCACGTTTGTGGCTGTAGGAGTCAGTACTTTAGAAGCTATCCTAAGAAATCATATGTATAAATTCATTTGCAGGATAAATGACTCGAAAAATGTAATTATCATGGCCTTGTCAAACATAAGGTTCTGCACTACACGCTACGAATCCCAGTTGTGGAGACACTGGTATCACTGTCTCGTTGTAGGACACTGATCTCTCTTTTTTTATTCTGGATTTTAAATTGTGTGGTGTTTTTTTGTATATAGTTTATAATACTTTTATAAGTGATATACTAAGATTTTATATGTATTTTATGGTGTTTTTATATGCAATTAATTTTATATAATGTCGTCCCTTGTCTGGACCTTGAGGCCGAAATAAAGTTTAATAATAATAATAACAATAATAATAATAATAATACTAATAATAATAATAATACTAATAATAATAATGTAAAGACAAAAACAATGCTCCAAGTCAATGTGGTCTGGAGCTTATTTGGAGGTTGCAGTGTTTAATAGCCTAATGGGTGAAGGAAAGAAGCTGCTCCTGAATCTGGAAGTCACAGTTTTCAAGCTTCCTCCCGATGCCAGCAGTGAAATGAGAGCGTGGCAAGGGTGGTATGGGTCTCTGATGATACTGGCCGCCTTTTTGAGTCAGCGACTCCAGTTGATCCCTTTGATTGTTGAGAGGTCAGTACCCGTGATGGACTGGGCAGTGTTCATCACTTTTTGCAATCTCCTTCATTCCTGGGCATTCGAGCTGCCTAATCTAACTGTGATGCAACCATTCCATATGTTCTCTACAGTACACCTGTAGAGGTTCAACAGATTATTCATTGATATCCTAAATGTCCTCAATCTTCTAAGGAAGTAGAGACTTTGTTGGGTTTTCTCTAAGATTGCATCAATATGCTGGGTCAACTCTCAGGATAGTTCTTCAGAGATATACACGCCCAGGAGTCTGTGGTTGTTTTACTCTCTCCACCACCATCCCATCAATGAAGAGAGGGTCGTGGATCTTTGACCCTCCTCTTCCAAAGAACCCGATGGTTAATGGTAGTTGTTGCTGTTGCTGAATCTGATAATGTGCTACTTCAGGCTTCTATACCTACTGCTCGTAGTAGCAGTGAGAAGAGGACATGGCCTGAATGTGGGGAACCTTTATAATAGATACAATGCAATACAATACAATAATACTTTATTAGCCAAGTATATTTTGCAACATATGAGGAATTACATTTGCCAAGTCAGTCATACAAATAAAGAGCCAAAGAACACACAAAATACATTTTAACATTTAACATCCACCACAGTGACACCTCCACATTCCTCACAGTGATGGAAGGTGAAACAAAGTTCAATCTCTTCCCTTCTTTGTTCTCCCGCGGTCGGGGGCCTCGAGCCTTCCATTGATGGGACGATCTTACTCCCATAGTAGGCGGTCAAGCCCTTTGCAACTGGGCGATCAGCTCCTGCATCGAGGGAGAATCTTAGCTCCCCCACACCGGCGATCGGATCCCGGGTTGGGGCTGGTCAAACCTCTGCGTCGTTGGAGCTTCCCGACTCGGTCTCTCCTGAGACTGCGAGCCCTTGATGGTAAAATCCGCAGGCCGCAGTTGGAGCGATCCCAGGCAAGGGATTGGTCCCGATGGTAAGTCCACACCCTGTGGTGGGGCTCAAAGTCAGTCCCGAGGAGGCCTCCAGCTCCATGATGTTAGGCCGCAGAGCGACCGGAGAGACGACCCGAAAACTAATCGCATCTCCGGTAAGGTAAGAGACTGGTAAAAAAGTTTCCCCCAACCTCTCCCCCTCCCCCCACATAAAACAAACCAGAGAACATTTACACAAACTTTTAAAACACACTAAAAATAACCAAAAAAAGACGAAAAACAGACAGACTGTTGTCGAGGCTGCCAATCATACGGCGCTCCTAGTGGTTCCATAATAGATGCTGCCTTCCTGAGGCAGCGCGTTATGTATACACTTTTGATGGTGTGGAAAGTCCACCACTTTCTGTGGCTTCATCAATCTTAAGGGGTTGGACAGGCTAGATGCAGGAAGTTTATTCCCGATGTTGGGGATGTCCAGAACTAGGGGTCACAATTTAAGGATAAGAGGGAAGTCTTTTAGGACCGAGATGAGAAAATCATTTTTTACACAAAGAGTGGTGAATCTGTGGAATTCTCTGCCACAGAAGGTAGTTGAGGCCAGTCCATTGGCTATATTTAAGAGGGAGTGAGATGTGGCCCTTGTGGCTAAAGGGATCAGGGTGTATGGAGAGAAGGCAGGGATGGGATACTGAGTTGGATGATCAGCCATGATCATATCGAATGGCGGTGCAGGCTCGAAGGGCCGAATGGCATACTCCTGCACCTATTTTCTATGTTTCTATGTTTAGCATTGGAATTGCTATAACAATTATGATACAACCAGTTAGGAAACTGTACACTCATATGTTTGAGATTCTCTACCCAAAAGAGTGGTATAGGATAAATCATTGACTGTTTTCAGATAGATTTCTGTTAGATTTCTGAAGCCTAATAGAGTCAATGGTTAAAGTGCTCAGGTAGGAAACTGCAGTTGTGACCAAGATTAGACAGTATCATTGAACTGTGCAGCTGGATTGAGGGGTCAAACAGTCCACTCATTTCTTATGTTTGTGTGAGTCATCGCTGATGTCGAGGCCAATAAATATTCCTGAATCTTAATTATTCCTGAGCAGACCATCTGCTCATTCTTAAATTGCCACATGTTGGAGTTTATTGTGTTTAAATTGTTCGACAAGTGGCTCCATTAAAATAAAACTAATGCCCCTGTCCCACCTGGAATGGAAACCTCTGGAGACCTTGCGCCCCACCCAAGGTTTCCGTGAGGTTCCCAGAGGTTCTGGTCACTCTCCCTAATAGTCGAAAGTGGTTACCGCGTAGTCGAGGCTTCTTCTATGTTCCTGCGATTATTTCAACAAATTCAAAACCGGCCTCGACTAAAAATAGGTTGCCTTTTGGTCGAAGCCGGTGGAGTGGGGTTGCTATTTACTTACAGCCAGTCGAAGGCAATCTCCTTCACTGACCGGCCATTTTGATTAGCTCATTGGAGTTTTCAGCAAAGATCCTAGAGGTTTTCAGGGCCTAGAAGATCCGCCGGAAGGTAAAATGCCCGCTAACTTTATTAAACTTCTTAAAACGGTCTCCACTCCTTCTCCCCCCCCCCTTCTCTCCCCTTCTCTCCCTCTTCTCTCCCCTTCACTCTCCTTCTCTCTCCCCTTCTCCCCCCTTCTCTCTCCCCTTCTCTCCCCTTCTATTCCCCTTCTCACTCCCCTTCTCTGTCCTTCTCTTCCCTTCTTTCCCCGTCTCCCCCCCCCCCCCCCCCCCGCGCTCTCTAAATGACTTACCGTGCTCTGTGACGGTCGTTTACCTTTCTCTTCATCGTGCAGACAGCGCTCCTCCGCTGTCCCTGGCCCCCACCTTTGCGATGTGTTTGTGTGTGTGTGTGTGTGTGTGTGTGTGCGCAGTCGGCAGCAAAGATCCTGCAGGATCTTTGGTCAGAAGATGCAGCTCACGCTTCAGTCGAGGCTTTCGAGGCGAGTGACCAAAACCTCTGGCGACTCATGGAAACCTTGGGTGGGGCGCAAGGTCTCCAGAGGTTTCCTTTCAGGTTTCCTAAGTGGGACAGGGGCTTTAGGTGACTGAAAATGATATAAAGATCATTGCAAAAAAAAAGTATTTCAGACCTTTTAGAACGCAGGATAGAGCGCAGGAAAACCAGATGAAGAATCTTCCATAGAGGTAACTGTCTTGACGTTAATGTGACTGTTGTTGTTTGCGACTCTCACGTCTTCACCAACAGGAATTGTCTCTCTGGGTGTTCCATATTGCAAGATTATCCCTCATTCAATCTTCAATCCCCACTGATTTATAGGATTCCATGGGTGGATATCTGGGCTAAAATAGTAAGATTAAATGAGAACTTACCAGTTTGAAGTTTGATCTTTATTTTATCAGGAGTTACGATGAGGGACTACGTGAAGAACCCCGTACAGCCGCACGTACGTCAATCTTCAAAGCAGCCGTGTGAAATCACAGATAATAGTGACTGAAGTATAATAGTAAGATGAGAGAAGACTAGAACTACTAGATGACCTTTATGAGGGTTGGGAGCGGAGGGCACGTAACTCCTCATAAAATAAGATCAAACTTCAAACTGGCAAGTTCTCGTTTAATCTTACTATTTTACTTCGGAGCCACGTGAGTGACTACGTGAAGATTTCAAAGCTCTGTGATCTCATGCCATGAGAAACAAGTCTACACAACCACAACTGCTCCATTGACAAATGAGGGAAAATATTCATAATGCATACAGTCATGATATAGATTTTAAAATGCTGATGCTGTTAAATAAAATAATAATAATAGTCACATCTCTCATCCGGATGGAACCTATAACAGAACGTAAAATAAAGTTGATAAATACCCCTGGTCTGGCAACGGGTTATTATAAAATATTTGGAAATTTGTTCGTTTCACCATGCTGCAGCCGTTAGGATGTGGTCCAGCGGAATGTAATTAACCCTTGCTGCTGCTGTTATAGCAGCCGTGGTGGAGTGAGATCTGGAATCAGTATCTACTCCTGCATAACTCAACTCCGTTTTAACACCTGGAAGGTCTGAACAGGTTCGTTCTTATAAAGTTTTTTGTAACTAACAATCATAGCTAGCTCAGAGTCTAAAAGGCTCTTGGTGACCTTGACGTATTGCTGTATATGTGTGCCCTCACATAACAAAATGTCCCTGGGTATGCCTTGACCTATTTTGAGAACTGACACCCCTATTGCTCTGCTTAAATAAATTATAACATAAAATACTATACATATTATTTACAGATGTAATCATCCTGTCCTGTCGCAATTATGTAGCGAGTGACCTGTTGCGCTAAACCAGCGCCAGGGGGATAACTACCTAATGAGATCCGGCCAAAGCTAAGAATGTAGCTGGAACCCCCTGGTGAAATAGTGTTAACACAATGTCAACCTCCCATACTGCAGTGTACTTGTCCTGGGAAAACTTGTGTTAAAGATATCCTTTACTATCTCGATATCCGGGGTGAACCCAACAAAGTTAATCTCGTTTGCTGCAGCAAACCTGATGGAAAGCACCTTGGCACAGTTAATGACCCTATGACTCAATATTGTCAAAGACCATTTAAAATGAACTCCAAGAGCTCAGAAATCTGTACCATTTTAAATGTAACATGAGCATTAAACAAACGCTTCCCATCTCCTGAAGAAGCAAAGTACTGCTTTTTGGTACTATCCTAGCACTCTGAATACATACAAGAATAGGTGTGACAACCCAAGCCGTAGGCAGTCTATTGAGAATCTGTAGAACATAAATTGAATTTATCATGCAACGACTGATTTCCCGAGCCACAGGCTGAACCAGCAAGTTACGTTTAAAATAACCATATAAGGTTGCATTATTATTATTCCCGACAAATCAGGAATCAAACTGCATAGGCCAATCACACAGCAGGAACCTAAAGCGGGCTCTTGATGACTTCATTTGAAGACCCGACTGATGAAGCAAAATGGAGGAAGACATAAAAGACCATTCCTCCTGCTTGTAGCGAGAATGTATCTTTCGCCACTGTTATGCCACATATTTTTGCAACCTGTGAATTAGCATGAAAACAACATATCTATATTCGGTGTTGCATTGAATCAGTATTTCATAAATACGGTGTGGTCCAACACCCATTCTATGTTGTTATTGATCTGTACTTGATAATACTCCAGTGGCAAATGAGATTATGTACCTATTACAGGATTATTTTACTTGATTGCACCTACGTGATTATCATATGCCACCATCATAGTGTATCAACATGAAGTTGAGCATGCAGATATGCATATTCGCTCAATCACTCTTTAACCCAAAAAATGCATGTAGGGTCTATAGATAGTTGATACCAATAACTGAAGAGTTAATAACTCATGCAAAACTCCACCACCTCCAACTAGAGATGACATTCGCAATTTCCCAATTTAGGCCATGAGGATCATTTTGCAATATAATGACATATTTATTGATCAACTACTGGAGCAATGCTGAATACTGTTTGTCCATCATAGTGACTTTAGTAGCTTCAGCTAGTAATAGCAAAGGTGTGTTATTATTGACCTTCATGGCACTTTAGAGATTGCCATTTAGCATGCTGTCAGTTCTCCCACTTGCACAGCTGCATCACATCTATTACATTGCCAATTAGCCTAATGAATAGAAAGCTGCTTTAAAACAACAAGGCTATTCCAGGTTTCTATTGACTCCAATCTGTTGCCCAGGGCAGAGTCACAGGCCAACTATCCATTTGATAACAACTTAATTTTAACTGGATAGAGGAGAACAATTTATCAAGTAGCTTGAAACGGAAACAGTGGATTTTATCCAAATACAGCGTCAAAATATCATCCAGGCAATACATCACAAGTGTTTTTGAACTCTGAGTAGTCCTTTGAATGATTTATTGTCATCATACTGTTAAATTGCCTCATCATAGCAATGCCTCCAAACATCTCTGATGATCACTGTAAATGGAAACACCCTATGAAATCAGTTTAATCAGCCATCTTTCATAATGAACAGGCCACGCCTGCCATCATTTCGTGTCTGCCCTGAACGGCAACTCTGGCCCGGTTACCGATAATTCTCACATGTCCCAAGCCAACTCTTCCCACAATTCTGACCCTGCCTTGAAAGACAATTCTGCCCATATTTCCGAGCCTGTCTCGAAGGCAAACCTGGCTAAAATACTGAACCTGCCTCAACACAATTCTGGCCCAATTCCAACCTGCTTGGATTACTAATAATGTCCAGTTTTACCTGGTTAAATGCCTCTGAGTAGATGACAATGTCTTAATCATTTGTGTATTGTAAAACTAAGTGCAAATCTTACCAACTTGTAATTGGTCACTTAGTTGTATAGTAAATCTGGTAGAGTGCGTGGACCCTCTGGCCAGCTTTCATGCTGCTACCAGCTTCAGTGAACCGCTTACTGCTGATGAAGCCGTGGGGTGCATTGTCACCGAAACTATGAAGCCTTCCTCGTCGTTGGCCTAATTGGTCCAACAGCTTATGCTTCATCCTCCAGGTTTTGCCTGTGGAATAGGTCTTTCCTGAATAGAAGATTCTGCGGGCTCTAATGTCCCCTGATAGCGGTGTTCACTGCATTGAGTTGGGACGGCAACCTTGCTGCCAGGAATGGTACCTCTGACATGTGCCCTACATCCCTTGGGGTATGCTCCATGGCTATGCCCTCAGTCTCGGCGTCAGATTTACACTGACCCGGCATGCTCTCCTCCTCCATGAGGGAGACATTAAGCAGTCCTGCTACAAGGCGCTGCTGGCATGGCCTCTCCAACAGGCCAATGCTGGCATGGGCTCGGCGTCAGCCTAATGCTGACCCGGCGGCTTCCATGCCTTGGGGTATGCTGTTCTGCAATACCTCCAACTTCAGGGTCAGAACAAAACTGCCCCGGTAAGCTCACCTCCTCCATGATGGAGACATTATGCAGCCCTTCTACAGGTGCTGCTGCCATACATTAAGCAGCCCAATTACAAGATGCTGCTGGCGCGGCCTCTCCCATGGCCCAGCACTGCCATAGACTCGGCATCCCCATTAAGCAGCCCTGTTACAAGGCGCTGCTGGCGCGGGCTCTCCCATATGCCCAGCACTGCCATAGACTCGGCATCCCCTTTAAACAACCCTGTCCAAGGCGCTGCTGGCGCGGGCTCTCCCATAGTCCCGCGCTGACACAACTCCTGCTGTTGGAATGTATCTAGATGGAGCCTCCTCTCCATTAGGGGCTCCATCTTGGCCAACCTCCAAATTTTTCTCATTACCAGAAGGGAACCCTCCCGGCACCAGGGATGACCATTTTGGTCGGTTTACCCCATATCTTGGGGACCTCTACGGTCTGGGCACCGCATTGGTGCTGGATTTCCCCACCCCGGGAATCCCAGCATCCATATGTATTACCAGAGGGAAAAAACCCTACCGGCACCAGGGCTGAGCGTTGCGGTCCATTTAACCCCTATTCTGGGGACCCCTGCGGTCTGAGAGCCGCATTACTACTGGATTTCCCCTACCCGGGAACCCCAGCATCTATATTTATATTGGAGGGAAACCATCCCGGCTCCCGGTCTACTGGAGGTCCCTTCCCCGGGAACCCCAGCGTGTACATGCCTATTGGAGGGAAACCCTCCTGGCACCCGGAGCGCCTGAAAGTCACTGACCACCCCATCAGCGACCGACCTTGCGAAACCCAACATTCCCCAGTATCCGCTTCCGCGGCGAGAACCGGGGTTTCCCCTCAGCCCATAGCTTATTCCCTCGTCGGTCCTCGCGAAACATCCGGCAGGAAGCCTCTGGAACAAGAGGTTCCTGCAAGGAAACAAAACAGGTAAGAAATACAAACTTACCTGAAGTTTAAACTTACCGCTGGAGGAGCTCTGCTGCTCCAACCGGTCACCTGCACCAATGCATCTGACGTAATGACACACGTGCGGCTGTACGTGGTTCTTCACGTAGTCACTCACGTGACTCCGAAGTAAAATCCATGATTTCACTCACCCACTTCTACCTTCAAGAACGTTAGACTTTATGGCTGTCTGGCTCATTACTCTCAGTCATTCACTGAGGTGAAATAGTTTAATTACACTCATTAGCATAAAGACCAGTGAATTAAAAAAGAAACTCTAACTAGCTATTACAAAATGATTCATGCATACTTAATAATGCACAGTACACACATCAG
Source organism: Amblyraja radiata (assembly GCF_010909765.2). Lineage (NCBI taxonomy): Eukaryota > Metazoa > Chordata > Chondrichthyes > Rajiformes > Rajidae > Amblyraja > Amblyraja radiata. The sequence continues at coordinate 79,872,708 of NC_045961.1, read as the reverse complement.
AATCGCAGCAATTCTTACATACAATGCTCAGAATACAGTCTTATATGCCAATTCTCTTTATTCTAAGCAGCATATGTATGCACATCTGCTATTTGAACTCTCTTACCACAGGCTCCTTGGTATTTTAGAACCAATCTGTCATCCAGTAGTTTCAACTAATGGTTATTTTACTGGAATTGTGATTGCAGAACCAAATAAAATCAACAGGACACCTCAAGGTGTAATTAAGGATAAAGACTGTTTTTCCAAAGTCAGGGGCTGCATGTAACACTGTCCTAGCTCCCTGCACTATCTGTATTGTTCATTGAACTTGGCAAAAAAAAGTGAGTATGAAATGTTGTGATTCCTGCAAGTTAATTTGGTGACTTCTTTGAAACATGAGCTGATTAAATTATAATGCCTAATGTGCATATGCGTTGGGATAGAATTGCCCTGGATTATTTCTCAAATTGTGCCTTCTGCCACTGTAGAGAATCTAGAATTAATTTCTGATTTTTATTTGAATGGAGGAAAGTTAGCGAGGTGCACATTTACAGTTCCTCAGTGCACATATCCATTCATTGAGGTGCTTCACCAGCATATATCTTGAGCTGACACGAGGCATTGCAGAGGTGAGTAAGATTGATTAGGGTTTGTCTGATGAAGAAAAATTGGGCATAATGGGTACATATTCATTGAAGTTTGGATGAATGAGAGGTGAACTTTCCAAAGCCTGACTGATTCTGAGATGGACTTGTCATGATAAATGTAGGGAGGATGTTTTTCCTGCTGAGGGAACCCAGAACAACATGGTTTCATGTTGAGGTTGACTGGGACTGCAATGAATATTATTTTGTTGCTCAGAGGCAGCAAGTATTTGTGGTTACATTTATTCAGGATCAAGATCAATGAATTTTTGTACAGTAAGGAAATATGAGAATTGGACAGGAGAGCTGATGTGAGGTACAAGATCATCAATACCTTTAATGGAATTTCAAACAAAATGAGGGAATGTTACCATTTTGCTTCTATTGCTTCTTAAATTGGATATGCTTTGTGGAGAGATCTGCCATGGAATTACATTATATTTTCATTCATTCTCTTTTGTCAAAACCAAAACCTGACCTGTTTGAGAAGATAGGGGATTAGATCGCGTTTGAAATAATTTGTTATTGCAGTTTTCAGAGAGTAGAGTTTCATAAATACTAAGTTTAAATAATTATCTACAAAGGTGGGTATCATACATCGCAGAAAAACCTTGGAAAATATCTGTATTCAGTGATTTGTTAATGTTTGTTAAAGCCAATCCAGGGTGTACTGACTTGTACACTGGTAACACAAGGAGAGGAAACAAAGAACTACAGATGATGGTTAATACACAGAAGGAAACAAATTGCTAGAGTAACTCAGCAGGTCAGGCAGCATCTCTGGAGACATGGATATGTGATATTTCAGGTTGAGAAATTTCTTCAGACTGATTACAAGGGGGGGGGGAGTGAAGAAAGCAGATAAAGGGGAGGAAGGACAAAACGTATTCATATTCCGCTTGGGCAGTCTGCACCCTAGCGGCATAAACATTGAATTCTCCAATTTCCAGTAGCCCCTGCTGTCTCCTTCCCTTCTCAGCTCTCCCTCTGCCCTTGGGCTCCTCCTCTTCTTTTTTATTTTCTTCTCTTAAATGGGCAATTATCACACAGCCCTAAAGTAGAAATTATTATTCACAACCAATATTACATACTGTATATTGCGCCTCAGGAGATAAACAACGTTCCTTTGACTTGATAAAGGTATTAATACATGCACTGACGTGAAACCTTGCACTTTGATGAAACAGCTGGCTAATGAGAAAAATATTGCAAAATGATTGATAGGATTGGACATCTGAGGAGAATGTACTTCAACAAAATTAATGAAATGGGACCTGGATAAATTTGTGTGTATTAATGTTTATCTCCCAGTGGGTTAGGAAATGTTTAATTTTCCTGAATGTAGAATTCTTGCTTTATTTTTTCACTATCAAATTGGAAAAAAAGTGTTGCTATCATAGTAACAGAAATAACCACATTTCAGAAATAATATTACTGATTATTATGTTACAAGAAATAATATTGCTAATAATTATGTTACAATGTCAATGAATGAAAATATATATCAAGGAATGGAAATATATATTTAACAAAATTGTGATAGGATCAGCTAGCAACTTAGTGTTGTACTCAACAGATATATATATATTTTACAGACTTCCATGGAATTGACTCTTTTTGGGCAGATGCATGGAATTGGATTTGGGAGAGTTGCTGCAAAGAGCCCTATCCAGATTTTCCAAGAATTTAAAACACCAGGATGAAATATGTGGGATGTCTGTGTGGAATTTTCAAGCTTCACAAGAGTAAAGCATGTTTAATTGTCCTATGCACTGGGAATAGAATAATTAACTTTTTACTTGCTGCATCAGCACTGTCGATGAAGCTATTTGTATTCCCTGGATATGCAAGCAAAGAATTTAATTGTGCCTTGTCACATGTTACAATAGAGTATTCCATTCCAGCTTTACAGGCACATTAACACAACACACAAGAAGTAAATATACAATAATCAATAATATAACAAATGATCACGAATACTAATTAACTCCATAATAATGCAAACCAAAGTGCGCAGAGCAACCAAATCATTGTAGATGATTGCTGAGGTAGGGGTGTGGTTAGTGGTGTGCGGTGTGGTTCAAGAGCCTGATTGGTGAGGGGAAAAAGCTATTCATGAAGGACAGAACGCCTCAGGAGATCCTTCTTCCCAGTGGCTATCAAACTTTACAACTTCTGCCCCTTCTGTCATGGGTAGACTAAAGGGCCTGTCCCACAAGCGCGACCTAACGTGGTTGCTTGAGCCGTACAGCCTCACGGGGCCGGTGCCACTTCAATCGCCGGAGCCGTATGGAGTTGTGCGGAGCTGGTCCCGACATTACGCGGGGCTCTGGTGAACTGACAGTATTCAAAACTTTTGTGCGGCAACGGCCTGCCGGCCCGCAGCCGCATTGAAGCCTTACGCACCGCCTCGACGAGCATACGCAGCATCTTGACTCCGTGCATAGAAACATAGAAACATAGAAAATACGTGCAGGAGTAGGCCATTCGGCCCTTCGAGCCTGCACCGCCATTCAATATGATCATGGCTGATCATCCAACTCAGTATCCTGTACCTGCCTTCTCTCCATACCCCCTGATCCCTTTAGCCACAAGGGCCACATCTAAATCCCTCTTAAATATAACCAATGAACTGGCCTCAACTACCTTCTGCGGCAGAGAATTCCAGAGATTCACCACTCTCTGTGTGAAAAAAGTTTTCCTCATCTCGGTCCTAAAAGATTTCCCCCTTATCCTTAAACTGTGTACGCAGCGTCTTGGTGGCGTACGTCACGCGCGGACTTCTCGCGGACTTCACTTGAAGATCACATCACTCACTCGACCTCCGTGCAGCCCCCGCTTCTGGTTTGGTCGTGGTTGCCGCATGCAGTTGCATGCTGGTGGGACCGGCCCTGTACGGGGATCACTCGACCTCCACGCGACCCCCCGCGCGGCCCCCGCTTCCAGTTTGGTCGCGCTTGCCGCATGCCGTTGCATGCTCGTGGGACAGGCCCTTAAGACTGACTGCCCTTCCCCACCCCTCCTCCCCCCCACCTCCCCACCCCCCTCCCCTCTAATCTTTGCACATCCCCAAAGCCTTTCCACTCGGCACTTTAATTTCATATTTCATTGATTTTGTGTGTTTTATGACTGTTGGCAGATTAATTTCCCTCCTGGGACAAATAAAATTCTATTGTATCATATCGTATCGTATCGTATCGTATGAACCTGGAGGTCATGATTCTCAGGCATCTGTACATTCTTACCAATGGTAGTAGCAAAATGAAAGCATGCCAGGGTGGTGTCGGTATTTGATTGTATTCACTGCTGTTTGAAAGCAGCACTCCCTACAGATCCCTTCAATAGTGGGGAGGTCAGTATCTGTGATGAACTGAGGAATATCCACCAATTTCTGCAGCCTCCTTCGTTCTTGGGCATTCGAGTTACCGAACCAGTGAAATTTAACCAGTGAAACCAGAGGTCGCAAGGGTTTCCCCAAGAATTTCCAATTTCCTCATACACTCCACAGATATGTTAGCAGCTTAGTTTGTTGTGAAAAATTGTCCCTCGTGTAGGTGGGTGAGAGAATCTGGGGACATTAATGGGCATGTGAGAGCAAATAGGTTACAGATAAATAAATTGGGGGATGAGACAGATGGGGCTACTCTTGAGTACTGATAATGACTCAATGGACTGAATATCTTCCTTCTCTGTGCCTAGGAAATATGTGTCAAATGTGTCCTAGTGTCAAATCTTGGTTTGGTATTGGTTTATTATCATAATGTGTACAGAAATATAGTGAAAACATTTGTTTTGAATGCTTTCTAGGTAATTTATACTGCACAGGAGAACAGGTCATCTGAAATACATACTTGACTTATGAGAGGTGGTGCTTTTAAGATTTTGTACTCTCTGCCTGATGGAAAAGGGAAAATAGAGAATAATCAGGGTGTGAGTGGTCCGTGATCATGTTGGCTGCTTTCCTAAGGCAATGAGAAGTATACATTGGAGTCGATGGAGGGGAGGTTAGTTTGTGTAATGCACAAAGCTGAGTCCATAATGTTGCAATTTCTTGTGGTCTTGGGCAGAAGAGTTGCTATACCAAACTGTAATTCATCCTGATAGGATAATTACTATATTCTTGCTGTTTAAAACTCCATGGGACATGGGAAATGCCATGGGACATTTTACTAAGGGGCTATACAAATACAAATTATTACATACAAATTAAATTCAATGTCTCATTGTCTTCAATGTCTCAGATTCGATGTCTGTACTTGTTCCAAAGATCAAACTTGATCTCTTGCATATGCCTCTGCACCTGGCTTGGGTGCACTTGATATTCATATCACAGAAGAGGTTTATTCATCATCAATGACATCCATCACTTTCATGCATATGAAACTTGCAGGAAAAAATATATATAAAAATTGCAAGGCAAGTTATTAATTACAGATGAAAGTTTTTGTTCATCTGTTAAATGTCCACTGAATAATTAAATGGCGTGTGACAGAACTCTGGTGACAAGGTTTGACTGTGCCACACACCAGATTTGAATGTGTCACTCAGAGTATAAGCATGGAAACTTCAACATGGGCAAAATTTAATAAAGAAAGTCAGCTCAATTGCACACAACATCTTGAGACAGCATATTAGAGGAGATTTTACAAATTTCTGTTCCCTTGAATGCATATGGGTACAGATATTCATGAGCCTCAGTGGAATTTCCATCATTAATTTTAATGGACAGAAAATGCTTTAGGAGCCATTGACCTCTCACTCAGATTCCCATGAAGTCATGAACGGCTGAACAATGAAATTCAAATACTGAGGACATAAAATCAGTAGTGTGTTTTTATGGGGGGTACAAAGATATTATGTGTTAGAAATCAGGCATAATTTTAAGTTTCAGAACAGATAGTCTGTTTTTAATGTAGAATTCCATTTTTTTAAGTCAATTAGAACAAAATTCTACACATTTACTCATTCTTCTTTTGGCTATAACTAAATTCCATCCAGTTCCCCTGAGACCCTAGAGCATGAACACCATCTACCACCCCAAATTTCCACACAGAATCTGACCCCTTTCAATGTCTAAATGTTTAATAAGAGACTTTAACACCACCCCATGCCCCGACTTTCAGCCAAGTTCTGGACTATTTAATTCCCCAGTCTTGCAAAAGAGGCACAGGACCATATCTAATGCTCAACTTTTCAAAAGAACCCCAAGGCCCACACAACATGCCAACTTTTACTACCCCACTAACTCTCACTTGGAAAGATTTTCCCCTCTATTTTAGCAACTCTCTTTTGTAGCTATGTGGCTGTTTTCCTGGAGTTCCTCTATTCCATTCATCTTTGCACATTAAGTTTTTTTTACTGCCGGCTTCTTATTCTTGTTTTTAAGTTTATAGGCATTGGATGAAGGACAATATTTTTCAAAGCATTCCTTTTTCTAAAACATGACATATGCAAAAAGTGCATCCAGTTGACTGCTTTATCTGCATTTTCCTTCATTGTTATTCACATCAATTGAAACAATGCATGCTTTGTGCATAATTTGAAAGCCGACTAATGGATAAAATGAATAATTTAACTTCAGCAAGTACCCTTGTGATGTCTGCTTTTGAATTTCCATCTCTTGGACAATTATTGAAATAAATTTGATGCTTCTTTCGTCCTTGACCTACACTTATTCAACTGGTTGCAAGTTTCTAAACATTCAGCAAACAGTTGCAAAATTTCCACTAAGTATTGGCCTAATCATTTAGAAAGGGCATGAGACTCCTTGAAGGACTTTCAGGCTTTGGAACAGTTGGTTTACAGCTTGTATCCAGGTTTTCAGAGGGGATCTATTATTCCAATGACAGCAGTTATAGATGAGCTCTGATCTTAGCCTTGTACCTTATCATCTGCATGATTGCAAGTGGTAAGAAAAAATGTCTTATAAAGATGGCTCCCAGCAATGAATTAATGAATTCTGTAAAGACGGCTGTCTCTAGTGCAGTTACTTTCACTTCCACAATAGACCAGAAACTGCATTGACTTGTTCTATGTTTTGCCTTTGAGCATATTTTTTTCTCTGATGGAGTAATTCTGTGTTGAAATTCATTGCTAAACTGAAAGCATTTAGGAGATATGATAAGATCTGCCTGGAGGTGAACAACATTTACGAATTGATTTGTCATGACCAGTACTGAAACATTGGCAAATTAAAGATAGAAGAATTAGTGGGCAATGCATGTGTATTGAATATACCTCAGTAAAACATTACTAATATTTGAATGGCAACAGTGACTTCATTCTAATGGCTTAAAATTGCCATTTACTTTATATTTTAAAAACATGCGGCGTGAGTGTAATCTTTCTCTTTCACAGGAAGATACATGAGCCGTCAGCCTTTTATTTGTTAAATGTATTATTTGCAATGAGCTTTAGAGACAATTACTTTCCTTGGCATTCTCCAGTGGCTGCCTGTGGTATCGCCCTCTGAAAGCATTGACCCCTAACTGCGATAAAAAATAGAAAAAGAAACTCAATAGGTTTCCAAACCACAGAATTGACAGTGCGGTAATATTATCAATGGCTGTTCCAAAAATATATCTCCTAACTTTTAAAAGTCAAGTGCTCATTGGAAATGCATTCCACTTCATAGCCAGATGGCGCAGCGGTAGAGTTGCTGCCTAACAGCGTCAGTGACCCAAGTTCGATCCTGACTTTGGGCGCTTGTCTGTACGGAGTTTGTACATTCTCCCCATGACCTGCGTGGATTTTCCCCCGGAGCTTTGCTTTCCTTCCACAATCCAAAGGCGTACAGGTTTGTACGTTAATCGGCTTGGTAAAATTGTAAATTGTCCCTCGTGTGCCTCGTAGGATAATGTTAATGTGCGGGGACTCGGTGAGCTGAAGGGCCTGTTTCCACGCTGTATCTCCAAACTAAACTAAGCTCAACATGGCGAGTTTGAAGAAATCACTCCCAAACTACCACCAGCATGTCCTGCGACACCAAAGGATCAAATACATTCCAACACTGCTACACCACCATCAAATACTATTGCTCCATCACTCGCCCTTACTTTGGAAAATACGTCCACCTGGCTGTCCTCTTACTTGCATATAGGTTGTGACTAAACTACACAGCTCCGGGAGTAAAGATTACACATTAGGAATGTCAGGGGAATTAGAGAAACAACTTTGCGACTGCTTAGCTGAGAAGACTTGGTGATGTTCAAGAATTCGGCAACAGACCTGAATGATTTCTGACTTTGCGTCAGGCTAAATGTTTAGTTTTAGTTTAATTCCATGTTTAGTTTAGTATCATGGTTGTTACCAACTTCATAAGGAAATATGTGGGTGAGTGTGTTCCCACCAAGATCGTTCGCGTGTTGTAGCAACCAATTGATCATCTGAGTATTCCTTAACCAGAAGCCTTGAATGAACTTGGAGATCCTCAATCTACCAAATCTCGGACATTCAAGGTTGGCAATACAAGGTCAGATAGGAAGTCAAGGCAAATCCCCCAAAAAGCAAACAGGAAAGAGACACTTTTGGTCTAAATTGGAGGATCAGATGGATGTTTGGCAGTTATGAGAGAGCTTGCACACCATTACTTCTTGTTATTGAAACTAAGTAGTAAATCAAGTGACAGCAATGCATCATTTTCAGATGTGCTCAATGCTTTCTATGCTTGCTTCAAAATGGAGAACATTGATGTACTTTCTCAGGTCCACACAGCATCAGGTGCAACTGTATTCTCAGCCACTGAGACTGATGTCAGAAAATCCTTCCTCAGGAAGCATGTGGACTGGCCACTTTACTCCAACCTCCGCGTACCAAGCGGTCCTACCGTCTAAGGGATCTACAGGAGTATTGATTTTTTCTCTCTTTCACTCTTTCCCTCCAAAAGGGCCAGGACCTGAGATGTTGATTGTATTTCTTTCCACAGATGATCTGCCTGACATGCAGAGTGCTTCCACCATCTCCTGTTTTTATTTCAGATCTTGAACCCTGCTGGGAATCACTGCTTGTTCCCATGTTTACCTTCTCACAGACACCGACACAAAGTTCTACAACATAAAGGTCAACGGTGAGGTCCAGACAGCAACAGGATTATGTACAGTGAGACCTGGCATCAAAACATCCCTGAAATATTTTGATAGAATTCAAAACTGGGGATGGTTTTATATCTTCAGCAAAACTGACGTCAGTTTCTAATAGTTTTCCATGTGCCTGGCAGCCGTGGACATTTAAAATGCACTCGTATTGAAGTAAATAAAATAAACTTGTTAAAAAAGTAAATCAAAATGTATAAAAAAAGGGCATTATATATGAATATTAAATGAAAACAAGATAATTATGATGAAGTATCTTACGTTTTTGCCTTCTAAATCCGTGGGCAAACGTCTCCATTGAAATCATTGTCATTTTTGACTTTGCATCAGACCAAATGTTTAGTTTGAGTTTAATTTAGAGATACTGTGTGGAAACAGGCCCTTCGGCCCACTGTCCATAGTGACCAATAATCCTCGCACATGAGCACTATCCTATGCACACTAGGGACAATTTTATAATTACAATTATATCAAGCCAAATAGCCTACAAAGCTGTACGTCTTAGAAGTGTGGGAGGAAACCGAAGATTCTGGCGAAAACCTATGCAGGGGAGAACATACAAACTCTGAACAGACAAGCACCCATAGTCAGGATTGAACCCGGGTCTCTGGCACTATAAGGTAGCAACTCTACTGCTGTGCCACTGTTGCAGGATCAATGAAACAGGATCCTACAGGTGTTCCTACCGCTTTAAGAGGGAATCCCAGTATGGCCGAGTCCAATGCAGCTTTGAACTAAACCAACATATTTGATCTCTCCTCCATTTTCCCAATCACCTCCCATTCCCTATCCCCATCCCACCATGAATCAGGAAGTTCCAGGCCTACAGTCAGTGCACACAGGTCCATGACTTATTTGACCTTGAACAGCTGAACACTTGAAACAAGATCCTTTAATTTCACCATTTAAGTGGGCGGTTAGATCCTCCAGTTGTGTCAACATTTTTTTCAAACCCATCACTTGGCTTCCTTTCTGCTTAATTATTAACAGTGTAGGAAAGAAGTTCTTATCGAGTCCCCATCACAAGATTAGAAATTGTTCTTGGCATCTGCATACAATGGCGTCTTGTGCTTTTTGTGCCCAGTGGCGAAAAGATTGGTGGAAACAGGGCCGCGATGTGAACGCTCTTTTCTTGATCGCAGGAAGGAACTGCAGATGCTGGTTTAAATCAAAGGTAGACACAAAAATGCTGGAGTAACTCAGCGGAACAGGCAGCATTTCAGGAGAGAAGGAACGGGTGACGTTTCGGGTCGAGACCCTTCTTCAGCATTTTGCATTACTCCAGCATTTTGTGTCTACCTTTAATTATTAACAGTGTTTCCTATATGTCTTCCTTACTCCAAATGGCTTGCTTATTATTCTGTATGATCTTACTGAGTGCAATTAGTTCACCTTGGCAAACCTTTTTCTGCTAAGAATTGACAGTGTGCTAATGGCAAAAAAATACCTGCAGTCACAGTACGTAGGATTCATTGTTAAAAAAATATTTAAGCTAATGGTAGAGAGATTAGACATGCTTTACATAAGAACAATCACTTGTCCATATATCTTAACAGGATAATTATGTCAGCTCTACCCAGTTGGGTTACTTTCATTAGTACTGAATATTTTAATCGATGGGACAAGTAATAAGAAATAATATGCCAGGGTAATGAAATGCTGAGTAATTATTTTGTAACCCCAGGAAATTGTCCATTCAGTGATCTGTTTTCTGAAATCCAGGAGTGAAATAGCATTTAAATAAAGATTTTTTCGGATATCAGTTCTCTCTCCAAATGACAATGTTGGCTGCGAATTGCATTGCATGAAAGTATCAAATTCAAATACTTCTAGCAGAGTGGTATAGTACAAAATATGAAGTTACCTTGTGGTGATATTGGGACATACAAGGCTTAACTGGGGAAGGATTTACTGGGAAATATATGGGTGGCTTCAAGGACAAGGACAGTGAACAGAGATAAATGTATTTTAATTCTGGAATGTTTTATGAGGTTGTGCAGTTAGTTATAACTTACAGAATGAAATGGCTTAAAAAGTGGTTGTGAGTAACATTAATTATACAAAGGTCTCATCCAAACCCAAGGCTGAAGAGTTCTCAGTAGTCACAGTGAATATTTCCATGTTCAGGAAACTGTCACAATTTGAGTTGGAAATAGACACAAAACGCTGGAGTAATTCTTTTTTTTTTGAACTCAACATTTGAGGGTTTTTTTAACTCAACATTTATTGACATAACAAAATACACATACAGACAAAACAAAGAAACACACAAAAGACAGCGGCAAAATGACAAAATCACCTAACCTCTATTAGCATCGCATCAAATCCTCTTAACATTCTATCATAAAAGCATCTTATTCACTGGAGTAATTCAACGGGACAGGCAGCATCTCCGGAGAGATGGAACGGGTGACGTTTCGGGTCGCGACCCTTCTTCAGACCCTTCTCGACCCGAAAAGTCATCCATTCCTTTTCTCCAGAGATGCTGCCTGTCCCACTGAGTTACTCCAGCTTTTTGTGTCTATCTGCGGTTTAAAACCAGTATCTGCAGTTCCTTCCTACACTAGTTGGCATCCTTGCTGCAAGTAAAATTATGCATGACCCGCTGAGTTATTCCAGCCTTCTTCAAAGTAGGCATACCTTGAGAATATTTCACAGTGACAGACAAAATGTGTAGGAAGGAACTGCAGATGCTGGTTTACATCGAAGATAGACACAAAATGCTAGAGTAACTCAGCGGGTCAGGCAGCATCTACGGAGAAAAGCTATATGTGACATTTGGGTCGAGATCTTTCTTCAGACCTATTTTATTATCTTAAAATAAGAGTGGGCCATTCAGCTCGCTCGCCGGAGGTTTATGGATGCATTTCTGTAACTAACGGCTACCCAATCTGGGCTTGTAGATACACAAAATTGCTGGAGAAACTCAGCGGGAAATAGGCGACGTTTCGGGCCGAAACCCTTCTTCACCCATTCCCAATCCGACCTCTCTGTCCTGGGTCTCCTCCATTGCCAGAGTGAGCAACAGCGGAATTTGGAGGAGCAGCACCTCATATTCCGTCTGGGGACCTTGCGTCCGATGGCATTAACATTGAATTCTCCCAATTTTGCTAGCCCTTGCTGTCTCCTCCCCTTCCTTAACCCTCTAGCTGTCTCCTCCCACCCTCCCATCCGCCCACCCTCGGGCTCTTCCTCTTCCTCCTCCTCCTCCTCCTCCTCCTCCTCCTCCTCCTCCTCCTCCTCCTCCTCCTCCTCCTCCTCCTCCTCCTCCTCCTCCTCCTCCTCCTCCTCCTCCTCCTCCTCCTCCTCCTCCTCCTCCTCCTCCTCCTCCTCCTCCTCCTCCTCCTCCTCCTCCTCCTCCTCCTCCTCCTCCTCCTCCTCCTCCTCCTCCTCCTCCTCCTCCCCCCCTTTTCCTTCCTTCTCCCCCCCACCCCCCATCAGTCTTCCATAGATGCTGCTGCACCCGCTGAGTTTCTCCAGCAATTTTGTGTACCTTCGATCTTCCAGCATCTGCAGTTCCTTCTTGAACAATCTGGGCTTGTGTTGGCTACACTGCATTTCTCCAGGAATACCTTGTGACCAGCATCAACAAGACAACATGCCCCACATTTATTTGCAATATTCCAAAACCACCTTTCCATAGGGAATGTAGAAATCGTGCTGCTGTTGCAAGAACCCGAACTGAGAATGATCAGTTGTACTTTTAATGTACGTGAAAAATGAAAGGTGAATGCAGATGTGCTTCCCTCGTGGAAATTCAATTGCATTATGTCTAAATAATAGCAATGTACAACTGAATTTTCAAGCATTGTGATCCCAAAGGAAAGGAGATATCAATGACCATATTTTCTCTCTCTCTTGACAAAACCATATGGATATAAATAAGTAATCCTAAAGATTCTCCAAGTAATTTCAGTGAACAGTGAAAGCTCAATCTTAGAATCGGGCCCATATTTTTAGATGGGTTGAATGGCCTCCATCCATTCCTATTTTAAAATAATAAAATAGACCATAGGTTCCTCAGCATGTAAACGGATGTGTCTTAAATGTAATTAGTAGTGCTGCAATATATGTAACAGGACCACTATTCAATTAAGGGTAATTGCAACAAATTGAATATCATTTTCAACTTTGCTAGCAATGTGCTAACTTTTGCTTAAGTCTTTAAAAAAAAACTATTAAATGTATTGAACAAATTTAAGCAGAAAAGCAGACATTACCTTTTCCTATCAGGCAAAGTCATCAGCCCATATGTCATTCTCAGTTGTAGCATTGATTTCAACAGGGAGAGATTGACTGATGGGACCATGCATTAAGGTCATGGACACCCTCGTTTGTTTGCTCTGACCTATCTTTTTACACACCAGATTCTCCAGAGAGAACATTTCAATCACAGTCATTCCTGGCTCCCTTATACACCCCGCTCAAATCAGGCCTGCCTCTGTCCTGTACAAATGTGGACAAAATGTCATCAACAGCATGATGGAGAAAATGATGGAAATCAACCCTCTATCTCCACGTACAATCTGCCCGGGCACTCCTTTTCATCTCTCTCCCTGCAGCTGTCCATCAATGTCAATCAATTGCTTTTGGACGAATTCATCGAGATCAGATAATGCTCAGTTGTGCTTAGCAAAGCAAGATTCAGCGGGATAAAAAGACCAAGGGTTTGTCAGGCGCAAGTGTGGTCGATTGATTAACCACATGTCCCAAACAATTATTATGCGATTATGTAAATTATTCACTTAACTAGATTTGGTCAATGGACAAAGCATGCAACATGAATGCAAGCCTTGCCTTCCAGAAAAAAAATCGAAGCAAAGAGTTGTTTCAAAATGCAGTGGTTTTAAAGCAAAGTTTCAAACTAGCCTGTGCCTTCCAACTCTGAAGGACACTGTAGTTAGCAATGGCAAAATAATGTGAAAGAGTCACAGAAAGGAGCTGTGATGAACTACTTTGTGAGAAAAGGTTGGATCTATAGACAGTGGAGTTTGGAAGATGTGATGAACTTTGCTGAGGGTCTGTGGAGCGGCCAGCCGCGGGCGGCGGCGCTGAACTTAACAGCGGGAGCCTGGGATCTCTCGCCGAGATCGCCAGTGGTGGAACTCCGTCCAGCGCGGCCTGTTGGCTTCAGAAGCCGCGGTCTCCGGTAAGGAAGCAGCTGTTCCAGGCATCCCAAGCCGCTGGGTGGGTTCTCCCGACGCCGGAGCACCATCACCAGGCGAAGAAGGGCCTGTAACATCGTCCCCCGTAGCGGCGACTGCAGAGGTCTCAATAGGCCCGACTATGGGTGGACATGGGGATGGGGACTGGAATTTGTGCCTTCCCTTTGTGCCATCCCCCCACAATGGGAACCATTGTGGGGGGATGTTTTTATGTTTATTGTTAACATCTTTAATGTTGTGTCTTATCTTTATCTGTGTGCTGCATGGCAAGTCAAATTTCACGACACCAATTGGTGTATGTGATAATAAATGTCCTTTGTAATAAATGTCCTTTGTATCCTTTGTAACTTATTGAAACGTAAGAATTTTTATGAAAGTTAACAGGGTAGAGGTTGAGAGTTGTCCAGATCTAGAGCACACTTTCATGACCAGGGTTTTCTTATTAAGATGATGAGGAGGAATTTATTTTTTCAAAAGGTCGTGAATCTTTGGAATTCTCTACATCCAAGAGGTTTGGAAATTGAGTAATTGACTATATTCAAGGCTCAGGCCGATATAGGCAGTCTAGAGTTAATAAGATCTTAAGCAATAGAAGCAGAAGTCAGCCATTTGGCCGCTCAAGCCTTCTCCACCATTCAAAGAGATTATGGTTGATCTAACTTTCTTTAAAGCTATTCCACCACCCATAACTTAATTCCCTTACTGATTGAAAACTATCTCAACTTTGTATAGTAAAAGCTTCAGCTTTCTGAGACAAGGAACTCTAAAGACTCACAACTCTTTCTTCCTTAACTCAGACTTAAATGGGTGCAAACTTATTCTGAGATTCTGCCCTAGACTGTCCCACAAAGGGAAACTTCCACTGGCTGACTTTCCTGTTGACATTCATCATCGCTCACTCTATCACATTCAATAAACTCTGCATTATCCCCAACATCGTCAGCTGACAGCAACTGACCCACTATTCTAAATATCCATTCTTTCCAACACAATTCATCATGATTTCTGTTAGCAGTATCCACTGGAGGCACTTGTCAGTGCTCCAGTAGAATCCCCCCAAACCCCTAAATTCCACCTTATAGAAGACCAAGGGGTGCAAAGAAACATGTCACCCAGCACCCTTGAGTTGCTTTGGGCTCCATACCATGCTTACTTGGAAATATGTCAGGGGTTCCTTCAAAGTTGCTGGGCTAGTATCCTACAATTCACAGTAGGAGCATTGTGATTGCATGTAGTGTGTTATATTCTGGGAAAATGTAGTTTACCACTATCTTCTCTAAAATAATGAGGATGGACAATGAATGTCGATCTTGTCCATGAAGACCATATCACCGTAACAACTTAGAAATGGCTTTCATAACAAGAATATCCACCTGGGAAAAGGAACAGAAACCAGCATAATAGCAAATTTAATAGTTCAGCAGTTTTAGTTTAGTTTTGAGATACAGTGCAGAAACAGGCCCTTTGGCTGACCGAGTCCACACCGACATGTGATCCCCACACACGAACGCTATCCTACACAGACTAGGGACAATTTACAATTATAACAAACCAATTAACCTACAAGCCTATATGTCTTTGTGTGAGGGAGGAAACCGGAACCCCCAGAGAAAACCCATGCAGTCACGGGGAGAACGTATGTGCAGACAGCACCTGTACAGACAACACCCATAGACAGGATCCAACTTGGGTCTCTGGCGCTGTTAGGCAGCAATACCGCAGCACCACCGTGCCTCCCTTAAGGTGAGGACATTGAAAATAAAAAGTCAGAATGTTCAAACCAGTCAATGTTATTTATAGGCAGTGGTGTCTACGATATGCGCTCATATATTGTTTTAAGCTCTAATGATTCTTGCAAGAGATTCAAAACAACACCAGGCTTTTACTCAGCACCATTGATGTAAAGAAAACATCCTAAGGCAGTTTTCAGGGACATAAATACAACACCGTTGGACAGCAAGCAGCATAAAATGTGATTAGGGCAAGCGATTAAATGGTTGGACAAAGGCAAAAAGTTCATTTGAAAACTGCAGGAAAGAAAGGGATAAGGGGGTATTCTACATCTCACAGCCTAGCCTGTCAATGATGAGCTAAAAAGGAGGGATATGCTACAGATCAGAATTCAAGGAATGCAGAGGACAGTGTGGCTGAAGGGTTAAGGAGATAGGGGAGGGTGGTGAGAGAGAAATAACTTATCTAGATGTACTTGAACCAATGAGTGATTCTTGCCAAACACCGACAACAGTTTTAAATGTTGTAAATTCCCAGGAGTAAATCATGTAACTCCACAATCGAGAACAAAGACAGGGCAATGAATTTAAGGAACAAGTGAATGTTTATATTATTGAGTATTGAATGTTTATTATTGAGGTCTCAGTGGCAGTAGTGTTATACTAGGTTTACAGTGGTAGCAATAAATCAGAATTTAGTAACTACCAAGAGTTTTATTAAGTATTAAATCAGGTCTTGCAAAAAATTAACAGAAAGACAACACCATATGGTCCATAATAATAAGGAAGGCAACATAAATTTACCATTAATGCACAAGAGATAAAAACAGAAAATCCTGCAAACACAGAGAGAGCGAGAGAGAGAGCGAGAGAGAGAGAGAGAGCGGGAGAGAGAGAGAGAGCGAGAGCGAGAGAGCGAGAGAGCGAGAGCGAGAGAGCGAGAGCGAGAGAGCGAGAGTGAGAGAGAGAGAGAGAGAGAGAGAAAGAAAGAAAGAAAGAAAGAAAGAAAGAAAGAAAGAAAGAAAGAAAGAAAGAAAGAAAGAAAGAAAGAAAGAAAGAAAGAAAGAAAGAGGCAGAGTTAATGCTTCAAGTTTGAAACTTCACCAAAACCTGCAAAGAAAGAACCTGCAGTTGCAGATTGCTTGAGAACTATCGTAAGAATGATTGTGTTTAACCAGACAAGTGCTTTTTTTTTTAGATGGTGCACGCAAGTATGAAAGTACCCAGAGTTGTAGACCCAACCCAGTCCATCACACAAACCTACCGACCTTGTAATTTTGTTTATCAACCACATGACACATATGTTTATCAAAGGTGCATGCCAGCGCCTTTTCATCTACAAAAAAAAGATTTGTTTTATCTACTAAGACACTAATGGGAAATTACCTTTGCTGCCCATTTTCTAACTAACACAAATTTCTATTCTCCCATCATTGCTGCTGCCTTACAGCGCAGGAGATCTGAGTTCAATCTGTCCGTACGGAGTTTGTACATCTGTCCGGTTTCCTACCACATCCCAAAGACAGGTTTGTAGGTTAATTGGCTTTGATAAAAATTGTGAATTGTCCCCAGTGTGTGGGATAGAGCTACAAGGGGTGATTGCTGGTCAGCATAGACTCGATGGCTGAAGGCCCTGTTTCCACATTGTATCTCTAAAGTCTAAAGTCTAAATCTGTCTCTGATTCTCCTGCATTACCACCTTTGGGAATAATTTACAGCAGCCAATTAATCTACCAACCAGCATGTCTTTTGAATGTATTAGTAATGGTTTATTATTGCCATGTGTGGTGAGATACAATACAAATCTTTGTTAGTGTGCTGGCAGACACAAAATGCTGGAGTAACTTAGTGGGATAGGCAGCATCTCTGGAGAGAAGGAATGGTTGACATTTCGGGTCGAGACACTTCTTCACTTAGTTGTTGTGCTATTCAGTCAAATCATAACGTACGTGAATATAATCATCCATAAATGTACAATAGTTAATGCAAGAAGAAAAATAACCAAAGTCTAGAACACAGTGTTACAGTTATAGAGAAAATGCAGATATAAAACATGCATGGGGCAAAACAAGGTTGGTTGGTTGGTAGATCAGGACTACACCCTTAGCTTGAGAGGTCTGTTCAGTAATCTGAGAACAGCTGTGCCTGAATTTGGTTGTATGTGTTTTCAAGCATTTATCTTCTGCCCGAATGGAGAGAAGGAATGAGTGAATGACGGGGGTGCCTTAATTATGTTGCTGCTTACCTGAGACATCATGAAGCATAAACGTAGAAGGGGAGGGGTGGACGTAGGTTTGCGTGCAGGATTTTACTGCATTGATAACTCTTGGAAATTTCTTGGTGTCTTGGGCAGTTGCCAAACCAAATTGTGATGTGTTTCGATAGGATGCTTTCCAGAATGAATCTGCAGAAATTTGAAGGATGTAGGAGGAAAACATGGTACTTAGGAAAATTGTGCAAACTCCACATGGACAGCATCCAAGGTAAGATGTTGATTGTTAAAGATGTAGAACACAGCACAGGAACATGTCTTTTGGCCCATAATGTTTGTGCCAAACATGATGCCAAGTTAAACAAATCTCATCTGCATGTACATGATCCATATCTTTCTATTCCCTGCACTCCCATATGCCTATCCAAAACTCTCTTAAACACTATGTGTGGCTGTATCTCTATTACCTGCTCGAGTATGTTGCCCAGTTCAGAAAACACATTAATTAAAAAATCCAAATCTTTATTTTTAAAACCCTCCATCATCAGCTCTCCCTATTTTTTAAGATCATTCAGAAGCATAAGGCACCAAGATATCTTGTACTTCCATCGCTAGTCTCTGGAGTTATATTGATTTCAACAATAGTAACCACCTTCAATTAAACAGTCTTGTGCTCCTCTGCTCCCCTCATCTTGAAACCTATCGCCTTGTTCAGATACTGATCCCCTGTCCAAATATTCTTTTGCACAGTTCAGTGCAGAATCTGTCCCATATTGTCCTTGTAGTTGAGTTGAGTTTAATTTATTGTCACGTGTACTGAGGTACAGTAAAAAACCTTTGTTGCGTGCTAACCAGATAGTGGAAAGACAATACATTACAATTGAGCTATCCACAGTGTACAGATACATGTTAAAGGGAATAATGTGAATAATGTTTACTGCAAGATAAAGCCAGTAAAGTCCGATCATAGATAGTCCGAGGGTCTCCACTGTGGGTGTGAATGTCTTAATGATTAAGGATGCTATTAATTATTAGCGGCGCCTGCTAGCGCACGCAGATATCGAACACGGCATTCGGAAGCCGCGGTCACATGACTCGGGAGGAGCTGTTGTTTTTCGCGCGTTTTTTTCCCTGCGTGCGTCAGTTCAGTGCTGACCACCGACGTGGCCAGACGTGTCTGTTAAACCTGTATGCTGCAACTTGAACTTTAGAATAAACTATTGTTGAAAACTCCAGGAGTCGTTTATCAGACCACTATACTATATTAATGCTGATTGTCAGAAAGTCATCATCAGCTTATCATGGGAAAGTCACAACTTAAATACCCAGGGAAAATTGCCCTGAGTTGCCATCAGCAGCGCGTCAGTTTTTTCAACCTTTTTTATTTTTTTCGTATGTTTTAAAGTCTGCATTTAATGTTCCTTTGTGTGTTTTGTGTGGGGGGGGGTGTGGGGGGGTGAGGGGGAAACCGCTTTGGTCGCCTCCTCCATGGAGAGGCGACGTTTTCCAGGTCGCCTCCCCCGTGGCCTAACATCAAGGATCGACGCGGCCTTTCCCGGAGACGCGCCCGGGGCTTCAGCGGCGGGCGCAGCGTGGACTCTCGGCGTGGAGCGGGTTAGCCCTCGCTGGGGCTCGCTGGAGAGGAGCGCTCCGTTTCGCTGGCCCGGGGCAGCCGGCAGCCTGAAGTCGCAGCCTGAAGCCGCGGTCTGCAGAGCTCCAGCTGGTGCGGCGTCTACAGCCCGGGATCTCACGTTGGAGACCCGGGGGAAGAAGAAGCCATCACTGCCGGCCCGCGGCCAACTTCTACCGCGGGCCCGGCATGGACTTACCATCACCTCTGGAGGGGAGCTTCGACCGCCGGCCCTGCAGTCTACGGTGCTTCTGGCTGCGGCGGGGACTTTAAATCTCGACCGCCGGCCTGCGGCCTACACCATCTTAAAGCCACGGTCTCTGGTGAGGAAGAGCCGATCCTGGACTGACTCTGGACTCTGGTCCTGTACACGGGGGGGGGAATGGAGGAGGACTGGCCAAATTTTTGTGCCTTCCACCACAGTGATGAATGCTGTGGTGGATGTTTGTGTTAGTTTTATTGTGTGTTCTTTATTATTGTACTGCTGCTGACAACCCAAATTTCCACCGACCCTGGTTGTGTGGCAATAAATATCTATCTATCTATTTGGCAATGAACAGAAATCAAGAAGCAAATACAATGCACTGCCACTGCTGTGTTGTGGATTTAAACAGGGAAATGGGGATCAATTGGGGATATTAGGGGATACATTTCTATCTTGAGCCTGAAGAAGGGTCTTGACACGAAATGTCATTTATCTAGGTTCTCCAGAGTTGATGCCTGACCGGTTGGGTTACTTCAACACTTTGTATCTTTTTTCTAAACCAGCATCAGCAGTTCCTTGTGTGAAAAGGAACAGCAGATGCTTGTCTATACCAAAGATAGACCCCAAGTGCTGGAGTAACTCAACGGGTCAGGAAGCATTTCGAGAGTAAAAGATGGGTGATGTTTGGGGTCAGGATCCTTCTTCAGACTCAAGAAGCGTTCCAACCCGAAACATCACACATCCTTTTTCTCCAGTGATGCTGCCTTACCTGCTGTGTTACTCCAGCACTTGGTGTCTATCTGCAGTTCTTTGTTTCCTCATAAATTTCTGCTGTGATTTTCTTGCTAACATTCAGGAGGATCTGAAACAAATGGAAAACCTGGAGATTAAATTATCTGAATAAATACTTGACATAATCCATTATGGGTGCTGATTAATGGTTCAACAAATTTCAATATTTTTTTTACTCTCCACTGGTTTGTTTTCTGAATAATTACCTTTTTACTCATTTAAATCTGAATTGTGCAAGGTGTAAAGTTTTGGCTCCAAAATGAATGGGCACATCTCAGGAATTGCACATGAGCTGGATAAAGAGAATACCAAGCACTAATCTTTCTGCCTAAGATCGTCACATTAACTTAAGCTTTGAAAAATTAAGCAATATTCCTTTTAGAAGAACAAGGTGTGAGCCAGTGCGAGGCAGGTGGTCCCATTGCTGAAAAAACCTGTGCTAAATTGCTGCTATTCATTATACTTTCGGGCTATCTACATGGATGCCAGGCATGGGCTGGGGTAACTAATCCATTGCTGTCATAAAATGGCATGTCACTGCCAAAGCATAAATTACACCATTTATTAATGGTCTAATTTCTACAGCCCCTCCATTGTGGCTCAGACCTCATTAGTGCCATTTATGAATAATATCTGCCAGTGTATAGAATATAAAGTCAATTTTAAAAGAGAAAAAATAGATCTCTCGGGTGACAGGAGTACAAATAGCCCGGAGCACAAATTGGCATCTGTATATGGGAATAGCAGCTTTTCAATCATCTGTTGAATAATGATGTAGATTTTGAAGAACAACACCAATATTCTTGTCGCTGACATTGTCAACTGCAAGTTCACCATTTAATTAATATATTATCAAGTGCTTCCTATCATTCAGTCCTACCTCTTGTACATTTAAACATAGCTAAGCATTTGTCCCCAAGCATTTAGTCACAAACTGCGATGTGTTTGAATTCATGGGCTGGTTATTTCCCTGTTCATTTTGCAGGACCCGTGAAGTTAAGCCACTTCCTTCCGTGGCTTTGTCACTAGGTATTAGCAGACATTAAAAAGATCATCAAAACTGAAAAGGGGAATAGAATGTGTAAGCATTTATGTCTGCTTACATATAAGAGATATTGCATTTCTTCTCACTGCCAGTGACTGAACTATGAGAGATAAACAAAAAAAAACAGGTAATCATTTTGATATTTTAATGGTAAATTCAATGCTTAATGAGGCATAAGTTCAATTAAGGTCTGACATGCTGTGTTCTGTAGGGAGTTTCAAGTCACGTTATTAGAATACTTCATCAACTGGAGAATAAATAAATATTTAAATAGGCATTGTCTGGATCTCGCGAGGTTTTCACTGTAAATGATTTGACACCCAGACTGTTGGGAGTTGTGTTACTTAAGTTCTGTTCATATTCGCACGCAAAAAAAAACATGGAACCTTCAATAAATGATCTTCAGAGTTTTGAATATGATTAATGAAATGGCCACTAGCAAAGTGTTAAATTCAAGTGATGGAAACCTTCAGTGACAGAAGATATCACATTACAGAGTTAAATAATGCAGTTGGATTCATGTGTACAACTGTTTCTTTACATACACCAGCTTAGTAAGGATATGAAAGTTATAAACTAACATCTTTATAAACCAAACGATGTTTTGTAGTCTCAATGTCATCTATTATAACATAAAACTCTGATCTTGGGCGTAGATGTATTTATTTGTGTGTGTGTATGTGTGTGTGTTCGTATGTGATTCACAACTCCTCGAAAACCGGACGCGCTAACGGTAACATTTTCACATATTCCGGTAGAAATTTGCCTCATGATCTCAAAAATTGCCACATCTGAAAATTTGATTAATTATTTCCCGAGTTTTTTACTAAAATTGTTCACCAATCTGAGATCTTTTTTGAAGTTAACGAGCTGATGACGTCACAATGGCTCTGCTCCTCGTGGCCCGCTGCGCAGTTTTCAATGCGATGCCTGCTGGGCACTGTTTTCCAAGAATGACGTCACCACCCTCCCCCTCCCTCCCCGGTTCTTCAAAAGATGCAGAAAGAACGAGCAAGTGGGCTCTGCTGCAGATCCCGACGTCTTCCGAAGGCGCTTCCGAGAGCTTCAGAGTGCTTCCAAGGTCACCCGAGGTCACGGGCGCTCACGAGCACTCACTCACGAGCTTCCCAGCTTGCTTTTCAAGAACTTTCTCCTCACGACCTGCTGCGCTATGTTCCACGCGCAGCAAGTGAAGTCACCCCCCGCCCCCGCCCACTCCCTCCCGCTGTTACCCGCTCCTCCCCGCTGATACCCGCTCCCCCCGCTGCTAACCGCTCCTCCCCAATGCAACCCGCTCCTCCCCGCTGCTAACTGCTTCCCCTCCTCCCCTCCTCCCCTCCCCGCTCCCACTCACCCCCATTGCTATCTGCCTCGACTCGGGTTTCCCGAGAGATGCCGAGAGTCGTCCCTGTACTAGGTCTCGCTCTCTCTCTCCTCGGGCTCCCTCCGCTTTTCGCAGCCCCTCACTCGCCCGGCTCCCCTCCTCCTCTCCCCCCTTCCACCTCTCCTCCCTCCCCCTCTCTCCCCCTTCCTATCTATCCACCTCCTCTCTCCACCTCTCTCCTCTCTCCCCTCTACTCTCTCTCCCACTCCCTCCCCCTTCCCCACTACCCCCCCTCTCTCCCCCTCCTCTTTCTCTCTCCCCTACCCCCTCTCCCCCTCTGCCCCCCCTCCAACCCCTCCAACCCCTTCCCCCTCCTCCAACCCCCTCCACCCTCCCTCTCTCCCCTCCACTGCCTCCATTTCCCCCCACTCCTCTTCTCCTCTCTACCCCCTCCTCTCTCCCCCCTCTCTCTCCATCCCCTCTCTCTCCCCTCCTCTATCCCCTCTACTCTCTCTCCCCTCTCCCATCCCCTCCCACTCGACCCCCTCCCTCCCCCTCCCCCACCCAACAGGTCCCCCTTAGTATACCTGGTGTGTGCAGTTATCCATAAAATAATGATGAACCACATGAACCCCGTGGAAAGATACACAGGCAATATATTTAATATGAGAGCCAAAAGCAACTAATAGGCAACATTTACTTCTCTGAAATCAATCCATGGCAATGGATCATAGGAGCAGTGGAATAGAAGGAAGTCAATTTGTACCTGCTCCACCAATCAATTGGTGACTAGCTTTGAAGCCAGCAAGGACAGGAAGGTCATGTTAATAACTGCTAAAAAAAAGTTTAAAAAAAAGTCAGGCAGCAATTGGAGTCCTCTTACAGTTTTGGTCACCGCACTAGAGGAAGGATGTGACAGCACTCGAGAGTGAGGAATGATTTGCGCAAGGGTATACAAACAAAGGCATTTGGATCAAACCCCCCAAACCTGCTTCACCATTCAACAAGTTCCTGGCTGATCTGTTCATAGCCAACTCCACATTTTTCATTGCCCACTTCATCCAACAATAATCTTAAAAATATTGAAAGACTGGTCACTGTTTCCATTAACCTTTTAGGAAGAGTTTGGGTACCCTTCTGAGAGAAAAAAAATGCTAGATTTTCCCACAAGAGAAAACAACCTCACCACATCCACCCTGCCAAGATAGTTTAATTTTGCTTTGTTTAGAGATACAGCGTGGAAACAGGCCCTTCGGCCCACCAAATTTGCACCGATCAGCGATCACCTGTTCACTACTTCTACACTACACACAAAGGTTAATTTACAGAAGCTAATTAACCTGTTCTCTTTCGAATTTTGAATTTGGAGAACCTGGAGAAAACTTATGCATTCACAGGGAGAACATGCAAACTCCACACAGACAGCACCTGTGGTCATGATCAAACTCAGGTCTCTAGTTCTATAAAGCAGGTCTCTGGTTCTATAAACCCCTGCGCCACTGTGCTGCCCTGTCTCCAGATGTCTGGAGATCTTATATGTTTTGATGAAAATATCTCTCGTTCTTCGAATCACCTGTAGATATAAGCCCAGAATGTTTTACCTTTCCTCATAAGGCAACCCAGTGCGTACATTGTCAGGGCCGCAAGACGGATGCCAAAAGAAAAGATTGGCTAAGATTGACCTAGGCACAAGACTGGGGAGAGATCTAACTGAGGCACATATAATTATAGAAAAGTTATTCGGAGGTAAACCAAAATAAATCCTTTTCCGTAAAAAAAGAGGCATGGGTTTGTTAATTGATAGGAATAGAGAATCACTGAGGAAAGGATTTTTGCTCTGAGTGTGATAGTGCTTTGGAACTGAAAGGATGTTGGAGGCAGAAACCTTCAACATATTTCAACATCTGAAGTGGCATGTGAATCCTCGTGAAATAGAAAGCTGAAGCCCCAGAGCTGGAATGAACCCAGATCATCCATTATTTGCGGACACAGGCAAAATGAGCCAAATGACCTTTTTCTGTGTTGTAAATTTCAATGCTATAATTGCCTTGGTTGCAAACAACCTTGTCCAAATAAAAATAAAAAAGTGACACAGTCAGTCAGAGATGCATGTTGCTAACATTTTGTGTCAGAGATTGTATAAGGTTGGAAACATTGAAATTTGAGGTAATATATTATTTGCAACAATTTACAACAACTCTGGTGACTTTCTCTTAGAGCAGATTAAGCTGAGCAAACCATCTACAACCAAAGGCAGTACAAGTGTTGATGCACAAACCACTGCCTCCCTCATTGAGGTGAGATAATTTTCCTTGCCCTCTTGCAGTTCTGTTATTTTACATCCAAAATTAAGACCAGTTGCACAGATGTCACAGATCCCTCTAATCACCCCATTGCTCCTAAGTCTCAATGGGAGCTCAGGAACCAATGTGATAATTGAGGGAAAAAATTGGAGATGTGTTCCAGGATTGGTGAAAATGTTTTGCCCGCCATCTGTTAAAATGTCTGATGTTCCAACTGACTGATTTTATATATATGTCGACTGGCAGAATATGAAATAAAAGTATTTTTAGCATGGAGAGAGTGGTAATGAAACTATTAGCATTAGCTGAGCTGTTGGTGATTTTAATAGACTGGCAAATGAGCACAAAATCAGGGCAGACAGTTTGGAACAAGGCTTGTCATCTAAGTAAGACATTGAGTCCCTGTCCAGCAATCTTACGAGAACTCCCATGGCAATACTTTGAGGTAGGCCCCAGTTTGGTTTCCCTGTTTCCATGACTAATGTCTACTTTTCAATCAATATCACTGAATCAGCTTATCTTGTCTGATTGCTGCTTTTGGGACGTTGGTGCATATACCTTACAGCTAATGCTTCCTGCATCACATCAACAAACAGACTTCACTGCAGGTATATTTGTTAGTAAGGCTAATGCAGACACAACACAAACAGATTATACTTTCCATTACTGTCTGATAGGGTAGAGCAGGTAAGATTTGCCAATAAACAAAATGTCATCATTATTAGATTGAATAGATCCCTTGATTGCGAGTAGCTTTGGTTATTAAATGCTTTATACCGTGAGCAGCTGGTAGCATAAGATTTAAAATCTTGGATAAAAATTCAAACCTGGACATTCTATTGCGATAATTTATGATAATAGAGGTACAACGTGGAAACAGGCCCTTTGGCCTACTGTGCCTACGCTGACCAACAATCATTCGTACACTAGTTCTATGTTATCGCACTTTCACATCCTGCACACTAGGAGCAATTTACAGGAGCCAATTAACCTAAAAACCTGCATGTCTTTGGAATGTGGGAGGAAACTGAAGCACCCGGAGAAACCCCACGAGGTCATTGGGAGAGCGTACAAACTCCATACATTATTTAGTTAAACTGCAGCATAGGCCTAAACACACTTCAAGGATGCCAACTTCTGTCAGGTTTGTGGTCTTCAAAGGGAATTTAAAAATATCTGGCAAAGAAAAATTGTGCAAGATTACACAGAAAGGGTTGGGGTGGGGAGGTGTTAGAACCAATGAGTTGCTCTGGAAGAGTGATATGCCGATATGATGTGTTGAATGGTCTCTTTCTGTGCTATAATTGTACAGGATAAGAAAACTGGCCATTTTGGGTGGGATGTGGATTGCACCAATTCTCTGACTGAATGGTGCCACATTGTAAATTCAAACACATATAGTTACTACTTAGAGGGGGTGCTTCCCATTCCCATAACTGCTTTGGAATGTTGTCCAGAAAACTAAGTTTCCTTGTTCTGATGTGCACATGTCTGATGCAGGAAACATTTCACTGCACTGGCAGAAATCAGCAAACATCCAACTCCCATGACTAGATCTCTATCCTGACTATCTCCTTTCTCTGCTCCACATGGTGAATTATAAATGTCATTCATTTGCATTGGAGAGCATGTCACTGCTGAACTTCACTATGACAGAAACATGACCTGCAATGGGCCATGGACACAGCATGCCATGGCCACAATTGGACATGGGCATAACAGATATGACCACAATTGGCCATGTACTATGAACATAGTGTACGACATAGTGAAACCACAATGCACAAGCACAGGTAACACAAGTAGAGTACTAAAGATGCATTATGATCTCATTGATTGGGCATTGAGTACAAGAATTAGGAGTTAGGAGGACCCTTTAGTCCAGGGGTTCCCAACCTTTTGCATCCCATTTACCCCAGGCAACTTTAATAGCACATAACAATGTTATTTCACTTATTTATTAACAACTAATGATGAACAAATACCGGTATACCAGAACCAAACACAGTCAGACAATGAAGAAAAATATGTACGAATCCAGAATCAACAAATTTACCCCATGGGGAGATGAAATTTATCCCATGGGGGTAAATTTACCCCAGGTTGGGAACCCTTACTTTAGTCACAGGGTGGTAAATCTGTGGAATTCTTTGCCACAGAACACTGTGAAGGCGAAGTCAATGGATATTTTTAAGACAGAGATGGATGGATTCTTAATTAGTATGGGTATCAGAGGTTATGGGGAGAAGGCAGGAGAATGGGGTAGGAGGGAGAGATGGTTCAGCCATGATTGAATAGCAGAGTAGACTTGATGGGCCGAATGTCCCAATTCTTCTCCTATCACTTACGAACATGAATTTATGTCATGTTACAGCTTTATAAAACTAGCTAGACTGCATTTTGAGTATTTCGTGCATTTGATTTTGGGTCAAAACAGAAAGGATGTGGAAGAATTGGAGATGATGCAGCATGTTTACCAGCATGCTGCCTGGATCCTAATCTAGCATTCCCTCTTTCTCCTTCCCTCCCCCACCTTATTTGTCATGCTAGTTTCGGTGTTCATATCCCTTTATTATCATCTCTTCCACAGCCAACTATGGATCATTTTGGACTGCACCTTTCCTGTCATCAGTGCCAGCTCTGATTTTTCTGTACCTTTTCATGCCGCTAGTCCCTCTCCCCTGACTCTCCGTCTGAAGGACCTCGCCTTGAAACATCACCTATTCCTTTCGTCCAGAGATGCTGCCTGACCTTCTGAGTTACTCCAGCCTTTTGTGTCTATCTTTTCTGCCTGAATAAGATATTATTAGCTATAAGGAGAGGTTGGTCAAACTTTGATCGTTTTCTCTGGAGTCACAGAGGGTGAGCAGAGACCTAATAAAGTACATACAATGATGGGTGAAAAACATAGGATAGACAGCCCATCGGACGGCACGGTGAGCAGTGGTAGAGTTGTTGCCTTACAGCGCATGCAGTGCCGGAGACTTGGGTTTGATCCTGACTATGGGTGCTGTCTGTACGGAATTTGTACTTTCTCCCCGTGACCACGTCACTTTTCTCCGTGATCTTCGGTTTCCTCCCACACCAAAGACATACAGGTATGTAGTTTAATTGGCTTGATGTAAATGTAAATTGTCCCTAGTGTGTGTAGGATAGTGGTAGGGTAATGTTGATGTGCGGGAATTGCTGGTCAGCGCGGATTCGTTATGCCGAAGGGCCTCTTTCCACGCTGTATCTCTAAACTAAACTAAAGTAAACTGGAACAGTCAGAATCTATTTCCTGTGCTGAAGTGAAGGGGGGGGGGGGGGGGGGGACGTTTAAAGGAGATGTGCAGAGCAAGATTTTTCCACAGTGGCTGCCTGGAATCTGCTGCCAGGGATGGAGGTGGAAAACAGATATGGAGGAAGTAGGAAGAGGCGTTTAGGTAGGCACGCTAATATGTGGGGAATGGAGGGATATGGATCGCGTTCAAGCAGAGGAGACTACTTTAAAAACTTCTTGCAAAGCAAGAATTTCATTGTCTTATCAGGGACACATGACAATAAAACTCTCTTGAACTCTTGAACTCTCTTAATTTGGCATCATGTTTGGCTGGGACATTGTGGGCTGTTCCTGTGTTCTATTCTAATGAATCTGCCTGGCTTCAATCGATTCCAAACCTAAAACATAGTTATGCGCATTCGACACAATTTCTGACATTCAGTTCTGCACTTCCCTGGAGCTGAATTTTTGAACGGAAGTTCAATTTGCAAATATAAAGCCCATGCAAACTAAGATCATTAAAGACCCCTCCCACCCCAACCATGGACTGTTTGCCCTCCTCCCATCAGGGAGGCGGTACAGGAGCCTCAGGTATCGTACCAGTAGGATGAGGAACAGCTTCTACAATCATACCGTCGCATTGCTGAACTCGGAGTCCCGCCGATAGATTCCTCCGGTCCCTCCGTCCCCATTGTTTAATTATTCTGTATTTTTTATTATTCTGTATCCTCTTTTTTTTTTAAATTTCTATATTGCACTACTACGGACTGATGCAAAACTGCATTTTGTTGTACCCATACTCAGTATTTGTGCAATGACATTAAAGTTGAATTGAATTGAATTGATTTGGAATTCTGCCTTAGTAACGACAAATGTGTTGATTTGAATCCCAAAGAATTTGAAACAAAAATGGACCAACCCACTCAGAACCCTTAATTGTCAGTGTATGTTGTAATACAACAAAAACAATGGGAAAACAGATTTGGTTCAAAACTTTATCAGTGGATAGGTGTTCATTCCTGCAAATGTTTTTACATAGCATGATATAGTAATATTTGATGAGTCATTTATTGAAGAGGTTCAGAAGGGATTTGAAGGTGAAAAAATCATACTTCAATTTGTATATTATATATACTACATGCAGACAAGTGCCATCAGAAAAGGGGAGTGCTTTTGATGTTTTTTCTGTCTGCAGTCAGACTGTCCGGTTTCAGTGACGAATAGGTGTTTGTATCATAAAATGTTGGTGTAAGAGGACATTAAACAGTGAAAGCACAATGACATTTACATAATCTCGATCTCTATCAGGAGTATATTTCTAATCTAATTATTTTTTTTGAACTTTTACACAAAATGTGTTTCTCAACAAAGCGAGTAAGATCTATTGCTTGGCACAGATGATTTCTGTCACATTATGACTTTGAAATTGACATTGTTCTTTACTCATGATTATGCTTAGTCAGGCTTTCTCTAAGCTCAGAGCAAATATAACCAATGGAAAGATCGTCGTATTGGGACTCCAGTGTAATCATCCATTCAGCGTTTCACTCAAAATCAAACACAGAGATGAAACATAGTTACACAGCTTAAAGTGCAAATGGTGTAGGGATCTTTGAATACATTACAGCATATTGAGAGAAAAAAACCTGAGTAGAATTAGGTTTTTGAATGAAAAAGAGCATGCTGGAAATGCTTTGCAGATCAGATAGTATCCATACTAAGGCCAAGGACTGGGAAGGGGGAGGGATAGGGATATAGATAGAGATAGAGATAGAGATAGAGATAGAGATAGAGATAGAGATAGAGATAGAGATAGATAGAGATAGAGATAGAGATAGATAGATAGATAGATAGATAGATAGATAGATAGATAGATAGATAGATAGATAGATAGATAGATAGATAGATAGATAGATAGATAGATAGATAGATAGATAGAGATAGATAGAGATAGATAGAGATAGATAGATAGATAGATAGATAGATAGATAGATAGATAGATAGATAGATAGATAGATAGATAGATAGATAGATAGATAGATAGATAGATAGATAGATAGATAGATAGATAGAGATAGATAGAGATAGATAGATAGATAGATAGATAGATAGATAGATAGATAGATAGATAGATAGATAGATAGATAGATAGATAGATAGATAGATAGATAGATAGATAGAGTGTGTGAGCGAGAGAGAGAAATGTAAATTCCAGACAGACTGCAACCAACTTCAGCATCAACTGGGGTCACTGGAGCTCTGAGATGGCAGCACCATTAGTCAGAGGGTGGTGAATCTGTGGAATTATTTGCCACATGAAGGCTGTGGTGGCCAAGTCAATGGATATTTTTAAGGCAGAGATAGATAGATTCTTGATTAGTACCGGAGTCAGGTGTTACGGGGAGAAGGCAGGAAAATTAGGTTAGATGGGAGAGATAGATCAGCCATGATTGAATGACGGAGTAGACTTGATAGGCCAAATGGCCTAAATCTGCTCTTATCACTTATAACATGACCACCACTGTGCTACTTCTGAAACTTGTTAATCTTGTGCGACCTCTGGCTTTGCATTTCACACACCTTCTATCTGTATCTCCTCATCTCATGCTTTTTGTCTTTTCATCTCTGGCCTTTGTCCAATCATCTGAAAAATAACCCCCCCCCCCCCCCCCCCCCCACCCCGCCACCTCACCTATATCCACCTATCACTTACCAGACTTTGTCCCGCAGCCACCTCTTTGCCTGCTTGCTACCCCTCCTACTACCTTCAATCAAAAGAAGAGTCCCAACCCAAAGCATCGCCTATTCAATTTCTCCTGTGGTGCTCACTCACATTCTCTATAGTTGCACCATAAAAATATACTGTCAGGATGTATCACGGCTTGGTTTGGGGACAACCCTGCCCAAGACAGCAAGAAATTGCCAAGAGTTGCAGATATAGCTCAGACCATCACAAAGACCAGACTCCCCAGCACTGCCTGCATCTACACTTCATGCTGCCTCAGGAAAGCAATCATTAAATACTTTTTTCACCAAAACCATACCTCTTCTCCTTGTACCCATCAGACAGAAGATACAAAAGTTTGAAAGCACACAGCACCAGACTCAGAAATAGTTATTTTCCCTTCCATTATTAGGCTTCTGAACAGTCCTTCTATAAGCTATGGTACAGTGTTTAAGAAGGAACTGCAGATGTTGGAAAATCGAAGGTAGACAAAAATGCTGGAGAAACTCTTCTTCAGACTAAAGAAGAGTTTCGACCCGAAACGTTGCCTATTTCCTTCGCTCCATAGATGCTGCCTCACCCGCTGAGTTTCTCCAACATTTTTGTTTGCCATAAGCTATGGTACAGTCTGATTTACCTCTAACCCATTGCAGACATTGGACTTTGTCTCTGGAACTGTTGTACTGCAATACTGAAAAGTATATTCTGCACTTTGTATTTTTCCCTTTACTTGGCCTAATGTTTGACTTGATTTTAGCATTATGATGGGATAAAACAAAGCTTTTTACCGTACACGATAAAAATAAGCCTAAACCTAATTAAAGCAATGTGTAGGAAATAACTGCAGATGCCGGTATAAAACTGAAGATCGACACAAAAAGATGGAGTAACTCAGCGGGGCAGGGAGCATTTCTAGGAGAGAAGGAATGTGTGGCCTTTCTGGTCTAGACCCTTCTTCAGATTAGTTAGGGAAAGGGAAATGAGAAATATAGACGATGATGTAGAGAGATAAATTGTTCCATTGCTCTTTATCTCTCGACATCATTGCCGAACTCTCATTTCCCTTTTCCCTAACTAGGCTGAAGAAGGGGCTCGACCCGAAACGTCACCCATTCCTTCTCTCGAGAGATGCTGCCGAGTTACTCCAGTTTTATGTGCCTAATTAAAGCAACGTTGCCTCATGCTTATCCCTGATTCAGACCCACCAGAATCATCGGCTATAGTTTTAATTATTGCATATTCAGAAATGAGCTGTTTCAGTGCAGAGGAGGAACTGAATTAGATTTCTGTGAATTAGTGCTGCAAGCTAGAAAGCAAGACAAACTTGCCATTAAATCACTAACCCTTCAGCAGATTAATTCTCTTTTTTATTCTCTTTTCTGCATATAATGATGAAGTATATCAGACCAGCCCTTCAAAGCCCAACCTCAATGACTCTTCTTGAATAATCAAGGACATGTAGAAGATGGGAAGTTATTGGACTATGTCAAGAAATTAATGTGAGAATAATTTAAAATGCCTTTTGACTAGTATCGGCTGTGGGTCAGTGGTAGTATTCTTCCAGAATCTGAAGGTTGATTCTTTCCCCGAGACTCAACACAAAAATTCAGCTGATAAATTAGTGAGGTTCTGTATTGTTGGAGTTTTGAAGGGTATTTCCATCAATCTATTTTTTCAAATAAAGAGAAAACTTTTATTTTAAATGAATCTTTTAGGAAATGCCTGCATAAAGTGACAACAATATAATCAATCAGGATGGAAGTGTGTTGGTAAGCTAATGATTTTATGGACATAACACTCAATACATTTTTCTCTGGAGAAATTATCCTGATTTTCCTGGCAGAAGCTGCTGAAGTTCCCATTTCCTCCACTCTTCGAATAAACTTTGTTTTCTGATGTTCTTGCCTTTACAAGTACAGTACTGCATCAAAAGTGCTGACCTCCCCATCATCGAAGGGATCTATAGGTGCTGCCTCAAAAGACACACACCACCCTGGCCATGCACTCATTTCAGTCCTTCCAAGGGCAGAAGTTACAGGAGCCTCAAAACAGTGATGGCCAGTTGTAAAACACCTTCTTTCAGCAACCATGGGACAGTGAACACAAAAAACTTCTAACCTGTTAGACATTGACTGTGTCTTTGGATACACTGCAGACTGTTTTTGCACTATTATAGTCACCGAGTATAATGGTTATTATTATATTTGTGTTTGTACAACTATGAAGAATATGTGTATTTCAATCTGTGGGGTGAAATTGTGGAATGATTTGGATGTGGAACTCAAGCAAAGCACTAACATTACTGAGTTAAAAGTGCAAATAATTTTTTTCCCGGCAGTGTAAGAATGAGGAAGGGCTGTGATAATTTGGAAAATTGT
Source organism: Amblyraja radiata (assembly GCF_010909765.2). Classification (NCBI taxonomy): domain Eukaryota; kingdom Metazoa; phylum Chordata; class Chondrichthyes; order Rajiformes; family Rajidae; genus Amblyraja; species Amblyraja radiata. The sequence continues at coordinate 79,839,221 of NC_045961.1, read as the reverse complement.
TTATAAACTGTATATATGTATGTTTATGTGCATGCATATGCGTAATTATATGTATGTATGTGTATGTATCTATATTATTAAAACTCTGTTCTTGACCGCTTTTCCCGATCTGTGCTGTGATTTCCGAGAGAACGCCGCCACCTACGGCCTCCCTCAGAGCCCCACTCTGCCGCATGTGTGCCGAGGATTTTTCCCGTCGATGAAATATGACCGAGATATTAATGTTTTTACATCATTCCCCATTCTCTCTGCTGCCCCCGCTGGCGGCAGGGGAGGGAGGGACTATAAAACCCGGAAGCGTCCCGCTTCAATCACTTTCTTCCGGACCACGAAGTGAAAGGGTCACGGCTCTCTGAGCTGCAGCTCTACTCCGAGGTGAGTCCCCTGCATGTGCTTTTTCAGCCAATTGATATGTATGTTGTTCACCATTCACCATGGTCTGAAGTTTCTTGGCATTTTGTTGGAAAGAGTTTGTATATTTGTCTACCTATCTTTTGAAATGTGTCTTGAACATGAAATGCATTTGCAAATTTGTCTATCTATATTGTCTTTTGAAATGTGTATCGAACATGAAATGCATTTGGATATTTGTCTATCTATATTGTGTTTGAAAATTGTATTGAGAATAAAAACCATTTGTATATTTGTCTATCTACATTGTGTTTGAAATGTGAATTGAAAATAAAAGCCATTTGCAAATTTGTCTATCTATATGTGTTTGTATTGTGAATTGAAAATAAAAACAATATGTTATTGTTATAAAGCGTTTGCAAATTTGACTATCTACATTGTGTTTGGACTGTGAATTGAAAATAAAAAGCATTTGCAAATTTGTCTATCTACATTGTATTTGAAATGTGCATTGAAAATAAAAACCATTTGTATATTTGTCTATCTACATTGTATTTGAACTGTGAATTGAAAATAAAAACCATTTGCAAATTTGTCTATCTATATTGTATTTGAAATGTGTATTGAAAATAAAAACCATTTGTTATTGTTATAAAGCGTTTGCAAATTTGTTTCTCTTGGGTTTTAAAATGGTTGCACCCGTTTTCAGGTAACTAAAGCATGATGTCTATTGTTTTTGAAATGGTGATGTAAATTGAAATGCATTTGTTGCAATGTTTTCAGGCGAGTAATGCACGAATGAAGCTTTTTATTTGGACCAGAACTGTGTTTAAATTTAAAATTGGCGCTCATTTTGTGATTTTGGCGGTTGCAAGATGGCGGCGATGACGTCATTTTCAGCGATCGGAGAGCCGGCGGCGATGACGTCGTTTCCGGTCGGAGGCAAGGTGGCGGCGATGACGTCATTTCCGGTCGGAGGCAAGATGGCGGCTGCCTGCTGAAGACGGAGTGCACGAGGTGTTGAATTATTCTACAGAACTGGTAAATGTTTGTGTGTTTGTTGCAGCCACAGCGGGAATTGTGTTTCAGCAAAAGCTGCATTGTGTTGCAGCATTGTGTTTCAGCCACAGACTACAACAGGATTTGAAGATTCGTTCAAATATTCGGCTGCTTTCTCTATGGTAAGTCTGTGTTTGTTGGACGTTATTTAAAAGCAGCATTTTGTTTCAGCAAAAGACTCTACAGCAGGATTTGAATATTCGTTTTGCACAGTGTATTGTAGTGTTGTATGTGTGAATGTGTGTGTGTGTGAATATATATATATATATATATATGTGTGTGTGTGAATATGTGTGTGTGTGTGTGTGTGTGTGTGTGTGTGTGTGTGAATATATATGTGTGTGTGTGTGTGTGAATATATATATGTGTGTGTGTGTGTGTGGATATGTGTGTGTGGATATGTGTGTGTGTGTGGATATGTGTGTGTGTGTGTGTGTGTGTGGATATGTGTGTGTGTGTGTAAATATATATGTGTGTGAATATATATGTGTGTGTGAATATATATGTGTGTGTGTGTGAATATATGTGTGTGTGTGTGTGTGTGTGAATATATGTGTGTGTGAATATATATGTGTGTGTGTGTGAATATATATGTGTGTGTGTGTGTGAATATATCTGTGTGTGCATGGATATATGTGTGTGAATATATATATGTGTGAATATATATATGAATGTGTGTGTGAATATATATATGTATGTTTGCGTGAATGTGTGTGTATATGTGTGTGTGTGAATAGGGGGTTGCACGTAAGGTCACAAGGTCATAGGACTTGACGCACGGAGCCGCTCAATCCATCTGAAGACATCCGTCACTTCCAGTATATGTTATTAATGCAAGAAACGCGTACTTTCCTATCTGTTAAAAACCGCCAAAATGTTGAATTTGTGCTCTGAAAAAAATTGTGGAAGTTGGGGTAAGTGTGAGAGACATGTACCCAACATTAGAATTCCAAACGTGAAATGAAATGTAGGTAAAGAGAAGCGAGAATTGAAGGGACAACAGCAGCTAAAGTGCTTGGTAAACATTGGCTGTGCAGATATTGTAATTGAAAATATTGTAATTATCGTGTTTGCTCACTGCATTTCATCAACAGTAAGGCATTATTCGTGTTTTTTCTTGATTCCTTTGGTATCTAAAAATTCTCAGAAGTGATAAATCTGGCTGTAAATTTTTCTTCAGATGCGCTTTCATTTTGTACGTAAAAACCTACTTGAGAACCATGGGCGATTAAAAATAAAATAAAATACAGCCAGATTTATCACTTCTGAAATTTTTTAGATGCCAAAGGAATCAAGAAAAAATACAAATAATGCTTTAGTGTTGATGAAATGTAGTGAGCAAACGGCCAATGTTCGCTAAGCACTCTGTCTGTTGTCACTTCAGCTCTCACTTATATCGACCGTCATTTCTCCTCACTTTTGGAATTCTGAAGTAGGCTATATGTCTCACATGCTCATCCCGATTTCCACCATTATTTGCAGCGCAAAAATGGACATTTTCGGCAGGTTTTAACGGGCCCGCTACGTTCAGATTCAGATTCAACTTTAATTGTCGTTGTCAGTGTACAGTACAGAGACAACGAAATGCGGTTAGCATCTCCCTGGAAGATGGAGTTGGAAACAATGGTAAGTGCCTACCTGTAGTACATCGCGTGTAATCCATTTGGTGTAGCGTAGCAACAGTACGGGTCATGGGTCGTGACCCAACTGCCGTGAAACCTCCCTATATGTGTGTGTGTGTGTGTGTGTGTGTGTGTGTGTGTGAATGTGTGTGTGTGTGTGTGTGTGAATGTGTGTGAATGTATATGTGCGTGTGTGTGTGAATATATGTGTATGACTATGTGTGTGTGTGTGTGTGTGAATATGTATGTGTGTGTGTGTCTGAATATGTATGTGTGTGTATGTGTGTGTGAGTGAATATGTGTGTGAGTGAATATGTGTGTGAGTGAATATGTGTGTGAGTGAATATTTGTGTGTGTGAGTGATTATATGTGTGTGTGTGTGTGTGTGTGCGTGATTATATGTATGTGTGTGTGTGTGTGAATATGAGTGTGTGTGCATGTGAATATATATGTGTGTGTGAAATAATATAATATTTCGTAGTTCAGAGCTTATTTGTTAAGTTTAATAGTGTGATGGCTGTCAGGAAGAAGCTATTCCTCAATGTAGATGTTACAGTTTTCAGTTTACATAAGTCGGACGTGACTCCAGAAGTCGGGCATCAGTCAGTCCACAAGCTGTGAGAGTCAGTCCAAAGGCCATGAGTTAATCCCAAGGCAGTGAGTGAGTCCACAGGTCATGAGTAAATCGCTCACTGCCCCCTCTCCTCCACTGACATCCCCCACCTCAAGATGCTGCCCTCCGCCTGGCTATAGGATGCACCCCCTACTGAAGCCGTCCACATCCCCTGCATGAGGACACCCCCCCTCTCATCAGTTCACGACAACCCCCGCCTGAAGCTGCCCTTGGCTGCACAACATTTACCATCCATAGGGCAGTGTCTTGAGGTGGGGGATGAGTCTGTGTGTGTGTGATTGAGTCTGTGTGTGCGTGTGTGTGAGTGAGTGAGTCCGTGTGTGTGTGTGTATGTGTGTGTGTGTGTGTATGAGTATGTGTGTATGAGTCTGTGTGTGTGTGGGTCTTTGTGTGAATGTGTGTGTCATTGAGTTTGTGTGTGCGTGAATGAGTCTGTTTGTGAATATGTGTATGAGAATGTGTGGGTGTGTGTGAATATGTGTGTGTATGTGTGAGAATGTGAGTGTGTGTGTGTGTGAATTGTGTGAATATGTGCGTGTGTGTGTGTGTACGTGTGTGTGTCTGAATATGTGTGTGAGTGAATATGTGTGTGTGTGTGTGTGTGTATGTATGAATATATGTGTGTGTGCATATGTGTGTGAGTGTGTGTGAATATATATATATGTGTGTGTGTGAAATAATATAGTATTTCGTAGTTCAGAGCTTATTTGTTAAGTTTAATAGCGTGATGGCTGTCAGGAAGAAGCTGTTCCTCAATGTAGATGTTACCGTTTTCAGTTTACAAAAGTCGGACGTGACTCCAGAAGTCAGGCATCAGTCTGTCCACAAGCTGTGAGAGTCAGTCAGTCTAAAGGACATGAGTTAATCCCAAGGCAGTCAGTGAGTCCACAGGTCATGAGTAAATCGCTCACTGCCCCCTCTCCTCCACTGACATGCCCCACATCGGCCTGGCTATAGGATGCACCCCCTACTGAAGCCGCCCTCATCCCCTGCATGAGCCCCCCCCCCCCATTTCTCATCAGCTCACGAGAACCCCCATCTGAAGCTGTGCCCCTCCCTTGGGCTGCACAATGTTTACCACCCCCACCCCACCCCACCCTGACAGCCCCTACCTCAAAAAAATGTTTTGCACAAAATCTTCAGTGTTCATTAACAACTGAAATTGTCTTTAGGCTGCTTTTTCAACATCATGTCAGGAAATGTTAGAGGTCAAGGTGATGTGGCTATTGCTGTAGTATCCTGTAGGATAGCAGCTACATTTCTGCCTGGTGGAAGAACTACACATTCTCGATTCAAGATACACATCCAAGTGGCCGAGGATAGATTGTGCAACATCGAGAAGAACTCTAAGATGGCATATTTCACGAGGCAAGTGAAAGTCATTGTTTGGGATGAATGTCCAATGATTAGGAGAGAATGCTTTGAAGTTGTGGACAGAACTCTTCCAGATGTCTTCAGCAACACCAAGCATTTTGGTGCCCCCCCCCCCCCCTCCCTGCCAGTACAGGCCTCAGTGACTGAGCTGCCAGCCCTCAGTGACTGAGCTGCCAGCCCAAAAATCCATTCCGCCCACAAACTCCATACTAGCCCTCTGGAAACCAGTACCTTTGGCCCAACATACTAGCTCAACAGAAATATGAAGGGAAATGTCAAAGGTTTCCTGAAGGACGGAACATCGCCCAAGAATGTTGTCATTAATAGCGTGCTTCGTTGAATGATGACTTCTGAGATATTCTCAGATTTTCCTTCTTAAAATTTGACCGCTGACTTTCTCTATATTAAAATTGTCTCTTTTTATCAACAGGAAATAGTCATCAAGAGGCAGTGAGCAGCAGAACACAACAAGACGCAACAAGACACAACAAGTAAAAACTTAATAAATCTCAACTTTAAAATTTAAATTATTCTTATATTTTAAGAGTCATTCACATTTTAAACTTTAATAAAACCTTTTGGCACTTTTAATGCTGTGTGTTCTTCATAACAATAGAACCTAATAGGCAGGAATGGCTGCTCTGTGGGAGAGCCACTAAGAGTGCATCGGGGGGAGGTTGTTTGGAGATGCACTGAATGTGTGGGTGGGAGGGGAATGGCAAGGAGCAGAGTTGGGGGGGGGGGGTGAAGGTAGGTGGGGTGACTGAGTGAACTGCCAGCGTACAAGGCGTGAGTGACTTCACTGCCAGCCCACGTGCCGTGAGTTAGTGAACTGCCAGCCCACCAGCTGTAAGTGACTGAACTGCCAGCCCAATAATCCATTCAGTCCACCCTCTTCCCCCTTCTCTCTTACAGTCTCACCTGTTGTGGGCAGAATTTCTGGCAGTTTCTCAGCCGCCAGCCTGCCAGGTCCGAGTAATTATACTGCCAGGGCTCAGTGACTGAGCTGCCAGCCCTCAGTGACTGTGCTGCCAGCCCAAAAATCCATTTGGCCCACAAATTCCATACTAGCCCTCTGGAAATCAGTACCTTCGGCCCCCAACACTCATACTAGCACAACAGAAAGCCCCCCCCACTGGTCAGCAATATTGGAATTGGTGGAGAGGTGGAATATTATGTTGGGTGTCCAGCCTTCCCGTGTGATGCCGGGACCCAACGGGTCCCACTTAGTCTAGTGTATTTATATAAATATAATGTCGATGAGATAGAAACATAGAAACATAGAAAATAGGTGCAGGAGGTGGTCATTCAGCTCTTCCAGCCAGCACCGCCATTCATTGTACACAATACTCCAGATGTGGTCTTACCAGAGTCCTATACAACTGCAGCATAACCTCTCTACTCCTATACTGAAATCCTCTTGTTTTGAAAGCCAACATTCCATTAGCTTTCTACACTGCCTGCTGTACCTGCACGCCAACTCTCAGTGACCGGTGTACAAGGACACCCAGGTCTCGCTGTACCTCCACCTTACCTAACCTAACCCCATTGAGATAATAATCCTCCCCCTTGTTTTTACCACCAAAGTGGATAACCTCACATTTATCTATATTATACTGCATCTGCCACGTTCTGTCCACTCACTCAACCTGTCCAGGTCACCCTGCAACCTCCGAACATCATCTTCACAGTTCACACTGCCACCCAGCTTTGTGTCATCCGAAGACTTGCTAGTGTTGCTCCTAATTCCCTCTTCCAAATCATTAATATATATGGTATATATGGTATTGAGTAGCGGAGAAGGGGTAGCAATAAATAAGTGTATACTTTCTCCTACTCCTTTCCGAACATGTAAGATTTAATTTGTGATGTTCATGAGAAATTAATCAATGAATTGTGTATAGGTTTATTGTTCATTTCATTTTATTGTTATTTTGCTTTGTTTTTAACTTTTTTTGTTTTACATGTTCAAAACAAAATAAAATAAAAGATATATATATCTTATCTGTGTATATTGTGTTCACAGCGTTGTTAAGTTGCGGCAAATAAGAATTTCATAGTTGCTGACCTATGTCAATTAAACACTCATGTCTCTTCATTTCCTGTATATAGGTATGTTACAAAACTTACCTTCAGCGGCGCTGCAGTTGAGAGGGGGGGCGGGTTTAAATGCCGTTTTCTCCTGCTGTTGAAATCGATCTTTGTTAGGCTGTTTAGCTGCTGAAGAAAAATCGCTCCGACATCCGTTTTATCTATGTTTTAAAAAACTGCGCTGGATAATTTAATAGCAGGAGTAAAATAAAAATCGTCTTCTAAGGCCGTCAACGCCGACAACGGGACTGATCTCACGTACGGGACAAAGCAAGGAAAGCTGTTTATTTTTACATTTAAACGTGCTTCTTAGGAATCAAAATTTCACGTTGCGAAAAGGTGATTTAGGCCCCATACGAATCGGCAGTGGTTTTCCTGCCAATATGGGGTTAAAATTCACCGCAAATGCAATGTTCCAATCGATCGCGTTCCACAAAATCCCACTCGCAAGATGATTAAAATGACCATTAATTTACGGGAATTAAACACTAAATTCCTTCCATTTGGCTTATAAATTCATGATGATGAAATTAAAAAATCATGTTATATTGTGAATTCTTGTGTGAATGTTATTTGGACACTTAGGCTATTTAAAAATGTTAACTTTTTCTTAAGAAATGGATAGATTTTCAGATCTAGTAATTGAATTTTGTAATTAGCTACAATTAGGTAACTAACTAATTATATGCTTTAATTTCAGGTCATACAAGGAAGATTGTTTTATATTTGTTTCAGAATGCTTCAATCTATAATAACTGAAAATTCCATTCAGTTCTCTTAATTTTTAAGAAAGTTTTGGGCTTTTGGCTGTCCTTAATCACAGCTTTTGAGTGAAGTCAATGGAAAAGCAATAGGGAACAAGATGCTAATTTCCGAGTATAAAAATGGCCATAACTTTTTTAATACTGAAGATATGAAAGTGAATTAGGTGTCAAATTAAACTTCTTTGTATGCTTTATCTGATGGGATAAATTGCAGAATTGATTTTTAAAATCTCAAAATTTTGTAACATTGCTACTGTATAGGAGAGTGTTTTCTATGATTCCTAAATTCTTCCCATATTGGCTGAAATGGGAATAGACCAAAGATGTCCTGGCCTGTGTTAACCTCTCAATGAACATCACTAAAATTGGTATTCTAGTCAATATCTTAAGAAAGCTTGCTGTGCACAAGCATTATAAAGGGGAAGAATGTAATAAGACAAATGATGCATAGGGAAGTACCAGAGTTATGAAAGACACTGAAATTGCAAGGCTTCCGTTCAGAATTGGAAAATATCTCTAACGTCCAACTCACATAATTTATTATGTTTTCCAACATAAGATTGTTGAGGTAGTAAGACTAAATAACAAGTGTTATTTTTAAACATTTCAGTCTAGATTTGCAGTTGAATATTTACTTCTAAATTCTTCCATTAAATTGCATTTTATTTTGTTTTTCTTTGATTGGTGATGTTTAAAGTGCAGAGAAATCTAAAATGACTATGAAAATTGTATGGTGTGAAATAAGGTTAACTTGACATGTCATTTAGTCTCAGCTCACCGTTACTAAGGGTGTTGATAGTAATCATTGCACAGCTCTGTTTGAGGTAAAATTCAATTGACACTTAGGAGATATGTGTTGAAGAGATGAAGTTAACAGATATAAAAGACATTTTGTTATTTTTGTACTGAATTCAACTCGAAGTACCTAATGTCTACCATTAGTGCATATAATTACTTCATAAATAATTCTAAGGATTTTGCTTCCAGTGTTCTAAATGGAGTTCTCAAATGTTCTCAGAGATCAGAACGCAAAAAGTTGACACTCCATGTAGTGACTCATTGTTGGAAGAGTGAATTTTTTGGATTAGATCTTAATATTTTTTTTAAATGGAGGGTAAGGGTTTCCTTTGCATTGTTGTTAACTGAAAACTGTGACAACATTATAGTCTGGCAGAATAGTAATAAAAGGGTAAATCCTCTGTCAAACAGAACTGGAATCAAAATTGTTTGTATGGATATAACTACCCTCCACTCACTGCATTTTTCTATGGGAAATGTATCTTTCTTTTGCTCCACCTTTTGAACAGACTTAGGTTTCTGTGTGAATTGCCTTCATTTGTTGAATAGGAGACTGTTATCTGTAATTCTGTAATTCATAAATTCTGCCCCATTCTAAATCATTACCTAATTTTTTCTTGCTTTGTTATTAATAGATGAATACACTTCTAATCGGAGTTCTACTTTGACGTACATTTGTGTGAATAAATAAACTTTGATATAATTCCTATATTTCACACCCATTTATTGAAGAGGATAGTGGGAGATGACGGCGATCACTGGACAAAGGGCCCAGCATGAGGAACCAGAGGGTCTTGCATTCTGCGCCCTCTAGGTTGGCTGAGGGAACAAGATTGGGCCAGGGAACATGGGCTGAAGACGGTCATGCAAGGAAAGGACAATGGTTCATGGGATGACAGGGATGGCGGCAATGGGCCTTTATGGCCAGCTGCAGCTCAGTAGACTCATGTAGACTCAGTGGACTCTTCTGTACATTCTGGTCCAACAGTGGGGTTATGCTCATGTATGCTGATAGCCTTGCTGAGTTGTATGCAACCAAAAAAGCATTTCAATTTTCCTGGCTACACGTCATAATAAATAAACCATTGAACCATGAACCATTGAAACATTACATCATTTTGTCGCCATCCTATTTCCAACTATAACTTCCAGATTTATCTTTTCCATTCTCCAAACAATCCTCTACATCTCCGATAACATCTCCTTTCAGTCATCTACATTGCAGGCTGAAAAAACATATGAATTAGAAAATCAGCTTTAATTGCTATCACAGCTTTAACCCAACCAAATATATATATTTTCTCCTGAGACCTCCAAGAATGTAATATGCTTTAGAGCAATGATTTCTATCTTCGGGCATTTGATCTAAAGTGCCACAACCTGCAGGGCAGAACATGAAAAGCAAGAATCAGATTTAAGAGTAATCCAGATTCCAAATTTGGAAATACAAAGAAATACAAATAAATGTAAGCAATCCATAGAAAGGAAAATGAAGAGTAGAACAAATGGATGGTATTACTGAAGAAAGATTAAAATGGTCAACAGAAATTATTTTTAAAATGTGCTTTCTTCTGACCGATTCAGTTTGTTTACAGCATTATCAAAAAATTATAAACATGTTTTAAGATGCTAAAATATCTCCTATTTCCAAGTGCATCCTGCCCTACCTTGCCAGTCATCTTTAAGACAGAACCAATGGATAATCACCCAAAATTCACACCATTGCAGTCATGTCCATGATAAACTTATAGTAAGGAATGGAGCTGAACAATCAGTGGAGAAATATAACATTTAAGTGCCATCCCAGTCTAAGTAAACATTGGAAATAAACAACAACAAATGGTGCATGCCCATTCTTACTATACCATTGCACCTAATTATTTCCGAACATTTTAAGGCAACAACCTAATTTGCAAAGAATGGTATTGATAGAGGAATAATATCTCCTAGGTAAGACCATAAAGACATGCAGCATGGAAGCAGATCCTTCAGCCTGTCATATCCATTCTGTCCATTGTACTTATCTCCACTAGTCGCCTCTATCTGCAATTGGCCTGCAGTCTTTCATAGGTTCATAATTCAAAGGAGCAGAGTTAGACCATTTGGCTCATTGAGTCTACTCCACCATTCAATCATGGCTGATCTTTCTTTCCCTCTCAACCCCCTTCTCCTGCTTTCTCACCGTAACCCCTCACACACTTACTAATCAAGAATCAAAAAACCCCAATGACTTGGTATCCACAGCAGACTGTGGTAATGAATTCCACTGATTCACCATCCTCTGACTTAAGAAATCCCTTCTCACCTCCTTTCTAAAAGCACATCCTTTTATTCGGAGGCTGTGCACTCTGGTCCTAGACTCTCCTACTAATGGAAACATCCTCTCCACATCTGGGCCTTTCTCTGTTCAGTAAGTTTAAATGAGGTTGCTCTCATCCTTCTGAGCCCCAGTGCCATCAAACACTCATCAAATGTTAGTCTTTATACCTCGGCAATTTAAGACCTTGTCTAGATGTTCCTTAAATATTGTGAACGTGCCTGTCTCCTCCACCTTATCCGGTTTGTGCTCCAGATTCCAGCCAAGCACTGTGCGAAAATATTCTTTTTTTAATATATTTTTTTATTAAAGGTAATCAATTACAATGCTTCAAACAACTTTATATCAAATTAATTCAATTTGCATTAAGTAAAACACTAGTAATACTTATCTACTGTTTTTTTAGAAATAATGATAGAGAAAGAATAGAGAAAGAATAAATCATTAAGAGAGTGATTAAATAATAATTTGATTATATATAAGAAAGAAAAGAGAAACGAAAAAAAAAAAAAAAACATTTTTAGTAACCACAATATGTATTATTAATAACACTACTACAAGTGATAGTATCAATAAAGACATATATGTAATTCCAATATAAAAATGAATTATTCTCACCAAATCCCGCAGGGTGCACGTCGAGCTGTGTTGCCAAGAACAGCTACTTCTCTAAATACTGTATATATGGAGACCATATCTGTTCAAAAGAATTATACTTGTCCAATAGGACAAATCTAATTCTTTCCAGATGTAACGTCTCCATCATCTCTGTTGCCCACATTTTGGTTGTGGGGGATAATGTTCCCTTCCAAAATTTCAATATGATTTTTTTTCCAATTATTAAACAGTAATCAAAGAAATTTCTTTGATTTACTGTAAGTGATAGATGTAAATCCGGAATTCCAAATATTATTAGCTTTGGGTTAGAGTCCAATTTAACTTTGATGACTTCAGAAATAACTTTAAAGATTTCTGTCCAGTAATAATTCAATTTAGGACATGTAACGAAACTATGTATTAAATTTGCCTCTGCTTTCTTGCACTTATCACAAATAGCGGAGAGATTCGGAAAAAAAACTATTTAATTTAGTTTTCGAATAATGTAACCTATATAATACTTTAAATTGTATCAGTATATGTCTGGCGTTTAATGAACACCGGTGTATTCGTTGTAGACTTTCTTCCCAGTTTTCTTTTGTTATAGCCAATCCCATTTCATTTTCCCATGCTTGACGATATACTTCCGTTATTGGATTCTCCTTATCCAAAATGATGTTATATATATAGGCTATTAATTTTTCTGTATTTGGATATAAATTAAACAGTTCATCTAACAATCCTGCTTCTTTATTTTTATAATCTTGTGTATTGGATTTAATATAATCTCTAATTTGTAAATACCTAAACAAATGTTGTGGAGACAATCCATAAATATCTTGTAACTCCTGGAATAAAAGAAATTTTCCTTTTCTATACAGATGTTCTATCCTTGTAATTCCTAAATCATCCCATTGTTTAAACCCCCCATCTAATATAGCAGGTTTAAACGATGGATTATTCATAATTGGTAATCTAAATGAGAGATTATCCAAGTGTAGAGTCTTAACTATTTGTTTCCAAATACGTCTATTATTATATATTATTAGGTTGTCTTTATAATATTTTTTTTGTACTTCCGTTTGTGCGAAAATATTCTGCCTCAGATATCTTTTAAATCTCCTTCCTCTCAATTTATACCTGTCTTTTTATTTTTGACACCCCATCATGGGGAAAATATTCTTACTATCTACTTCCTTCACAATTTTTGTTTAGGAAGTGTAAAAAAAGTTTTATTTCCCATTATCACTCAGTAGGAAAGTTAAGGGCCTGTCCCACGGGCGTCGTTTGCATATCATTTACGTGACAGGCCGGTAGTGACTGACGCGCGACTGTCGCGCGCAAATCACGCATCATCATGCGTCAGCACAGCTGTCTGGTGCGTGTGACGTCATTAGAATATTCTGCATCATGACCATCATGGAAGAACTACAGATTTTATTGCTACAGTAACAACAGAGACTTCTGTTAGCAGCAGCCCTCATACTTACAGATCAGCCAGGCAGGAGTACAAGAAAGGCTAGCAAGAAACCCAGGAAAAGGTCTGTGTGGACGAGGTTAGAGGTTACATGACACATAAAAGGCGGGCCGACTGCGTATGGGCGGCTTGCGGCGTCGCATGTTTACGGACGTTGACGCACGGTGATGTCGCCATGCGATACACATGCGACGCCAATGCATCAGCGTGTGTAGCCAATGCGCCAGCGTGCATAAGCGATGCGTCACGCAGGTGGCGCGCAAGGATTTCGGTACACTACGAAATCCTGGAGCGCCGCGCGATATCGCACGCCACTACATATGATTCCATGCCTCACCCACGCGCCCCCCACGCGTCACGACGCGTTGACCAATTTTCCACATGACGCGTAAATGAGGCGCAAATGACGCCCAAGTGGGACAGGCCCTTTACACTGCTATCACTTAAGCAACATTTCACTCCTTGTTTTAGCTTCTTTGAAAATGTTTTGATTGAAAGTACCGGTGCAGTAAGCAGTATGAAGCATTTTAAGGGCGCCAACCCAAATATTACACCGGCATGGTGGTGCAGCTGTAGAGTTGCTGCCTTACAGCGCTTGCAGCACCAGAGACCCGGGTTCGATCACAGTCACGGATGCAGTCTGTGCGGATTTTGTAAGATTTCCCCATGTGGGTTTTCTCTGAGATCTTCGGTTTCCTCCCACACTCCAAAGACGTACAGGTTTGTAATTCAATTGGCTTGGGATAGTGTAAATTGTCTCTAGTGTGTGTGGGATAGTGATAATGTGCAGGGATCGCTGGTCGGTGCGGACTCGGTGGGCCGAAGGGACTATGTCCACGCTGTATCTCTAAATTAAAAAGCTAAAGAAAAAAAGCTCCACAACATTAGTTGTATTCAGAGGCTGGACATTCAATTGCCAAATATTCAAGGGGACAATTATTACTTTAAGAAAGTTATGACTCCAATTTGCAGCAAACTTCTTTCTTCCAACCTTCAATTGTGTAGTTAGCTCTTTACTTTTCATGTGTTACATGACTGACCAAGGACAGCACTACCAATCTACTCAATACTCAGCACTACTGACTCAATCCAGGCGATTTTTTATGAACAAGCACATTCTTCAGAAATTTCTTGCAAAAAACAATCTGCTCATGTCTAATCATGAGATGATCTTTCAGGCTGTTTTCTTCTAAACACCAAGACAAGCCCTGAACATCACATCATACATTGCACACAGCATAATGATTTTAGCTCTTTTGGGAACATGCAATGTCATATTTAGTGTGCAGAGACATAAATTGCAACATTGGCTTCTTGTTGATGATGAAGGGCTGGGGACACATAACTTGATTTTTTGTTTTGCTGGATAGTAAATAATTTTCTCAATTAATTTAGTGCCGTGGTGTGATTTGCTGAAATAAGGCTCATGCAATTATAACTCATTTATTCAGGCACCTTCATTGCAAAAAACGTAGTTTAAGGGATAGAAGTCATCATATATTGCTGGTAAAAGAATTATGGCTCATAACCGACAATAAGGATTGACCACTTTAAAAGCACCTTATATAAAGTGACTTAACCTTGTGTTTATTTTTTTGCCAGTTAGCTGCGGCTTAAAGGAACAATCGCTCCAGAAATTGCCATTGTCTTCAAATGTGACTGAGGCCCAATATGAGCTAACCATCATCGAGAGCCTCTGTTAATTATGTGCATCTCCAGACATTCAGTGAAGCTCCTTAATTTTCTTTTCAACCGAGCGTCCTTTGGGAAGTAGGTGTTAAGCAATGAGTTGGACATGGACTGTGCAGTGGCCATTTGGCTTAACTCAGTATGTTATAACTATAACCAGTTACCTTTAAATTTTATCTGCCTGTAATTATGTGGGTGGGATTTACGCATACGCACTAGTAATTAGTTTTTAGTTTGAAGAAGAAGCATGGGGGAGAGGTCACAGCTTTCGATCATGCACAGGTTCCACCATGCACGAGTTTGACTACAAGTAAGATCAAAATGTACTTAAACAAGAAGAAGTTTGGATGAATATCTTACTGTTTTTACTACGACAATAAAGAAACTGATAATTAAGAGACTGTGGTTTGAAGATTTATCTTTCAACAGCATTGAATGTCTTGTGGAGAGCTCGTAGATGCGTATTGATTGTTATTTTTATTTTTTTTATTTAACCTTTATTTAACCAGGAGAAGTCTCATTGAGATTAAAAATCTCTTTTACAAGAGAGTCCTGGCCAAGACAGGCAGCAGCACAGTTCCACAGTTACAGACAATAATTTTAAAAAAACAACAGAGAACATATAAATAGAGTCACAGTCAGAACATCATCAAATAAAGCATGTACAGACAGAAGAGCCCGCTTCAACATCATTAAGAAGGGATTTGAATCTGTTTATAGAAACCAGCTCCTTAAGTTTCAGTTAATTCTGCAGCTGGTTCCATGCGAAGGGAGCAGCATAACTAAATGCCCTTTCCCCCAGTTCAGTACGGACTTTAGGTACAGTTAGTAAGAACAAGTCCTCAGAGCGGAGCTGATAAATTCCTGTGCTTTTTCGAATTACATACTTCTGCAGGTATGAAGGAAGAACACCGAGGATAGTCTTATAAATAAGGATATGCCAATGATGGAGTCTGCGGGTGGACAGGGCAAACCATCCAACTTGAGCATACAAAGTGCAGTGGTGCGTGAGGGTTTTAAAATTAGTAACAAATCTCAGTGCTCCGTGGTAGACCGTGTCCAAAGACTGTAGGCATTTTGAAGATGCATTCATATATAAAACATCACCATAGTCCAACACAGACATAAACGTTGCAGCAACAAGTCTTTTTTTGGCTTCAAAAGAAAAACAAGATTTGTTTCTAAAGTAAAAACCTAATTTTATCTTTAGTTTTTTCACAAGTTGCTGGATATGAGGTTTAAAAGAGAGAGAATCGTCAATTATAATTCCCAGATATTTATATTGAGACACAGATTCAACCACAGAGCCCTGCAAAGTGGTGATAGGAGGGAGGTCCGAGGGCTTTGATTTAGCTTTAGTGAACAGCATGAGCTTTGTCTTGTCAGCATTTAAAACAAGTTTTAAATCACACAGGTTACGTTGCACAGTGTTAAAAGCAGTTTGGAGCTGACAGAGAGCCTGATTTGGGGTAGACGCAGAGCAATATATCACTGTGTCGTCAGCATAAAAGTGAAAATTTGTGTTCGGAGCTTTATGATCTAGACTATTAATATAAATAGTAAATAATAAAGGTCCTAGAACCGATCCCTGTGGCACACCCTTGGATACATTAAGAGAGCTAGATGTAATACCTTCTGCTCGCACACACTGGGATCTGCCTGATAGATAGTTTTTAAACCAACAGACAGCTTGATCAGACAAACCGATGCTGCATAGTCTTTGTAACAATAAGGCATGATCCACAGTATCGAAAGCCTTTGATAGGTCAACGAAAAGGGCTGCACAGTGTTGCTTATTGTCTAAAAATTCAATAAAATAATTTACTACTTTTAAAGCAGCTGTTGACGTACTATATTTTTTCCTAAAACCAGATTGAAATTCAGATAAAAAGTCCTTCAGTTGTTGGTTTACAATGGATTCCAGCACCTTAATTAAAACAGACAGTTTGGAGATGGGCCTATAGTTGTTTAGCACAGTGGGGTCCCCCCCCCTTTTAACAGTGGGAGAACAAAGGCAGATTTCCAAATAAGGGGAATTTCGTTTGTCTCCAGGGATAAATTAAAAAGATAAGTCAGAGGCAATGCAATAAAATCAGCGGCTAACATTAGGAAGTAAGGCTCAAAGTTGTCTGGACCTGCCGATTTTTTTGTGTCTAAACATCTCAGGGCCTTATGCACCTCTGAAAGTGTAACAGCGTCAAAAGTAAAGGCTTGTCCCTCAAAAAAACAACTACTATCAGAGCAAGCAGAGGAGCCTTGAGCTGTGTTTTGAGAGTTGAAAAGTGAACCAGAGGCAATGAAATGCTCATTAAAACAACCAAGCATGTCAGCCTTTTCATAAATTTGGGTAGAGTCTTTGACAATGCATGGAGGTACCCCAATGACATTTTTATTTCCAGTTATTGATTTAATGGTTTTCCAGAATTTCAACGGATTGTTTAGGTTATTTGAAGTTTCAGTAAGGAAATTATCAGCTTTGGCTTTTCTAATTGCAACTGTGCTTGCATTTCGCAGCTGCCTAAAGAGCAACCAGTCTGATCCAAGACCAGTACTCCTGGCTTTAGACCATGCCACATTGCGCTCATGGAGTAAAATGGATAACTCTGACGTGAACCATGCATTATCCCTGCCCCTTATTCTATACTTCCTAAAAGGAGCGTTACCCCTGTCTTCAACCATGGTGGCTAGATGAAAGATTCATTGAACAATATAATAATCTGCCACTACAGACTGGATGTACAAAATCAGGTGAGAGCGAACACCATTAAACTCCTCAGAAAATAGTCTATACTAGACTAAGTGGGGCCCTTTGGGTCCCTTGTTCACATGGGAGGGCTGGTCCCCCAAAGCAATATTCCACCTCTCCACCAATTCCAATATTGGTGGGCAGTAGGGGGGGAGGGGGGGGGGGCTTTCTGGAGTGCTAGTATTGGTGTTGTGGGCTGAAGGGACTGGTTTCCAGATGGCTAATATGGACATTGTGGGTCGAATGGATTCTTGGGCTGGCAGCTCAGTCACTCAAGCCTGGTGTGCTGGCAGCTCACTCACGCAAGTCTGTTGGGCTGGCAGTTGACTCACGGCTATTCCTTGAAATTCCATTTCAAGCAGGGTGCAAGGCCACCAAATTCAAGTGCAGTTTCATACCACTTCAAGCAGGGTGCAAGGCCACCAAATTCAAGTGCAGTTTCCTTTCACATCATGCAGGGTGCAAGACCACCAAATTCAAGTGCAGTTTCCTACCACTTCAAGCAGGGTGCAAGGTCACCAAATTCAAGTGCAGTTTCATACCACTTCAAGCAGGGTACAAGGCCACCAAATTCAAGTGCAGTTTCATACCACTTCAAGCAGGGTGCAAGGCCACCAGATTCAAGTGCCGTTTCATACCACTTCAAGCAGGGTGTAAGGCCACCAAATTCAAGTGCAGATTCATACCACTTCAAGCAGGGTGCAAGGCCACCAAATTCAAGTGCAGTTTCATACCACTTCAAGCAGGGTGCAAGGCCACCAAATTCAAGTGCCGTTTCATACCACTTCAAGCAGGGTACAAGGACACCAAATTCAAATGCAGTTTCATACCACTTCAAGCAGGGTGCAAGGCAACCAAATTCAAATGCAGTTTCATACCACTTCAAGCAGGGTGCAAGGCCACCAAATTCAAATGTCTTTTCATACCACTTCAAGCAGGGTGCTAGCCACCAAATTCAAGTGCAGTTTCATTCCATTTCAAGCAGGATGCAAGCCCACCAAATTCAAATGCAGTTTCATGACATTTCACGCAGGGTGCAAGGCCACCAAATTCAAGTGCCGTTTCATGCATTTTCAAGCTGGGTGCAAGGCCACTAAACTCAAGTGCAGTTTCATGCCATTTCAAGCATGGTGCAAGTCCACCAAATTCAAGTGCAGTTTCATGCCATTTCAAGCAGGGTGCAAGGCCACCAAATTCAAGCGCAGGTTCATACCATTTCAAGCAGCGTGCGAGGCCACCAAATTCTTTTTTTTCCAAAATCAATATACAGCGCAAACAGGAAGTGGTCAAGATTAGACTTTTAATTATATAGATTTTCAATCCACATTTTCATTGTCAAACTGCGGTGGCAAACCACAGTTGCAGGTGCAAACGGCAGGGGCAAACCAACCACAGGGGCAAGGGCAAACCACAGGGGCAGGGCAAACCACAGGGGCAAACCAACCACAGGGGCAAACCAACCACAGGGGAGGGGCAAACCAACCACAGGGGCAGGGGCAAACCAACCACAGGGGCAGGGGCAAACCAAGCACAGGGGCAAACCAACCACAGGGGCAAACCAACCACATTTACAAACCAACAACATTTTCATTTTCAAACCAACCACATTTTCATTTTCAAACCGACCACATTTTCAAATCAACCACATTTTCAAACCAACCACATTTTCACTCCAACCACATTTTCAAACCACCCACATTTTTATTTTCAAACCAACCACATTTTCATTTTCAAACCAACCACATTTTCATTTTCAAACCAATCACATTTTCAAACCAATCACATTTTCAAACCAATCACATTTTCAAACCAACCACATTTACAAACCAACCACATTTTCATTTTCAAACCAACCACATTTTCAAACCAACCACATTTTCATTTTCAAACCACATTCTCATTTTCAAACAAACCACATTTTGAAACCAACCACATTTTCAAATCAATCACATCTTCATTTTCAAACTTCATTTTCAAACCATTTTCATTTTCAAACTTCATTTTCAAACCACTTTTTCGTTTTCAAACCACATTTTCATTTTCAAACCAGATTTTCATTTCCAAACTTCATTTCCAAACCAACCACATTTTCATTTTCAAACCAACCACATTTTCAAACTAACCACATTTTCAAACTTCATTTTCAAACCACATTTTCATTTTCAAACTTCATTTTCAAACCACATTAAGAGCACTCACAGGTCAGTAAAAACACACTCACAGTTTAGTTCATGTGTTCAGTGTTCAGTGTTCAGTGTTATTCACAGCTCAGACTGAGAGTCGTGACCTCTCCCTCCCCCCATCTTGCAGAGACTGAGGCAAGTCCACACTTCCGGTTTTATAGTCCCTCCCCCTCCAACCAGAAGGGGCATTGCCTTCATGGCATGATTGACATGAGAGAGAATCACAACATTTTTAAAACATTAATAAGTTGTTTATTTTTTATAGATGGGAACAATCCTCTGGCCCTGACAGCTGGAGGGGGACCCTGAGTAAGATGGCCAAGAATCACAGCCGTAAGTGGTAGCGGTTTTTCTAAAATCAATATACAGTGCAAACAGGAAGTAGTCAAGTTTAGACTTTTATTTTTATAGATAAAGAGTGGAATTAACAAAACACGAAAGAAGGCTAGATTGGAGGAGGTTAACAACGTTTCTTTCTTGAGTAGAAACAAGGAACTGCAGATGCTGGTTTACAAAACAAGACACAAAGTGCTGGAGTAACTCGACAGGTCAGGCAGCATCTCTGGAGAACACGGATAGGTGATGTTTTGGGTCGGGACCCTTCTTCAGTCTGAGGAAGGGTCCTGGCCCAAAACATTCCCTATCCATGTTCCCCATGGCTGCTGCCTGACCATTGAGTTACTCCAGCACTTTGTGTCTTGTCTCTTTCGTGTCTACATTTTGTGGGGATCTCCAATATGGTAGTTCTGGGTGTCAATTATGCAGGTTTTTTGGACTGGAATATCTAGTTCATAAGTTCATAAGTCATAGGAGCAGAATTAAACCTTTTGACCCATCGAGTCTAATCCACCATTCAATCATGCTTGATCTATCATTCCCTTTCAACCCCATTCTCCTGCCTTCTCCTCGTAAGCTTTGAGGTGCTTCCTAAATTTAATGAAGCAGCACCTAGCTATGCCAGTGGAGACCAATATATATCACACACCTGACTGGTGCTTCGCTGATGGTAGATAAGCATTGGAAAATCAGAGGATGAATCCGTCGCCACATAAAACCCTCTGACTTGCACTTGCAGTCATAGTATTGATCTTCTTCTTTCGTGTGGCGTGCACAGCCTAAAGTTGTTGGACAACTTGTTCTATTTGATCTTCCATTTGTGCACGTCGAGTTGATTGCATTAGTCGAAACAGGGCGGACCACGTGAAGGTTGCAATCTTCCACCCCATAGTATTGATGTTACTAGTCCATTTAAGCTCCCTGTCAATGGTGAACCCCATGAGATGTTGTTGCTGATGGACCTCGTGAAGCAATTGAATCACAAGAAATGGAAAAGTTACATTATAACAAGAAGTAGCCCCCGTTACTCTGAGGCAAATTCCTCTCAACGTAATCTGTAATATTGAATGTGAAACAATTTAAAAAAAAGTCACTTAACTGTTTGCTTAAGAGTAACCTGATTTTCTACTTTAGAAGTTTTGTTGGGTACCAAATGATTTAAGGTAGTGATCATTTTCTTTTCTTCAATCACACAGATTTTGTCATTGGTTTGACAGCCACAATATTGCCCAGGAGTGCATGATAGTCCAATCAAGTATTGGCACTATGTGCACACACCTTGGACACCTCAGCAGATTATTGCCTTGCATTTGCTATTAGCTCTTCAGATGTGATGTTTGAGAGTCGGAAAGACAACCTAATGAGTTAACCTGCAGCCTAGCTGTTCAATAAAATGTGATGGGACTGACATTAAGTGGTTTTAATTTATAATTGCTACAAACCACAAGTGCAAACCATGTTCCCTTAACTGTGCAGTTGATGTACTCCTATCAGTGGTTGGAAAGCAACTCTAGATGTGCTTGGTCAGAACAATCTGCCGGAGGAACACAGGGGTCGACCTATGTTTCAGGTCGAAACTCTTCCTCTGGACCAATCCAGAGGTAAGGTCTCGATTTGAAATGGTGACTTTCCTTTCCTAGCAGATTGTTTTTTACTCATGATTTCAGCATCTGCAGACTTGTGTCCACGTGAGATACATTGACATACATACATTGACATACATAAATGTTACTTGCATTCAAAAATACATGAATATCATTGAACTGTGATTTATGCATGTGCAATTTTTATAGGCGAATGCAGTGGATTAAATTACCTTGCTTAAATTTATTTCTATGTGTTATCCTATCACTTGTGTCTCATGGGTGGTACTGTTGTCTATGAGTTGGAAGATTGCAGGAGTTGTCTCCATTCCAAACGCCCAAGCACAGATGTTTAAGAGGGCTATATTTAAGAGGGAGTTAGATGTGGCCCTTGTGGCTAAAGGGATCAGGGATATGGAGAGAAGGCAGGTACAGGATACTGAGTTGGATGATCAGCCATGATCATATTGAATGGCGGTGCAGGCTCGAAGGGCCGAATGGCCTACTCCTGCACCTATTTTCTATGTTTCTATGTTTCTATGTTAAATGTTTCTCTATCCACAGATGCTGCCAGTACTGTTGAATATTTCCTACTGTTTCTGTGTTTATTTCAGATGCAATGTTTGCATTCATTTTGAGATGACTATAATATAATTCAGGAATGTCAGGAATAGACACAAAATGCTGGAATAACTCAGCGGATCAGGCAGCATCTCTGGAGAAAAGGAAATAGGTGACGTTTTGGGCTGAGACCATTCTTCAGACTGAGAGACAAGAGATATGAAAAGGTACAGAAAAGGTTATATCTCAAATTTATTATTGAGAAATTTCATTTAGGTCAACTTCCTTATAATTTCAAACTTAGATGTTTTATCACCACCATACCCACCACTGTCCAAAAGAATATTGCGCCTCCAGGTTATTTAAACATAGTTCCTCACTAATGCAAGCCAAGCATTTTTAAATTGCTAACTCAAATTTGCCTTGAGAGGTTGATTTATTGCAAAACTGGAATTATATACATCACCAGAACATTACCTTTTATTTTTAGGCTATGTTCAAGCCTGGTTTATGTTTTTTGGGTTATCTGCAAAAGTTAATTTTGGTTTTGTTCATGTTTGAAGTGTAATTTGTTAACTACATTTGGCATGGAGCAATCATTGTCATTGTTTATAAACAGCTGGATGTTGACTACATTCCACTGGTTGGGTCCACAGTGAAGAAGGAGGCCACTGGGTTCCTTGCCATCCGTTTGTGTTAATACTCACATTCCTATACATTGAAACATCAAATTTCCCTCTATTCCTTTCCCTTTGCATGTCTGTCAATGATTGCTTCGAATATTTACCTTTACCTTACCTAAATCCACACGTTCATATGCTATAGGAGCAGAATTAGGTCATTCAGCCCATCAAGTCCACTCCACCATTCAATCATGGCTGATCTATCTTTCCCTTTCAAATCCATTCTCCCACCTTCTCCCCATAATCCCTGACACCTTTATTAATCGAGAATAAGTCAATCTCTGATCGTCTGTCCGTATTGGTGGAAATGTGTCATCCTCGATAACAATCAGCAAGGTAGCACCTCAAGGCTGTGTGCTCAGCCTCCTGCTGTACTCACTCTGTACTCATGACTGCGTAGCCGGACATAGTGCGAAATCCATCATCAAGTTCGCCGACTACACCATTGTCGTGGGACGTATCACTGATGGCGACGAGTCAGAGTATAGAAGCGAGATCGACCGATTGACCAAATGGTGCCAGCACAATAACTTGCCTCTTAACAGCAGCAAAACCAAGGAACTGATTGTGGACTTTGGAAGGGTTAGGATGAGGACCCACAATCCCGTTTATATCAACGGGATGATGGTGGAAAGTGTTAAGAACTTATAATTCCTGGGCGTTCATATTCCCGAAGATCTCTCCTGGTCCCCGAACACTGATGCAATCATAAAGAAAGCACATCAGCGCCTCTACTTCCTGAGAAGTTTACGGAGAGTCGGTATGTCAAGGAGGACTCTCTCGAACTTCTACAGATGCACAGTAGAGAGCATGCTGACCGGTTGCATCATGACTTGGTACGGCAACTTGAGCATCCAGGAGCAGAAAAGGTTGCAAAACGGCGTAACCACTGCCCAGTCCATTATCAGTTCTGACCTCCCTACCATCGAGGGGATCTATCGCAGTCGCAGCCTCAAAAAGGCTGCCATCGTCATCAAGGACCCACAACATCATGGCCACACACTTATCTCTCCGCTGCCATTGGGTTGAATGTACAGAAGCCTGAAATCTGCAACATCCAGATTCAGGAACAGCTTCTTCCTCACAGTCATCAGACTATTAAACACAACTACAAACAAAGTTTGAACTATAACAATCTATTGCACTTTATCTGTTTACTGATGTGTGGGTATATATATATATATATATATATATATATGTATATATATTCTATGGTATACGGACACATTGATCTGTATTTATGACTACAATATCCTGTTGTGCTGCAGCAATGCAAGAATTTCATTGTCCTATCTGACAATAAACTCTCTTGACTTGGTCAGTCGAGATGGGTTTAAGACAAAAAAACAAAAAACAAAAACCAACAAAAACCATATCCTTTAGGCAGAAAATGTCTGAGTTCCCTGTTTCATTTATGAGCCACTAACAAGTCAATTGCCCCGACTATTTTCTTTCAAGATCACTCCACCAATTATTTTTTGTTGTTTTAACAACCTCTCAATGTCTTCACTTCCTGAGCAGTGTCCAGTCAGTTAAATTTTCCTCAAAATTACAGTGTCTCAGTTCTGTTATCATCTTTACAGGTATCTCGTGGCATGTTACAGAGGGCACAATTGACAGGCAATGATGAAGGATGAATGCCCATCACTCCCCTAGATCTGTGTTTAGCAAGCATTCCTGTTTCCCTCTCCATCACCTTTTCCAAATGTTGCAATTACCCCTGTACTCTGCCCTTAACCCTGACACGTAAGGTTAAATTACTTCAGAGGAGGCATTAGGAACTTGCTTCAGCCTGGTCTACCTCTCCCACCGGATAATAGTTGTAGCAGTGTGAATTGCTCACAAAACACTAACCCCAAAATATCGAAAAGATACGCAATGGCTGACAGTGTGATAGGGTTTGGTTATATAATTGGATTTGAAACTATTTATACGTCACACGTTTAGCACAATTAACATCTTTGCCCAGTAGACTTTTCTACCACTAGTGCCATGTCAGCAGTGTGCATTGATTGCCAATGGAAAGGATACATCACTGCCCTTAAAACTGTGCTAAATTGAAATGCCATCAATTTGAAAAATGTGGATTTCACGAGGCAAGATCAGTGCGTTAATGCTTTGTCTCATATGGGAATTCTTGTTTGTTTGCTTTGTAAAGGGAAAGGTTTAGATCAATCTCTGACCATGATTATGAACAATGAATGACAGGAGTGCTTTGTTTCACAGCGAACCTGATTGAATGTGCACACAACACTGAAAGTGTGGAAGCTGAGCTACAGCATAACTTAAACCAAATCTTAAGAAGACTGACAGTAAAGTAAGATAGGGGTATTAAATGATAAATGGGAACTGGAATATCTGAAGTATCAAATGATGATAAGTTATCCAAAACTCTCCTGCACTCATTCCTAGTCCTGTTCACCCTTCACCCCGATGCTCCCCGAGACTGTTGCCCTGCCAGCAGCGTGTTAGTCATTTCTACATTTTTTGTTTTTTTAGTATGTCCAAATGTGTGTTTTAATGTCTTTTGGTGTGTCTTGTGTGGGGGGTGGTGAGGGGGGGTAAGGGTGAAACCACTTTCGGTCGACTCCTCCATGGAGAGGGACTTTTTCCATGTCACCTCCCTCGCGGCCTAACGCCCTTCCTGGAGTCAAGCCCGGAGCTTCAGCAGCATGCGCAGCGTGGACTATTTCCGATCGCTGGCCCACGGCCTACAACATCTGAAGCCGTGGTCTGCGGAGCTTCTAGCCGCGGGCGCGGCGTCCGGAACCTGGGATCCCTCACTGGGGATACCCGGAGAAGAAGAGCTTCAAGCCACCAGCCCGCGGCGTTCAACATCTGAAGCCGCAGACTGCGGAGCTTCTAGCCGTGGGCTCGGAGTCCGGAACCTGGAATCCCTCGTTGGGGATCCCCGGAGGAGAAGAGCTCCGAGCCGCCGCCTTCAACATATTGTAGCCGCGGACTGCGGAGCTTCTAGCCTCCAGTTTAAATTCCATTTGGAATATTTTGGAGGACCAAGAAACCAAGAACCAAGAACTGCGGAGCTTCTAGCCGCGGACGCAGCAGGGACTTACGGACTTACTTATCATCCGGAGTGGGGTCCCTTGCTGGGGATCCCTGGAGAAGAGCTCCGACCACCGGCCTGCGGCCTACGGCATCTTGAAGCCGTGGTCTCCGGTAGGGTAGCACCGATTCGGGACTTACCTTTCAGACGGGAGGGCCTGTACATCTGGCCGCCCGCAGCGGCGACTGCAGAGGTTATGGCCCTGACCACGGGGGAAAAATGGAGGAGGACTGACTGTACTTTGTGCCTTACACCACAGTGAAGAATGTTGTGGTGGATGTTTGTGTTAAATTTTTATTGTGTATTGTGTGTTCTTTTATTATTGTACCGCTGCTGGCAAATTATTTTCACTGCACTTTATTGTGTATGTGATGAATAAATCTGATTGATTGATTGATTGATTGATTGATTGATTGATTGATTGATTGATTGATTGATTGATTGATTGATTGATTGATTGATTGATTGATTGATTGGTTGGTTGGTTGGTTGGTTGGTTGGTTGGTTGGTTGGTTGGTTGATTGATTGATTGACTGATACCCACTCCCGGGAATTAATTAATCTTTCGATTTTAAAATGATCACTTGTTTTCAAATTCCTCTTTAATCTTACATCTAGTGACACAGCTGGTGGAGCTGCTGGCTCATTTCTGTGACTCAAGTCTGTTTCAGACTTTAATGCTTTCATCCATAATACCAGTATTCAAGAAGAGCTAGGTCAAAGGTCAAGGGCAAAGGTCAAAAACTTTATTTGCCATTTGTGCTTACACACATGGGAACTCTTGTGCGGCTATTCAGAGAGTCAAGTCAAGTCAAATTAAAAATTAAAATTAAAAATTAAAAAAATTAAAAAGACACACAGAAGACACAGAAGACACATAATCCATAAAAAACACATACCACTCCAGAAATAAAAAAAGAAAATGCCTAAAACCCTATACAAAGGGGAAAGTGAGAGCATTGTAACTTGCACAAACCCTATATCAGGACATCAGTTCATTTTGTTTTGTTTTGGCCAAGAGTCTCACTGTTGCAGGGAAGAAGCTCTTAAAAAAGCGTGTTCTATTTGTGGCGATACTGTCCGCTCGTCTGTGCCTGAGGTTGTATGTGCAGTTTTTGTGTTTGAGCAGGGAGTGAGCTGGATGTAGTGTGTCTCTGATGATTCTCTCTGCTCTTTTTTGACAGCGCTGTGTGTGATGCATCAATGATCACCGACAGGTGGAACTAAAATTCATTGTGCTCAAGTTACTTTGATAAGGTTGGTTATATCACTCAACAACTCATACCATTGTATGGACCTGGACCCACTACAATTTGCCTGGTACCACAACTGATCAAGTGCACAGAAATTGAGTGGTAGTTATCGTCTGGTTCATCACAGGTAATTACCTCTCCACCATTGAACAAATCTATAGGAGGTGCTGTCTCAAAAATATCACCACACCACATTTTCATTTGACTATTACCATTGTGAAAGTAGTAAAGGAGCCTACAAACCATGACCAACAGGTCCACCAAGGGTGGTACAGTGGCACAGCATTAGAGTTGCTGCCTTATTGCACCAGAGACCCGGTTTTGATCCTGACGCCGGGTGCAATCTGTATGGAGTTTGTATGTTCTCCCTGTAACCACATGGGAAATTCTGGGTGTTCCAGTTTGCTCCCACATTCTAAGGGCGTGCCGATTTGTAGGTTAATTGGCTTCTGTAAATTACCCCGAAAGTCAGATAGAATTAGTGCATGGTTGACCGTTGGTCAGCGCAGACTTGGTGGGCCGAGGGCCCATTTCCATGCTGTATCTTTAAACTAAACTAAATCAAACATAGCTAATTTCCAGCAACCATTAGGCCATTGAACGCTGCACAACACTAAACTCAGCAACTATGATCTTCTATGGACTGTGCTTTTAGTCGCACTATGGATGTTTTCTTTTTGCATTATTATGCTTACCTTGTATCACTGTTGTCAATTTATTTTGCATTATTGAATATTGTATATTTATTTGTGTGTTATTGTGTTAATTGGCCTGCTAAACTACAACAAGTAAGAATCTCATTGTTCTACTGTTGGTACATATGACAATTAAACACTCTTGACTCTTGACATTTGATCAGAACTTGGGTACTGTCTGTGTTGAGTTTGCAAGTTCTCCCTTCAGGCTCACGGCTTTGCCTTGGGTTTTCCAGTTTTCTCCCCCATCCCAAAGACGTGTGAGTTGATTGGTGAATTGGCCACTGTAAATTGCTGCTAGTGTGTGTTGAGTGGTAGAAAGGAGGAGGAGGAGGAGGGGGAGGAGGAGGAGGAGGGGAGGAGGGGAGGAGGGGAGGAGGGGAGGAGGAGGAGGAGGGATGAGGAGGGAGGAGGAGGAGGGGGAGGAGGGGGAAGAGGGGGAGGAGAGGAGGGGGAGGAGGAGGAGGAAGAAGAGGAGGAGGAGGAGGAGGAGGAGGAGGAGGAGGAGGAGGAGGAGTTGTTGTTGTTATGTATGTGGGAATATTAAAAAGGGATTAGTGGAGTGGTTGTCAGATTAAGTGTGATGAAAGGCCCATCTCCATGCTTTATAATTCCCGAAACTCTGCTGGGATACAGGCAGCAAGTCAGTTTTGATTTTTTTTCTTATTCCTCAATTTAATCTCTCCACTTTTGGTGGCCACTGTAATGATTCTAATTTGAGGGATTTTCTCCCTAATTTCACGTTCTCCCTAATTTTCAGTGGGATTCTCCTTACAAACCAAACTTTTAACTATCTCCCCTCAAAATTTCTAATGATCTCAAACTTGGTCAAGCAACTTGACGTTTAATTATGACCATGGTACTGCACAAATAGAAGTTGCTGTTGATACTGGCCTGTCTGTCACATGTTAAATCAATGTCATCACTGCCAATTCACTGAGATGACTGGACTCCATTGGTGGACTTTGCTATTCAGAGACAATAAACAGACCTTGTCAGTTTAAAGGATGAAATGTGCTTACAAAATACATTAACTGCAAGGTCACTTGGCTAAAAAACCTTTATATACAGTACAAGGGTTCCCGCAGCTGCAGAAGCCAAAGCATCCTTGACATGAATCTCAGCCTGAAAATAATGCAAGCTGTGATCTTCTGGTGAAATTGAAGAATCTCTTGTGATGACAAAATGTCAAGGCATTCAAGAAAGTACTTCCATTTGTAGCCAACCTTTTTTATGTCTTTGAAACAGTCCGTTCAAAATGGCTTTTGCAGAGTATTTTAACAATATACGGCAGAGCTATTCTGTAATGAGGCTACTTTATCAAACCTCTCCAGATTGCCTGAGACCAAAAAGTGGGTTGGGAAATGTCTGATGAGGTGAGGAAAAGTCATCATCCTTAGAATGTACTGCAATTTGGATTTAAACTCACCTACTGGACAAAATGCAGACTGTGATCAATTTGATCGCTTGCTTTGCTGTACCTCTATTAAATGAAAACCCTGCAGGCAAGATGAAATGCAAGGGTTTAAATAGTTGACAGTAAAAAGAGATTCTGGGAATAAGCTAAATCTACAATAATAAATTAGTTGAAACATCAAGCTGCTTTTGCAACATGGGCAGTAAAATAAAGGCAATATTATTTTTTATGGAGCGAACCATACCGTGTAAAGATTTGATCAAGTTGAATTTTTATTATTTTTATTTATATGTTCACAAAATGTGAACATTGCAGGCATCGTCAGATGCCCCCTGGACCATGTCACTGAGTTTGGAGGCAGACAGCAGATTTCCCTCTGTATAAAATTCCTGACCAGATGGGTTTTTTAAACCACAGTCCAATGGTTTCATGGTCACACCATTTTTTTTAAGTTCTGCAAATTATTTTCTAAATTCCAAGTCTATTAAATTAAATTTCCAGCTGGGACTCAAACTGAAATCTCTCCAGTTGAATAGTCTAGGATTTCTGGATAATAGTCCTGTGAATTATTCTGCTCCATTCTTTGGCAACCACTGATTCTTTCTTCCTTAGGTATTTAGTAACATCAATTATCCTTGGGATGGCCTGCACTCAGGCTGGATTAGGCATTAGTCCACTTCTCAATTTGAGGGAGTCATTATTTTATTTCGAAGTCACGCGAGTGACTACGTGAAGAGCTCGCCAGCCCGCATGTGCGTCAATACAATACGTCAATACAAATATAAAAGTGGATAAATCTCCAGGTCCTGACAGGGTATTCCCTAGGACATTGAGGGAAGTTAGTGTAGAAATAGCTGGGGCTATGACAGAAATATTTCAAATGTCATTAGAAACGGGAATAGTCCCCGAGGATTGGCGTACTGCGCATGTTGTTCCATTGTTTAAAAAGGGTTCTAAGAGTAAACCTAGCAATTATAGACCTGTTAGTTTGACCAGTGGTGGGCAAATTAATGGAAAAGATACTTAGAGATAATATATATAAGCATCTGGATAAACAGGGTTTGATTAGGAACAGTCAACATGGATTTGTGCCTGGAAGGTCATGTTTGACTAATCTTCTTGAATTTTTTGAAGAGGTTACTAGGGAAATTGACGAGGGTAAAGCAGTGGATGTTGTCTATATGGACTTTAGTAAGGCCTTTGACAAGGTTCCTCATGGAAGGTTGGTTAAGAAGGTTCAACTGTTGGGTATAAATGCAGGAATAGCAAGATGGATTCAACAGTGGCTGAATGGGAGAAGCCAGAGGGTAATGGTGGATGGCTGTTTGTCGGGTTGGAGGCAGGTGACTAGTGGGGTGCCTCAGGGATCAGTGTTGGGTCCTTTGTTGTTTGTCATGTACATCAATGATCTGGATGAAGGGGTGGTAAATTGGATTAGTAAGTATGCAGATGATACCAAGATAGGGGGTGTTGTGGATAATGAAGAGGATTTCCAAAGTCTACAGAGTGATTTAGGCCATTTGGAAAAATGGGCTGAAAGATGGCAGATGGAGTTTAATGCTGATAAATGTGAGGTGCTACACCTTGGCAGGACAAATCAAAATAGGATGTACATGGTAAATGGTAGGGAATTGAAGAATACAGTTGAACAGAGGGATCTGGGAATAACCGTGCATAGTTCCTTGAAGGTGGAATCTCATATAGTAAGGGTGGTAAAGAAAGCTTTTGGTATGCTAGCCTTTATAAATCAGAGCATTGAGTATAGAAGCTGGGATGTAATGTTAAAATTGTACAAGGCATTGGTGAGACCAAATCTGGAGTATGGTGTACAATTTTGGTCGCCCAATTATAGGAAGGATGTCAACAAAATAGAGAGAGTACAGAGGAGATTTACTAGAATGTTGCCTGGGTTTCAACAACTAAGTTACAGAGATAGGTTGAATAAGTTAGGTCTTTATTCTCTGGAGCGCAGGAGGTTAAGGGGGGACTTGATAGAGGTCTTTAAAATGATGAGAGGGATAGACAGAGTTGATGTGGACAAGCTTTTCCCTTTGAGAATAGGGAAGATTCAAATAAGAGGACATGACTTCAGAATTAAGGGACAGATGTTTAGGGGTAACATGAGGGGGAACTTCTTTACTCAGAGAGTGGTAGCCATGTGGAATGAGCTTCCAGTGGAATTGGTTGCGGCAGGTTCATTGGTATCATTTAAAAATAAATTGGATAGGCATATGGATGAGAAGGGAATGGAGGGTTATGGTATGAGTGCAGGCAGGTGGGACTAAGGGAAAAAAGTTGTTTGGCACGGACTTGTAGGGCCGAGATGGCCTGTTTCCGTGCTGTAATTGTTATATGCTTATATGGTTATATGGTTATAATACGTGGACGCATGGCGCGCGAGTCGGAGCAGTTCGAAACTGCTCTGGCAGGTAAGTCAATTTTACTTCCAGCGGGCCGCTGCGACAGCTGATGGAGGCGACCAGGGTTTGGGCCGCCGTGAAAGCTCCATAAGGAGCTAGAGAAACATTTTGCGGATGCCGCCGTTCGAGCTCCGTACGGGAGCAGGCGGTCAGATTTGGAGGCAGCCGTGGGACTCCGTAAGGAGCTGTGAAACATAAATTGCAGCTGCCAGCGTAGCCAGGTGAACAATCGCTGCAGGAGGTTTAGCAGCTGCCGGTGAGTTATAAATAGCCACGGCCAGGAGCTACCGCTCAGGTAAGCTCAGCTGCCGTAGCACCGAGCAATTTTTAAACATAGTTACTGCTAGCTGAGGGGCCCAGCTATGCTGCAGCAGCATATAGTGTATGCTTTATTTTTGGGCGGCTATAAATAGAGTTGGCATTAATAGCAGTTGCCACCCGGTCACGTTTGTGACTATCGTAGTAGATAGCATTCAAAGGTCATGGTTAATTCTTTGGCAATATAACGATATATCTTATCATGCCAACAACGTTTATATTAAAAATGCTAATTACAAAGGACATTTATTATCACATACATCAATGGTGTAGTGAATTTGGACTTGCCATTGCAGTCTAGAGCTCCTGGCTTAGGAAGCCTTTTTTGAGCTGTGCCTATCAGACACCTGTGGGAGCTACACCTGGTGGCATCATGGCAATTTCCGCTCACCAGAGGGGACTGTTGGAGATTCTTTTATAAGAGACTCCAACTATGTGGGTATCGATAGAGCAGTCGAATCTCTGATTTATGGGAATATGCTTCTTTTAATCATATGAACGTAATTGCCTGTGACATCACCTAGCAGGGTTGCAGTATTTCTCCCACTCTGTGGACTCAGCGGACTATCGGGAAGAGGAGACTCCGATTATAATGCCGGCTCATCCGAGTCATATGGAGGCCAGAGGCGCTCCAGTCCTTCCCAGTAATACTTCGTTGGGGCTCCAGAAGGGAGCAAGGACTCGGAGTCACTAGCAGGTGCAACCTGTCTGGTAAGTATAATGGTGATACCAACAGAGCACCGATCTGCACAGCTAGTCCCGGTTCGGCTGCTGAAGGGAGCAGCCTGACAACCCCGAGTCGGGGCAAAGTCAAAGCCAAGTCTGTGGGACAAGTCTTGTCGGATGATTTGGAACATCTATTGCAGATGTGATTGGGCGTTTGTCTCAATTAGAACATCTGATTAATCAGATGGTGCACAAGAAATGCTCCGTGTTATGAAGGCATGTCAGGCAGCAGCTCCTTGTTCAGGGTTGCAATATTCCTCCCACTCAGAGGAAAGGAGTGGTGGAGATGGTGCCAAACTATATGCACATATGCCTGATGCAGCTCCTGGTTCAGGGTTGCAATATTCCTCCCACTCGGATGAACGGAGTGATGGAGATAGTGCCAAAGTATATGCACGCATGCCTGAGGGAGATCCTCGTTCAGGGTTGCATAAGTCCTCCCACTCGGATGGAAGAAGTGATGGAGATGGTGCCAAATATTATGCTCCGTATTACGGAAGCATGCACAGGCAGTTCAACTCATATGCCTGTAGCTACCCCTGGTTCAGGGCTGGAATGTTCCTCCCACTCGAAAGACTATCGGAGATGGTGTCACAAAATATGCTCTGTGTTATGGAAGCATGCACAGGCAGTCCGAGGCATACGCATGTGGCAACACCTGGTCCGGGGTGCACTATTTCTGCCACTCTAAGAGAGTGTCAGAGATCAGTATGGAACTGACTCCGAACATGACTATGTGCCTGAATCCCATGCTTTAATGCACGATGTGCGAGAATCGCATAAGGAAGAGCTGCCTGCTCTTGCCTCTAAATTTCCTGTTCCCTCGGGGACAGACAAGCCACTACAAGAGGAGTTGGCCAGTGGCATCAGCTATCTAACAGATATGACAAGCATGACAGACAGGGTCTGCAAATGGAACCTCGCTGAAGCTCCAACAAGCAAATCGACCCAGGGTCAGAGACGCTGGTAACTGAGGTCTCGTTATTAACCTCCGTAAACTCCAAAACGGAGCAGTCTGTTGGCCCAGGGTGGGTTTTCATGGTCTCTGGGATAGATCAGGTTGATGTAGAGACATTGGCAGGGTGCCTTGCATAGTAACCGCTAAGTTCCAAGTAGGAACAGTTTGGTTACCCTGGTTCAGTGTAGACCATCATGCAACTGGCTGGCCATAGAGGTCATAGTGACCAGGGAAGCACTGCCTCATCATCTGTGATTGAGGTTATCAGACTGCTCAGTAGAATGAAGTAGTTGAAGTCTTCCTCAACATATGGTTTATGTTAGTAGAGTTGCTGGTTCATTGGAATCATCAGTGCCATCCTCTCTGGGATAGGTAGTTACCAGCAGGAAGCTGGTCTGGCATATAATATAATTTTTATCTGACCTGCAGGTTCATGTTGTGAATCAACAATGTATTTATAATAATCCATAGGCTCTCAATACCAGTATTCCTGATTGAGTGGCAGGTCGAAGAGATTGTGTTGTGCACTCTGGCGACTTAGAAATGTGGTTTCAGTCAAAGGACTGCGAGGTAATTCCTGATTCAGCCTTGCATTATACTAATTTCCACTCCGAGGGAAAACGCTTAGTATTCGTGGTGACTCTTAGTCAAGAGTTGACAGGGAACTCGTATTCCCACATCAAAGGGAGACTGTGGTTTCAGCTCTAGTCATTAGGTTCTGATTATATGTTACCAGCGAAATGTATGAATAACTAGATAATGCATCCTCCGCGGGTAGAAAAGCCAAAATATTCCGTCCATAGGATCAATAGAGGAACAGGGGTTCCGAGTGCAATCAATGACAGCTCATCCAAGGATGAGTGGTATGGCCAAGCACTAGAGAAGTATATTTCTGATACTTCTCAAGATTACAGAAACATGGTGCAGGCCGAATAGGGTTAGCATTTGGCTAATCGGATTATGGGTTTACTTAACCAGTTTAAGATGGATGATTGACTTTCTGCAATTTAACTGATTCAGAGAATCGATCTTGTAGTTACCTACTAGAAACATAGACATAGAAACATAGAAATTAGGTGCAGGAGTAGGCCATTCGGCCCTTCGAGCCTGCACCGCCATTCAATATGATCATGGCTGATCATCCAACTCAGTATCCTGTACCTGCCTTCTCTCCATACCCCCTGATCCCTTTAGCCACAAGGGCCACATCTAACTCCCTCTTAAATATAGCCAATGAACTGGCCTCAACTACCTTCTGTGGCAGAGAATTCCAGAAATTCACCACTCTCTGTGTGAAAAATGTTTTTCTCATCGCGGTCCTAAAAGATTTCCCCCTTATGCTTAAACTGGGACCTCTTGTTCTGGACTTCCCCAACATCGGGAACAATTTTCCTGCATCTAGCCTGTCATAGAAACATAGAAACATAGAAATTAGGTGCAGGAGTAGGCCATTCGGCCCTTCGAGCCTGCACCGCCATACAATATGATCATGGCTGATCATCCAACTCAGTATCCCGTACCTGTCTTCTCTCCATGCCCTCTGATCCCCTTAGCCACAAGGGCCACATCTAACTCCCTCTTAAATATAGCCAATGAACTGGCCTCGACTACCCTCTGTGACAGAGAGTTCCAGAGATTCACCACTCTCTGTGTGAAAAAAGTTCTTCTCATCTCGGTTTTAAAGGATTTCCCCCTTATCCTTAAGCTGTGACCCCTTGTCCTGGACTTCCCCAACATCGGGAGCAATCTTCCTGCATCTAGCCTGTCCAACCCCTTAAGAATTTTGTAAGTTTCAATAAGACCCCCTCTCAATCTCCTAAATTCTAGAGAGTATAAACCAAGTCTATCCAGTCTTTCTTCATAAGACAGTCCTGACATCCCAGTAATCAGTCTGGTGAACCTTCTCTGCACTCCCTCTATGGCAATAATGTCGTTCCTCTGATTTGGAGACCAAAATTGTACGCAATACTCCAGGTGTGGTCTCACCAAGACCCTGTACAACTGCAGTAGAACCTCCCTGCTCCTATACTCAAATCCTTTTGCTATGAAAACTAACATACCATTCGCTTTCTTCACTGCCTGCTGCACCTGCATGCCTTCTTTCAATGACTGGTGTACCATGACACCCAGGTCTCGCTGCATCTCCCTTTTTCCTAGTCGGCCACCATTTAGATAATATTCTGCTTTCCTGTTTTTGCCACCAAAATGGATAACCTCAGAATTTTGTAAGTTTCTATAAGATCCCCCCTACTCTGATACTCTGCCATATCTATACACATGAGGCACAGATTCTGCTGTTTTGATAACAAAGCTAGTGGTGAAAGCCTATTCTGCCCTACTCAGATTAAAGGGCATTGTCAAGTCTTCTAATGTTTTGCAGTTTCCCCGCTTGAAAGGGATTTAATTTATCTACCCCGAAATGATGAACTGGATTCACTCAGACCAAACACTTCATTTCCACCTTTTATTTTCTCCTTCTTTTATTTTGGCAGATTATTTTTTATCAGTTTAGGTCTTTATCAGTTTTGGTCTTTAACAGGTGAAAAACCTTTAGACACAAAGGCAAAAAATATACACATTACTGTAACCAAATATAAATAACAGAAAATTACATGTATTTAAATTCCAACTCATAGCAGCCATTTTGTTTTTTAAATAATTTTCACATTTCATTAAATGAAAAATACAAATAATGCCCACTACTGTTACCAATTTTTTAGCTGGTGTCATATGAATCTTTACTGTTTTTTAAAACATTTTATCATATTTTTTAAAGTGCAATTATTTAAACTAACACCACACATAGCATATAAGTATTAGAAATTAGCTTACATTAGCCCTTAACATATGCACTTTACATAGGCAACAAACATTATCATCACCCTGTCATATTGGTTAACAAACACCACCAATATCAACACGTTAGCCAGACAAGTTTCTCAGCTTTTAAATGGTTAAACAGAGCCTCTGGGGCTGCAGTCTTCGACTCAGTCCATTTAGAGTTCAGTCCTTACCGGCTGCCAATCGGGTCTGTAGAAAAATCAGTCCTGCTTGCCTTTTCTGGCTCTCGCGGCAGTCTTTTCGGACAGTCTTTTTGATTTACTGCTGGATTCACTGCTCGCAAGTTTCTTGTCTCTCCTTCACTGGCTTCTGGTGCTCTGTGCCCTTTTGACCCCCAGGCAGAACTCGGCAGGCTGGGGTTCTGCCCACTTTAATCACTTCTCGTGATTTCAATTGTAGCATTTCTCTGCTCGAAAGTTTCTTGCATTTCAGTTTGACTTGACAGGCATTGTGTCATCGAGTTTTAGGTAATATGCAAAAATTGCAGCTGATAAAACTTATGGGTTATCAGTAGATATCTTTTGCGATATTAAAAATGAGGCAACATGAAATTTGACAGTGCCAATTTTGTCTATTCATTCATGCCATGATAAGGCGGTTGAAGCAACTCTTATTTACTCAGTCACGAGTGACAGCTGGGGCAGCCTGTCTTCTCGGGCAGCTAGCTCTGCACGATTGCATGAGAAGCTTGTGAACAACATATGTGAGTTAACTTTAAACGGAAGTACCAGAGGTTTGTGTGGCTTTCTGTTTGACCCTAGAAAAGCGTTTATGTGATAGCACAATTGACATTGCTTGTGCTGTTTTGTTATTTTCTATAGTACCATAAGTTGGACAATAAATGATTGGTTATTCACCCGCTGTTCACTAACGTTATGCAGGGTGTCTTTTATTTGACCACTCTAATAGCCTACACTCATTGTAGTGTGCGATGTATATCAGTAAATTAGTATGCAAATATTCTTCTACTTTTTCCTAATGGGACCAGTATTTTAAGATGATTATGCTTTCAGCAACTGATCTCAGCATAAAGAACACAGCCTTTACTCAATCTCTGGCTTGGTCTCTACGTCATAACTGACATTAAGGTAGCTTGTTATGGGAATGATCTCATAAGCAAAATGAGCAGGATTGCGTACATTTGAAGTTGACAGTATATCCACCAGAGCAGAGATCGGGGATGTCATTAGGTATACAAGTGCACTGAGTTTGCTAGTACCTATGAGATGAAAGATAGTTCTTTTTGTTATTCAATAGTCTCAAGATATTGCTGATGGCTCATTAGCAGCCAATAGAATGGATTTTCCCTTCCATCATACAGCATGAGGCTTACATAGTGCGGGTTAATACATTATAAAATTTGGTTGAATAAGTCTGGTTATTTCCAGATAGAATTCTGCACAGTGTTGCATGAGTTATTGTCTAACTCAACAGTCTATTGGGACTACGGTCCGATTAAGAACAATGGCCATGTATGCAAGTTAGCATCATGATATTAATAACCCATGTTTTTTCCTACCATTAATGGTTTATCTGTTTAAGTGTTTCACACACAGATTGGTTTACTGCATGAAACCACAGAGCTTTGAAGTTTTCACATAGTCACTCACGTGACTTCAAAATAAAATAGAAAGATTAAACGAGAACTTACCGTTTGAAGTTTGATCTTTATTTTATGAGAAGTTGAAGTGAGGGATTACGTGCCCTCCACTCCCAACCCTACTTCTCATAAAGATCATTCGGTAGTTCTAAGATCGTTAATCCTTCTATAGCTTAGGTCAGCAACTAGTCTGTGGTTTCATACAGCTGCTCTGAAGATTGACGCGCATGCAGGCTGGCGGGCTCTTCACGTAATTCCTCATTTCAACTTCTCATAAAATAAAGATCAAACTTCAAACGGTAAGTTCTCATTTAATCTTTCTATTTTATGTCTCATCAGCCCTTGACAGTTTCCAGTGGTAAAGGCACTTATATATTTTGAAATCCAAGCATTCCGAAGAGGCTGCATTAAGGCTCCTTGCCCTACTGTCACAGACCAGTGCTCTTCAGGTCAGTCAAAATGCTCCTAGTAGAGTTTGACAATCAAGTCGATTTTGCTATCTCCTCTGGAAGCATACATTTGGGGTATTCGAGTTCCAGACACTGATCCCACAAATGTTGCATCCGGAGCAACTTTCTCTGCTGACTGGAGTTCCAATCTGAATGTGCCCATGTCCCAGGTGCAAGACCCGGAGCTACTGCATTCCAATTACAATGCCACCAATTGAGTCACAGCTATTATTAGTGTCATCTTTAGCAAGAGGTAAAGCAAGTTCCAGCCAGTTTGATAGAGCTGGGAATGTGTTGACAGAAATGTAAATTTAGTTATCAAAAAATTGTGCTGTTTTGTGAGTGAGTTATGCTAATTTGAGTTGACTCTCTGGAGACCTTACTCAGCTATCATCATTACACTTTTTTCATTTTGATATCTGCCAGGTTAAAATGTACTATTTTGTAAATAATCCTTAATTGTTAAGGTTCCGTATCTGCTCTCAACCCAGACGTGAACTGAGTGAGGTCAGAGAGTAACAAGATATCGCCAAGGGCAAGTGTAAGATTGATGGCAACATAGTAGATGGGAGATAAATAGGGGCAGGCTAATTACAGAGAGATTGGATGCAGCTACTGCAAGTGCAATTTCCTTCAATTCCTATACTTGATTTGCTCCTTTCTGCTCTTCAGGAAATTGTTATGAGGAGCTGGGTATGTCTAAAGCATAGTCAGCTATCAGCATCTTGCCCCCATATCTTCTTTCAAACTCCTTTCAGTCAAACACTTTCTCCCAAAATGCCACATTAGCAGTCACAGAACCTCTCATGGTCTCTGGCACAACCTTGTATTTCTCCCACACAACATAGGTCCTACTTCAGTGCAATATTTAATGTCTGCCTCAGACCCTGAGTGTTATTTGGTATCTGAAATGTCTAAGCATTGCTCAGGCTACAGGTTATATTGGTTCATAAATTCATGGAGTCATATAGCGACACAGTGGCGCGGCGGTAGAATTGTAGCCTTTCAGCACTTGCAGCGCCGGACACCTGGGTTCGATCCCGACTATGGGTGCTGTCGGTATGGCATTTGTACATTCTCCCCGTGACCTGCGTAGGTTTTCTCTGAGATCTTCGGTTTCCTCCCACACTCCAAAGATGTACTGGTTTGTAGGTAAATTGGCTTCGTAAATGTAAAAAAAAATTGTCCCTAGTGTGTGTAGGATAGTGTTAATATGCGGGATCGCTGGTCGGCATGGACCTGGTGGGCCAAAGGCCTGTTTCCGTGCTGTATCTCTAAACCAAACTAAACTAAAGCACAGAAACAGGCATTTAGAGTCATAGTCATGAAGTTTTTATAGTACAGTTTATGTGAAGTGATTCAAAATTACTTTTGTGTCAGAGACCAGTCGAATTGAAAGATTTTTTTCCCTTCCTTAATGGTATGTGACCCAATACGTTCAGTGTCAGGCTGACTTTTTAACCAAGGAAACACTGCAGTCAAATCCAATCCATTTCTAATCTGGCACATACACTTACTTTCACTCTCCAACATGAGTCACAAAAAAAGCAATTAGGAGCAGGCAACTAAGCTGATTTTTATCTTCCTAACACATGATTTCTGTGGTAGACTGTGCACCACTTAACAACAGCTAAATTGGCGCAGGTCAAGTTGGGACTGCTGCTAGATATTCAAAGACTTCACCTCTGTGGTTAAGGTTTTGCAAAGTTTATTGCTATAGATGATTTGGAATTGCATGAAAGATTTATGTTCATCCAGTGCCTTTTTTGCAATATTTTAAAGGGTTTTGCAACCAGTGAATACGCTTGGAGCACATTTACAGTTATGTAACTAGACTAGGAATTCACAAGGCAGGAGTTGAACTTTTGCAATCACAGCTGGGGATGTTTTAATAAATCTAAGCTTAAAATAAATCAAGTAGCAGTATTGGTGACCAAATTCTATTAGTCATAGAGTCATATAGCACGGAAACAGATCCTTCAGCCCAACTTGCCTATGTTGATCAAGGTGCCCCATCTACACCAGTCACATCTGCCCATGTTAAGCCCATATCCCTCTAACCTTTCCTATCCACGTACCCGTCAAAATGTCTTTTACATGTTGTTATAGTACCGCCTCACCTCCCCCTCCTCTGGCTGCTTGTTCCATACATCCACCACCGTCTTTGTGGAAAAGTTGCCCCTCAGGTTCCTGTTAAATCTTTCCCCTCTCACCTTAAACCTATGTCCTCTGGTTCTTGATTCACTTACTCTGGGATAATGATTGTGCATCTACCCTATCTATTCCCCTCATAATCTAATACACTTCTGTAAGATCACCCCTTATCCTCCTTCACTCTACAGAATAAAGTCCTAGCCTGCCCAACCTCTCCCAACAGCTCAGACCCTCAAGTCCTGACAACATCCTCATAAAAACTATTTTGTTGACTGATGATCTTTAAGGTATAAAGTCAAGGTTTCCTTTTGTGCTTTGCGTGACCCTCAACTCACAAGTGCTATGGCTGTTTCTTAAATTGACTGAAGACATCTAGTCTACTATACTGCTGCTAGTCAACAAAACCTGACCCAGCATGCTAGGGTATTTGTCCATGATTCACACAATGAAAAATAAGATATGTGATGATTAATTTAAGCACAAAAATTTGTCATTGAGCAGATAATAAAACAAAGAACCCCAAAGAGTACAGCGCAGGTACAGTGTCCCACTATACACGGACAATTAAGCCAATCTAACAAATCTCATTTACCTGCATATAATCTGTACCAACACCTCATATTCCGCTTAGATAGCTTACAACCCAATGGTAAAGTTGATCACTGAGCACATTCTGGATAAAGAACAAAGATTGTTTATATTAAGCATTGAAGGATAATGGGGTGGTAGATAAATGTGGTGCTGAGGTAAAAGATTGGTTATAACCTTACTGATTAGTGGAACAGGTCCAAAAGGTCAAATAACCTTTTCCTGTTTCCATTCCATATTTCCTTATGACATGGAAAGATGACATTTTGCCCCTCAAATTTCTGCCAACAAAAAGATCAATCAGTATTTGAACGTTTTAAGTGCGTTCTGGTGCTTTTTTTTCATCTTACTTTTATATTTCATCTTCAAATTTGGTTGGAAGGTGCTTGAATAACTCTGAATATCATTTTAAAAAAAAAGAAGCTTTGTAAGTTGGCTGAGCAAATAGTGCATGTTTAGCACAAATGTTTTCAGTGATTAGGGATGGGATTTATTTTAACCCCTCCTCAAATCACGTGACGGGGCGGTGGTACTTGAAATTGCAGCATTATTTGCACCAAGGCAAATTCCTTGTATGTGAATACTTGGCCAATAAACGTCTTAATTAATTAATTGATTGATTCATTTATTATTGGTGTTAGAATGTGTTCAGTGAGGGAAGATCCCACTGAGGACTTCACACAAGTTAAGTGAGAACTTCGCTTGTGGAGCAATAGGAAGAGTGGGCAATATGCTGGTATCTGGGAATCTAGAGATAAGTTAGGATGCTGTCCCGATCTTCCAACTTACCTCATTCCGGAACTTGCACGTTCTCTCTTAACTGCAACACTATAACATTGTAATACTATATACGGCACTATGATATTTTAAGTTGTACTTTTATATGGCTTGTATTCATGTATCCATTTGACTGGATAGCACACAAACAAAGCCATTCACTGTTTTCAGAACACATGACAATAATAAGCTAATACCAATACCAATAAACTATCCTAGAATTCTCTCTTTACCAGGTGACATAATCAGACTAAAAATATAACAGCAACTGGCAGCAATTTTGCATTAATTATCTAAATAAAAATAAGCAAATGGATCTCCAGGATATTCCCTATACTGGAGATGGTGCCGTAGTGGACAATTTGAATGCTCTGACAAGGTATATACTCAAAAAAAGCATAAGGTTACATCTGAAGACTCCTTTAGACATAACTGACAGCTCTCAATATATTTTTATTTTAAAATTGAACTAAAGTGATTTCACACATCACAGTTCCCGAAATAATAAAATGTTTCATACCACTGATTCACCAAGAATATTGAAGGCTCCCAAGTACATCCAATAGTTTAGCCCTTTAATATTCTTAGTGGCCTCATGAACCCTTCAAACAGCTTTAACAAAATCAAAAGAAAAATGATTTGGTCAATATCTCTTTCTTGTTTATGGGACTTTGCAATGCGCAAGTTGGCTGCCATGTCTCTGTCATACCAAAAGTGACACTACTGCGTCAATAGTTAAATGATACTAGAAATGTATTATGAAAATGCAACTCAAAATCATAAATATTGATTTTTGCCAATCAATAAGTATAAAAAAAAATGAAACAATATTAGCCCAGTGCAAACTCCCGACATTATTGGAATTGCAGAGGCTTCTGCTGTTCAATCTGCTCGCCGAAGATTGGCTTGACTTGATCAAGTATTACCAGCTATCAGAGAGTTTTGGTACTTTTACTTGGAGACGGCCTCCAAGATGTTTCCATCGGGCTTCATTGCAGCTTCCTAGAGTAAATCTGTCAAATCTAGAATGGAGATTCTTTGACAGTCTATCAGTGTTCACGTTAATTACAATGAATGTATTCACACAAACTTAATTTCATACCATACTTGTGGTTTGTATTACCAACTGGTTCATACTGATGGATTTCAGTGAAGATGGGTGGGAAGCCCACCTTTCCCCTTCTTCATCTAAATCCCCAGTATATCCTTCTGTATTTTATTTCCCTTTAAAACTTGTTGTCTTGAAGGCATCTAAGGGAAATGAGATCCACATTATAACTTCTCTGCCTATAAGGCTGAATTCTCCTGAATTTCTTATTTCCAACCAAATCCCTTTCGAAGATATGCCCTGCCAACCACTTCCATAATTAGAAAGGATTATTTTGCAGTGCTGCTGACATGAAATACACGTTTACAAAATGCAAAACAAAAATGAGGAAATATTTGCAGGCTTAAGTTATGCTACCTTTCATCTGGTGCATTAACATTTTAATGCCACATGCTGTCTCCTTATTATGATGGATGGCCTCTGTTATGTGAGCACTTTAATTACTAATACCAAAATGTGTTGAAATTGAAATATTGTGGTTGGTAGGAAGCATCAGTGCAGAGAAGACCCATTTAACATTGACCTGTGGGACTAATGTATAGATTTAAATTTGTAATTAATATTGGCCTGTTCGTTAAAATCATAGCACAAAGGCTCAATT
This sequence comes from Amblyraja radiata, assembly GCF_010909765.2. NCBI lineage: Eukaryota > Metazoa > Chordata > Chondrichthyes > Rajiformes > Rajidae > Amblyraja > Amblyraja radiata. Next base: position 79,795,387 of record NC_045961.1, on the reverse strand, counting down.
AAAATTGCTAACACATTTTAAAATATCACAAACAATTTATTGACATTTTAATACTCTTGACTTCAGCCAGGTCTGTATTGAGCAAATTTCCATGAAATATAGATGGATGATTAACAATGTTATGTTTCATCAGGAGATTACACCCAGACCAGTCATATAATATTTTACTCGGTTTAGGAAAATGTAATTAATTTATTGTGTTTGGTCAAGTTTCTACAATTCCTCTTCCTCTGCATTTCTAACAATGGACTTTATCTGTGCTATGGTCCCAAGCAACTTTAGTTCAGGCATTTTAGTGTGCTTTGTCTTTAGCTGCTCAACTGAGCTAGATATTATAACAAGAGCATATACACACACACACAAATTCAGACAAAATAATTCTCACACATTGATGCAAACTCATATTCACTTGCCTCTCGTATCTGTTTATATGTACTTGGGAAAATAATTAGTCACAGATAATTATTATGATTTTTGAATAGAAGGTCACTGATTGATGAGTTGACATAATTCAAACCTATTTTGTTATTTCTACTATCTAAGGGTGACACAGTGGCGCAATGGTATAGATGCCGCGTTGCAATGCCAAGAAACCTGGGTTCGATCCTGATTTTACTTCGGAGTCACGTGAGTGATTCCGTGAAGAAGCCCCGCCAGTGCCCATGCACGTCATTACGTCATTCGCATGGCAAGGCACCGGACTGGCACGGCTTCGCTCCCTGCCGACGGTAAGGTGAAACCTGCAGATAAGAGTTTTTATTACTTACCAGGTTTGATGTTCGTGCAGGAACCTCTCTTCACAGAGGTATCCTGCAGGATTTGGCGAAGTCCGGCGAGTGAACCGGCTATGGGCTGTGGGGAGACCCCGGTTCCGACCGCCGAAGCGGATAGTCGAGTATGTCGGGATTTTCGCGTTTGAAGCCACTGACAAAGCGGTCAGTGGTTTCAAACTTGATGCGGTTCCCAGGGTCAGGTAAATCGCGCAGGTGGGCGGGTCTACCGCCAGTCGCTGACAGTGAGGTCAGTGGCTCACAGAATCATCGATCTGTGGGTCCCAGGCATGGGGTGCGATCACAGATAGAATCAAACAGCCCTATTGCACTCGGAGGAGTCGGGCTGAAAGGATTCCCTTCAGGAAATAAGTATGCACTTGTGGGGTTTTTGTTGTTATTTTTAACCCTTCACAGGCACCAATGTGGGCCTATGATACAGGCCACGCCAGCAGCACGTGGGACAGGGCTGCTTAGTGTATGAGCGCGGGCCTATGGTACAGGCCACGCCAGCAGCACCTGGGACAGGACTGCTTAGTGTATGAGCGCGCGCTTATGGATCAGGCCGCTCCAGCAGCGCCTGGGACAGGACTGCTCAGTGTGTCAGCGCGGGCCTATGGTACAGGCCGCACCAGCAGCGCCTGGGACAGGACTGCTCAGTGTGTCAGCGTGTGCCTATAGTACAGGCCGTGCCAGCAGCGCCTGGGACAGGGCTGCATAGTGTGTGAGTGCACCAACCGCATTGTTGCACGGAAGCTGTGAGGATTTAAATCTCCTGGTAATTGCCACAAACTTAGCTGAAGTTCGGGTTGTTTTGCTGTAGTGCTGTGCTGTGTATTTCTTCCAGGACAACGCGATGGACAAGACGACCAAGGGAAAGAGGCAAGCCACAAGAAAATCGGTAGACAGCCGCGGGAGTGCGGTCTGTGAACGGCTGCCTCATACCCCTGCACAGTCACCGGTCAGGAGCGGGGCAATTGCAGACTTGGGTGCTGCAAAGCACAGAGCCAGCGCCAGTCGGGCGTAAGGCCACCAGCAAGTCTGTTGGGCCCACTGACTAGCGAGAGTCAGGAGCGGAGAATTCCTCTCCGGGGCTGGATACCGCTTTTTCAACGGTTATCCCAAATGGAGCACCTCTTGCAGAGGTTGTTTCCCCAGGGCATACTCCAGGAGTGGTGTCGGCGGTAGGCTGGAGAAGAGGCCGCACCAGCAGCACCTAGTAAAGGGCTGCTCGATAGCACCCTCATTGGTTAGGCGTGTGCCATGGGTCAGCTGAATTCTGACCCCGACTCTGACAGTAAGTTCAATCCAGGTGAAGAACGGCAGCTGCCAGATGTCCCATCCCTGGCAGTACGATTCGCTGTCCCGTCAGAGTCAGGAGAGCCACTAGGAGATGAGTTGGCCTCCACGATAAATTACTTAGTCTCCCATCAGCTACAGGAGCTCACGATAGATGAGACCGCAAAGAAACATGCGACCCAGGGGAACTGCGTGTTGCCTTAAGGTGCCGGCAGTGAACCAGCTGATATGGGGTCAGATGGACGTGGCATGCATGCCCAGGAAATGAAGCTGCAACAAATGCTGCTGGGCTCAGGAATGACTGCGTTCGCTAGAAAGGGCAGCTGTCCGAGACGCAGCAAGGTTAAGCCACCGGTGGTCGGCAAATCTGAGAAGGTATCCCTACAAGAGAGGTGCAGATTCCGGGTTTGGACCAGGAACAAGCCAGCCGTCGACGCAGATGCGCAGTTGGCGCTCTGCAGCAGGACCACGGATGAACGGCAGAATTCATAATTTTTGACGACAACGCACCCTATGCCTTCTTCGGCAGTGGGCAGTTCACTGAAGCTGGTGGCAGCATGACAGCTGGGCACAGGTTCCACGCACCCTACCAGTCCTACTCAACAAGGTGGGTCTGGCACTTCCAAAACATGGGTAAGTGGACCACTCACAAGTTGGTAATATTAACACTTGTTTGTACAGCATACAGAGGATAAAAGCATGGTCATCTGCTTAGAGGGCACAATCCGAGCAAGTTTGGAATTAGAGCCAGAATTGTCAGTTTTCCAGGCTTGCTCGAAAATTGGGCCGAGTTGTCGTGCAAAGCACCCATTGAATGATGGCAGGAGTTGCCTGTTCATTATGAAAAATACCGTTCAACTGTTCTAATAACAGTAAAACATTGCAAAATGGGATAAACTATATTCCCAGGTTATTTAACAAATTATAAAATCGGTGTTTCGACTTGGAGTTCGAAAACACTTGTTATGTTTGTCTGGATGATATTCTAACGCTGTATTTTTGTTAAAATTACCGGTTCAGTCTCAAACTATATGTGAGAAATTGGGCTCAGCCATCCAGATAACTTTAAGTTGTTACCTAATAGACTTGTTGGTCATTGGGATTTATCTTTAACTATTGATTAGTTAAGACTCCGCCTGAAGGCACGAGATGGGAGTTAATAGAAACCTGTTAAAGCTCAATTCTATTCATCTAGAGTATTCGCAATATGGTAGATGTGATTCAGCTGTGCAAGTCAGGAAAGTAGCAATCTCTCAAATGACATGTGGGTGATTGTTAACAGGCTTATGCTTTGAACAGCTGAAGCTACCTAAGTCACAATGATGAACAAACAGTATTCAGCAATGCTCCAGCTAAGTGCTCTAAGATGGGAAAAAATTGCAAATGTCATCTCTAGTTGGAGGTGCAGGAGATTTGCATAAGTTGCCAATTCTTCAGTTGTTGGTATCAACTAGCTATAGACGCTAGACGCATCCCATGGGTAAAGGGCTATTGAGCGAATACATAATCTACAAGCGCAACTTCAAGTTGATACACTACGGTGATGGCAGATGTTAGTCACATGGCAATCAAGTAAAGTATCCTGAATATTTACCTAATTCCGTGCCACTGGTGTATCATCAAGTTCAGATTCATGACAACACAGAATAAGTGTTGAATCACAAAATATTTATGAAAATATGGTTCATGCTTTTTCACTGATTGCAAAAATACGTGATATAACAATGGTGAGAGATACATTCTCGCCACAAGAAGGAGGATTGTTCTTTTATGCTTTTCTCCATTTTGCCTCATCAGTCGGGTCTTGAAATAAAGTCAGCAAGATCTCGCTTTAGTTTTCGTACTGTCTGACTGGCTGTGCAGACATGCTTCCGCTTTCGTCGGGCATGATAATCCAATCGTATAAGGTTATTCTAAAGAAACGAAAACTTTGCTGGTTCAAACTTTGGTTCAGGAAACCAGCCTCTGCATAATAAAACAATGGACTGCCTTACGGCTCAAGGTTGTCACATCAAGCCATTCATGTGCTCACTGCAGATTGCAGGGAGAGTACCAGAAAAGCAATACCTTTCCTATTCAGGAGATGGGAAGGGGGTTTGTTTAATCTTAAATGTTACATTTAATATGGTACAGATTACTGACGTCTTCCAGTCGGGTTTTTCAACCCTGGATATCGAGTTTGTAAACAATGTCTTTAACACAAGTTCTCCCAGTACACGCATATGCAGTATGGGATATTGACGTTGGGTTAACAATACTTCACCAAAGCCAGCTACATCCTTAGTCATGACACTAGGATCAGCACAACGAGGGCAGACATTGCAGAGGCTGCGGCTAGATAGAATGGAAATGACTGCAGATGCCATTACGTTTTACATTCTGATCTACACAAGCAGAGCAGTCCAAGGGTGGCAGGATTTAAGATCGTATTTCGACATACCCCACGGACTCACGTCTATGTGTGAGGGCTGGTTTGCTATATTATATCGAGGCCACCAGAACCCTATGAGGTGTGGAATCAGCATTGTTCTTTAGCCACAAACAATCACACAAGAAAACGTCAGTTCAGACTATTTCAAGGTGACTGAAGCAGGTTCTGGTTTCTGCAGGTATTGACATTGACGATTTTACATTTCATTCCATCAGGGTGGAATGGATGTTTCCATCGACCATATCCTCGTGACCGCAGGATGGTCAAGAGAATGCATTTTCATTTTTTTTTTACCATAGGTTGATTGCCGACCCGGGCTGTTTGCCCATTCTGTTTTGCGTTCACTTTAGCCTCCCCTGACATAGAGGGGTTGTTATTGATTGCTTTATTCACATAAGCCATTAATACATTTGAATCAATGTTATGGTTAATGCATTGTTGATTATTCACTCAATCTGAGTCAATCGATGCAGTGAGACACCGGGATTTGAATCAGCGGCATGAAATCACAGAGCTTTGAACTCTTCACGGAATCACTCAGTGACTCGAAGTAAAATAGTAAGATTAAACGAGCTTACCAGTTTGAAGTTTGATCTTTATTTTATGAGGAGTTACGTTGGTGATTACGTGCCCACCACGCCCAACCCTCTCTCTCGTAAAGGTCATATGGTAGTTCTCATGTTGCTGATCTTACTATGTTACTTCAAATATTCTGTTTTCTGTGATTGCATACCGCTGCTTTGAAGTTTGACATGCATGCGCACTGGCGGGGCTTCTTCACGTAATCACCAACGTAACTCCTCATAAAATAAAGATCAAACTTCAAACTGGTAAGTTCTCGTTTAATCTTACTATTATGTGTGCCGTCTGAATGGAGTTTGTACCTTCTCCCTGTGAAGACATTGGTTTTCTTTGGGTGCTCCGGTTTCTTCCCACATTCCAAAGATGTACAGGTTTGTAGGTTAATTCGCTTTGGTAAAATTGTAAATTGTCATTAATATGTAGGATAATGCCAGTGTATGGGGTGATTGTCGGTCAGTGTGGGCCTGATTCCATGCTGTATCTCTAAAGTCAAGCCTAAAGTCTAAAAAGTTATTTGAGGTTTTTGTTATCCCTTTAACTGTACTTTCTCTTTTCAATATCATGTTATTTTAAATAATAATTCAAGAAGCTATGCATGGGTCTGGGGATGGTTTCATAAAAGCATTAGATGTGCTATCCAGTTTAAAGGGAGAGCTGCTGAAGAAAGTATAATTTTCATAAGATTTTGGTTTGTCCATATTTGGAGTTTTTAAATGCAGTTCTACTTGCTCCATTAGAGGAAAGGTGCAGTAGGGATTTACCAGAAAGATGCCTAGATTAGTGGGTATCAGGCACAGAAAGAGGTTGTACAGACTTGGATTGTTTCCTCTGGAATGCCAGAGGTTGAGGGTTGACCCTGATAGACATAGTACAATTATGAGAAGCATAGATAGGGTAGACAGTCAGACCTTTTTAACAAGATGGAAATAACAAATACGAGAGGGCATAGCTTTAAGGTGAGTGGGGCAAAGTTTAAAGGACATATGCAGGGCAATTTTTTTTAACATAGGGTTGTGAATGCCTGGAACGCACTGCTGGGAGTGGTGGAGGAAGCATGTGCAATAGTGGCATTTACGAGACTTTTGGAAAGGAACTGCATATCCAGGGAATGGAGGGATATGAATTATGTGCAGGCAGATAAGAGTTGGGCTTGGCATCAAGTTCAGTACACGCAATGTGGGCTGAAGAGCCTATTTCTGCGCGGTATTGTTCTATGTTCAATGTTCTATCTCCCATTTGCAGTAAAGAGAATGGAAAATTGAGAATTTGAAGATATTTCACAATGTTCTTGGTGCATCATGATGTGTATAGGTAGTGAAAGTAGGCATTTAGAAACATAGAAACATAGAAAATAGGTGCAGAAGGAGGCCATTCGGCCCTTCGAGCCAGCACCGCCATTCATTGTGATCATGGCTGATCATCCCCTATCAGTAACCCATGCCTTGCCTTCTCCCCATATCCCTTGACTCCACTAGCTCCGAGAGCTCTATCTAACTCTCTCTTAAATCCATCCAGTGACTTGGCCTCCACTGCCCTCTGTGGCAGGGAATTCCATAAATTCACAACTCTCTGGGTGAAAAAGTTTTTTTCTCACCTCAGTCTTAAATGACTCCTCTTTATTCTAAGACTGTGGCCCCTGGTTCTGGACTCGCCCAACATTGGGAACATTTTTCCTGCATCTAGCTTGTCCAGTCCTTTTATCATTTTATATGTTTCTATAAGATCCCCCCCTTATCCTTCTAAACTCAAGTGAACACAAGCCTAGTCTTTTCAATCTTTCCTCATATGACAGTGCTGCTATCCCAGGGATCAATCTCATGAACCTACGCTGCACTGCCTCAATCACAAGGATGTCCTTCCTCAAATTAGACCAAAAACTGTACACAATACGCCAGATGTGGTTTCACCAGAGCCCTATACAACTGCAGAAGAACTCTTTACTCCTATACTGAAATCCTCTTGTTATGAAGGCCTAACATTCCATTAGATTTCATCACTGCCTGCTGTACCTGCACGCCAACTTTCAATGACCGGTGTACAGCGTGTGGCGGCGTGACTCACTGTTGCAGCGGCCCCTACAGCCTCTCTGTCTTTTTTTTTATTTTTGTCTAGGTAAATGTAGTTAAATGTATTTTTTAATAGTGTTTTTGACTGTGTATATGTGGGGGGCGGGGGGGAAGGGGGAAACTTTGTAAAAATCTCTTCCCTGTACGGGAGACCCAACCTTTTCCCTGTCGGGTCTCCGTTGTCGTTGGGGCCTAGCACCGGGGAGCGGCCTCCAGCCTGAACGACCTGGAGGCTCCAGTCATGGAGCCTGTGGAGCTGCGGACTTACCATTGTGGGGCTGGCCGGCATCGGAGCGTGGGGAGCGGTGGTGACTCACTGCTGCGTCTCGACCACGTAGCTCGGAGGCTCCAGCTGCAGCTGCAGAACCGGTGGACTGGGACATCGGGAGCTCGCGGGTCCGGGTGGAGAGACCGCTTTCCAGAGCTCCCGCAACGCGACTTCTCTAGCCCGTGTTGCGTGGTTGGGACGACCCGGAGCGGGGCCGTACATCGCCCGGTGCGGCTTCATGGCCATGGGACATTCCAGCGCCCGCCGGGGGGCTCCAACTTCGTGACATTTAGACCGGGAGTGGGGCCGTACATCGCCCCGCGCGGCCTACAAATGGCCGTGGGACTTATCATCGCCCGCCTGGGGCTTGGACATCGGGAGAGAAATGAGAACAGGGGAGAGAAAAGACTTTGCCTTCCATCACAGTGGGTTCACTGTGATGGATGTTTTTGTAAATTGAATTGTGTGTATGTCTGTAGGAAATTGTCTTTGCTTGCATGGCTGTGGAAATGAGTTTCGTTTGAGCCTCATTGAGGTTCAAATGACATGTAATAAAATATAGATTGATTAATATTGACAAGGTGTACAAGGACCACAAGGACACCCAAGTCTCGCTATACCTCCCCCTTACCTAACCTAACCAGATTTGTTGAAATCAGTAGCACAAAGTGAAGTTAGGATTACTACACAATCAAATGTCAAAGTCAAAGTCAAAAGTCTTTTTATTTTTTTATTTTATTTTTATTAGAAGTACGGTAAGTTACAATACTATACAACACATATGTCTTAATACATTTTTTATACCGCTTCATTTTTTGAGCTTTAAGAAAAAGATAGAAGTAAAGAAAGTAAAGAAAGTGCGCAAGAGTCGTGAAGGTACAAGAGAGTGTTGAGAAAAAAAAGCCCCTTAGAAAAGAAGTTAGAGAAGGAGGTAAAGAAAGAAAGTAGACCCTAGCAAAGAAGGAAAAAGAAAGGAGAAACAATCGCTCTATTATAACATTAAACTCCGCAGAAAGGGGACTACCAACCAAATCTGTTTTTGTTGTTTTGTTTTTTTTACCCCCCATTGCCAGCTCCTGGTACCTTTTATTTATGTATTTATTTATTTATTTTTAAAATTACTATTGCACCTTATGCTTGTAATAGTTCCAAAAACGTAGACCACGTCTTTTCGAAGTGGTCTGCTTTGCCTGCTAAGAGGAATCTCATCTCTTCCAGATGTAGTGTTTCAAACATATTTGATATCCACATTTTTATTGTTGGTGTAGGCGCATTTTTCCAGAATTTAAGTATGAGCTTTTTTTCCCATTATTAGCCCGTAATTGAGTAAATTCTTCTGAAACACGTTTAGTTCAGTGTTACCTTCCGATATTCCAAAAATAATCCATTCTGGTTTTGGTACCAGTTTTATTTTAATTAATTTTGTAAAGATGTCAAATATTTCATTCCAGAATTTTTGTATTTTTGTACAAAAAACAATTTTTTCAGATAATCACGAATTTGAAGATATTTAAAATATTGATTATTTTTCAAATTATATTTCAGTTGTAGTTGTTGAAATGATAATAATTTTCCCAATTCATACAGATCTCCGAGCGTTTTGATTCCCATTCTTTCCCATTGTATAAATGATTTGTCTATAATTGATGGTTTAAACGATGGATTATTAACTATTGGTATTAAAAGAGATAGGTTTCTTAATTTTAGATTCTGTTTTATTTGATTCCATGTTCTAATTGTGCTATATATAATTGGATTTTTATTATAATTTTTGTTATTCAGATGTATTGGTGAGAGGAGAGTCGCTCCTATATTACACGGAGAGCAGTCCTCTCTTTCCATTACAATCCAGTCCACCTGCTGGGCAGAATTGTCCAGCAGGTGAATCATATTTTTAATATTTACTGCCCATTTATAATACATAAAGTTAGGGAGCGCTAGACCACCCAACTCTTTTCGTTTATTAAGGTGTGCTCTTTGTATTCTATGACATTTATAATCCCATATAAAATTTGTAATGTCTGAGTCCAATTTTTTGAAAAACTTTTTTGGGAGATATGTAGGTATTGATTGAAATAGGTATAGGATTTGTGGTAAAAAGATCATTTTTATAGCGTTTATTCTGCCTATTAGGGACATCGGAAGTGTTTTCCAGAATTTAATCAAATTATTTAGTTTCTTAAGTAAGGGATTATAATTGGCTTTAAACATATCATGGTAGTTTCTAGTAATTTCAATTCCCAAATATTTGAATTTTTCTGTGGCTATTTTAAAGGGGAATTTCCGGAGGTGTGTTGAGTCTTTTGGTTTTATCGACATAATTTCACTTTTGTTCCAGTTTATTCTATATCCTGAGAAGGATCCAAAGTCATCAATTAAATTTAATATGTTTGGTATACTAATTTGTGGTTTTGTGATGTACAATAGTACATCATCGGCGTATAAAGATATTATGTTATTTGAGTGTTTTGTATTATAACCATAAATATCCGGGTGTGTTCTTATTTTTTCAGCAAGGGGTTCAATTACCAAAGCAAATAACAGCGGTGATAGTGAACATCCTTGTCTATTGCCCCTTGATAATTCAAATTTCATGGATAGTATATTATTAGTTAGTATTCTAGCTGTGGGTTTGTTATATAATAATTTTATCCATGCGATGAAGATCTCTCCCATTTGGAATTTTTGCAATACTTTAATCATATAATCCCATGCTACTTGATCAAACGCTTTTTCTGCGTCCAGTGAAATGATAGATAACTCTTGGTCATGAGATTTATGTGAGTGCATTATGTTAAGCAAGCGTCTCAAATTATTGAATGAGTGTCTCTTAGGTATAAATCCTGTTTGATCCTCATTTATTAATCTACTAACATACCTGCTTAGTCTTCTGGCTAGTGTTTTCGCTATTATTTTTTGATCCGTATTTAACAAAGCAATAGCTCTATATGATCCTGGTTCTTCTATATTTTTATCTTTTTTAAGTATTAATGTAATCGTTGATTCTGCTAATGTTTCAGGTAAGTATTGCTCTTTAAAAGCATATGTATACATTTTCTGTAAGCGTGGAGTAACTATGTCGTAAAAGGATTTATAGAATTCATTACTGAATTCGTCTGGTCCTGGTGTTTTTCCGTTCTTAAGTGTGTTTATTGTGTCTTCTATCTCCTTAGAAGTAATTTGTGCTCCCAGTTCCTCTTGTTCCCTCAATTCTAATTGAGGGAGGTTACAATTATCCAGAAATTCTGAAACTTTATTATTGTCTATTGACGTTTTAGATGTGTATAGATTCTGGTAAAATTGAGCAAATCTTTTATTGATATCCTTGGGTAGTGTTAATAATTCCCCTCTATCTGATTTAATCTTTAGTATTGCATTCTCTTTTTCCCGTTTCTTCAATTGGCGTGCTAGAAGTTTGTGGGGTTTGTCCCCGAATTCGAAATGTTCTTGTTTTGTAATTTGAAATAGTGTTATAACTTTCTCTGACAATAATTTGTTTAGCGTGAATTTCAATAGTAGAATTTTATTATGTTTATCCATAGTTGGATCTTTAGCATTATCTGTATCTAATTGTTTTATTTGTTCTTCTAAATGTCTTTGTTCATTCTTATTCTTTTTATTTTGAAAAGCTTGAAATGAAATAATGGCTCCTCTAATAAATGCTTTGAAGGATTCCCATAATAGCGTGGGGGATATATCTGGTGTATCATTTATCTCAAAAAATAGGTCCATCTGTTTTTTTAGATATATACTCCCTTGTGGGTCTTTTAAAATTTGCGAGTTAAACCTCCAGAACGATTTATTCATAGACATTCCTTCTAATTTTAAAACAAAAGTTAACGGAGAGTGGTCTGAGATCGCATTGATGTGGTATTTAGGGTTCATAGTATGCGGAATTAATTTTGTATCCACTAGGAAATAGTCTATACGTGAGTATGTTTTGTGTACCGTTGAATAAAACGAATAATCCCTTCCCGTCGGGTTTGCAATCCTCCAAACGTCTGCTATATTTGTGTGTTTTATATATGTATGTAAGAGTTCACTGGTTTTAGATTTCATATTACCTCTTTGTTTTTGCATCGATTTATCTAGATAAGGGTCTAAAACACAGTTGAAGTCTCCTCCAATTATAACATTTTGATAATTAAATTCTGCAATTATATTCAAAATGTTATTGAAAAATTGAGGATTATCAAAATTGGGCGCATAAATGTTTACCAGCGTAATTGGCGTAGTATTGATCTCTCCTGTTACTATAAGGTATCTCCCTTCCTTATCTGATATAATATTCTTTGATTTAAATGGTATTCCTTTACGAATAATGATTGCAGTGCCTCTAGATTTGGAAGTGAATGAAGAGTGAAATGTTTGGCCTATCCAGTTCGCACTCAGTGTCGTCTGATCTTGATGTTTAAGATGCGTTTCTTGTAGAAACGAAATGTCCGTGTTGTATGATTTCAACTGAGCTAGTATCTTGCCCCTTTTAATAGGTTCATTAATACCCCTTATATTCCAATTACATAGTGTGATTCCTCCCATTTTCTTTTGATTGTCGTCATGCATTTTTACCAATTTTAATGACCTTATTTATTGCGGTGCATCCATACCTCAGGACTCTGGTTATTTGGGGGGCGTTTATATTATAGACTTCTTTGGTAGCTCCCTTCTGCGATTGTCCTTGAAAAAAAACCACATAGATGTGACATATTGTGATAAAAAAAAAAAATAGAACAAGTAAATTTACAATGTCTGAGTATTCGACACTGTAGTGAGTGTCCCACTCGACTGTGGGATTCGACATCAATACAGCTTCCGGTGTAGATGTTATGAAGTTAGCCCCACTGCCTTTATTACCCTAAACCTAGTACCCGGTACCATTTCCAAATTAGTTCTATTTCACCCAGTTGCACTATATATATATGTTTCATTCCGACTTATCAAATCTAATCATATATTCAATTACATATATTCCTCACTCTTTATCTATTAACTATTTATAATTGGTTTTAGCTTTGTTAATAGTGAGCTGTTCGCTGAAAGGGTTAACCTGAGTCAGGCTCCTGGAATTATGCCAGGTGCCTGAGTCTCCTCCCCTCCCCACTCGGGCTACGAAACACATGAGATTACAGTGTTGTCTGCGTTATATAGCAGGCAACGCATTTTTACAATTTTTACCATTATATACCTCAAGTCAGTTTCCATTACTATTTCTATATTAGTATTGTTAGTTATTAATTATTATTAATTCTCTATTTTGTGAAACTATGTAAGATCGTAAAGCGCCACTTGTCCTTGTAATGTTTTCCACTTTCAGCTCAGCAGATAGTCACTCCCATGTTTATCAGTCTTTCCTCGTTTGAACACAAAGTGTCCTTGAGTTGGATTCCACAATGTCCGAGGGGAGATAATAATGTCTAGACACCTCTCGTGGAAAAGCTGTTGCGTTTAATAATTTTAAAAGATTGGTGTTATTTCCCTTTTCTTCTAATATTCTCGTTGGGGGAATAAGCAAATTAGTTTGTTCATAACGTCCTGGTGCCGTGATTAATCTTCTGTTCCTACGCTGTGAGTTCTGCCACGATTTCTTGAGCATATTTAAAAGATGCTACCGAATTAGTGAATGTTTTTGAAACTCCCTTGAAAGTAATACGCATCCTGGCCGGATAATACACTCCGCATATGACATCCTTGACACCGTAAAGAGCTTCTCTTGTCTGTGAGAACTTTCTTCTCTTTTGCACAATCTCGTAAGGGTAGTCCTGTAGGAGTTTGATAGAATCATTTCTGTACATTATCTTCTCTCCGTGTTTAATTTTTTTCATTAGCTCTTCCACTGTTGAGATATCCTGAAGTTTGACTATGATCTGTCGTGGATAGGCTTGGTCTCCTTGTGATCTTGGTTTAAATCTGGGTAGTCGATGTGCTACTTCAATTACAGGTGCCTCAGGTAGCTTGAGTACGTGTTTGATTAGATTGGCAGTGAACTCACAGGCATTGTCCCCATCAGCTCCCTCTGTTACTCCACGTATTCGTATATTTTGGCGTCTTGAGCGAGCTTCGAGGTCAACAAATTTATCAGAGACTTTTGTCAGTTGGCTCTTGAGGCTGTCTAATTCTAACTTCATCGCCTGCATATCTCCGGCCATCTGTTCCACAACAACTTCCATATCTTTCACCGCAGTTACATTTGCAGAAACAGTTTCATGCACAGCCTCAGACTTCTTTGTGGACTCTTCCTCCACCTTATTAATTCTCCCCGTTAGTTCTTCGTGCACATCCTCAACTCATTTTTGCAGAGTGCTAATGCCCTCAAGAATTTTTTGATTACCGGCATTAATGGTTTGCATGTTTTCCATCAAGTTTAAGTTTCCAGCTTCAATGTCATTTTTCAAATCTCTTACCGAGTTCTTTATCTCCTCCATTTCGGTTCTCTCTTTTGTGGCCATCTCAGTCTTGGATCGTGTAGCCATTCCAGAGATCACTCCTGAGGTCAGTTCTGCAGTTTCTTGATGTTTCTGAGTCTTCAGCAGGTGTTTTGTAATTCTCCTCTGTGGGCTCTGACCTGGAGACGTGTTTTTCACTTAAAATGCCTTTCCCTCCGTTATATTAATGGCGCTTACTGATGACGTCATCAGCACAGTGACCCGGGGCTCCGGTAAGTTTTTTAAAACGGTCCCGACCTCCAGACCCGATTTTAACGCGAAAAATAGCGATTTTTTCAGCGGAGCTAAAAAATTTGCGACTGCTAGCAGAGCATGAAGCCAACCAAGTCAAAAGTCAAAGTCAATTTTATTCATCACATGTACCCGAAGGTGCAGTGAAATGAATTTGCCAGCAGCGATACACTTAGAAAGTACACACAATACACAATAAACATCCACCACAGCATTCTTCACTGTGGTGGAAGGCAACAAAGTTCAGGCAGTCTTCCTCCTTTGTTCATCCGTGGTTGGGGCCATAAACCCTCCATAGTCGCCGCTACAGACGGCCAAATCGGCACTTTCCTACCGGAGACCATGGCTTCAGGATGTTATGGGCCGCAGGCTGGCGGTCGGAGCTCGTCTCCAGTGATCCCCGGCAAGGGTTCCCAGACGCCGGATGGTAAGTCTAAGCCACGCCCCCGGCTAGAAGCTCTGCAGACCACAGCCCCATGACGCCAAAGTCACCAGGCCAGCGATCGGAGCACTCCTCTCTGGCGACTTGGTAAAGGTTCGCTCGCTCCACGATGGAAAAGTCCATTCTGCGCCCGCTGCTGATGCTCTGGGCCCGACTCTGGCCCTGAGTATAGAAGCTGGGATGTAATGTTAAAATTGTACAAGGCATTGGTGAGACCAAATCTGGAGTATGGTGTACAATTTTGGTCGCCCAATTATAGGAAGGATGTCAAGAAAATAGAGAGAGTACAGAGGAGATTTACTAGAATGTTGCCTGGGTTTCAGCAACTAAGTTACAGAGAAAGGTTGAATAAGTTAGGTCTTTATTCTCTGGAGCGCAGAAGGTTAAGGGGAGACTTGATAGAGGTCTTTAAAATGATGAGAGGGATAGACAGAGTTGATGTGGACCAGCTTTTCCCTTTGAGAATAGGGAAGATTCAAACAAGAGGACATGACTTCAGAATTAAGGGACAGAAGTTTAGGGGTAACATGAGGGGGCACTTCTTTACTCAGAGAGTGGTAGCGGTGTGGAATGAGCTTCCAGTGGAAGTGGTGGAGGCAGGTTCGTTGGTATCATTTAAAAATAAATTGGATAGGCATATGGATGAGAAGGGAATGGAGGGTTATGGTATGAGTGCAGGCAGGTGGGACTAAGGGTAAAATGTTGTTCGGCACGGACTTGTAGGGCCGAGATGGCCTGTTTCCGTGCTGTAATTGTTATATGGTTATATGACTCCGGGAAAGGCCGCTTCAATCCATGCCATGAGGGAGACGACGGAAAAAGTCGCCTCTCCATCGAGGAGGTGACAAAAAGCGGTTGCCCCCTTCCCCCCCCCCCCCACACAAGACACACCAAGAGACACCTAAAATAACATTTAGACACACCAAAAAAAACCCCCAAAAAGTTGAAATAACGAACACACTGTTGGTAGGGCAGCCGTCTCGCAGCGCCCCCACCGACCAAGTCATATCTAGGTAACCATGGTTACTTGGTTGTAAATATTTCCTCAGAAATGTTGGTTCATGATCCCAAGCATCACAAATAAAGTAAACACTGAACAAGCAAAAATACTCTTTGCTGCTAGTTATGCATACTTATCAGTGCAGAACCTCGATTTAAAAAATAGATGATCCAATTCCTTCATTTGCTACCATATATTTTATGAAGGTTTCATAAGTATTCCTGACAATATAAACTAATAGTTCCACTCGTTTTTGCTAAATTGGATTTCCATGGTGCCCTTTCAGGCTTTGGGAATCCCCCAAATCAATCAATCAGTCAATCAATCAATCAGCCCGTCCACCCGTCCATCCATCTGTCCGTCTATACATAACTAAAACTCTGATCTAGTGCTCTTCCGGTTTGCAGGGTTTTTCTATTTGCGGAAAAACAATACGTGATAGCGCAACGATTTTTCATTATTTCGTGCGTTCTCCTGTGCTGCAAGTGCAACAGGCTTTGTTCCAATCGTTGGTATATTGAAAAAGTTATCGAGGTTTAAAAATCTTAAAAAACGCCCATGCGCAGATTCCTTCAGTCAGCGCCACACAGATTGGTGTCTTCTCCTGTCAGTCAATGATGGGATGGCAACGCCCCTTCCTGCCCCACTGGCGGCGGCCTGTCCCGCTTCACTCTCAAACTCCTCTCTCCCCTCCTCACATGTGTATCGACGCCCCCACCACTGGCGGCGGCCATGGGGGGGGAGCGGTTCAGTGGAGGCTCAGTGGAGGCCCAGTGGACAGTGGAGGCCCTGGTCCCGTCTCTCTCTCCTGGATGGAGGGAGGGAGTGATGGAGGGAGGGAGTCACTGAGGGTAAAGGAAAGGATAAGTAGGGAGAGGTGAGGGAGGGATTGGGGAGGAGAGTGGAAAGATCCTGGGGAGGTGAGGAGGGAGAGTGGGAGGATTGAGGGAGAGGAAGGGGTAGGGAAGGAGAGGGGGGAAATGGTAGGAAAGGAGAGGGGGAATTAGGGGGAATAGCGTTAGAGGAGGGTAGTGGGGGAGGTCAGGAGAGATAGTGGGGTGAAATGGGGAAGGGAGGAGTGGGGGAGAGAGGGATAGGGAGGGGAGAGGAGTTATGGAGGGAGGGGGGAATGATTGAGGGTAGGGGAAAGGAGAGAGAGGGAGAGGTGAGGGAGCATTTGGGGTGGAGGGAGAAGAGGGGAAAGAAGAGGAAGGGTGAATAAGAGAGGGAGGGAGTGCTGAGGGATGAGGGTAAATGAGCTGTGCCTGCGCATTTGGGGGCTATGCATCAGTGGTGCAATATTGTGTTGGGGGAACGGGTTGCATTGGGGGAACAAGTCAAGAACAAGGTTTTAGTCATCCCATGCACATAAAGTGCAGTGAAATGAATTTGCCAGTAGCGGTACAATAAAAAAAAAACACAAACATCCACCACAGCATTCATCACTGTCATGGAAGGCACATCACTGACGTGGAAGGCGGTCGGAGCTCCTCCCCAGGGATCTCCGGTGAGGGACCCAGCTCCGGATGGTAAGTCCCTGCCACGCCCGCGGTAGAAGTGGGCCGCTGGCCGGCGGTCGGAGTTTCTTCTCTGGGGTCCCCAATGAGGGATCCCATGCTCCGGACGCCACGCCAGCCGGAGCTCCGCAGACTGCAGCTTCAGGCTGCCGCAGGCCAGCGAACGGCGCACTCACCTCTGGCGACCCCCGGTGAGGGTTCGCCCACTCCACGATGAAAGAGTCCTCGATATGCCCGCTGCTGAAGCCCGGGCACGACTCCGGGAAAAGCCGCACAAATCCTCGATGTTAGGCCACGAGGGAGGTGTCATGGAAAAAGTTGCCTCTCCGTGGAGGCGACCAAAGCAGTTTCCCCCTTACCTCCCGACACCACCCCCCACACAAGACACACATAAACATTAAAAACACACAATGGGACACATTAAAAAAATTTAAAAAGTAGAAAATACTAACACGCTTCTGGGAGGGCTGCCGGCTTGCAATGCCCCCACCGACCGAATGGGTGAATGGTGGAATATTGCATTGGAGAACGGGTTGCGTTGGGGGAAACAGGCCTCCCGTGTGAAAGGGACCCAATGGGTCCCACTTAGTCTAGTGTATTCTAAACATGTCATTGTGCTAATTATTCACCTACATGGTAAGCATGCAGGTACAGCAGGCAGTGAAGAAAGCGAATGGCATGTTGGCCTTCATAACAAGAGGAGTTGAGTATAGGAGCAAAGAGGTCCTTCTGCAGTTGTATAGGGCCCCAGTGAGACCACACCTGGAGTATTGTGTGCAGTTTTAGTCCCCTAATTTGGTGAAGGAGATTATTGCTATTGAAGGAGTGCAGCTGCAATCAACCCGGTGTACACAATCAGATAAGATCAAATAGAACACGTTGTCCTACAACTTTAGGCTGTGCACGCCATATGCAAGAAGAAGAGGGAGTGCAGTGTAGGTTTACAAGGTTAATTCCCGGGATGGCGGGACTGGCATATGCTGAGAGAATGGAGCGGCTGGGTTTGTAGACTCTGGCGTTTAGAAGGATGAGAGGGATTCTTATTGAAACATATAAGATTATTAAGGGTTTGGACATGCCAGAGGCAGAAAACATGTTCCCGGTGTTGGGGGAGTCCAGAATCTGGGGCCACTGTTTAAGAATAAGGGGTAAGTCATTTAGAACGGAGATGAGGAAACACTTTTTCACACATAGAGTTGTGAGTCTGTGGAATTCTCTGCCTCAGAGGGCAGCGGAGGCTGGTTCTCTGGATACTTTCGATAGAGAGCTAGATAGAGCTGTTAAAGATAGTGGAGTCATGAGATATGGAGAGAAGGCAGGAACGGCGTACTGATTGGGGATGATCAGCCATGATCACATTGAATGGCGGTGCTGGCTCAAAGGGCTGAATGGCCTACTCCTGCACCTATTGTCTATTGTCTACATTGAAATGATACTTTCTTACTGATCCAGGATCCCCTTCAACTCTCCTCACCTGGTATCTTACATAGAACATAGATCAATGCATCACAGCAGCAGGCCCTTTAGCCCATAATGTCTGTGCCTAACATAAGGTAAATTAATCTCAAAATTTGCCCATGAGCCATATCCCCCCCATTCCCTTGAAATTCCTGTGCCCATATAAAAGCTTATTAAATGCCACTTTTGTCACGAGGTTCAAGCGCTCACCACTCTCTAGGTAAAAAAACTTGCCCCGCACCTCTCCTTCAACATATTTGGCTGTTACTTCAGTATGGTTGGTCCATGACAGATTGTTAGTAATATTAACTTTACCTTAAGTCAGTATGAACCAAATAATGCAGTGCAATGTCAATCTCATTAATTATTTATCAACCTTGCAAAGTTAATGAAATTAAAGGGCTTTCTCACTGTGCGACCTGAAGCAAGACTTAACAAGATTTAACATCATGGGAACCTTCTGCGATAGCAGTACGGCATTCGTGGACCACCGAGGACCTCTGTGGCGCTAACGGCAGGTAGTCGTGTGACTTGGTAAGGTCGGGAGAAAATTCAAACATTTTTGAATTTCTCCAAGAGTGACTTGAGCAGCGTTGCAACATTGTATGAACATAGTGGCCAGTGCGATATTCGTGCGATACCCGTAATAACTCTTGCGGGTACCGTGGGAACTCCTGCGAACGGTGAGTAACTGAGCAGTTTGATTGTCAGTGCTTGTTTTACCTCATTGTTAAATAAATATATTTTTTACTATCAGATTGATGTCTGCAATTCTTCATTAACACATCACTACAAGATGAATGTCTCTAATGTTATAATCCCTCTCATGCTGAAACACAAAATAGTTGAAGGGAGGTGAAATAATCAAATTTTCATTCTTTTTCATTTTTGAGTGTTCAGGTACCTCACTTGCTGAGCTATTTTACTCCAGCAGTTTGTGTCTCTTTTTGTCTAAAGCAGTTTCTAAGACTGGAGGAATTCGCGGGCCAGGCAGCATCTACGGAGGGAAATGGACATGCGACCCTTTCTTCAGGCTGCCTTATCTCTCTCCCCCCCCCCTCCCCCCAACTCCCACCCCCACACACAAATGCTGGAGAAACTCAGCGGGTGCAGCAGCATCTATGGAACGAAGGAAATAGGCAACGTTTCGGCCCGAAAAGTTGCCTATTTCTTGTGCATGTGTCGGAAGGAACAGCAGATGCCGGTTTAAAGAGAATGCTGGAGTAAATCGACGGCAGGCAGCATCTCTGGGAAGAAGGAATGGGTGACATTTCGGGTCGAGACCCTTCTGATATGCTGCTTGTCCCGCTGAGCTACATGTTGTGTCTATCTTCGTTTTAATCCAGCATCTGCAGTTCCTTCCTGGCCGAACCCGATTGAAAGATGAGAGGCTGGGCGATAGAGCACTGGGTCTGACAAGGATCAGGCTTCAGTAAGCAAAGTAAAGAGAGGTGGCAACGTTTTGGAAATGAAGCGGGTAATCCGAGTGATGGCGAGACGGTATCCTCTAATCATAATATGTCGGAAAGAACTGTAGATGTTGGTTTGCGCCGATGATAGACACAGTAATACTGGAGACAGACATAACATCATGGACGGGCAGCATCTGGATAAAAGGAATGGGTGACGTTTCGGGACGAGACTCTGAAGAAGGGTCTCTAACCGAAACGTCACACATTCCTTCTCTCCAGAGATGCTGCCCGTCCCGCTGTGTTACTCCAGCATTTCGTGTCTATCTTCCGTATGCTCTGTGATGGTCATCTCGGAGTCAAGTGGCAACTCTGGTCTGTAGACACGAGGAAATGCAGATGGAGGAATCACGAGCAAAACACAGAGCGTTGGACGAGCCTGACCCTTTGAGTTCCTCCATCACTTTGTGTTGAAGTCAGGTCTGGACATTGCTTGGCTCATTCTCAGGCGCCGGCTAACTAGGAAGGTCGAGTCAAAGTCCAGCATTAACACTCAAGAAATAATGTTTGCGGCCTGATGTTATCAATATTTAATAGAAATCATTAATAAAGTAAATAACTAGATACCGGTCTAATCCGTATCTACGGGATTGGACAGGCTAGATGCAGGAAGAATGTTCCCGATGTTGGGGGAGTCCAGAACCAGGGTCCCAGTTTTACAGTCTACCGTGGGAACTCTTTAATTACAGCGGGCAGGCAACTCCCTTCAGTTTCCCAGGGGGTCGGGACGGGACTGGAGTTGGGAGGGAAAGGTGGGGGAGTCGAGGGAGAGGAGGGGGAGACAGATGGGGGTGTCTTCATTTACTGGCGGTGGGTGTCTGTCACTGAAACAGGCAGGTGAGATTTCACATCCACCTTTTGTGTGCCTCTCTCGCTCTCTCTCTCTCTCTCTCTCTCTCTCTCTCCATCCCTCCCTCTCACACAGGCATGACTGGAGGAACTCCGCGGGCCAGGCAGCATCTACAGAGGGAAATGGACAGGCGACCCTTTCTTTAGGCTGCCTTATCTCTCTCCCCCCCCCCCCCTCCCCCCAACTCCCACCCACACACACGAATGCTGGAGAAACTCAGCGGGTGCAGCAGCATCTATGGAATGAAGGAAATAGGCAACGTTTCGGCCCGAAACGTTGCCTATTTCCTTCGTTCCATAGATGCTGCTGCACCCGCTGAGTTTCTCCAGCATTATTGTGTACCTTCGATTTTCCAGCATCTGCAGTTCCTTCTTAAACACAAATGCACCGAGTTCCTCCAGCACTTCGTGTTTTGCTCAGTATTCCAGCATCCGCTGTCTCCCACGTCTCCAATAAAACAAAACTACTGTCAAAAGGGTGAAGAATAGGGGCAGAGATAGATACATTCCTGATTAGTGCGGCTGTCAGGAGGTTATGGGGAGAAGGCAAGAGAATGTGGTTGAGAGGGAGTGCCCATCTGTTACTATTAATTGGACAGTTCGGTCTGTGAAACGCAACACGCCAGCCCCGACATCCAGCCCGGTGGTCAGTCCTTTGAAGATAGACACCAGTTGCTTGGAGCAACTCAGCGGGACAGGCAGCATCTCTGGAGAGAAGGAACGGGTGGCGTTTCGGGTCGAGAGCCTTCTTCAGACTGAAAGTTTCACCTCTCAGTAGATAATAAAATAAGACAATCATCACGGTCAATGTGAGACACAGTCTTTATTCCTATTTGACAAAATAAAAAGACAACTTCTTGCACATATTGAGAGAAGGTGCATCACACCAAACAACATTTGTCTAAAAAAAAACAGATTATTCTTCAGCTCATTAAAGAGCTCGGGTGAAAAAAACCAATATAGTCAGTGAAAAAAAGTAACATCATTTGTACCACGTGATTAACAACACTACAGTCCACGGTGTTCATTCAAGATTAACGGGAAAGATCGGGAGACGGACAAGTCACTTGCACAAATAACAGAAATGCCGAGTACCGTGGGAACTCTTTATCTACCCCCCGTTATATCGTGCGGAACTCGTGCTGGACCACGACCACTTCACTCGGGTGACATCTTGCTTCAGGTCGCACCGTGAGAACTGGCCATTAAGCAGGTACAACTAAGCTAAGCATTCCAAGACAATCGCATAAACTATTATTGGATACCTCTACAATACAAATGATCAAAAGCTTGGGTTTGAAATTTATGCTACAACCTGTGTGCAATCAACCGGATGTTTGAGCTGCTTCTTGAATTTTAGGATGGCTGATTTTGGAAGCACAGACCAATGTGGTAGCATATTGAGTGTGTGAATTAGGATGAATTTCTCCCCCTATTTCCAAAGGGCAAAATGAAGAATGAACTTTAATGAACAAACTATAGCCAATATTGATTTTTTTTAACCATCTTTGCTAATCTCACAAAAGATAACTGACAAAATCGTTTAAAAAAAAGTGGTGATTCGATCAGGTTAAATTTTAAAATGAAAATAATTTGAAATCCAAACCCAACCCTTACAGGGAGGTGATTGATTGATACTTTTGGACAGTGGTGGGACAAGGGATATGGAACCAGTTCATTCCCAGGATGAATGTTGACGATTTAAATATTTACTGCATCTCCAAATTGGTTTACTTTGTAGCTCATAGGCTTCAAGATGACCGGCAAGGAAGTGAGAACAACTTCAGGAGGAAATATATATGACTCTACAAAGCTTCTCTTGCACCCCCGTTTCCCTACAACCCTCTACTCACAAATTAAGACTCATTCCACACAAATGTCATGGCCATAAACCAAACTCAATATAGAAACAAGGGTATGATGTCTACCCCCTCCCACTATTTCACCAACTTGGAAATAGAGCATTCTTCTCTGACTTAAACCCATCACTGTTCATTCTGGATGTGAATACTATCAAGTATTTACATGTGTAAACCGTTGCAACTTGTAGCCAAACCCATGCTAAGGGGTTGCCTGCATAATAACTCCTCCTGTTATTTGCAGCAGATTGGATAGGAATATGTGGGAATGAACTGCAGATGCTGGTTTACACCAAAGACTAGATATGAATTTGGGTTTGTGTTCAAAACTATGATGACACCATGGAGCAACTAGTAGAACTGCTACCTCACAGCTCCAAAAACCTGGCTCCAAACCCTAACTTCCAGTGTTGTCTGTGTGGAGTTTGCACATTCTCCCTGCAACCATATGTGTTTCCACCAGATGCTCAGGTTTCTTCTCACATTCTAAAAATATCTGCTTTGATAAGTTAATAGGCCAATGACATTGGTAACTAGGTCTAGTTTAAAGATCTGGTGGTAAATTATTGAGGAGAATTGAGAGAAATGGGAGGAGAATAAAATAGATTTGATTAGGAATAGTGGAAAATGGATGCTTGATGGTTGACATAGACTCTGTGAGCAGAAGGACCTGTTTGCATTATGAGGCTCTCCACAGCTCTGTACCAAACACACAAAAAACATTCATGCAAGAGTGGATTATACTTGAGCTTGTTCAACAATTACTTTGATTGCACCGATACTGGCCAGACTCCATGTTCCTACATCCTTAGCCTTGGCTCTCCCATTCTAATTGTAATCTCAAGAATAATTCATTATTGCACAAGGAAAAAAAAAAAGGCGGACATTATGAACGTTGTTTTCATGCTAAGATGCATCTCATGAATAATTATCATACAAAATTTGACCCCGAGCAGCCCAGGTGAAGAAATGGCTGATGAGAAAATGTCTGAAATGAGGAAATGTTAGCGCGGTATCAATAACAGATAACACACAAGGTGTAATCTTGCTTGTTCAATATAATAAATGATATTAATCAATCTGCAGTCTATGATGGTTTAGGGTTGCGTGTAATATTGCTGCCTACACATTCACCCCGATCAGTATCACTATAATTTCATGTCAGTCGATTGTTCTCTGTTCCTGAAATTTATTCCATTGGAGTCAATGGATTGAACTTTGGAAGCACAGTACAGTGTGCTGATGCTGCTTTATAACCACAAGTAGTGACAGAGGTTTGAATTCCTGGGCACATTCTGCAATAACCACCCACCTTCTTACTAATCAGGGCTCAAGTAAGCACAGGTGCAAGTGAATCATTTGATTTATCGTATTCCCTCCCATTTCATTACCATGCACTGCAAGAAACCAAAGAAAACCAATATATTTTGATGGATTTCACAGATACTGGTTGATCAGATAGCATAATTTACAGCTACACCTGGCTGACTGTCGCTGATGAATATTTGAATGAAAATTAGCAAATCTTACAGAGCAGTGATATAGTACTACTATTCCTGTTTGCTGTTGCAGCATGTTTTTTGATCAACTCCTTGGTTGCTTTATTATGCATTTAGGTGAGCGATAAATTTAGAAAAACAATAGATTTACCATAAAAACCTGATAAATTCAGTATAAAAGGGAGTTTAACCTTGGTCTAGCCATTGTGGTCTAATCAGAATGCAGAAAATTGTTGGTTTTACCTTCAGGGCTTAGCGACTAAGAAATATGATCACTTTGGCTTTGCCATCTGTCCAAAACTCCATCTGGAGGCACAGCGGTGTTAATGCAGCAAGATACAAAATGTTTTTTATTCACGAGGCAGCAACATGCCAGCATCCATAAAGAACTAACCCTGGATTAAGAGTTGTGCTAGAAACGATTCTGTATTAGATTTGTTACTAAGCTTGGTCGAGAGCAAAAGAACGACAAGATTGAGCAAAACTGATTACTGTAACAATTCTTCACACATGCAGTGTATGATTCATAACTTGATGTGATTTAGAGAAAGACAGGCTTGCATTCAAACTATGTCTTTGATAACCTTGGGGTTTCTCACAGTGCTTTACTACCAATTAAGTACTTTTGAAGATACGCTTCAGTTGTAAGGTACGAAGAAAAGTCAAGCAATTTGCAAGTAGCAAGTTCCCCAAAATAACAATGATATACTGATGAGACATGGACAATTTACTGCCTCTGAAAAATACAAGTATGTTTCTTTATCTTAATCTTTTTTTCTTCGATACCTTATCTCCTGCATGATTATGCTCCTAGAGTCTAGTTTGTGGCATTCTACAATACCAGTGGAAACATATAAATGTTCTTGCTGTTGCATATGACAACTATGAAGGCAAATGAGATTTAAATATCAATTAAATGCAAGCAAAAGGTAGAAAATCTTGCATTTATATGCTGTCTTCCGTCCTTTTCAAACATTCTGAAAGTATTTTATTGTCAATTAATTACTTTTGAAATAGTCACTGTTTTAATGTTGGAAATTTGAAGCATATTGTGATATTCCAGCCATCCAGTTTCCATTTGTTGTACTCCTGCTCCAAGTTGAATTATTAAAGATTCAAGGTCTATGCCAAGGCCACCGTGTATATTTCAGACTGCCAAGGTAGTGCAGCACTGCAAAGGTGTCAAATGTATTGTCTTACTAATGAACTTAAATTAGTTCCATTCTCCAGAGCTCCAGTAATTCAGGCAGGCATAGATGACCCAATTGCACTTGTCCAACACATTAACTGGTCATTTATCTGCAGTGGTTTGAAGGATATTGCTGTTAGTTTTACCCAAATAACAGTCACTATCATTCAATGTTAAAGAAGTACATTGGAACATGCCTCTGCCACTATCTCACAGGGGATGAAATGCTGGTTTAATCCTAACCTCCAGTGCTGGCTGTGTGGAATTTACTCTTTGTAACCTCAAATATCTCCTCTGGGCATTCTATTTCCTTCCCACAACCAAAATAAAAGTGTGGATTTCTAGTTAATTGGCCACCGTAAACAATGCAGAGAATAAATTGCAAATTCATTGTGCAGAGAAGATTTATGAGGAAACTGCCAGAACTCGAGGGTCTGAGCTATAGGGAGAGGTTGAACAGGCTATTACTTAAGCCAGGAGTGCAGGAGGATGAGGGGTGATCTTAATGTGGTGTATAAGATGATGAGAGGAATAGAAAGGGTGAATGCACAGTCTTTTACCCAGAGTAAGGGAATCAAGAACCAGAGGACATAGGTTTAACGTAAGGGAGGAAAGATTTAATAAGAAACTGAGGCACACCATTTTCACATAATGGGTGGGAGGTATATGGAACGAGCTGCCAGAGGAGGTAGTTGAGGCAGGTACAATCACAACTTAGCAAAAAAACATTTGGACAGATACATGGAGAAGATAGGGTTAGAGGGATATGGGCCAAAAGCCGGCAGATGGGGCTCGTGTAGATGAGGCATGCTGGTTGGCACGGGTACGTTAGGTCGAAAGACTTGTTTCCACGCTTTATGACTCTACAACTGTATGCCTGCATTGTGTCCAAGTATGAGGTACAGTAGAAGCTGGTGTAAGTTGAT
The DNA here is from genome assembly GCF_010909765.2 of Amblyraja radiata. Classification (NCBI taxonomy): domain Eukaryota; kingdom Metazoa; phylum Chordata; class Chondrichthyes; order Rajiformes; family Rajidae; genus Amblyraja; species Amblyraja radiata. Next base: position 79,769,089 of record NC_045961.1, on the reverse strand, counting down.
AATGAATTTGGGGAGACTAAAATAAGCATTAGTGTAGGTTTAGTGCAGGTGAAGCTTGATGGCAGGTGTGAGCTTGCTGGGTCCAACAGTCTGTTTCTATGCTGTATGACTCTATGATCAAAGAGAATGTAAATGAAAGCCCACTTTAATGACACAATGAAAGACAGTACTAGCAAGAACTCTTGATAAATGTATTAAATGCAATGGACAATACAGCTAATTAATATTGGTACGTGATCAACCCGTCACATGTTATTTGAATTAAGTCATGAAGTGAAAAGCACGTTGAACAATAGGATTTTGAAAGAAAACCTGAGTACACTTAGAAGCATTTCTATTCAGCTGAGAATCCACTGGAGACAGAATTCCATTTAAATCATACTGCACTTCTGGCAAATGGTGAGAATGAACTAGTTAGCAGGTGGGTAATATTCTGTAATCTGCTATCTCTTGGGGAAGTCTTAATTTGAATATGTAATTGCCCGAAGTTAACATAGACTGAAGGGAAGAGGTGAGAAGGGTTAATCTAGGCTTCTGTATATTAATTATTAAACAGGATTCCAAATACAGTTAAGATTGAGCAAGTAATTTATCCTGCTGTACTTACATTCAAAGCAGTTGTTCTGGTATATTGGCAAGTTCATGACAGCAAATATTTTTGATTTTCTGCGAATCTGAGTTTTACATTGTGCAAAATGTTTTAACTGACAAAATGTCAAACAGGAATAGGCCCAGCACTAAACCCTCAGGCACACCACCAGTCACAGGCCTCCAGTCCAAAAAGCAACCTTCCACCATCACCCTCTGCCTCCTTCCATGAAGCCAATTTTCTATCTATTCAGCTATCCCACCTTGGATCCCATGGGATCTAACCTTCCAGAGCAGCCTACCATGCGGAACATTGGTGAATGCATTGCTGAAATAGTAAGATTAAACGAGAACTTACCAGTTTGAAGTTTGATCTGTATTTTATGAGGAATTACGATAAGGGATTATGTGAAGAACCCGTCCAGCACGCATGCGCGACATACTTCAAAGCAGCGGTGTGAAATCACAGGAAAACACAATAATTGAAATAAACATAGTAAAGAAAAGGAGAACTAAGATATCAGTTGATCTCTATAATTGAGGGTGGGAGCGGAGGGCACGTAATCCCTCATCGTAACTCCTCATAAAATACAGATCAAACTTCAAACTGGTAAGTTCTCGTTTAATCTTACTATTTTACTTCGGAGTCACGTGAGTAACTACGTGAAGATTTTAAAGCTCTGTGATTTCAAACCGTGTAACAGTTCATACTTCACTCGCTGCCAAAGTCATTCAAGGGTGGAAGTATGTTATCGTAATCAACCATGAATCTGTTTGTAAAACAATAATGGTATTTATTAAACAATAACAAAAAAGAAAAAATGCGCCCCAGGGCTTAAATTATATATTTGCAGATTCTAAAACTCTTTCTGCAAATAAAACAGGTTCTGCTAGCGGCTTATTGTAGAACGTTTGGAATGTTTTCTCCATGGATCACCCCGCTGTAGCCAGGATGGTCCAATGGCATGTCCATCCTTTTAGCCGCCGATGTGGATGCTGCCCTGGTGGAGTGAGATGTATATATGTCAGTATCTACTCCAGCAGCTCCCAGTACCTGCTTGAGCCATCTTGAGATGGTTTGGCTCGACACCCGACCATGAGGTTTCTTGTGGCTGACCCATAAGGCTTTTTCTCTCCCTCGGGAATCTCTTGTTGTGTTGATGTAAATGAGTAAATGAGTCATGACACATAACCGTGGGTCAGGTGGGTATGCCCAGAAATCCATAACTAGGCCTGAAGTTCCTGGCCTGCTCTGCTTTACCAGCTCCTGAATAGTGAATGTGACACGGTCTGGTGTAACCATGTTGTCCAGTCGTAGTAACTGGACTGGACTCTTTGTGCTGAGACTAGTGCCATCAGCATGACCGTTTTCAGGGTTAGCTGTTCCAGGGTGAGAGACCTGGCTGGTGACCATCCCCTTAGGTATGTCAGGACCACACTGACATCCCAGATTTGGGTGTACCTAGGTCTAGGAGGGTTGGAGTTGAATATCCCTCTCATGAGTTTGATCACCAGCGGGTGAGACCCTATGGCCTGTTGTCCTGGTGCCTGATTTAAGTAGGCTGACAGAGCATTTCTGGCTGTATTCTTCTTCTTTTCGTGTCTTTGAAGCTGGTTGGTTATATGACAGTTTCCCATTCCTTTACACAGTCCTTTGCGTTTTTATTGAACACTGCAAGATCCTTTGGGCTGCACTGGTTGGGTAGTAGGGGGCAGACAAGGCAGTGCTGCATTGTATGGTCCTCTTCTCCACATTCACAGGTGGTTTGGCCAGTTTCATAGCCCCATCTGGCCATGGCAGCTTTTGATCGCCCTGTTCCTGTTCTCAGGCGGTTGAGCATCTTCCACTGGACCCATGGTGCTTCTGAGCCCGTAGGGAGGGCTTCAGAAGGAGGGATACCCATGTCAGTAGGAGGGGGGTCGTCCTCAAGCCTTTTTGTAGTTGTAGTTGGAGTCTGGTTTCTTCCCGTGATGCTATTAGGGGCTGGACATGGCTGAGAAAGCTTCTCCTGGACTTCAGTTGTTGGGCCGGGGGTACACGTCCGTAGAGGAGGTGGCGTTCATCACTGGTGGCCTTGGTCATCTCTACTCGGCTGGCGACTTCCCGTCTCACATCAGCAGGGGCAATGCCAGTGAGGAGGTGCAGGTTGTTTATGTTGGTGGGCTTCAAGCAGCCAGTGATTGAGCGGCAGGTGTTATTCAACGCTGGGTCTAGTTTCTTGGCATGGGATGATCTCTCCCAAACAGGACACGCATACTCCGCAGAGGAGTAGCACAGGGCCAGAGCAGTAGATCTTAATGTGTGTGCTGTGGCTCCCCATTTGGAGTTGGTCAGCTTCCGGAGGATGTTATTTCGGGAGTTAACTTTCAATTTGGTGTTTTTGACATGTTCCTTATAGGAGAGAGTGCGATCCAGTGTTACACCGAGGTAGGCAGGGTTGGTGCAGTGCTCAAGAGGTGTTCCAGACCAAGTGATGTTAAGGGGTCTGTTTGCTTCCCGGTTCCTGGGATGGAACGAGCAGGCTTGGGTCTTCGCAGGGTTTGCGTGTAGGTGATTGCGCTCGTAGTAGAGGTGTAGCTCATCTAGGGCTGAGGTGAGATTCGCTTCTACAGCTTCAAACGTACTCTCTTGGGATGTTACACAGAGGTCGTCGGCGTTACACAGTGTTCTGGTCCATTGGCTGGTCATTGGTGTAGATGTTATATAGTAGTGGAGCCAGCACACTACCTTGAGGCAAGCCATTCCGTTGTCGTCGCCAGCGACTTTGCATGTTGTTAAGGACAACATAGAAGCGCCTATCTTTCAGGAGGGCTCCGATGAGGTCCGTGAGTGCCAGGTCTTTGGTATTCTCCAAGATCTTTTTTAGGAGGAGGCGGTGGTTCACAGTGTCATACGCGGCAGACAGATCAACAAAGATGGCTCCTGTCACCAGTCCTTTCTGGAACCCGTCTTCAATGTGCTGTGCTGTGTGAGATTCAGAAGTTGACTTGTTGTGGATTTGCCAGGTCGGAATCCAGCTTGTTGAGGGATGATGGCTGGTTCAGCGACTGGGGCAAGCCTGTTGAGGATCAGGCGCTCAAACAGCTTGTACGGGTGGCATAGCAGGGAGATTGGGTGGAAGCTCTTTGCATATGCTGGATCTTTAACGGGTTTTAGAAGAGCGATGATTGAAGATGAAGCGATGAAGAGCGATTTAGATGGCTGTATTGATGGCGCTGTAGCTCAGTCCTTCATTATGGTGAAGGCCGGCCAGGAACTCCAGTACATTGGTTATGGTTGTAGATGAGTATGTTGTCCCAGTTTTCGAGCAGTATCTTTCCCACTTCCTGATGCTCGATAGGTATTGTTTCCTGGTGGACATACGGTGGGACGCAGTCATCATGTTGATGGTCCTGTCAGATAATCCCAGGCCCAGCAGTGGTCTTTTCAGAATCTGCAACCCAGTAGGTTAATCTTGTCATGGAATGGATGACTTATGCCTGACACCGGGTGAGTCAATAGGTCTGGGCTACTGGGAAAGGTCATTGGAGTTTCGATTACCATGTCGAGGACCACTGGGAACCATGGCTCGTTCCGGGGCCTGCCATCATGAGGCCGAATGCTTTGGAATCTTCCTCTAGGTCTTTTACTTGTTTTGACAAGTCCTAACCAAATAGCAGGATCTGTGGCTCTGAGGCCGGTGTTTTGCACAGTCCTGCAAATTTGGGATTGAGGGCAGGTCTTATTATCTCCTTGCGGAGGTTGTTTATTTCATATTGGGTGTTACACAGCAGAGCCAGAGTGTCTTGCTAGTTGGTGGTCATGTCCACCCCATCCACGGAACGAGCATAGGATGTTATGGCTGACGTCAGGAGCTTGAGGATACGCTGCAATTTTAGCTCCTGGTTTCGGATACTCTGCCCAATGTACCCCCAGATTTGGCTGTTGACAGCCGGTACGTTGAGCAAAATGCAGTTCTCCGGAGGCGAGTAGAGTTCTAGTGCCTCATTGACTACCTGTTCTTGTCGGGGTTTGAAGGACAGGTAGTCAATGCTGGCCACCAGTTTTGGCTGCAACGGCCGCCCTGCTCGTGGAGTAGCCACGTAGCGATTCACCACACCCAGCAGCTCTTCCTGGTCCTGTACCCCGTGCGTACTCCCGACATCTTCGGCCAGTGACCCCTGTTCCTGACCAGCCCAGTCGTGGTCGCCAACGCTGCCCTCGGCTGAGGGAGAAGCGATGGCCAGTGCGTTTGTAGTGCACTGGTGCGGGAGTGCCTGAACTCCCTTGGCGAGACTGCCCCAGCTCCCGAAGCAAGTCTCGCTGGAGCATTTGCTCCTTGAGCCTTTCCATGCGGCTCAGACGTCTACCTCTGCCGCTCTCAGGCGGCGTGTCTTCCTCGTCGGAGTCATCAGAGATTACCGACTGGTTTGTTTTTCGTTTTGATTTGCCTCCAGTCCGCTGCTGTTGGTCAGGCTGCGCTAGCGGTACTGGGCTCGGCTCGGTATCAATGATTGTGGACCGCAGCGTGTGCGGTCCAGGTGCCGCCTCTCGCCCCCCACTGATGGAACGCTCCTGTTCTGTTGGAGTCGAACGGGGGGCGTTTTTTTTTCCTTGTCTTGCTTTGCTCATTTTCCAGCTTTTCTCGATCTGGAGTGCACAAAGCAGAGCAAAGTTTTGTAATTACGACCTCAGAGTAAGTACTTACCTGACGTTCCGCCTTTTTAAGCTTGTAGCGGGAGCGCCTGTACTCCCGTTCGTCGCAGTTGCACTGCGTGAACGCTCATGTCGCGTGCTAGACGGGTTCTTCACGTAGTCACTCACGTGACTCCGAAGTAAAATCTGACCATCTGAGTTACTCCAGCATTTTGTGTCTATCTTCGGTGTAAACCAGCATCTGCAGTTCCTTCTTACACATTTTGTTATTTTGTCTGTAGATTGTTAGGAATGCATAACATTTTAACTATTCCAGCATCCATTTTTGAAACGATTTTGATTTATTAATTACTTTCATTATGATACTGCTGAAAATACCTTGTTCTTATCAGTTCCCTCCTACACATTCTGATCTTACTATTGTACTTCTGTTGTACTGTTTCTAAAATTCAGGCAGGTTTAAAAACTATTACTACAGATGTAATAATGTTTTAACATTTTAGTTAAGAGTACATTAAAATAATTCAATAATAGAAACTCAAATAAAAGAAAAATAATGTAAAATGAAACTATGTGGCCCTCCAGGTGGTAAATTGTCACTCAATTATTGATGGCAATAAAGTGCAGTGACAGATTCAATGGCATCTGTCACTCAGTAGGACCATTTGTAATTTCAATGCAATTTGACATATGCTTAAAGCTGTTCTTTTATTCTCTCTTTTCCATGTACAATATACAATAAAGACATTCAGAAATCCTTTGGAAACCCTAAATGGATTTTTGTGACAATGTTTTATTTACAACTTCTGCTTTTAGATCCTACCGAGAGGAAACATTTTCATTCCTTCTATCTTACCAGTTCTTTTCATGATTTTTAAAATTCTTTCTTTCATGTTATTCGTCAGTATTCGTATTTTCTGAAGTAAAGTTTCCTGATCTTTCTAATATCTGGTACAATCATTGTTTATCAAAAATAAAATGGAAATGTGTTTGCTGGATGACTAAAATTTAAAAAAAAACCTGAAATGTTTTTTCAGCAATTCAGAGAGCATCTGTGGACAAGAAGTTATCAACCTGGAGTGTTGCCTCTATTTCTCCCTCTATTGGCCTATTGAGTATTTCTGTCATCTTCTATTATTAATTCTTGTAAATATTTTATTGTTGATTGTTAACTAATAATTTACATCTGTAGAAGTGCTCTGACCAGAAACATCACGTTTCCATGTTCTTCGGAGTTGGTGCCTGACCTGCTGAGTTATTCCAGCACTTTGCATCTTAATTTACAACAGCTTCTCAGCAAAGTGGTGGCATTTCTATTAATATTTACTAAATTCCTAAGTATATGGATGGACAAAAAACAGTGCTGGAGGAACTCAATGGGCCAGGCAGCATTTGTAGAAGGAATGGTCAGTAGACATTTCAGGTTGAGACCCTTCTTTAGACCAATTAGAGTAATGGGGAGAAATCAGAAAATGTGAGTGGGCAAGGGACAATACCTGGCAAGTGATGTGGATAAAGATGAAGAGGTTTATTGGCAGATATGTGGAGTAACTGACAAAGGCTCGAGGTAAAAATGAGACAAAAGTGTGCCAGATAAGTAAAGAAGAGTCAGAGTGAAATGTGAAGCAGGAGGGAAGGATGTGGGTGGAAGGGGAGGGATGAGAGGAATAAAAATATGGGACTGGGATAGGAGATGAGTATGCAGAGGAAGTGAAAGGAGCAGGGTAACAAGGGTAGTGGGAGAAATGTATGCAGACATGATTTGAAATTGGAGAATTAAATGTTTATACCATTGGCTTCTAAGCTACCCAAGGTGCTATTCTTCTTGTTTGCCTACTTGCCCTACACTGGCAATAGAGGAGGCCAAGGATAGAAAGGTTATGGCAATGGGGAGGGGAGTTAAAATGGTTGGCAACCAGGTAACTTCAGCTGCCATGACAGACAGAGCATGCATTTCCAGTGATACCCTGCCCCCCCCCCCACCACCCACCCCCAGTTACCCTGCTCATTTCTCCTTCTCTGTCAACTCATCCCTTATCCCCATGTTCCATATTTCCCTTTTATCGCCCCTTTCTCCTCCCCATCCCCTTCCACCCATTTCCTTGTCTCTGACTTCACATTTCATCTCTCCTCGTCTTTCTTTACCTGACACCCTTTTATCTACTTTTCACTTCAACCCTTTGTCACACCATCTGGCTTCACCATCTGCAATCATACCTTCCCCCTCTCCTGTATCCACCTACAAACCAAATGAGTTTTAGCCCAGCTTTCTCTCTCCTACTCCAATCTGTATGATGAAGGGTCTTGGACCAAAATGTGGTCTACTTATTCCCTCCATAGATGCTGCCAGATCCACTGAGTTATAGAGTCATAGAGTGATACAGTGTGGAAGTAGGCCCTTCGGCCCAACTCACCCACACCTTCTTTGTGTGAAAATGTTACCCCTCGGATTCCTATTAAATCTTTTCCCCTTCACCTTTAACCTATGTCCTCTGGTCCTCGATGTCCCTACTCTGCATCTACCTGATCTATTCCTCTCATGATCTTAAACACCTCTATAAGATTACCCCTTATCCTCCTGCGCTCCATGGAATAGAGACCCAGCCTACTCAACCTCTCCCTATAGCTCACACCCTCTAGTCCTGGCAACATCCTCGTAAGTCTTTTCTGAACTATTTCAAGCTTGACAATATATTTCCTATAACATGGTGCCCAGAACTGAACACAATATTCTAAATACAGTCCCACCAACTTCTTGTACAACTGCAACATGACCTCCCAACTTCTATACTAAAGTCCTCCAGCACTTTGTGTTTTGCTCAAAGTTCCAGCATCTGTAGTTTCCCGTGTCTCTATATATTTCCAAAGCTGGATGATGCATGACTTTGACTGGAACCTGCAGAGGTTTCCTGCCCTGGTCCTTCTTGGTGCTAGAGGTTGCGGCTGTCAGAGCAGCCTTGGCAATTAACTGTATTTACATTTAGTAGACGGTACACACGGCAGGTTGGAGACCATTTGCTATATCTTCTAAAATTCAGTGCCATGGTCTGAAATTCTCAATTATTTTGCAGGCTTGTAACTCATCCCTGGGTATCAGTTATACTCTCTTATTCTGTCTAATCATTCTCCTGGATTTTTCAGTTACACATGCATTTGAATTATTTATCCACAATTCAGAGTTCAAGTATATCAGGTTGAATGTTGCAGTGAATTCCCAGCTAGGTTACTATTTTTACCTCACCATGATTTCCTTAGACAAAGGCAGCCTGATTCAAAGCAACAATATAAAGGTACAAACAACGAACTGCAAATGCTGGTTTACAAAAAAAGACACAAAGTGCTGGAGTAATTCAACTGGTCAGGCAGCATTGTTGAAGTGCGTTATGTGTCGGGGCCCTTCTTCAGACCGCCCCAGCCCAAAATGTGACCTATTCTTGTTCTCCAGAGATGCTGCCTGACCCGTTGAGTTATTCCAGTACTCTGTGTCTTTTATTAATAATATAAAGGTAATGATCAGTCTGAATAGGGCACAAACCCACAACAGTGTTTTGGTCACAACTAGTACAGAGGCATCAGATGTATCTCCATTCTTTAAACCAATATAGACATCTCTTGGAAATGATCTGCTCATTTGAGTTCGGAGCATTATATTATACCTAGTCATTGAGCCACTTGAAACTGTTAAAAAAATCCAGGCGGAAAATATCAATGTCATTCAATGATAATCCAAACCTCATCAAAGTTAGTTCCAATATTGCTTTAACTTAAATTGCAAATTGGGGATAATACTATTTTAATGGAAACCTGGTTCTCCTGTGACTGACCAGCAACTGGTGTGATTTGAATCAATTTAACCTAACATAACAAGCACAAAGACTGACACAATTATGCACACATTATGCATGGAAATCATCTAATTTGCACAAATGTGAATTCCAATGGGAAGTGCCCAGATATGTTTGCAGAGTGGAGTGATTCAGACTGCAAAATTGCAATTTATTGCAATGACATTAAAGATGTCTTCTGCCCTTATTCCTTTTGCCACTTTACTTTGACACAGGCCGTCCTTTTTGCCATAGTGAGAAATAGAGAGACACAGCACGTAATTAATCCTTCGGTACATCAACGCAGCCACCTATTTACACTAAACCTTACATTAATCCCAATTTATTCTCCCCACATTCTCATCAACTTCCCCCTCCTTACATCAATCCTGCCACTTACCTATACTTTCCACCTCTTCAGGTTCGGCCTCTGTCCTCGCATAGAACTTGCTGCTCTTTCCAGTTGAGTTGAACGGCTGTCTACCACTGTCTCGGTGAAATGTCAACCCAAAGCTATTTCTACAGAAAGTTTTAACTTAGTCCATAATTGATACTTTCCTGGTGGAAATGGAATATTGCATTCTGAAACACACCTGTGCACAAATTAGTCTGGGAACTTTCCATTGGGATCCATACTTGAGTGAATGAGATAATTTCAATGAAGCATGCATACATAATTGTGTCTGTCCTTGTGCTACATTGCCTTGTTGCATGAGGATCTGTTTATCCAAAATAGACCAGTTGTCAGGCAGCCACAGGTTTCCATGGGTGCTCTGTGGTGTAGCTGTGAGTTAGGAAGTTAATGGGTCGCATTTTGTGTAAAATGTAACAGGGAGAAGGCAGAAGAATGTAGTTGAGAGGGAAAGATAGATCAGCCATGATTGAATGTTGCAGTAGACTCGATGGGCCTAATTCTACTCCTATGCGTAGGAAGGAACTGCAGATGCTGGATTAAAAAATAATAATTAAATAGGCATCAGTCGATAGTCTGTCTCCTGTGATGGACACTGTGAGATCAAGAAAGGGGAGGGAGGTCTGAAGAAGGATCTCAACCCGAAACATCACTCATTCCTTCTCTCCAGAGATGTTGCATGGCTCGCTGAGTTACTCCAGATTTTATGTGTCTATCTTCAATTCTATTCCTATGACATGAACATTTTGCTCGAACTTCTTCAGTTCGCTGCACATTGCCTGCCTTCCTCCTACTGACAATGGAGTCCTTGTGTGAATGCACACAGCTCTTGCCACAATTATACAATGGTTTTACTGGGATGGTATTGTTAGGCATTCCTGAATAGATGCATCAAATTCTGAGAGAGGAAACACGAAGAAGATAATGTGCACAGGCCCTATGGTGTAAATATAAAAACATCAAAAAATAAAGCTTTGGAGCTAAGGTTCTCCAAGTTAACATGACAGTGAGCCTCAGATGTCTGTGTGCAAATCTCCGATCAGGCACAGTGCTTGGACTGTGATGTCCATGCAGATGAAGTTCATAGTTTCCCTAACTTCAGGATCTCAGCACCATTCCAGATAACAGTTCAATCAATGCCATATGCGTCCATAGGTGCACAGTTAGTGAGCCCTCATAGCGCTCGAGGCCAAGGTTCAATCGACATTGGGCACTCTTTGCATGGAGGTTGCATATTCTCCTTTTAACAACATGGATTTCCATCGCAGGTTCACAAGTTATAGGAGTAGAATTAGGCCATTTGGCCCATCATGTCTATCCCGCCATTCAATCATGGCTGATCTTTGCCTTCTAATCCCATTTTCCCGCCTTCTCCCCATAAACCTTGACACCCGTTCTAATCAAGAATTTGTCTGTCTCTGCCTTAAAATTATCCACTGACTTGGCTTCCACAGCCCTCTGTGGCATTGAGTTCCACAGACTAACTACCCTCTGACAAAGAAGTTCCTCTCACCTCATTTCTAAAAGAGCGCCCTTTAATTCTGAGGCTATGACCTCTGGTCCCAGACACCGGTGGAAACATCCTTTCCACATCCACTCTATGCCTTTCATTATTCTGTAATTTTCAATGAGGTCCCCCCTCAACCTTCAACTCCAGTGAGTAGAGGCCCAGTGCTGTAAAACACTCATCATATGCTAATCCACTCATTCCTGGGATGATTCTTGTAAACCTCCTCTGGACCCTCTCCAGAGCTAGCACATCCTTCCTCAGATATGGGGACCACATTTGCTCACAATATTCCAAATGCGGCCCTACCAGTGCCTTATAGAGCGTCAGCATTACATAGCTGTTTTTGTTTGCCAGTCCTCTTGATATAAATGCTAGCATTTACAACCGATTCAACTTGAAAACATTTTTTGCCTTCCTTACAACCGATTCAACTTGAAAAATAACTTTTTGGGAGTCCTGCAAGTCCCTTGGCACTTCAGATTTCTGGATTTTACTACGGAGTCACGTGAGTGATTACGTGAAGAAGGGCCGTCTGTCTGCGTGCGCGTCATTACATCTGAACGCAACGCGCACGACGGACTGGCAGAGGCACTGCGTCCTCCCAGCGTTGGGATCGGCAGGTAAGGAAAGTTGAACTACTTACCTGCGTTTTCTTTCGGGCTTGAAGCTTTTTGTAGTTTCAGAGCCCAGATGTCGAGGAGACGGTCCGCGGGAAAGTCGGCTGCTGAAGACTGCAGCATTCCCAGTAGCGGGCGACGGTCTTGATCCCGACATTTCCGCTGGCAGCAGAACCGGCAGGAGAAAACTTGGTGCAGGAGGAGGAGCTCCGTGGTGGTCCCGCGGGACGTAAAAACCACCCGCAAGTCTGACAAACCCGTTGACTCAGATGAGTCCGGGGAAGAGGGATACCCTCCCTCAACGGAGAGCATCTGAGGACGACTCTCCCACATGGAGCAACTTATGGAGAAGTTGCTCCAACAATGATCTGCTCCGAAGGAGGGGCAGTATCAGCACGGGCCTCTACAGCAGGCCGTGCCAGCAGCCTCGCACATGGGGCAGCCCAATGTCTTCCCCATTGGATGGGGAAGTACATATGGAAGAAACCACTCTGAATCAGAGTTCAAAAGCACAGGGGGAGAAACCTTCCCAGGGACAAGCAGAAGTAAGTTAGTAAGTAAGTAAGTAAGTAAGTTTTACTTATATAGCACTGTTTAAGTCAACTCGCATTGACACCAAAGTGCTTTACATAAAATGAATAATAAGCTTCCATACAAACAAAAGAAAAGAAGTACTTCTGCAATCATCCAGGTTCCACTGGGTGCTTCCCTGGATGGAGATCTAGCTAATAATATCAATTACCTAGCATCCCATCAACTTTAAGACCTGGCCATGAAAGGAACCATGAACAGGTAACCCCCCCCCCCCCCCCCCCCCCCCCCCACCAGCTACTGTGCTTCCCTGAAGTAAAATTCCAGAAGGTATTAAACCTACTGGGGTCTGGGATCACACATTTGCGGGAGGAGTGGAAGATGGACTCCTCACTGACAGAGAACAGCACACAATGACACTATTGTATTATGCCCACTTTGAGAGAAATTGTATTCGGAAGAATGCAATCAAACCATCAATTAACTCGAAGTTCGCTGTCCTGTGTAAAGCCAGCAATGTCCAGCCCGCAAACTACCTGTTCGGGGAAGACCTGCCGAGGCAGGTATGGGATCTGGACAACGAGGCAAAAACAATCCGCCTCAATAACCAGAGGTCAGGTTACCCAAAAGGGTCCATCGCCAAGGATGCATCCTTACAGCTCTCGGCGTTTTACGCCTAGAGGGCCAGGCACTGGAGGAAGACCCACACCAGAATCAAGGTCTTTTAGGGGCAGGGCCCAGCCAGCCCACAGCGAGGATAAGGACCAACCACCAGTTCAACAACCACCAGTTCAACCTCCAAAACCTCGCTAATGAAAACCAGCGCCATACCGCCAGTAATGTCAGAGGTAAGCCAAACCAATTCCTTAGGGAACACCCCAGACAAGCCTCACATACTGGTGGGAGGAAGGTTAAAATATATTTTGAAAGAATGGTGTGGGGTCACAATGGATCAGTTTGTACTGCACCGTATAGAAGGGTTCAAAATTGAGTTCATTTTGAATTCATCACCACCCACAAAATTTCACACATAGGTGTTCTCTCAACAAGAAACTATGGATACAGGAGGAAATTGGAACTTTATCTGACAAAAATGTCATTGAGAGGTCACATACAGAACATCACCAATTTATATCCAATATATTTCTCAAAAGCGAGAAAAGATGGAGGGTCCGCATCATTCTGGACCTTACGGAACTCAAAAAACATATGTGCAATATAAACATTTCAAAATGGACAATATCGGAACAGCAACTCAGTTGGTTTCCAAAAATGGTCACATGGCATGCATTAACCTCAAAGATGCATGCTATTCGGTGTCTATTCACTAAGAGCAGGAGATATTTGAAGTTTAACTGGATGGCATGGCTCTGCCAAATGTGTTGACATCAGCTCCTAGACTATTGACTAAACTACTGAAACCAATTCTGGGTCTACAAAGGTCTCAGAACCACATAGTAATGGCATATTTGGAGGACATTTTCATTTTGGAATCACCAAGAATTGGCAGAAGCATCAGTCAAAGCAAACCAAAACCCTGTTTGAAAGACTTAGTTACCTCATCCATCCAGTTAAATCAAAATTGACACCTACAAGGGTAATTGATTATCTAGGATTTACTATCAAACACAGTAAATATGTAGGTGACTTTGCCTAGGGGCAAACAACAAGATTTCAGTAAGCCTGCTATGACCTGATAGTCAAATACTAGCCATCTCTCAGGCAAACAGCGAGTGTAATTGGAAAATAGTAGCTGCATTTCCAGCAGTACGTCACGGGCCTTTGCAGTACCAGAATTTACAGCGAGCAAAGGAACGAGCACTCAGATTCCATGCAGGCCAAATTGGCAAAACTATGGATTGCCAGCAGAGGCCATTGTTGAATAACTATGGCGGATAATGAACGTGAGACAGCTCGAGGGAAATCTTGCTCGAAAGCCATCAGTGGTTCTTCAGACCTATGCAAGCGGCTAAGGATGGGGAGCCACAAACACAGTCAAGAGCTGTGGGGGCAGATGGAATGAGCAGAAGTCTGTAATTCCCCAACATATGGAATCAATTTACTAGAATTGTTGGGGGCACAATATGGACTCAAGGTTTTCTGTAGCACATGCAACCTGTGCTTGTTCAAATTCAGAATGATAACACCACAGCGGTGGCATATATCAATCACAAGGGTGGTGTAAAAGCTGTATCTTGCGACAGATTGTCGAACCTCATTTTGCACTGGTGTATCGAGAGGAATATTTGGGTTACAGCGGTTTATCTACCAGGTAGATATAAGGTGCTGGATCACGAATGTTTAATAATAACACAGAATGGATGTTGAATCGGGCAGTATTTAACAAAATAACTACATGATTTGGCATACCAGATATTGATCTGTTTGCATCTAGACTAAACCATCAGTTACCTAGATATGTGTCCTGCGGGCTGGATCCAGGAGCAAAGGCAGTGCATGCTTTCACCCTCAATTGGGGAGGAATGTTTATGTATGCTTTCCGCCAATTTGTCTCACAAACCGATGCTTGACCAAAATCAAGCAAGACTAAGCCACAGGCATATTGGTAGTGCCAGATTGGCCTACTCAAGCCTGGTCCCCAAAATATTTTGGGAATTATAGTCCAGCCAGTTATGGCTGTATCCAAGAGCAGGGACCTCCTAGTGAACCCAGTTACAGGGAGCAATCATCCACTACATGAACGTATTAACTTGTTGGTCTGCAGATTCTAAGGAGGCCATTCAAGGCATAGGACTGTCCGAACAAATACAACACAGTTTGGATAACGGATGTCTTGCAGTTCCTATCAACTCTGTACTATAACTATAAACAAAGTTATAGTGCAATCAATAGTGCCAGAGGCGCACTCTCCTCCTATCTGATGCTGGAAGCAGGGCACGGGTCGATAGGAACGCACCCCTTTACAACAAAATTCATGAAGGGAATTTACAATTTAATACCTCCAAGGCCAAGGTACATGGACACATGGGATGTGAGCGTGGTACTAACCCTACTTTGACAGTGGGGACCGCCTATAACTAACCCTGAAGGTGGAATGCTGATGGCACTACTGACAGCACAAAGAGTCCAGACACTGCAAAGCTACGGTTGGACTACATGACCACCAATATGAACAACATAACATTCGTAATCAGGAACCTGATAAAACAGAGCAGGCCAGGAATGCCAGGGATGGAGATCCAATTCTTGGCATATCCAGAGGACCAACGGTTGTGTGTGTGGTAACATACTAACACCACTATCTGAGAGTTGCGGAGAACCTCAGAGGCTCAGAACAATCGGTCCTCATCAGCCATAAAAAACCACACCAGAAGGTGTCAACTCAAACCATCTCCAGATGGTCAAAGGAGGTAATGGCGGTAGCAGGAGTGAACATTTATATCGTTAAATCTCACTCCACCAGGGCTGCATTTACGTCGGCAGCAAGAGCTATGGACGTGCCCCTTGACGACATCCTAGCGGCTGCAGGATGGACGAATGAAATAATGGTCCACCGGTTTTATAACAAACCCATAACCGGACGGGGGGTGTTTGCACGTACCATTTTAAGTTCTGTCCCCTAGTTTCCCCCCAAGGTTGGGAGGGGTAACTATTTTTTAAAAACTTTTTCTTTCATTTAAAGCATCAGTGCCTTTACTTAACTACGTAATGTCTGAATGCTTTAATAAATACACTCATCCATGGTCAATCCATTCAGTGTGTTACGCCTGGATTCGTAACCGGCGTAAAATCACAGAGCTTTGAAATCTTCACATAGTCACTCACGTGACTCCGAAGTAAAATAGTAAGATTAAACGAGAACTTACCAGTTTGAAGTTTGATCTTGATTTTATGAGGAGTTACGATGAGCGATTACGTCCCCACCGCTCCCACCCTCATACTATCAAGGTCATATGGAAGTTCTAGTTTCTTCACAATCTTACTATTCTCAGGTCTTCTTTTTATCTGTGATTCAACACCGCTGCTTTGAAGACTGACGCGCACGCAGACGGACGGCCCTTCTTCACGTAATCGCTCATCGTAACTCCTCATAAAATCAAGATCAAACTTCAAACTGGTAAGTTCTCGTTTAATCTTACTATTCTCTCTCCATTTCGAAAATAAGTGATGTCTTTATTCATATTACCAAAATGCACGATACTGCACTTTGCTATACTGAATTTAATTTGTCACTTTTGTGTCCACTCTCCTAACATGTCCAAGTCCTTCTGCAGTGTCCTTATTTCCTCTACATTGCCTGCCCCTCCACCTATCTTAGCATCAGCTGCAAACTTGGCCACAAAGCCTCAATCCCCTTATCCAAATCTCCAGCAATGGTTGCCTCGCCAACAGTCTGTCTGTCCTTTCTTCTGTTTTGTTATTTTAAGTACGTGTTAAAGTGTATGTTTTAGTGTTCCTTGGTTTGTATTATGTGTGGGGGGGGGTGGTGTCTGGGGGAAACTTTTTTCAATCTCTTACCTCGACGGAGATGTGATTTTTCTCCATATCGTATCTCCGTCCCTACTGCGGCCTAACATCGTGGAGTGGCTCGGCCTTTCCGGAGGACCGACCCGGTGCTTCAACCGTGAATGCAGTGCGGACTTACCATAGTGCAGCTTGAGATCCCTTTGCTGGGAATTGACTGTGGAGACCAGTATCTTTAAACCAGCATCTGCAGTAGTTTCTTACACATTTTGTCCACTCCACTTCAAAATCTCCTCAAGGTATGTCGACGTTGAAGAAGTTCTCCTCTCTCTGACGAGAGTTCAGCAGGAGGAAGGGTCTCGACCCGATACGTCGCCCATTCCTTCTTTCCAGAGATGCTGCCTCACCTGCTGAGTTATTCCAGCATTTTGTGTCTACCTTCGACTGTGGAGAGCTCCAACTGCGGGCCTGTGGACATTAAATTTGTGAAGTCCACTGTCCCTGGTTAGAGACTGATTCGGAAACTCCAGGCCGCGGTGAGTTTAAACCGTTCCGACGCAGGAGCTTCAATCACCCTGACGCGAGGCCGTTGGATCTCCGGCTGCGGGAGCTTTGATCGCCCCGACTGCGGATGGTTCGACAGCCCCAAGATTAAAGAGGGAGATGATTGGACTTTATAACATTCCATCACAGTGAGGAAAGTGGAGCCGCTGTGGTGGATGCTTGCGTTAACTTTTATGTTATGCAGCTCTGTGTCTTGTTGCTTTTCACTTAATATTGCTCTATGGTAACTCAAATTTCACAGTACCCTAATTGGTACCTGTGACAATAAACTGACCTTGAAACCTTGAAATCCTGAATGCTCTGGTTAGCTGCCACAATTTAAAGATTTGTGAGTTGGTGGGTTAATTGGCTGCTGGTAATTGCCATCTGTGTAAGTTAGTGGTGGAATCTGTGGGGAGTTGATAAAGATATAGAGTCATACCACTAGTCACAGGCTTCCAGTCCAAAAATCAACTGACTACCTTCATGCTCTGCTTTCTTCCATGAAGCCAATTTTCTATCCAAGCAGCTATCTCTCCTTGGATCTCATAATATCTAAACTTCCAGAGCAGCCTAACATGTGGAACCTTGTCAAATGCCTTGCTGATATTATTATATACAATGTCTACAGCTCTGCCCTTTTTGGTCACGTCTTCAAAAAACTCATTCAGCTTTGTGAGATATGACCTCCCACGTACAACACTGTGCTGACTATCCCTAATCAGCCCTTGCCTATCTAAATTCATAAATATCATCCCTCAGAATGGATAAGGATATATGAGAGTTATATGAGAATATATGGAAAACAAAACATGATTAATATAGGATATGATAACTGGGTGCTCGCCAGTAGTTGGGCCGAATGGCCTGTTTCTCTGCTGTATCCACAGTTTTCGGCTCCATGAGCAAAGTCATTCATGTTCTGTACTCGAGGAGAAGGAATTTCCTCTTGTTATCACTCAAGAAAGCATATGAGAGAGTGGACACATGGATCGGGGAACATCGCCTGGTTTCCTGGCATAGCCATGCTACTGGCATATCACTAATTGCTGGCTTTGAGTCTGCCCTTTGGAGCCTCAAGCACTTCAGGAATTACAAGGGATCTCAACCCCTCACCATACGTCAGAGTTGAGCATGCAAATTATTTCCCATGGTCAATGCTGAGTACACTTAGGACTCACTTGTCCTAAGCAGTCTACCTTGAATACCATATTTCAACTGTAACGATGCCCGAGGATGCAAACTTATCCAACAAGTACTCGTTCCCCCTTGGCCACTGATCACTATCTGTGCTCCAGTGGCTGCAGCTGAGCATCACCACAGTGAAGTCCTGGGATCACCAGGAAACAAGTGCAAAATGCCTGGAGAATACTCTACAGCAACAAGTTTAGTTTAGCTTAGTTTAGTTTAGTCTAGTTTAGAGATACAGTGAGTAAACAGGCACGATGGCCCACCGAGTCTGTGCTGACCAGTGATCCCCGCACACTAGCATTTTCCTACACACTAGGGACAATTTACAATTTTTACCAAAGCCAATTAACCTACCAACTTATACATCTTTGGAGTATGGGAGGAAACCAAAGCTCCCGGAGAAAACCCACACGGTCACGGGGAGAACGTGCAAACTCCGTACAGACAGCACCTGTAGTCAAGATCGAACTCGGGTCTCTAGCGCTGTAAGGCAGCAACTCTACCACTGCGCCACCATGCCACCCCTACACCTTTGAGTGCATTACTACAGGAAAGGCCATGTAAGGGGGAGGCTACTGCATCCATCACTTCCACCGAGATTTTTAGATCTGAGCAGTTTGGCTGCACTGAGAACAGATTCTGCTAGTCCCCAGCCATAGCAATACTCACTGTGCAACTTTGTAACCCATGTCTCAGCACTAAGCCCCAAACCTGTTCAACTGCAGTCCTCGCAGGCAGCCTCTCCACACCAAGGTTTGGGTGATTCATTGCTGAGGGAGCACCAACAAAAGGCAGGACTTTGCACATAGGTTTGAAGAGGAGCAGGAGTTCCTGTCAGGTACCAGCACTGCACCACAGAAGCCAAGATGTTGTGTATCTGAAGGCACATAAGAGCACATAGTTGGACCACACCAAGAGCATTAGAATGATTTAATGTCTGGCACTTTGGCACCAAGTGGTATGCCAGTTCATCAGCACTCACCCAGTGCATCTCTGATTATGGGCACCTCTCAACAAATAATGGCAATCAATTATCTTTTTCAAAAGACCATTGAAATTTCAACCACCTGCTCTGAGATAATTATCTGCAGTCCAACTCCCGGAACCAAATAATTGCCAATGAGACAGATGATGAGATTCCGTTAAACTAATATTTCAATTCATGCCAACTCAAACCACCCGAGGTTACATTTTGTCTATTTAATTGGACAATATCTGCATTGACTATCATCAGATGGGACATTGAGTTAATGTGCATAATGTGCAAAACATTAGTCTTGTAAGATATTATTCACATTATTAATATCATGTATGTTGCCTTCCCTATAAAACTAGTTTAGTTTAGAGATTAAGTGTGGAAGCAGGCACTTTGGCTCACTGAGTACATGCCGGCCAACAATCTCCTGTACACTAGTTTTATCTTACACACGAGGGACAATTTACACAAGTCAATTAACCTACAAACCTGCACGTCATTGGAATGTGGGAGGAAACCGGATCACCCAAAGAAAACCCACGTGGCCACAGGGCAAACGTGCAAACTCCACACAGACAGCACTTGACATTAGTGTGCGGATACAACACAATAGTGGTGTTTAAGAGGCTTTTGGATAGGCATATGGATATGCTGGAAATGGAGAGTTATGCATCAACCGGAGGCAATGAGAGCAGTTTATCTCCGCATTGTGTTTGGCACCAATATTGTGAGCCTAAGAAATGTGTGCTGTACTATTCTATGAAAGCTGTTTCTTTCAGATTCATTTTATCACCTAAATTTAAATCCCCACCAGCTGAGGTGGGATTTGAACTCATGGCCTCATATTGGTGGTCAGGACTTCTGGCTTTTTGTCTAGTACATTGACCATGTGCTGACGTACCCATTACATTGCACATTCAGAGCTAGAGATTGAGGGACACCTTCTACTCTGTTAAACTTTAGGCTTCACTTACGAGCAATTAAATCATCTAAGCATAGCAGTTCAAAGCATCATGATTTCTAATAATAGTCACATTGAAATTCAATGGTTAGCAATCCTGAGTGTTGTTTTGGAATTAAATTCTATAATGACCATGATTTATATTTATTTACAGCCTTCAATAATCTAATGTCATCCAAAGACCTTCACAGAAATGTTCACAAACAACATAAGACACCATAGCATAGAAGACGCTATCAGGCCATATCTATTTACCATGCTCTTACAATCCAGCCAAGTCATTTGGCTCATAAATTATCCCATTCATCCCAGGATCTATTTCAGAGATAACACATCCTTCTTGCTTCTTTATGCTCTGAACAGAAATAAATTCCTTAATCAAAATGGCATGGTGGCGCAGTTCGAGCAGAATTTGGCATCACAGGCGTGAGTAGGTAGGGAGTATAGTAAAGGGCTGAGAATGCATCCTTGCGAGGCATAAATGTTGTTAATTATTGTCAAGAATGGATTGTTGCCAATCCTCACCCTGTGTGTTCTACGGATCAGAAAGACGAGGGCCTAAAAGCAGAGGAGGGTGCTGACTCCTAGGTCCAGGAATTTGGAGTTGAGTTTATTGTGGGTAGGCAGACATTTTGCATAGAATGCACAGTTTAATGGCTGGATCAATGGGTAATCCAGAATTATAGCAGAATTTAAGCATTGATCTCTGCTTCTGATGTTCACTTCCCCTGAAGCCAATGCAACCTTATCACATAAATACATTTTTTGGGATCAAAGAGTCGAATAAGCTGACCCTTTTCACATAATTCAGCATGCCACCACCTCTAGCTGCATGTACGCAGGTATACTAAAAAAAAAAGTTTCAGAGAGGGGCAGAGTCGATTATCATTGGTAAGAGCTGTAAATCAATTCAATCTTGCCCATTATTCCATGATACTTAAAAGTATATTGATTAGTTTTGCTATTGTTTTATATTAAACCTAAGCAAAAATTGTACAAGATCATTAATAACAGTGGAATTTATTGTTCACTAGTTGTTATGTGATTGTTTGACCAAATATTCCCCTTTTCCTCATAATTTTTCATTAATCACATAACATAATCATTAGAAATGCTACAGTCAGTAGAATTACTTATTCACTAGTTTTTATAAAGTTATTTTGACTATATGTTTCCTTTTTCTTATTATTTTCCATCAAATACTTAACAGGGTCATTCAAATTATTTATTCACTAGTTCTTTTGCAATTAGTTTGATCAAATTTCCTTTTTATCCCATTATTTTCCTGTACCATTTTTATCCATTTCCTTGGCACCTGTACATTCGTATTTCTTACATGGATTAAAAGCCTGCTCCATATTAACACAACGCCCTCCTGAGTGTAATTTTTGCAATCTCTCGATGTGTAGAGGGGATCTTGGCCTCTGTTAGTTGAAAAGCAGATATTGTTCTTGCACATTACATTTTGAAAACTATTATTTTACTTTGTAAATGCTCAAATAATTCCTGGAAATTATACTAATTCAAAGATAATGTTGAATTAATACTTTTGCATATTCTGTGGATGAAAGAAAAATTAACTCTGCAAGCTAAAAATAGAAAAAAAGTGGAAATCCATCTTGAATCCATCTTTGAAGAAATAAATCTTGGGAACAAAGGTTTAACATATAAATTATGCTTTTGTACTGGGTTTTTCAGGATATGTAGTCTGCTGCTTATCCTCGTCCCCCTCTGATGGGCACCATGATTTAGATACAAAGGAATAGCTATACCTGAGAATCATCCCCCTGGGCAGACATAGCTACAAGAGGAGGCTTGGCCTCAGGTGAAATATCCCAAGGACTTTCATCTGTTTTTGTGTTCTTCCGCATATTCTCTACAAAAACATGATGTGTCCAGGTGTGGTATTAAAGTATTCAGGGAATGTGTACCAGTAGGCTTAGGGTTCACCTGGGACTGGCCTTCGTCAAATCTCCACATTTCTGGTGAGATATGAAGGCTCACCATCTGAAATAGGCCAGTGTTAATCTTCAATGCACAAAGAATAAACAGAGAATGTTAGATATACTCAGCAAGTGAGCTGCTATTCAGTAAATGACCTTGCATCACACCTGAGAATGGTTTGAATTAAAACAAGTTTCTAAATGTAGGCAGAACCGAAGAAGTCTGTGATAGGGTGGAATGTTATGTGGATTCATGGACCATCCCATTGTCTGCAGGATTTCAGTAATTCACAAATGTTTGTGAGTTTCCGGAAGTGGCGGCGCTGTGATACAGCTGCGGCTCGCCTGCAGTCTGTCTGTTTTTACTTTTTATGTTCGTTTTTTTTGTCTAGTTTAGTAATTTTTTTGGTTATTAGGTGGTGTTATGTGTGTGGGGGGAGGGTGAAACAGAGCTTTCTGTCTCTCCCTTCGGGGGAATGCGACTTTTTGTCGTATCCCCCTTCTCTTCCCCCGTCTGCGCTGAGGCCTAATGGCGGCCTCCAACCTGCGACCGACCTCGAGGGTCCGGAGGTAGAGCCAGCCAGGACTCACCAACGCGAGGCTGGCCGACTTCGAGCTGTGGCGACGTCCGGGTAGCGGCACGACTCGGCGCTCCGGTGAGGGCGGACGGTGCGGAGCTGAGACACTCCTGTGCGGCCGGCACGGCTACCGGCTGGAAGGTGCTCCCGTGTGAGCAGCCTGGTGCAGAGCTGAGACACTCCTGTGCGGCCGGCACGGCTACCGGCTGGAAGGTGCTCCCGTGTGAGCAGCCTGGTGCGGAGCTGAGACGCTGCCTTGTGGGCAGCCCGGTGCGGAGCGGAGACGGCGGCTGAGGCGGCGTTCTGGCGGCGGCGACCTGGATCCGGAGCTCGGCCGCGGGCCAATGGAGGACACAACAGCTGCGGGCAGCTTCGACCATCCCCCGGGCCGCGGAGCTTGAACCGGCCCGTTCGCGGAGCTCGGTTGAGCCGCGGGACTGACTTACCATCGCCCGGTGGGGTATCGCCTCGGCGCAGAGGGAGAAGAGGAGGGAAGAGACAGTAACTCTAAGACTTTTTGCCTCCATCACAGTGAGGAGGTGTTTGGTGAACTCACTGTGGTGGATGGATAATTTGTGTTTATTGTGTTTTGTTATTATTACATGTATGGCTGCAGGCAACAGCATTTCGTTCAGACCGAAAGGTCTGAATGACAAATAAAGGATTCAATCAATTCAGCTTCTTCCATTGTATCAAATGTTGTTAGATAGGGCTGTTGTGGTGCCTGGTAGTTGGGTACTTACCTACCTCAGTTGCCAATCAGACACAACACCATCTTCCCTTCTGTTTTCGCCTCTTTATTAGGCATTCCTGACGATATAGAGAAGAAAATAAAGTGTCCTTACCCTGTTTCCACTCATTTTGTAATTTGCTTTTCTTAAGGTCCACTTGCTGAGGGGGATTTAACTCCTCCATCTTCCAGCACACAGGTCAATAGTCTTCTATCTCAGGGAATAAAACCAAGTCTGATGTTTCAAATGACTCAGGCATGGGACTACCGTTGCTATTTTGCAGGGATTATAGTATTTTATTAACCAGTCACATCACCATACATCTTATAATTAGGTTATAACTGACTGATGCCTGGTCACTTGGTCATTGCACCTTCATTCTGAAGATCTGTCTCAGAGACAACATCATGCAATATTGATTATTTTGCATCAACAGCTCAAGAAAGAAAGATTACAAGGTCGGCCACTCATCGCTGATCAATTTTCCAGATGAACTAATTTGAATAGGCAAAGACACAAGGTGCTGGAGTAACTCAGCAGGTCAGGCATCCCACGTTCCTGACCCAAAACATCACATAAATATTCTCCAGAATTGGTGCCTAACTCGTTGAGTTATTCCTGAACGTTGTGTCTGTTTTTATAAACCAACATCTGCAGTTCCTTGCTTCTACTCCTTAAATGAACAGACAGGAGAATCCTCGACAGAACTTGAAGAAACATGTTTTCAATTAAATATTTTTCATTATGACCCTTGACGATCATCGTAGCCAATTGAAATGTTACTAGGGCAGATGAAAGCGTAACATTTTTTTGCTTACTTAAATCCTAGAATAAAATGCCAGGTGTCAATTTTGGTGACTTCCACATTGTTGCAAAGAACAATCTCCTTCACTGGGGTCCTGTATAACAAAGGAAAACTGTTGCCTTTGCATGGCACATTAATATATGATGAGTGCTTGATGGCACTGGGCCTGTAGTCGCTGGAGTTTAGAAGAATGAAGGGGACCTCATTGAAACATACTGAATTGTGAAAGGTTTGGATAGAGTGGATGTGGAGAGGATCTTTCCACTAGTGGAAGAGTCTACAACTAGAGGTCATATCTTCAGAATTAAAGGACGTTCTTTAGGACAGAGATGAGGAGGAATTTCTTTAGTCAGAGGGTGGGAAATCTGTGGAATTCTTTGCCACAGAAGACTGTAGAGACCAAGTCAATGGATATTTAAATAAATTATCAATCCATTAGCCGGCATTTTAAGAGTGCAATCAACGATATCCAAGCTTAGTCATTTTTGGTCCCATTTCCTGCCTGAGAATGTGAAGAAATATGGTCCAATTTTGACCTTTGACTTCCTTTATTGCAACTAAATTTTTAATTTGCACAGATGGTGGATCAGGGACAACGACACCAATTGGTGGATAATGTATGCATGTTGTATCTGAGTTTATAACAGAGCCAAGAAATTAGCACAGAGAGGTGATTAATAATGACCCTTATTATTCTGCACTTTATACGAGTTATATTAAAGTAAAATTTATTCAAATTAAAACCTCATTATGAGAAATGAAGGATTTTCACATGCCGGGCATTAAATGGTTCTCTGCTGATGTCTTTGGCAGTAAAGGTCCATGTCTATTGAAATATTTCAATTTATTCCTGCTGCTCACTAACTTCATTTAGTGACTGGATGTGGCAATAATAACCATTTTCTTATTTGAAATGAATTTAATATCATAGAAAATGCCAAGTTATCTCATATTCATTAAACAAAATTTGATAAAGAATTGCAAAAGGGAGATAACTGCTTTAAGAGTGCAATGAGCTGTTCATAAGAGCCACATTTTAAGGATGAGTTTGATGAAGGAGAGATTGAAAAGCAGAGAGTTTTAAGGATGAATTTCAAATGTTAGGCTGATGGTGAATATCAGTGGTGAGAGAATTATAATCAAGGGTGAGGAATAAACCCGAAATGAAGGAGCACAGAGTTTTTGTAGAGCTCTAATGATAGTGACAATTTCAGAATGTACAAGGCATGATTAGCATGTTTGCATTAACAGGTAGTGAAGATGGTTGTCAAACATTGCAACAGCATCTTGATCGGTGGGGCTGATGAGTTGAAGAATGGCTGTGAAGATGGGGTTTAATACAGAGAAGTGTGAGGAGTTGCATTTTTGCAGGCCTATGGAGAGTGTTACAGAGCGGAGGTCATTTAGGGACGCAGATACATAGTTCCTTGAAAGTGGCATCACAGATAGATAGGGCAAGAAGGCTTTTGGCACTGATCTTCGTCAGTCAGAGTACTGAGTATGGAGGTTGGTAGATCATGTTACAGTTGTACAAGACATTGGTGAGGCCACATTAGTAGTATTGTGTTCAGTTTTGTTCACCCTGTTATAGAAAGAAGTTGTTAAACTGAAATGATTGCAGTCGATTTACAAAGATGCTGCCAGGACTTGAGGGCCTGAGATATGGGGAGAGGTTGAGCAGGCTAGGACTTTATTCCTTGGAGCGCAGGGGTGAGCTTATAGAGGTGTATAAGATAATTTACCCAGTAAATGGACAGAGTCTTTAACCTAGATTTAGGGAATGAAGAACTAAAGGACAAAGGTTTGACCTGAGGGATGAAAGAATTAGTAGGAATCTGAAGGGCAACATTCTTTCACAAAGTGTGGTCTGATATGGAATGAGCTGCTGGTAGAGGTTGTTGTAGCAGGTACTATCACAATGTTTAAAAAAACACTTGGACAGGTACACAGATAGGTTAGGTTTAGAGGGATATCGGGTCAAACACAGGCAGGTGGGATTACTTTGGATGGGTGTGGGCAAGTTGGAGCAAACGGCCTGATTCCATGCTGTATGACTCTATGCCTCAAAGGGGTAAATCATGTCACATGTATGCGATCATGCAGACCTACAAATTAGATGCAGGAGTAAACCAGCAGCCATTGAGCCTGTTTCACCATCTGACAATATCAGTCATAAAGTTATACAGCACAGAAATAAGTCCTTCAGCCCATCTCATCCACCTCAGCTGAGATCTGAGCTGATTCCATTTGTTTGGATTTGGCCCATCCCTCCCAACCTTTCCTATCCATGTACCTGTCTAAATGTATTTTAAACATTGTAACTCTACTCACTTCTATAGCTTATTCTTGCAGCTCATTCCATATATCCACCACCCTCACAGTGAAAAAATTGTCCCTAGTCCCTTTTAAATCTTTTCCCTATGACTCAAAATCTCTGTCCTCTAATTTTAGACTACCCTACCTTGAGGGAAAGACTGTGACCATCCACCTTATCTATGACCCTCATAATTTAAGAAAGGTGACCCTTTAACCCCCTATGCTCCAGTGAAAACAGCCCAGCCTATCCTCCTGTCAGGCCCTCCTGTCCCAATAACTTCCCTGTGAATCTTTTCTGCATCCTATCCAGTATAATGACATCCTTCATGCAGGTGGGAGACATAGTACTCCAATTGTGGTCCTACTAATAACTTAGTACAATTGTTGCTTGACATTACATGTCTTGTCCTCAATGCTCTGACTGATGAAAACAAGCATGCTAAACGCTTGTCCTCAATGCTCTGACTGATGAAAACAAGCATGCTAAACGCTTTCTTCACCACCCAGTCTGTCTGTGTCGCTACTTTCATGGAACTGTGTACCTGCACCATCTCGCTGTTTTACAGCATTCTCCAGGGCCCTACTGCTCTGGTTTGACTTTTCATAATTCAACCGCTCGCACTTGTCAAAATTAAATTTCACATGCCATTTCTTGGACCACAGTACATCTGGAACCTATTGTGATCTTAACTAGCCTTCTTCACTATCTGCTGCATAACCTTAGTTTATTAGGTTGTGTATGTGTGTGGGGGGTGGGTGAAACATGTTTTTTTGTCTCTTCCTTCGGGGGAATGTGATTCTTTTTGTCGTATCCCCCTCCTCTGCCTCCATCTGCGCTGAGGCCAAATGGCGGAGCTGGCGGCCTCCAACTGCGACCGACCTCGAGGCTCCGGAGGCAGAGCCAGCCAGGACTTACCAACGCGAGGCTGGCCACTTCGGGCTGCGGCGGCGTTCCGGTGTTCCGGTGGCAGTGGCCCGGCTTCGGGGCTGCGGCGGCGACCTGAATTTGGGGCTTGGCCGCAGGCCCAGTGGATGACATCATTGGGAGCTCGCAGGTCACAGGTTGGTGACTTGTTTTTCCGGAGCTTCGTCCGCTGGACTGGAGGGCGGCAGCTTCAGCAGCTTCAACCACCCCGGGCCGCGGAGTTTGAACCGGCCTGTTCGCGGAGCTCGGTTGAGCCGCGGGACCTACCATCATCCGGCGGGGTCACAACATCGGAGGCCTTGATCGCCTCAGCGCAGAGGGAGAACAAGGAGGGAAGAGACAGAGACTTTAAGACTTTTGCCTCCATCACAGTGAGAAGGTGCCTGGTGAACTCACTGTGGTGGATGTTAATTTGTGTGTATTGTGTGTTTTGTTATTTATTATTATATGTATGACTGCAGGCAACAACATTTCGTTCAGACCGAAAGGTCTGAATGACAATAAAGGAATCTAATTTAATCTAATCTAATTCTTCACTGTCCACTGCTGATCTACGTGGCTGATCTGAGTGTAACCTTAACTCTGGGTTCCTCCCTACTGATAGTAAATTTTCATCCACTTGTGCATTTATCTCTCTCTTTCCTAAAAATATCACAAAACTCTGCTGCCATTATCCTTTGAGAAATAATTTTGTAACTTCATGATCCGGTGAAAGAAAATATTTTTTTCTATTTCTTCACTGGTTGATTTGTTATTAAATAGTAATCCCTAATTCTAAATTCCTACACAAGAGGAAATCTTCCTTCCACATCCACCTTATCAAAACCCTTCACAATCATATTTGTTTAAATTAACTGTCCTCTCACTATTTTAAGCTTCAGTGGATACAAGCCAGGTTGAAACTTATTATAGAAGAGGCACAAGAGACTGCAGATGCTGGAATCTGGAGCACCAAAAAATCTACTGGAGGAGAGACACAAATTGCTGGAGTAACTCAGCTAGGCAGGCAGCATCTCTGGAGAAAAGTAGTAGGTCATATCTTTGGGTCGCGACTCTTATTCAAGCTGAGTGTCAGGGGAAAGGGGAATGAGAGATATAGGCAGTACTTAGGACAAATGAATGGGAAATTTGCAAACAGGAACAATAATCAAAGAAATGTAGAGCCTACAATGCATCATTTTTGGCTGTGGGACAGGTGATAATGAACTACAGAGGAACTCACCAGGATGACTGTCAAACTAATATGACAACTAGGGTGGGAGAGAGATGGAGCGTTACTTGAAGTTAGAGAAATCATATTCATAACACTTGGTTGTAAGCTGCTCAAGCGAAATATGAGGAAATCTGCTGGAAGGATTTTCAACAGATTGAAAAAAGTCCATGGAGGGAAAAGGACAGTCAATGTTTCAGGTCAGCAAGGCTGACTCAAGGGATCTGGTTGCATATCCTGCTCCTATTTTATTTTATTTTATTTTATTTAACCTTTATTTAACCAGGAGAAGTCTCATTGAGATTAAAAATCTCTTTTACAAGAAAGTCCTGGCCAAGACAGGCAGCAGCACAGTTCCACAGTTACAGACAATAATTTAAAAACAACAGAGAACATATAAATAGAGTCACAGTGAGAACATCATCAAACAAAGCATGTACAGACAGAAGAGCCCGCTTCAACATCATTAAGAAGGGATTTGAATCTGTTTATAGAAACCAGCTCCTTAAGTTTTAGTTTATTCTGCAGCTGGTTCCATGCGAAGGGAGCAGCATAACTAAATGCCCTTTCCCCCAGTTCAGTACGGACTTTAGGTACAGTTAGTAAGAACAAGTCCTCAGAGCGGAGCTGATAAGTTCCTGTGCTTTTTCTAATTACATACTTCTGCAGGTATGAAGGAAGAACACCGAGGATAGTCTTATAAATAAGGATATGCCAATGATGGAGTCTGCGGGTGGACAGGGCAAACCATCCAACTTGAGCATACAAAGAGCAGTGGTGCGTGCGGGTTTTAAAATTAGTAACAAATCTCAGTGCTCCGTGGTAGACCGTGTCCAAAGACTGTAGGCATTTTGAAGATGCATTCATATATAAAACATCACCATAGTCCAACACAGACATAAACGTTGCAGCAACAAGTCTTTTTTTGGCTTCAAAAGAAAAACAAGATTTGTTTCTAAAGTAAAAACCTAATTTTATCTTTAGTTTTTTCACAAGTTGCTGGATATGAGGTTTAAAAGAGAGAGAATCGTCAATTATAATTCCCAGATATTTATATTGAGACACAGATTCAACCACAGAGCCCTGCAAAGTGGTGATAGGAGGGAGGTCCGAGGGCTTTGATTTAGCTTTAGTGAACAGCATGAGCTTTGTCTTGTCAGCATTTAAAACAAGTGTTAAATCACACAGGTTACGTTGCACAGTGTTAAAAAGCAGTTTGGAGCTGACAGAGAGCCTGATTTGGGGTAGACGCAGAGCAATATATCACTGTGTCGTCATCATAAAAGTGAAAATTTGTGTTCGGAGCTTTATGATCTAGACTATTAATATAAATACTGATATTTACTGATGATCTTCTGTTTTGTGTTGAAGTTTAATGTCCAACGGCATTGTTGTCTACATGCACATTTGGTTCCATGATCCTTGTCCTTGTTAACAATGATCAGCATTGAATTGGAACATTAATTGGTATCAGACTAAAGAATGGTCCTGAAATGTCACCCATTCCTTCTCTTCAGAGATGCTGCCTGTCCTGCTGAGTTACTCCAGCTTTTTGTGTCTATCTTTGGTTTAAACCAGCATCTGCAGTTCCTCCATCCATATTAATTGGTATCTTACATATATATTAGTTGTTTTATTGTTGTACAATGGAAAATGTCTGTGGTATTATATTATCGTGCGTTGGATGTATTTCCATCATAAGAACGCATACTGGACTCTAATAAATCTCATGCTAGGTCATCACCAGCTATTCTGCTTGGTTCTGATGTGAAGGTGCTTCAGACAATGTGGAGAGGATTTAACCTGAATCCCAAGGATATGGGATTTTAGCCACAATGGGTCAGCTAGGTTTTTTTGTATTTTTTCAAGCTAAGGAGCTTGTGGAGAGATTAGTAAGAGTGGTTCAAAGTTAGAGTATGTTTAGATAAGATAAACAAAGGCAATCTGTTTCCATTAGGTGATGGGGAAACAACTATTTAGATTCAAGATGTGAAGAAGAGTCATTTTCACACAGTGAGTAAGAGCCTGGAAATTTCTGTTTTCAGGGATAGGGGAACAGTGATTGATAAGCAATGTTTCTGAGAGGAATGGGATAAACATTGGTGAAAATAAATCTTTAGGGACATAGAGATAGAGTAGGGGGATGGGACTCACAGGGACATTCAACCTCCTTCACTGTAATAACTCTATAAGATTACTTATGATGGTGGTAATCTACAATAGACAAGCCTCATTATGAACTTCATTTTATTAAACAAAGCAATGTGTGTTGTGTATAGGAGCTAAAATTGTTAAGAGTTCAGACAATCTCCAGTCCGAATTTCTAACATTTGACATTCGAATGCATTCTGAACGTAGGTGTATTCAAAACGAATCACTCAGTTTTTGTTGCAATGTGCAATCATATCCCATATTATAGATATGGGGTGCACAGTGGCGTGGTGCTAAAGTTGCTGTGTTACAACATCAGAGACCCTGGTTTGAACCTGACAACGGGTGCTGTCTGTACGGAGGTTTGGACGCTCTCCATGTGACCGTGTGGGCTTTCTCCAGGTGCTCCTGTTTCATCCTACGCTCCAATGACGTACAGATTTGTAGGTTAATTGGCTTTGGTAAAATTGTAAATTGTCCCAAGTGTGTAGGATAGTGCTAGTATATGGGGATCGCTGATCGGCGTGGACCTGGTGGGCCAAAGGGCCTGTTTTCATGCTGTATCTCTAAACTATATAGTCTAAAGAAAAGTAAAGATAAATAAATGTAGTATAATGGATAAAATTATGTAATGCACAGTATTATGTATTATGTGCAGCAGGCATGGCAGAACACTATTGAAGACAACCAAAGATCATTATGTATAACCTAAATATATCTGTACTTTGAATATTGCTTGGTCTCAAACAATTTGGATGGATCAGGGGGAAGGTGGAAGGTTCCATTGTAACCGTCTCCATAAAATGTAACTAGTATAGCTTATGCACTTTTAGATTGATATTACTTCAAGAATTATAGCACATGACCAACTGGTCTCTGTGGATATCTCGCCACAATGGTGTGGGCAGAAGGTTCTAGTCCCTGTGCCTTTCTGAGTGGTAGTGGAGAAATGATCAAAGTTCTTTTTGTATTGAGTTGTATTGAATTGTATTGAACTATATTTATATTGATGTTGTATTGAGCATTTGGTTAGTTATGCCCCTGTCCCACTTAGGAAACCTGAACGGAAACCTCTGAAGACCTTGTGCCCCACCCAAGGTTTCCATGAGTCGCCAGGGGTTTTGGTCACTCGCCTGGAAAGCCTCGACCGAAGCGTGAGCTGCATCAACTGACCAAAGATCCAACAGGATCTTTGCTACCGACTGCACACATACACACACACACACACACACACACACACACACACACACACACAAACACATTGCGAAGGTGGGGCCAGGGACAACGGAGGAGCGCTGTCTGTGCGATGAAGAGGAAGGCTGCCACAGAGCACGGTAAGTCCTTTAGAGAGCGTGGGAGGGAGGGGGAGAAGGGGAAAGAAGGGGAGAGAAGGACAGAGAGAAGGAGAGAGAGAAAAGGGGAGAGAGAAGAGGAGAGAAGGGGAGAGAGAAGGGGAGAGAGAAGGGGAGAGAGAAGGGGAGAGAAGGGGGGAGGAGCGGAGAGAAGGGGGGGGGGGTGTAGAAGGAGTGGAGACAGTTTTAAGAAGTTCAATAAAGTTAGTGGGCATTTTACCTTCCGGCAGATCTTCTCCAATGAGCCGATCAAAATGGCCGGTCAGTGAAGGAGATTGCCTTCGACTGCCTGTAAGTAAATAGCAACCCCACTCCTCTGGCTTCAACCAAATGCAACCTATTTTTAGTCGAGGCCGGTTTTGGTTTTGTTGAAATAATCTCAGGAACATAGAAGAACCCTTGACTATGCGGAAACCACTTTCGACTATTAGGGAGAGTGACCAAAACCTCCGGGAGCCTCACGGAAACCTTGGGTGGGGCGCAAGGTCTCCAGAGGTTTCCGTTCAGGTTTCCTAAGTGGGACGGGGCATTAAGATATAACCAGCTAATATTCGGTATCTTTTTGAGTCAATGAGAGAAACTGAGACTAGATATAATTATAGCACTAGAAACTAATACTATCAATAAACTCAATGGAATATAAACCTCAATTAAAATAGAACACAATCTGTCATGGAACACAGGCTCTGCTGAAGGATAATTGTAAGAATATGATGTCGGCAAGACAGAAGTTACTGCATTTTTTTTGCTGTTTATTCAGGCTCAGCAGTGAGCAAAATTATTTTCCTCTACTAAAAAATTATTTAGTAAACATGCCTAGGAATAAATCTCCTCATAGCTTGAATGGGATAGAAAAATCTGCAGTTGTGCACTGCAAGTGCAATGTCCTATTTGGTTCTTAGCTCAAAAGTCAGGGGAAAGCAAATGAGGCAGTCAACATGCCTGAGAAAGGTATCAGTGACCCTTAGAAATACAGAGCTGATTGATTGAAGGCATGATGGCCATCTACTGGTGTCTAAAAATGCCAATGACAATGAGAACTGCAGTCACCTTCACTGGTAGGGGAAGGACATCACAGAGCATCTGGTTGTTAAATAAAATCCTACACCATCAGTCAGTGGTTGTCAGACCAGCCTGTGAAAATAATCTGTATGTTCTCCAAACAGTCTTCAAATCCTGAATCTTTTGTGTCTTTTACCGAGGAATCCTTCAACTACCTTTGGAATCGGTGTCTGTGACAAATGCAAACACTTGTAAAATAATTTCCCGTAATGATGTAGAAAATACGATCCAAATAACCTTACAGGAAGTAACAATTTCAGACATTTTAATCCTGTGCATTCACATCATTCACATTACTTTTAATAATGCAAATTGCAGCAATGTATCTTGGGAAATGCAAATTAGAATAAAAATTTAACATACGTTGTAAATAATGAAAGGGAACGAAGGTGTCTATATGAAGCATTACCACCATCGTGGAGGAAAATTCAGTCACAAACTTAAAGCAACACAGAATGTAATTTATGAGCAGTGATGTAATAAACATCATTTCAATCAGAATCACCGGCCAATATACAAAGAAGATAATCTGGAGCCTCTCCATCTTGATAAAATATATTGAATTTATGCTTCACTGCCTGTAGTTGCTGTTGTTGTTTATTTTGTTGAGTGATGTAGACAGCCTTTCTTAATGCAGAATGGAATGGATTATTTAATTACATAGTGTGAATTTATTTTAACTATAATGATGCCAAATCAAATTTGCAGCTTTGACTGTGGTAACTGCAAATGCCATACCGGGAGATAATTTTGTGTGGAACACATACACACATCGCTTCCTTCACCAGCCAGTTATGCAGGCAGGGGACAGGGCAAGCGGGGGGGAATGCTGTCTGAGTGAAATTCACATGGTGCAAAGCCAATGTGATACAGACACACACCACGATGAACAGGAAAGTTGGTGCTATAATTTAGATGGTGAAAGCACAGTGTATGGGAAGGGTCACTTAAGTCCTTTAAAAGAGGGGGGGGAGAGGGGGAGAAGGGGGGCGAAGTGGGAGACGGGGTGGGGAGAAGGAGTGGAGACAACTTTTAAGAAGCCAGAGATACACGGCTGTGACGCTCGGCGGACATTAACATTACGGGTCGGTTATCCTTGGTTCTGAAAACTACTGTTGACGTTTTTTTTCCCCAATGAGCCAATGAAATTCACTGGTCAGCACCGGCGACAACCTACGAGAACCTACGACAACCTACAAACTCCTGGCGACCGACTATCACCGCACCTATGGCACGAGAATCCTTGCTACTCTCCATGGCAGCTTCATTCAGGTCGCCGCAAATTTTCAACATGAACCATGAAAGCGACTCCCTGGCAACCACCCACGAACATGTGGCGACCATGTGGCGACCACATAGTCTCCTGTAGTCGCCTAAAATGTCCTAAGTGGGACAGGCCCATTAGGATGCAAAGTCTAACCTCTACCTCCCTGGATCCTCACACCAATTTGTAATCTTAGAGCAGGCACAGCAGTGTGAGAGGACCAGATTTGTTGTGGAAAGGTCATTGGTCTTTGTAAGGTGGGATTTCAGTGTCTACATGAGTCTTGAAGAGCTCTGCAGTAAAGGTACAGCAGGTACAGACACCCTCATTGTGGTTCACTCTCTGCTGCACAACGCAGTCTCTGCAGGTGCTGGGGAAGAACAGCAAGGAGACCCAGAGCTCTGGGGTGCAGGCCTGAAAAGCAAGAGGGGTAGGAGAGTGAGGCAAGCAATTGGGGGAAAAAACAGGAAAATACCCTTAGCCTCATCGCTCATCAGGGCATTACCTGCATAGGATATTAGGAACACACTGCAGAAAGACAGTTTTCATAAGAAATCTGCAGAACATAGTGCCTGATCGAGGCAAAATGTCTCTCTCAGTACTGGAAATACATTATACCTCACATCCTCCTCTACAGAACTACCTGCACTGATACCAACAGTGAATCCCTAATCTATCTACTATCTACTGCTACAGCGTTCAATCGTGGAGAGCTCTTCTTTACAAAATGTGTGAGGAAGTGAAATCTATTTCTGATTGCTGGAATGACTGGGGTACTCACATCTTGAGGGGACAGCTGGAGCCATTTCCTGGCTGGCTCTGCCTTTTTGAAACTGGTGTATCTCCTGACTTTCCTGGCACACGATACCTCTCTCCTGGCATTAACCCCGCTGCTGAGAAGGCCTGGTTTAATTTACTAAAGCTGAGAGCTCGCTCACTCTCTTCTGCAGCTTCCCCCTCCTGCATTACAGCTGTAGTGTGTATTACAATGTATTTGTTTGCTATGAAATAAGTGTGCCTTTAATGCCTTTCTGTAATTGGTGGGCAGTAAAACATTGGAATGGGACTGAAATTGTGAGTGGTCTCATTGGGAACACACAGGTCCAGTTTTAGTTCATAGGTTCTAGGAGCAGAATTCAGCCCATTAACTCTACTCAACCATCCAATCATGGACAATCTTTCTTTCTGTCTAAACCCCATTCTCCTGTCATCACCCCATGACCCCTGACACCCTTACTAAACAAGGATTTGCCAATCCCCATCTTAAAAATATCCATTGATGGCCGTCTGTGGCAATGAATTCCACAAATTCACATCCCTCTGGCTAAAGAAATTCCTCCTCATCTCCTTTCTAAAAATACATCCTTTTATTCTGAGACTATGGCCTCTTGTCCTAAACTCTCCCACTAGCAGAAACATCCTCTCCACATTCACTTTATCCAAGCCCTTCACTATTCGATACGTTTCAATGAGGTCTCCCCTCATCCTTCTAAACTCCAGCGAATACAGGCCTAGTGCCTTCAAACGCTCATCATATATGTCAACCCCCATTTAGAGCATGTTTCTAGGTGCAAACCTCTCTAATCCATTTTTAAATCCTTTTTGGCTAATTCTATAACTTTTTATTAAGGATCCAATTTGCATGCCAGCAGTTTGCATACCATATGTTTATCACACTAGTAGGGGAAGAATGAGGACCCACAATCCTGTTTATATCAACGGTGGAGAGGATCAACAACTTCAAATTCCTGGGCATGCATATATCAGAAGATCTTTCCTGGACTTTGCACACCGATGCAATTGTAAAGAAGGCACATCAGCGACTCTACTTCCTGAGAAAATTATGGAGATTCGGCATGTCGGCGAGGATTCTCCTAAACTTCTGCAGGTACGCGGTACAGAGCATTCTGACTGATTGCATCGTGGCCTAGTTCGGCAACTTGAACGTCCAGGATCAAAAAAGACTACAAAAAGTTGTGAGCAATGCCCAGTCCATCACCGGCTTTGACCTCCCCACCATCAAAGGGATCTATCGTAGTCGCTGCCTCAAAAAGGCAGCCAAAATCATCAAGGACCCACACCATCCTGGCCACACACTCACCACTGCCATCAGGAAGAAGGTACAGGAGCCTGAAGACTGTAACGTCAAAGTTCAGGAACAGCTTCTTCCCCACAGCCATCAGGCTATTAAACACAACGAATAAGCTATGAGCTCTGAACTGCAAAAAGACTATTATTATTTGTTATTTGCACTATATTTGTTATTTACTGAACTTTTTTCTTTTTTTTCCTGTTACATACAATGTTTACATTCATATATTCTGTTGTGCTGCAGCAAGTAAGAATTTCATTGTCTCATCCGGGACATATGACATTAAAACACTCTTGACTCTTGACTTGACTCTTACTATAAAAAGGTGCAGTCCAACTCCTGGCAACATATTTTTTCGAAAAGATCACCTATCATTGTTGATTTCTATACGTTTTATTATCAAATTGCATAACATGAATGTTGGAAAGGAAACAGTGAATGCATATAAAAATATTATCCTTTTCTTCCCCATCTCCACTACACAAAGGTTGTTGACAAGGAATCAAGTGCTGCTGACTCTCAGTTTGATTATTGAAGAATCATTCACTAACACACTGTCATAACAAGGTAGTGAGTGGAAGATGGTGGGCAAAATGTGTGTACAAATGGATGGGATGGGGGGTAGGGGAAAGAGAGGTGGGGTAGGGGGCTGGAAAACCAGAAATCAGAGAATTCAATGTCCATACTGTTGGGTTGTAGGCTATCCAAGTGGAATATGAAGTGCTGTACTTCCAGTTTATGTGTGGCCTCAATTTAGCAATGGTGGAGTCCAAGGACAGAAGGATTGGTAGGAGAATGGATAGTGAGTAAAAATGGTTAATATCCGAGAGATCCAGCAGGCTTTAACGGAAGTGATCAGCGAAATGGTCAGCTAGCATACTCTTAGTCTTGTTGATCTAAAGGAGATCATGTTGGGAGCACTGAATGCAATAGTCTGGCAAGTGGCGGCGCCTAACGGCAGCGGCTCGAC
Organism: Amblyraja radiata; assembly: GCF_010909765.2. Lineage (NCBI taxonomy): Eukaryota > Metazoa > Chordata > Chondrichthyes > Rajiformes > Rajidae > Amblyraja > Amblyraja radiata. The sequence continues at coordinate 79,731,476 of NC_045961.1, read as the reverse complement.
TACAGTCGTCTGTCTTTTTTTTATTTTTGTCTTGTTAAATGTATGTCTTGAGTTAGTTGTTATTATTTTTTTTAGCTGTGTATATGTGGGGGGTGGTGGGGGGGGGCTGTGGGGGAAACCGTTTAAATCTCTTCCCATGTGCGGGGACCCGACTATTCCCTGTCGGGTCTCGGATGTCGTTGGGCCTAACATCATGGAGCCGGCGGCGACCTCCGGCCGGGACTAACCTGGGAGCTCCAGTTGCAGAGCCTGCGGAACTGACATCGCGGAGCTGGCCAACTTCGGAGCGGTAAGAGCTGTGGTGGCGTGCGGCTGCGACCCGACTTTTGGAGTTCGGAGGCACCGGCCGCCGACCCGGTGGATGGGAACATCGGGAGCTCGCAGGTCCCTGGTGGGAGACCGCTTTTCCGAGCTCCGCAACGGCGACTTCTCCCGCTGGAATCGCGGGTTTAAGGACATGGAGCCGGGGCCTAACATCGCCCAGCGTGGCTTAAACGGCCTCAGGACTTACCATCGCCCGCCGGGGGCTTTAACATCGGAGCCCCAGTTCGCCTCGACACTGCAGTTGGACTGCTGGACCACGGGAGAAGGAACAAAGGGAAGAGATAAAGACTTTGCCTTCCATCACAGTGAGGAGATGTTGGAGACTCACTGTGATGGATGTTTATGTAAACGGTGTTAAGTGTGGGTCTTGGATTGTTTTGTAATGTAAAAAACTGTAGAAATGATATTTCGTTCAAACCTAGGTTTGAATGACAATAAATTGCATTCTAATAGAGAAACTTGGAGGAGGTGCATGTGAATCTCTGACTCAACTGGAAAAGCTGCTCAAATTGTGAGATGGCAATGAGATAGAAGGTATATGGACTAGGGTTTCATTCCATGTGGTTGCAGGGAAAAGTGCCTAGGGCAAGGGATGTTGGTTGGGTGGGTAGGGATGAGTGAACTGAGTGAAGCAACCAAGGAGTTGCAGAGAGAATGGTCCCTACGGAAACCAGAAAGTGCAGTTGTTGATGGGATCACATTGAAGGTGACAGAAATGTTGGAGAATTATGTGTTGGATGCAAAGGCTGGTGAACTGCAAAGTGAGGACCAGGGGAACTCTACCTTTGTTCCATCTGATGGGAAGGGGCGCAAGAGCAGAATTGCCAGATACAGAGGAGACATGGGTGTGGGCTTCATCTGTAACAATAACAAGGGAGAAACCATGTTTACTGAAGAATGTCCTAGAGAGAAAAACCTCATGTTGTGAGAAGCCTCATCTTTACTCCCCTTCCCAATCCCATACTGACCTTTCTGTCTGTGGTTTCCTCCTTTGTCAGAGTGAGGCCACATGCAAATTGGAAGAACAGCACCTCATATTTCTCTTAGATAGCTTACAACCCAACGGTGTGTGTTACATGATGGACTTCTGACCATCAGCTAGCAAAGACCGTCAAGTAATGACTGCCGTTCACCCTACTTTTCCCCACCACTTCCAGAGGGGGGCAGTTAATAAAGAGTTACTGTAAATTAGAAAAGCAGACTACTGGGTTCATACGTATGTGACAATGAACTTGGTCCAATACAATCAGCCTCTGCACTTAATCAACCAGATCCAGTCAGGTCACTTGACGTTTAATCTTCAAACCTCAGGTTGCAATTACCAAAGTCAGATGATTAGTTAAGTAAGATAGAACATTTAGAGATGATTTGAGTGAGGCACTGCTGACATTATAGAAGAAAAACATTTTGATCATCGAGTCCATGCTATCTGAAATATGCTCTCTCTTCTAATTCTACACCCCATCTCAATTTCTTTGGGTTAAGGTACATCAAGTGCCCTCCCTCATATCTGCCATGGCTTTCTACCATAAATTTAGGGATTAAGATCACACCTTCATGACACTACGGATGACAATATTTTTCCTTTAAATCTTCTTGCAATTATCTTAAATCAATTATTTCTAGTTATTGACTTATTTGCACTGGGGAACAGTTCCTTCACACTCCAACTTTTCCAACATCTGCTGGTTATAGACAATCTATATAGTGTAAGAAAAAAGAACAGGAATCTATTGGTCAGGAACAGTTTTCCCTCTCTCAAGAGCTATTCATGCGAATGTGTTTGATCAATGTTTTGAAAGCCTTTCATTTTACTGGATGTTGTCTAGAATGAACAGTAGTTGAAAAGTGAGTCTTAATTTAAAATAGAATAAAACAAACTCGACTAAAATAAATTCAGAGCTGCCAAGGAGAAGGTCCCTTGAAAGATAAAGACCATGCGTAGATTTATAGTCCTTATTGAACAACCTACAAATGTCAAAAAAACAATAAAGCAAACAAAATAAGGTGATCAATGACAACAAAAAGCTTCAGCAAGCTGAATTGGCAACTCTATTGCTTGGATCACTCATGGACCATTTGCCACAAGACACTTAAAATGCCCCAGTTCCTTTTGATATGCAACAGAATTTGCAAACAGGCATCAAACTGAAATATTCTGATGCAAAAGCTAACTTACTGATGGATTGTGTTAAAAAAAAAAACCCAGCGTTGACAGGAACATTTGCTGGAGGAATTGGCAGCATGACCAAATTGTTCTGTAAACCTTTTGCAATTAGTCAAATTGAGTCAGGTCTGGCCACGCTACTGTCCATGCTTACCTAGGATAGATATGGAAGGCCAAACAAGCTGAGCCTTATCACAGGAAGGAATGACATCCGTACAGATATGTGCAACGTGTTGATTAACTGTTAACCTTTTTTTTCACTGTCAGTACAAATAGTCACTTGGGATTTGATTCCCTTGTTCCTTGGAACATTGAGAAACCTTCAGTTGCACTTCAAATAATGTCCTTCCTTTGCAACAGTAAGAACATTGATTGCTGTTTTGAAGTGTTTGCTTTAGTTCAGAGTGTTGCCCTAATACCTCTGCCTGAGAAGGACAGGAATGATCATTGAGCACAAGATCCAGATTGACACTTGTAGGAGCCGTCCTTCTGAGGAGATGTTAAACTGAAACTGTGTCTGCTCTTTAAACACTTGAAATAGGAGCAGGGGGTGTTTACTGACAAGAGAAGGAGCATGTGAAATTTTAAAAGCAGACATCTAGGTAAGAGCTTTTTACTTTCAGGATAAAAAGGAATGAGGCTTTAGTTGAGCAGTCATTGAGAAATGGCTGTGTGTTTGAGTAGTAAGTACCGAGGCCTTGGTTTGTGGGGCTTCGGCGAGAAGGCTGAGCAGAGGTATTGGAAAAATCAGATAAGGTCTTTAAACTTCAGTCTTAGTGTGGGGATGGCAGTTAGAGCCGGGGTATGATTCTCTTGCATGATATGAGAAATCAGCCATGATCAGCCATGATCATATTGAATGGCGTTGCAGGCTCGAAGGGCCGAATGGCCTACTCCTGCACCTAATTTCTATGTTTCTATGTTTCTATGTTTCCTGGTGACTACACCTGTGGGAAGTGCACCCAGCCCTAGCTTCTGACTGACCTTGTCAAGAAACTGGAGCTTGAATTTGATGCACTCAGGAAGATCAGGCTTGCTGAGAAATTCACACGTAAGATTTTCAGTGAGATGGTCATACTTCAAGTGCAGGCTACAGGCACTGGGGTGAGCACTAGGACAGGTAAAGGTAATACCTGGGTAAAGTAAGGTAAAATAGTGCAAGGTTCTCCTGTGGATATTCCCCTTAATAACGTGTGCTGTTTGAATACTGTTGGGGAGTAGCAGGTGGACGACCTTTCAGAGGGCAGTAGCAGCAGCAGAGTCTCTGGCACTGTGTGATTGGCTCTGAGGCTCAACAGGGAAGGGTGGTGTTTGGGTGAACGATAAAGAAAGGGGACTAAATAGTTAGGGGTTCAAACAGAAGATTCTCTTGCCGCAAATGAGACAACAAGATGGCGTGTTGCCTCTCAACTACCAGGGTGAAGGATGTTTCCATGTGGCTGCAAAACATTCTCAAGAGGAGAGTGAGCAGCCAGAGTCATTGTGCACCTTGTTCCAATGACATAGGCAGAAAAGGGGACTAGTGGAGTGGAAATGGGATTTCGGAAAGAGGTTAAAAAGGATAGTACTCTCTGGATTATTCCCGTATCACGAGGGGAAAGATAGAAAGATTAGCCAGTGGATGAGGAGCTTGTGCAGGAGACTGAGATTCAGGTTCTTGGATCATTATGATTTTTTGGGGGTAATGGAGACAAGTGCAAGAGGGATGGGATGCATCTGAACTGGAAGGAGAACAATATCCTGGCAGGGAGATTAGTTAGTGCTGCACAGGACAGATTACACTACATTGGCATGGGGTGGGTTCAAGAGAAAAAAAGAGGTAGAGGAGAAGTTGAGGGCAAATACTGTATTCAAAAGGACCAAGTTTAGAAGGTAGGACACCCAGGAGCATGACAAAACAAAAGGAACTACTGATGGTTTTAATTGCATTTAATTCATTGTAAGAAAGGGTTAACAGCTAAGGTTCATAAACTCAGGACATGGATTAGCTCAGGGAACTTGGATAATACAATCGTATCAGAAACATGATTGAGAGAAAGACAATGCTGGCATCTCATTGTTCCAGTGAACAGATGCTACAGGCATGCTAGCGGAACAGGTACCAGAGGAGGGCGAAATGCCTGGGCAACTAAAATTAAGAATTGTGTGAATACGGAGAGGGCTGATTAGTGTTGATCCTCGGATAGTAAAGTGTATATTATAGAGCAGAATAGTGATAGTGAAATAGAAAAGGGTTTATGACAGAACATTATACAGTAGAATGTATGGGAAAGCATTAGTGCATGAATGGTAACTTGCTTTGTCCAGGAATTATAGGTTATAGGTTCGACTATGAAAAGGGATAGAAGAATGAGCAACAACATAGATGGAGGGAATTCGCGCCCACGAAAACTCGGGAGGTGAAAACTCATCAGATGGACGCTTGGGACTACGTGATCCTTTGTAGTGTCTTTGCTTGCACGAGCCTAGAAGGGCTTGGCCAAGCAGATGCAGGATCGAAACCGCAGTGAATAGGTATAGTAGAGGGGAACTGTTGTGTTTTCCAAAATAAAGTTTAATTGCTCAAGTGCTTGATTCAGTATTTTATTGACTAAAACTAGACAAGGGGGAGCATAGAACGAGCTATTTACAGGAGGAAACCGAAGATCCCAGAGAAAACCCACGTGGTTACGGGGAGAATGTACAAACTCCGTAGATGCAGCACCCGTAGTCGGGATCGAACTCGGGTCTCTGGTGCTGCATTCGCTGTAAGGCAGCAGCTCTACCGCTGCACCATTGTGCCGCTCATCTAAAAATGCAACTTTTCTGTAACACAGGGTTCAGTACTGGAAATGTTGGATAGGAAGAGGATGTTGTTTTGCTTAGTCTTCAAGTGAATTGTAAGGTTCTATAGAGACATTGCTGATGGTATTTTCTCAGTGGTTTTCAGCATGTACAATGTATATTCCAGGTCTCTGAAGCATTTAGAAGAGCAAGGATCACTGTTGCTCAATAGACAAAGCTGGAATGTCTCGATTTTCAAATAACCTTTCCTCAATCAACCAGAGGCTGTGTTGAGTCATTGAGTATGATGGTGAATTTCATCAGCAAAGTCTGCTTTCACAGAGAGCCAGCTCCTGAGACATGGGAAGTGATCTATGTGTTCCAGGGCTTTGCCATGAACTTTTATTATCAGAGTGAAGTATGGTGCAAAAGTTACCGATTATAGATGTTGAGTGTAAGCATACATCATCTCATATTCTTCCTATACTGCAACAAACACCACACTTCATAAACATTTCATTGGCAGCAGAATGCTTTCAGATGTTCTGGGATCCTGCTATCATCTGTTGTTTGGATGCTAATTCACAAACTTTAAATATACAGGTTCTGCTAATACGACATTGACTGTTTGGTACAGGCACCTTTCATTTGTCACAAGTTTTTCACCATTGCACATAGTACGTTACTACACCCATAAGAATACATGCTCCCCAAAATACCCACAATGTATATTGACCAATCTTTTTGCCTTATGAAATTTTGCTCCACAAAATATTTTCCAGGTTCACATTCCTCCTGTAAATCAAGGAATAACTGGAATTTCTCAGCTGCTGGGCAGAAAAATCGTTACCGAGGCTACTCTGTTTCAATATGATATTTTGTTGCCTCCTGTCACCAGTTGTAAATTCAGATTATCATCCAGTCTGACACCAATGGGGCATCTGGTCAAATAGTTAACCTCGTGGTGCAGCATCCAACTTTATATTCGGATTACTGCCCATTTACGTCAACAAGGTCATGGTATAATTTTATATTAGGGAGATGCAAAATCTAATATCCATATTTAATGTCGGCCTTCTTATTTAACTCTTTTGAGAATGGTATGAGGGACAGAGGAACTGGTATTATTCCCTAGGGCATCAGTCCTTCTCATCTGTATTTCTCTCTATCTCTTCCAGTGCCGTGCGGTTATAATTCCTTCGGGTTTTTTCCAAAATCTTAAGAAGTTTGACTACCTTTTCAAGTAACTTTAGAGAGAAAGTAAAAGGATATCAAAACAATAATGAGCAGCAGAGTGGTGCAGCTAATGGAGCTGCTATTAGCTCTAGTGACCTGGGTTCAATCATCACATCTGTTACTCTCTGAGTGGAGTTTGCTGAGAATGCAGTTAAATAAGAAGTCCTAGTTTATGCATGGATATCAAATTCAGCATCTCCTCAGCATAAGATTAGTCTCCCTGTGACTGTGTGGGTTTCCTCCAAGTGCTCTTGTTTCCTTCCATATTTCAAAGAATTATGGGTTGGTAAGTTAATTGGTCACTGTAAATTAAAGGACTCATTTCCATGCTATATGATTTGTTGACCTATTTCTCTATAAAAATGTCTTAAAAAGTCTCAAGCAGTCCTGTGCTGATTGGCCTATGCTGGAATGGAGGTAATGGAGGGATGGAGGTAATGGAAATCACATGACACAATCCTGGTTTAGTTTAGAGATACAGCATGGAAACAGGCCCTTTGCCTCACCGAGTTCGTGTTGACCAACAATCACCCATACACTACACACAAGGAAATTTTTTTACAGAGGCCAATTAATCTGCACTTCTTTGAAATTTGAGAGGAAACTGGAGCACCCAGAGGCACCCACATGATCACAGGGGGAACGTGCACACTCCATATGGACAGTACCTGTAGCCGGGATCGAACCCAGGTCTCTGGTGCTGTTAAGCAGCAATACTACTGTGTTGCCCTCTTTATAAACACCTCATGCCAACCCCTGTTCTGACAAGATGCCATGGATTGTATTTCCAGAATTTCCACTCTGGGTCATCAGCCATGATGCCAAGCCATTGTTTAGGCAGCACACCAAATGTCAATGAACCCTGGAAGTTAAAATGGGCTTGGCTTGTACTTCATTTCTGTCCGGAGGGATGCTCGCTCACCCGATAGATTAGTCAACCCAACACAACATCCCAATCTGAACTCGACCACCTCAAACCTAATACATCTTGAATCTCAACCAAAATCTTAAACCCCACAAAACCCTAAATCCTAACCACACCAATACCCATCAATCCTGAAACTCAACAGCCTAAACCCGGTATACATTACACTGTTTCTATTCCATATGGCTCTATGTATCTCTGATTGAATGGTCCAGCAAACCTGAGAATGTCCCAGAATTCAGTCCAATCCTCTTTGTGAATGGTGATTGTTACCACGGCTGAGAGGGACATTGGAGCAGACTACAAGGGCAAAGTGGAAGCCCCTTCCCCCGCCGCCCCCAACTAATGCAGGTATGTCCAGATACAAGCACATAATATCAGACTATACAAGTCCCTGTAATACAAGTCCTCATCGGTCTCAGATAAACACCAAAACTCCTGGGGTGTGTCAGTTTTATTAAAACCAACATATTTTCAAGAGAGAGTTAGATATACCTCTTATGGCTAACAGAATCAAGGGATATGGGGAGAAAGCAGGAACGGGGGTACTGATTATGGATGATCAGCCAAGATCATATTAAATGGCAGTGTTGGCTCGAAGGGCCGAATGGCCTACTCCCGCACCTATTTTCTGTTTCTATGTTTCTATTAGCTCCTGGTCTTCTCTTTAGTGAGTTGGCAAGCTGTGACCTCCTTCCAGACATCACCCAGAGAAAGCCTTCCCTTCTGCAAGAACCTTGTTGCAGCATTAAGATAGATCCATCCTGCATGGAAATATGTTGCAATAATGAGTTCCTCATTTGCATCATTCTCAGTGGAAGAAGCTTCTCCTGAATTTTGGCTTCCTGTTGATCATCTCAGACAGACCTCTTTAGTTGTCGTTCTCTTTGCTTTTGTAAATAAAACCTTTGGATACTGAAGTGCATCAGCCATGATTCCCTCGCCACTTCCTGAAAAAAGGCACTAGCTTATTAAGCCTAACTTTCGCATCATAGTTCAAAATCGTTTTGTACCCTGCTCTGTGATTTTGTGACTATTCAGAAGTATATTCAGAACCATGAACAGTTTTCAGTTCTTGTAGGAGGTGTCAGGAAATTCACCCCATAATTTTATCTGTGTGATACACACAAGTAATAATGCATGATCTGGAGATAGGGATACATACAGTATATACATTTGTAGTTATTGTTATCTGATTTGTGGTAAAGCAGGCAGCAGCACAGCAAGAGAACACTATCATTCTTGAGTATCAGCAGCTCATCCAGGCTGTTAATTTGTATAATGCAGGGAGATTCTTTTCCCATCCGTTTCTGCTCATGAAACATGACCACATTTTGCTGGCGTTGACTGTGCAGTAAGTAGGCTAGACTAATGATGAAAAATGAATGTGCAATGTCACCGTACTCAACGGCATAATTGATGTCAAGGATACAGTTCTGCAGAGAAATAAGTTACATGTACTGACATAAAAATGGGCAGCACTCAAAACATCACATTTCCAAATATAAAACAAAGAAATAAAATACAGAACTGCCAATCAACAAAGTAAAACAAAAGCAATGAGAATCATTACAAACTGGAGGGAAGAGTTGAAATGATGAGGTTTGTGAGTTGCTAAGCAACATGGTTTAACCCCCCACCCCATCACGTTTTATGAACATTATCCCGATTTGCATTCTTACATATATTTTGCCGAAGAATTTTCCTCTCTAAACTACATATGGTTTAAAGGAAGGTGCTGCTCATTTTCTGGTTCTCCATTGCCACAAACCTGTGGGTGTTAATTAGGATGTAGACGAGGAAGCAGACTGTTGGAGGGAGAGAGGAAAGAAATCGAAGGAGATGGCAGATGGTGAGCTAAGGAGGTAACTTCAACCAATGCACCATTTTTAATGCACTGGCAATGTCACAATTGGTCTCAACTGCTTATCTGAATCTGTTTATGCTCGGCTGTGGATGCAAGTGCAGGCTGACAAGTTAAGGCCAATTTACTGAACTGAAAAGTATAGCACTACAGATACTGGAAATGTAAAATGAACACAGAAAATGCTTCGGATGCTCAGCAGATCAGGCAGCAATTTATTCACGGAAAAATGGTCAATGTTTTAGGTCAATGATATTTGACCAGAATCCTTTTATCTGTGAATGCACATAGTCTTTTATCTAGGGTAGTGGAATCAAGAACCAAGTTCAAGTTCAAGTGAGTTTATTGTCATGGGTCCCTGTATAGGACAATGAAATTCTTGCTTTGCTTCAGCACACAGAACATAGTAGGCATTTACTACAAAACAGATAAGTGTGTCCATATACCATAATGTAAATATATACACACATGAATAAATTAACTGATAAAGTGCAATAACAGAAAATGGGTTATTAATAATCAGAGTTTTGTCCGAGCCAGGTTTAATAGCCTGATGGCTGTGGGGAAGTAGCTATTCCTGAACCTGGCTGGTGCAGTCTTCAGGCTCCTGTACCTTCTACCTGAAGGTAGCAGGGAGATGAGTGTGTGGCCAGGATGGTTTGGGTCTTTGATGATACTGCCAGCCTTTTTGAGGCAGCGACTGCGATAAATCCCCTCGATGGAAGGAAGGTCAGAGCCGATGATGGACTGGGCAGTGTTTACTACTTTTTGTAGTCTTTTCCTCTCCAGGGCGCTCAAATTGCCGAACCAAGCCACGATGCAACCGGTCAGCATGCTCGCTACTGTGCACCTGTAGAAGTTAGAGAGAGTCTTCCTTGACAAACTGACTCTCCGTAATCTTCTCAGGAAGTAGAGGCGCTGATGAGCTTTCTTGATAATTGCATTAGTGTTCTCGGACCAGGAAAGATCTTCAGAGATGTGCCCGCCCAGGAATTTGAAGCTCTTGACCCTTTCAACCATCGACCCGTTGATATAAATGGGGCTGTGGGTCCCCCTCCTACTCCTTCCAAAGTCCACAATCAGTTCCTTGGTTTTGCTGGTGTTGAGGGCCAGGTTATTGCACTGGCACCATATGGACAGTTGCTCGATCTCTCTTCTATACTCTGACTCATCCCCATCAGTGATACGCCCCACAACAGCGGTGTCGTCAGCGAATTTGATGATGGAGTTCGCACTGTGACTGGCTACGCAGTCATGAGTATAGAGTGAGTGCAGCAGGGGGCTGAGCACGCAGCCTTGAGGTGCTCCCGTGCTGATTCAGAGGACATAGGTTTAAGTTGAGAGCGGCAAGATTGAACAGGAACATAAGGAGCAACTTATTCACTCAGAAAAAAAACCTTATGTTTATGGAATGACCTGCCAGAGGAGGTGGTTGAGGCAGGTACTATAAAAACATTTAAAGAACACTTGGATAGGAAAGGTTTGGAGGGATTATAGGCCAAATGTGTGAAAATGGGACCGGCTAGATGGTCCTAGATGGAGCTCTTTGGTCGGCATGGACGATTTGGGCTGAAGGGCCTGTTTTCATGCTGTATTACTCTATGACTCCATCATCTCTGGTTCTCGCTCAACAGTTGCCATCTTACCTGCGGAATAAGTCCGCCATTTTATTTCAGATTTCTAGCATCTGCATGTTCTATCCCTTTTGATTAAGGCTAAATTCCCTGCTGCCTACCTTTGAGGAGTGCTCAGCTTGAAGAATATTGCTCCTCTCTCTTTTTACCTATTTTATCTTCCTCAACCGCTGGTGAAATTTTCTCGACCTGAAACATTTACCTTGTTTCATTCTTCATCATTATTGTCTAACCTGCATTTTCTTGTTTTAAATATTTACATCTAACAGTGGGAAATTGGCCCAGTATCAGTTACACTGTATTAAATCGGTAGCTAAACAAAATAGTATGACTTAATAGGTTAGTTAACAGTGGTATTCAAATCGCAACATAAGGCTGTAAAGTATTTCAGTGATGTTTGCAGTTTATTTCTCCTGATTAAAAAAGGAGTTAGTTTGCTTAGAATAAAAAAGAAAATGTTAGAAATGCTCGGCAGCAGATAGCATCTACAGAAAGAGAAATTGAGTTAAACTTTCAGGTCAATGAGTGGCAACAGCCAATAGTGGAAACAGCATAACATTAGATTAGATTAGATTAGATTAGATTCATTTTATTGTCATTTATTAACATTGCTTCACTGGGTTAATTTCTATAATGAGGATATTATCCAATGAAGATAGATTGGTTGAGATGAGTTTATACCCTTTGGAGGTTTGATAAATGAGTGGTGATCCCATTGCATGGCATAGGATTCTGAGATTGACACTGTAGATATTCAGATATGTGTCTTAAGGCTCGAAAATGTTGGAGTCAGGATAAGAACTGAGAGGAGGAAATATTTTTTTTATATAGAGTTTGTAAATATTTGCGATTCTAGTGTGTGAGTGTGTACCTCAATAAAACCAGTTGTGAAATGGGATCTTAATCTCCAGTATTACTCACACGCAAATATAAATTAAGAAGAGTTTTGGTGCGAGTGGTACACATACCCCAGTATGCATTGACGGTGCCGAAGTAGAGATGGTTGAAAACTTCAAATTCCTTGGAGTAAATATCACCAGCAACTATTCCTGGACCACCCATGTTGAAGCAACATCCAAGAAAGCACACCAATGTTTCTACTTCCTTAGAAGGCTTAGGAAATTTGTCATGTCCCCTACAACTCTCACCAACTTCTACAGATACGCCATCGAAAGCATTTTATCACGATGCTTCACAGCTTGGTTTGGGAACAGCTCCATCCAAGACTGCAAGAAATTGCAACAAATTGTGAAAACAGCCCAGACCATCACACAAACCAACCTCCCTTCCATTGACTCCATTTCTACCTCACACTGCCTCGGCAAATCCAGCAGCATAATCAAGGACGAGTCACACCCTGGCCACTCCCTCTTCTCCCCTCTCCCATTGAGCACGAGGTACAGGAGTGTAAAAACGCACACCTCCAGATTTAGGGACAGTTTCTTCCCATATTTTATTAGGCAACAGAATCATCCTACCACAACTAGAGAACAGTCCTAAACTACTATCTACCTCATTGGTGACCCTCGGATTATCTTTGATTGGACTTTACTGGCTTTACCTTGCACTAAACGCCATTCCCTTATCATGTATACTCGATGGCTCGATTGTAATCATATAATGTCTTTCCACTTACTTGATAGCACGCGACAATCATTTTTCACTGTACCTTAGTACACGTGGCAACAAACTGAACTGAAATGAGGTCTCATTTGCAGTACTGCCTGTGGATACTCACAGGGGCGGAAATCGGCCCGTTTGCGCGGCCTTCCTTCACCCAGTGCGGCTTAAAACAGGCCACGGGATCTTCCATCGCCCGCGAAGGCCCTGCAAATGGGCCGGTTCAAGCTCTGCTCTATGATATTTGCTCCTCCAGGATGTCTCCCTCCTCTAATCACTGCGCTCTATCTACAGTCCTACCCCCCTACTTTCGCCTATGACTGACACCTCCCTCCTACAATCATCGCGCTGAATCATGTCCCACCCTGCCCCACTGCCTGCTGGCTGACATCTCTCTAGACCAATCGCCGCCCTCGATCATCAGTCCCACCCTCACTGTCTCTCAGAAAGATTTTTAATACGTTTTGTTTCACCAAATTACAAAATCCGGACAACAAAACATGGGGAGATTTTCTCCTACCTCTTAAAACATGAGGGGGATGTGTGTCGGGGGGTAAGGGGGAACTGTACAAAAGGGACGGATTGCATCTTAACAGGTGTGGGACCAGCATTCTGGCAGGCAGGTTTGCCACTGCTACACTGGTGGTTTTAAACTGAATAAGGGGGGTGGGTTGTCGAATGGGATAGTGGAGGATGGAGTTAAAGGGAAAGGGTTTCTTAAATGTGTGAGCGTAGAGACAGAGGGGTGTAAAATGAGGGTAGAAGCAATAGGTAGCAAGGTGAAAAGTAAAAGTGGCAGGCCGGCAAATCCAGGGCAAAAATCAAAAAGAGCCACTTTTCCGCATAATAGTATAAGGGGTAAGAGTGTTGTAAAAACAAGCCTGAAGGCTTTGTGTCTCAATGCAAGGAGCATTCGTAATAATGTGGATGAGTTGAATGTGCAGATAGCTATTAATGACTATGATATAGTTGGGATCACGGAAATGTGGCTCCAGGGTGACCAAGGCTGGGAGCTGAACATCCAGAGATATTCAATATTCAGGAGGGATAGACAGAAAGGGAAAGGAGGTGGGGTAGCGTTGCTGGTTAGAGAGCAGATTAACGCAATAGAAAGGAAGGACATTAGCTTTGAGGATGTGGAATCGATATGGGTAGAGCTGCGAAACACTAAGGGGCAGAAAACGCTAGTGGGAGTTGTGTACAGGCCACCTAACTGTAGTAGTGGAGTTGGGGATGGCATCAAACAGGAAATTAGAAATGCGTGCAACAAAGGTAAAACAGTTATAATGGGTGACTTCAATCTACATATAGATTGGGTGAATCAAATTGGCAAGGGTGCTGAGGAAGAGGATTTCTTGGAATGTATGCGGGAAAGTTTTCTAAACCAACATGTAGAGGAACCAACGAGAGAGCAGGCTATTCTAGACTGGGTATTGAGTAATGCGGAAGGGTTAGTTAGCAGTCTTGTTGTGCGTGGCCCCTTGGGTAAGAGTGACCATAATATGGTTGAGTTCTTCATTAGGATGGAGAGTGACATCGTTAATTCAGAAACAAGGGTCCTGAACTTAAAGAAAGGTAACTTTGAGGGTATGAGACGCGAATTGGCCAAGATAGACTGGCGATTGATTCCTAATGGGTTGACGGTGGATATGCATAATGGAAGGCATTTAAAGACAGCATGGATGAACTACAACAATTGTTCATCTCAGTTTGGCAAAAAAATAAATCAGGGAAGGTAGTGCATCCGTGGATAACAATGGGAATCAGGGATAGTATCAAAACAAAAGATGAAGCATACAAATTAGCCAGAAAAAGCAGCCTACCAGAGGACTGGGAGAAATTCAGAGACCAGCAGAGGAGGACAAAGGGCTTAATTAGGAAAGGGAAAATAGATTATGAAAGAAAACTGGCAGGGAACATAAAAACTGACTGCAAAAGCTTTTATAGATAAGTGAAGAGAAAAAGATTAGTTAAAACAAATGTAAGTCCCTTGCAGTCAGAAACGGGTGAATTGATCATGGGGAACAAGGACATGGCAGACCAATTGAATAACTACTTTGGTTCTGTCTTCACTAAGGAAGACATAAAAAATCTGCCGGAAATAGCAGGGGACCGGGGGTCAAATGAGATGGAGGAACTGAGTGAAATCCAGGTTAGCCGGGAAGTGGTGTTAGGTAAATTGAATGGATTAAAGGCCGATAAATCCCCAGGGCCAGATAGGCTGCATCCCAGAGTACTTAAGGAAGTAGCCCCAGAAATAGTGCATGCATTAGTGATAATTTTTCAAAACTCTTTTGATTCTGGAGTAGTTCCTGAGGATTGGAGGGTAGCTAATGTAACACCACTTTTTAAATAGGGAGGGAGAGAGAAAATGGGGAAGTACAGACCAGTTAGTCTAACGTCGGTAGTGGGGAAACTGCTAGAATCAGTTATTAAAGATGGGATAGCAGCACATTTGGAAAGTGGTGAAATCATTGGACAAAGTCAGCATGGATTTATGAAGGGTAAATCATGTCTGACGAATCTTATATAATTTTTCGAGGATGTAACTAGTAGAGTGGATAAGGGAGAACCAGTGGATGTGTTATATCTGGACTTTCAGATGGCTTTCGACAATGTCCCACATAAGAGATTAATATACAAACTTAAAGCACACGGTATTGGGGGTTCAGTATTGATGTGGATAGAGAACTGGTTGGCAGACAGGAAGCAAAGAGTAGGAGTAAACGGGTCCTTTTCACAATGGCAGGCAGTGACTAGTGGGGTACCGCAAGGCTCAGTTCTGGGACCCCAGCTATTTACGATATATATTAATGATTTGGACGAGGGAATTGAATGCAACATCTCCAAGTTTGCGCATGACACGAAGCTTGGGGGCAGTGTTAGCTGTGAGGAGGATGCTAGGTGGCTGCAAGGTGACTTGGATAGGCTGGGTGAGTGGGCAAATGCATGGCAGATGCAGTATAATGTGGATAAATGTGAGGTTATCCACTTTGGTGGCAAAAACAGGAAAGTAGATTATTATCTGAATGGTGGCCGATTAGGAAAGGGGGAGATGCAACGAGACCTGGGTGTCATGGTACACCAGTCATTAAAAGTAGGCATGCAGGTGCAGCAGGCAGTGAAGAAGGCCAATGGTATGTTAGCATTCATAGCAAAAGGATTTGAGTATAGGAGCAGGGAGGTTCTACTGCAGTTGTATAGGGTCTTGGTGAGACCACACCTGGAGTATTGCATACAGTTTTGGTCTCCTAATCTGAGGAAATACATTCCTGCCATAGAGGGAGTACAGAGAAGGTTCACCAGACTGATTCCTGGGATGTCAGGACTTTCATATGAAGAACGACTGGATAGACTCGGTTTGTACTCGCTAGAATTTAGAAGATTGAAGGGGGATCTTATAGAAACTTACAAAATTCTTAAGGGGTTGGACAGGCTAGATGCAGGAAGATTGTTCCCGATGTTGGGGAAGTCCAGAAGTCACAGTTTAAGGATAAGGGGGAAATCTTTTAGGACCGAGATGAGGAAAACTTTTTTCACACAGAGAGTGGTGAATCTCTGGAATTCTCTGCCACAGAAGGTAGTTGAGGCCAGTTCATTGGCTATATTTAAGAGGGAGTTAGATGTGGCCCTTGTGGCTAAAGGGATCAGGGGGTATGGAGAGAAGGCAGGTACAGGATACTGAGTTGGATGATCAGCCATGATCATATTGAATGGCGGTGCAGGCTCGAAGGGCCGAATGGCCTACTCCTGCCCCTATTTTCTATGTTTCTATGTGTCCTACGTTCATACAGGCGACACCCGGTGACGATGTGGCGACAGCCTAATCGCCTGTAGCCGCCTAAAAAAATCGCCTAAGTGGGACAGGCCCGTTAAGGAACTCTGAAAGTCCTTGAGTATCTAATAAAATCAGGTTGCATTAACAGGGAATAGCTCTAAAAATGATTTACAACGAAAGCAACAAAAGCTTTCATTTACTTGTCATTTCAATGCAGCTGTGGTATACAAGAATAACAATGTGCAAGTGAGGAAATAATTATTGAACAGATCATACATTAAAATTCAAGGTAAATCTTGCTATCTCCAAATGGCTACCCTGGCACAACCATTCCAATGAATCATAAGGCTGGGTGACTTATCTTGGGGTAAGTTATGTTCCAACATTTGACAGTGGGGCTTTGAAAATTGGCTTATGTTTGTGACCTGTTCTCCTCACTGTATGGGAGATCCATTCAGTCACTTACATCGACGGAGATGCAATTTTCTCTGTGTCGCATCTCCGCCCCCCCCCCTTTGGTGCCTAACAATGTGGAGTGGTGCAGCCTTTCCTGAAGACCGGCCCGGAGCTTCAAGCCACGGGCACAGCGCGGACTTACCATCGCGGAGCCGAGGACCCTTTGCCTAGGATTGCCAGAAGAAGAGCTCCGACCGTGGGGCCTGTGGACTTTAACACCGTGAAGCCCGCGGTCTCCGGTAAGAAGTGGCCGATTCAGGAGCTCCATGCCATGTAGTGTTCCAATCCGTCCCAACGCCGGAGTTTTGACCATCCCGATGAGAGGGCTTGGACATCCGACTGTCAGTAACGGCAAGTGCTGAGGGTTCAAGGCCCCGACCATGGTTGAATAAAGAGGAAGATGACTGAACTTTATTGCCTTCCATCACAGTGAGGGATGTTGATTCCACTGTGATGGATGTTTATGTTAAATTTATATTATGTGGGTATTGTGTTCTTTTCACTTAGTATGGCTGTATGGTAACACAAATTTCACTGTACCTTAGTTGATTCAGTTACAATAATCGCAAATGTTAACTTAAACTTGATCCTTGCTTTGCTTAGCTCATTTTGCAACAAAATTGTGAGTTAAATAGAGGTCCTCCCCAGGCTCCGAAAGTCCATCTTATTAACAGCCCATATACACAAACAAGTAATTGTGAGTCTGGTGGGATGGATTATCTGCGGGGCTGTAGGCATCTTCTATCATGAACTGCGCTATCATTGCATCTTGTAGAGAAATCTGATGAGCTGCGTTAAATGCCCTGGTTTAACTACACATTGCCCTAGGTTGCCCTATGTTTTATTTAGATATATTGCTAGGTGGCAATATTTATTGCTTGCAAACTGTTCCAGTTACAATCCCTGTCGTAACCTGGGGAAATAAGAGAGTAAGGTCAGGGCCAATAGTGAGCGGTGTGAGAGGGGAGGTGAATACCAAAGTTAAAGTGTTGTATTTGAATGCGTGGAGTATAAGAAATAAAGTGGATGAGCTTGAGGCTCAGTTAGAAATTGGCAAGTATAATATTGTGGGAATTACAGAGCTGCAAGAGGGCCAGGGCTGGGAACTGAATATTCAAGGGTATACGTCCTATCGAAAAGACAGACAGGTGGGCAGAGAGGGTGGGGTAGCTCTGTTGGTGAGGAATGAAATTCAGTCCCTTGCGAGGAGTTACATTGAAACAGGAGATGTAGAGTCAATATGGATAGAACTAAGGAATTATAAGGGTAAAAAGACCCTAATGGGAGTCATCTACAGGCCCCCAAACAGTAGCCCGGATATAGGGTGCAAGTTGAATCAAGAGTTAAAATTGGCATGTCGTAAAAGTAATGCTATGGCTGTTGTGGGAGAATTCAACATGCAGATAGACTGGGAAAATCAGGTTGGTACTGGACCCCAAGAAAGGAAGTTTGTGGAGTGCATCTGTGATGGATTCTTAAAGCAGCTTGTACTGGAGCCTACCAGGGAGAAGGCAATTCTGGATTTAGTGTTGTGTAATGAACTGGATTCGATAAGGGAACTTGAGGTAAAGGAGCCATTTGGAGGTAGTTACCATAATATGATGTTATTATCTACAATTTGAGAGGGAGAAGGGAAAATTAGAAGTGTCAGTATTAGTTGATCAAAGGGGACTATGGAGCCATGAGGGAGTAGCTGGCCAAAGTTGACTGGAAAGATACCCTAGCAGGGATGACAGTCGAAAAACAAAGGCAGGTATTACTGGGAATGATACAGAAGGTGCAGGATAAGTTCATTCCAAAGAGGAAGAAAGATTCCGAGGGGAGTAAGGGGTGGCTGTGGCTGACAAGGGAAGTCAGGAACAGTATGAAAATAAAAGAGAATAAGTATAATATAGTAAAGATGAGTGGGAAGCCAAAGGATTGGGTAACATTTAAAAAGCAACAGAAGATAACTAAAAAGGCAATACGGGGTGATAAGATGAGGTAAGAAGGTAAGCTAGCCAAGAATATAAAGGAGGATAGTAAAAGCTTATTTAGGTACGTGAAGAGGAAAAAATTAGTTAAGAACAAAGTTGGACCCTTGAAGACTGAAACAGGCGAATTTATTATGGGGACCAAGGAAATGGCAGTCGAGCTGAACAGGTACTTTGGATCTGTCTTCACTAAGGAAGACACAAACAATCTCCCTGATGTGTTAGTAGCCAGAGGATCTTGGGTGATGGAAGAAATTCGCATTATGCAGAAATGGTGTTGGGCAGGCTGATGTCACTGAAGGCTGATATATACCCAGGGCCTGATGGTCTGCTTCCCAGAGTACTTAAGGAAGTGGCGCTAGAAATCGTGGACACATTGGTGAACATTTCCCAATGTTCTATAGATTCTATATAGGTAGATATGACATTGTGGGGATTACTGAGATGTGGCTGCAGGAGGATCGGGCCTGGGAACATAACATTCAAGGTTATACATCCTATAGAAAGGACAGGCAGGTAGGCAGAGGAGGGGGGGTAGTCTGCTGGTGAGGGATGGAATTCAGTCCCTTGCGAGGGAAGACATAGGGACTGATGAGGTAGAATCACTGTGGATTGAGTTGAGGAATTCTAAAGGCAGGAAGACACTAATTGGTGTTATCTACAGACCCCCAAATAGTAGCCCGGATGTAGGGTGTAAGTTGCAGCAGGATTTAAAATTGACATGTAACAAGGGTAATGCCACTATGGTGATGGGGATTTCAATATGCAGGTAGACTGGGAAAATCAGGTTGGTTCAGGACCCCAAGAAAGAGGGTTTGTAGAATGCTTCCTAGATGGATTCTTAGAGCAGCTTGTAATGGAGCAGACCAGAGAAAAGGCAATTCTGGATTTAGTGTTGTCTAATGAACCAGATATGATAAGAGAACTTGAGGTAAAGGAACCGGTTGGAGGTAGTGATCATAATATGATTAGTTTTAATCTGCAATTTGAGAAGGAGAAGGTTAAATCAGAAGTGTCAGTGATGCAGTTGAACATAGGGGACTATGAAGGCATGAGAGGGCAGCAGGACAAGGTAGACTGGAAAGGGATCCTAGCAGGAATGACAGTGGAACAGCAATGGCAGGAATTTCTGGGCATAATCCAGAAGACGCAGGATCATTTCATTCCAAAAAGGAAGAAAGATTCTAAGGGGAGAAGGAGGCAACCGTGGCTGACAAGAGAAGTTAGGGATGGAATAAAACTAAAAGAAAAGATGTATAACACAGCAAAGAGTAGCCGGAAGTCAGAGGATTGGGAAACTTTCATAGGACAACAGAAGGAAACAAAACGGGCAATATGGGCTGAAAAGATGAAGTACGAATGAATGCTGGCCTGGAATATAAAGAAGGATAGTAAAAGCTTCTTTAGATATGTTAAGGGAAAAAGAGTAGCAAAGTCAAATGTGGGTCCCTTGAAGGCAGACACGGGTGAAATTATTATGGGCAACAAAGAAATGGCAGTACAGTTGAATAGGTACTTCGGATCGGCCTTCACTAAGGAAGACACATAAAATCGCCCAGATGCACTGGAGGACACAGGATATAAGGGGGTAGAGGAACTGAAGTAAATTTTCATTAGTCGAGAAATAGTATTACGTAGGCTAATGGGACTGAAGGATGATAAACCCTCTGGGCCTGATGGTCTGGATCCCAGGTTCCTCAGGGAGGTGGCTCTAGAAATAGTGGATGCATTGGTGATCATTTTCCAATGTTCAATAGATTCAGGATCAGTTCCATGGATTGGAGGATAGCTAATGTTATCCCACTTTTCAAGAAAGGAGCGAGAGAGAAAACGGGGAATTACAGACCAGTTAGCCTGACTTTGGTGGTGGGAAAGATGCTGGTGTCAATTATTAAAGAGGTAATAATGGGGCATTTGGATAGCAGTAAAAGGATTAGTCCAAGTCAACATGGATTTATGAAAGGGAAATCATGCTTGACTAATCTTCTGGAATGTTTTGAGGATGTGACAAGTAAAATGGATGAAGGGGTGCCAATGGATATAGTGTATCTAGACTTTCAGAAAGCCTTTGATAAGGTCCCGCACGGGAGATTGGTTACTAAAATTATAGCACATGGTATTGGGGGTAGGGTGTTGACATGGATAGAAAATTGGTTGGCAGACCGGAAGCAAAGAGTAGGAGTGAACGGATCCTTTTAAGAATGGCAGGCAGTGGCGAGTGGAATGCCGCAAGGCTCGGTGTTGGGGCCGCAACTGTTTACCATATATATTAATGATTTGGAAGAGGGAATTAGGAGCAACACTAGCAGGTTTGCGGATGATACAAAGCTGGGTGGCAGTGTGAACTGTGACAAGGATGATAGGAGGTTGCAGGGTGACATGGACAGGTTGAGTGAGTG
Source organism: Amblyraja radiata (assembly GCF_010909765.2). Taxonomy (NCBI): domain Eukaryota; kingdom Metazoa; phylum Chordata; class Chondrichthyes; order Rajiformes; family Rajidae; genus Amblyraja; species Amblyraja radiata. The sequence goes on along the minus strand of NC_045961.1, from coordinate 79,710,337 downwards.
GGCAGATGCATGGCAGATGCTGTATAATATAGATAAATGTGAGGTTATCCACTTTGGTGGCAAAAACAAGGGGGCAGATTATTATCTCAATGGGGTTATGTTAGGTAAGGGGGAGGTGCAGCGAGACCTGGGCGTACACTGGTCACTGAAAGTTGGCGTGCAGGTATAGCAGGCAGTGAAGAAAGCTAATGGAATGTCGGGCCTTCATAACAAGAGGATTTCAGTATAGGAGTAATGAGGTTCTTCTGCAGTTGTATAGGGCTCTGGTGAGACCACATCTGGAGTATTGTGTACAGCTTGCAATTCATCCTACAGCACCTTGACCACCAGGGGACCTATGCGAGGATTTTATGTTGATTTTAGCTCTGCATTCAACACCATTGTGCCAGAGCTACTACACTCCAAATTTTCCGAGTTGACTGTGCCTGAACCCCTGTGCCAGTGGATCACCAACTTCCTTACAGACAGGAAGCAGCATTTGAGGCTGGGAAAGCACATCTCGGACCCGCAAACGCTCAGCATAGGAGCACCGCAAGGCTGCACACTCTCTCCTCTCCTCTCCTCTACACTCTCTACACCACAGACACCTCTGTCAAGCTTCTCAAGTTTGTTCACGACACAACCCTGATTGGACTGATCCAGGATGGGGAGGAATCTGCCTACAGACAGGAAGTGTCACACCTGGCGTCCTGGTACCATAGCAACAACCTAGAGCTCAATGCTCTTAAGAGTGGAATTGATTGTAGACTTTAGGAGAGCTCCCCCTCCCCTCACCCCACTCACCATGAACAACACCACAGTCATATCTGCGGAGTATTTTAAGTTCCTGGGAACCATCATCTCCAAGGACCTTAAATGGGGGGCTACCATCAACTACACAGTCAAAAAGGCACAACAGAGGATGCACGTCCTGAGGCAGCTGAGGAAGCACAATCTGCCACAGGTAATGATGATCCAATTCTACACGGCCATCATAGAGTCTGTTCTCACCTTCTCCATCATGATCTGGTTTGGCTCAGCCACCAAGCAGGACACCTGGAGGCTGCAGTGAATCGTCCGATCAGCAGAGAATATTATTGGCTGCAACCTTCCTCCATTGATGAACTGTACACTGCAAGGGCCAGGAAGCGAGCGGGCAAGATCATCTCTGACCCCTCTCACCCTGGCCACAAACTATTTGAATCACTTCCCTCTGGAAGGCGACTCCGGATTGTCAAAGCTGCCACAGCCAGACATAAAAACTGTTTAAATCCATGAGTAGTTGCTCTACTCAACAGCCAAAAATCTGTAGCCTCCCTTTGATCTGGTATTTTGTTGGTTCGCATGCTTGATCAATGGTGTTTTATCATTAATCTCTTATTATTATTAATGTTTAGTGTTTTCTGAGTCATTCGTAACTGTCACTGTATGTCATGTTGTTACTTGTGGGCAGAGCACCAAGGCAAATTCCTTGTATGTGAATACTTGGCCAATAAACGCACTTACTAACTTACTTACTTACATCGGTGGTGGAGAAGATACTAAAGTCAATTATAAACGATGAAATAGCAGCACATTTGGATTGCAGTGGACAGGTTGGATGAGTGGGCAGATACATAGCAGATGCAGTTTAATGTGGATAAAAGTGAGGTTATCCACTTTGGTGGCAAAAACAGGAAGGCAGATTATTATCTGAGTGATGTCATTGGGAAAAGTGTAAGTACAGTGAGATCTGGAGGTTTTGTTCATCAGTCACTAAAAGTAAGCATGCAGGTACAGCAGGCAGTGAAGAAACCGAATGGCATGTTGGCCTTCATAACAAGAGGAGTGGAGTATGGAGCAAAGAGGTCCTTTTGCAGTTGTACTTGGTCCTAGTGAGACCACACCTGGAGAATTGTGTGCAGTTTTGTTCTCCAAATTTGAGGAAAAACATTCTTGCTATTGAGGAAGTGCACCGTAGTATCACAAGGTTAATTCCCGGGATGGCGGGACTGTAATATGTTGATAGAATGTGGAGCAGCTGGGCTTGTATACTCTGGAATTTAGAAGGATGATTTATATATTATTGAAACATATAAGATTATTATGGGTTTGAACACGCTAGAGACAGGAAACATGTTCCAAATGTGGGAGAGTCCAGAACCAGGGGCCACAGTTTAAGAATAAGGGGTAAGCCATTTAGAACGGAGATGAGGAAAAACCTTTTCACACAGAGAGTTGTCTTCTTCTTATTAATTAATGGAAAGGATACTTTGAGATAATATATATAAGCATCTGGATAAACAGGGTCTGATTAGGAACAGTCAACATGGATTTGTGCCTGGAAGGTCATGTTTGACTAATCTTCTTGAATTTTTTGAAGAGGTTACTCGGGAAATTGATGAGGGTAAAGCAGTGGATGTTGTATATATAGACTTCAGTAAGGCCTTTGACAAGGTTCCTCACGGAAGGTTGGTTAAGAAGGTTCAATTGTTGGGTATTAATGGTGGAGTAGCAAGATGGATTCAACAGTGGCTGAATGGGAGATGCCAGAGAGTAATGGTGGATGGTTGTTTGTCAGGTTGGAGGCCAGTGACTAGTGGGGTGCCACAGGGATCCGTGGTGGGTCTACTGTTGTTTGTCATGTACATCAATGATCTGGATGATGGTGTGGTAAATTGGATTAGTAAGTATGCAGATGATACTAAGATAGGTGGGGTTGTGGATAATGAAGTAGATTTTCAAAGTCTACAGAGAGATTTATGCCAGTTGGAAGAGTGGGCTGAAAGATGGCAGATGGAGTTTAATGTTGATAAGTGTGAGGTGCTACATCTTGGCAGGACAAATCAAAATAGGACGTACATGGTAGGGAATTGAAGAATGCAGGTGAACAGAGGGATCTGGGAATAACTGTGCACAGTTCCCTGAAAGTGGAATCTCATGTAGATAGGGTGGTAAAGAAAACTTTTGGTGTGCTGGCCTTTATAAATCAGAGCATTGAGTATAGAAGTTGGGATGTAATGTTAAAATTGTACAAGGCATTGGTGAGGCCAATTCTGTAGTATGGTGTACAATTTTGGTCGCCTAATTATAGGAAGGATGTCAACAAAATAGAGAGGGTACAGAGGAGATTTACTAGAATGTTGCCTGGGTTTCAGCAACTAAGTTACAGAGAAAGGTTGAACAAGTTAGGGCTTTATTCTTTGGAGCGCAGAAGGTTAAGGGGGGACTTGATAGAGGTCTTTAAAATATGAGAGGGATAGACAGAGTTGACGTGGATAAGCTTTTCCCACTGAGAGTAGGGAAGATTCAAACAAGGGGACATGACTTGAGAATTAAGGGACAGAAGTTTAGGGGTAACATGAGGGGGAACTTCTTTACTCAGAGAGTGGTGGCTGTGTGGAATGAGCTTCCAGTGAAGGTGGTGGAGGCAGGTTCGTTTTTATCATTTAAAAATAAATTGGATAGTTATATGGACGGGAAAGGAATGGAGGGTTATGGTCTGAGCGCAGGTATATGGGACTAGGGGAGAATACGTGTTCGGCACGGACTAGAAGGGTCGAGATGGCCTGTTTCCGTGCTGTAATTGTTATATGGTTATATGGTTATTGCATATGGCGTGTACAGCCTAAAGTGTTCTATTTGCTCTTATTTGATTGTGCACACCAGGTTGATTGCATTCGTCGAAACAGGGCAGACCACGTGAAGGTTGCAATCTCCCACCCCACAGAGAGTTGTGAAATTGTGGAATTATCTGCCTCAGAAGGCAGTGGAGGCCAGTTCTCTGGAGGCTTTTAAAGAGAGAGTTAGATAGAGCTTTTAAAGATTGCTGAGTCAATGGATATGGGGAGAAGGCAAGAACGGGGTACTGATTGTGGATGATCAGCCATGATCACTGTGAATGGTGGTGCTTGCTCAAAGGGCCGAATGGCCTACTCCTGCACCTATTGTCTCTTGTTTATTGTCTATTGACTTGCACTCTGTTCACTAACATAGCAATATTCAAACCTAGGTATTCTGAGAAAAATGGTTGTACCATTGCAAATTGTCTCCTACTCTACCGTTGTTTACAATAGAGTTACTTAATAACATCTGGGATTTAGAGTTATGCATAGAAATAGATCACAAGGTGCCCTGTACTCTGTACTAGATTATTGTACTTCATTCATGTGTAATGATTGTTTCACAGGGTATTATTTGTTGTTATGTCTGGGTCCGTTGCTGGATTCATGCTCCTAGTCAGAAGCTGGTGAATTCAAGCCACACTCCAGACGCAGGAGCATGGAAATGAGATTGATAAGCAATTAAAGGAAAATAAAAGAACTGGTCTAAGGGGAGAGGGTAGTGAAGTGGGACTAGCTGGATTGGTCTCGTATAGAACTAGTAAGAACAAAAAGGGGCCAAATGGATTCCTACCATGTTGAGACCATTTTGTGATTCTAGGAATAACCTTGGCTAACATGCTCAATGCAGACCTGAATGATTATTGCACTGTTGTAGGTGACATTTTTTGGATAGGTGCTATTCTTAAACATTGCTCAATTTTCTTAGGGATGCAAAGGATCCCAAGATGCTCTTCCAAAGAAAAGCAAGGGCAATAACCCCAATTTATTCCTCAATTAACACTACTAAAATAATGGATAATTTGGTCTTTAACACGACATTGTTTGTGGATATTTCTGACACCATTTGGTTGGTGTATTTCCCACATTAGAACAGAAAAAAACACGTCAAAAGTACATCATTTGGTTAATGGGTGCTTTGGGATGTTTTATAAACACTTCTGAATCAGAAGCTCATTTTCTTAGTCTGCAATATTTTAAGTATTGTTTTTTCATTGATTCTCAATGCAAAACTTATGTTTAATTGTAAAAGAAAATCAAAGGTTCTTATTGATATATTCTCAGTGCTAAACAGGAGAATACATTTCAAAAGAAATGTGGATTCTCCTTTCCACATCTTGGCAAAGGGACTAGAGGGAAAATGAGGATATCGTGTACAGAACTTGAGAGTATGGGCTGCCTAATCTTAGACCAGACTGATTGTTCGAAGTCCAGTCTTCTGCTGGGAGATGAAGACCTGACTGATTGGAGAGACCTAGTGCAGCCCAGTGTATTGCAAGTGCTTTCCTAATGCAAGCGACTTTGACATGTCTGATAGCTGGCAAAAACCCTCCTCATTTCTCCCCAGCTCACCAGCTATCAGATTTACTATTTCCATTAAAAAAGTGAAAAGAAAACTGCAGATGCTGAAAAATCTGAACTAAAATGCGATAGATACCCACAAAGTTTGGAAGTATCTTTTGGGAGAGTTAATGTTCGACGTCGATGAAAGGTCAATGATCAAAATTATAAATGTTCTCTCTCCACTGCTACTCGTTGAACTGCCGAGTGTTTCTGGCAATGTGAGCATTTATGTCATTTCTGTTGAAAGCTCCTGAATGTCTTTGGAATTCACAAATATTCAACAATCATTAAAATCATTAACAGGAAAATATTAAAAACATGTAAATGATATTTATTTAATTTTAACAATTGTTCATTTACAGAAATTACATAAATTAAAACTCAATAAATTAGGCAAAAATGTTGATAAATTATCTTCCCACGGATGCTGCCTGACCTGTTGAGCTTTTCCAGCATTTTCTGCTTTTGTTTCAGATTTCCAGCAGTTGGATAATATATATTTTTTGATTTTCATCTACTTCTTTCCACTTCCTCTCATTGATTTCTGTTGGATCACCAGGCTGACGTAGCGCAAATTGAGAGGGCATACCTTCCGGCCCTGTTTAATTCTCAGTGATCCACTTGCCTAAAGATGCCTCAGTAGGCAACACAGGCAGCAGGCTGTGGACACAAAAGACTGCAGATGCTGGAATCGTAAGCAGTAAACTAACTACTCGAGGAACTCATCAGGTCTGACTGAGATCTGAGAACTGAGGTTATTAATTTATTGTATTTGTGCTTATTATATATGATCTATGTGCATTGTATTTACAGGCCTGTTATGCTGCTGCAAATAAGAATGTTATTGTTCTGTAGTCACTATATATGACAATTAATTCATCTTGACTTGACTCTTGATCCACAGATTTACCCTGATCTGCTGAGTTCCCCCGGCAATTTGTTTTTTGGAAGATGCTACTGCTGGCTTCATCTTTTTAGAAGTTCTTTGAAAATAGGTGTAAAATAAATATTGGTTCCTGTGTGGAAGGCCAGGACCAAGAGTTATCTTCAACAGAGTTCTATGGAGAAATATAAATCTCTCGGCTTACTATCTTCCAACCTTATCCCGCACAGAAACTCCCACACACACCGACATGTCAGAAACTAAATAATTCTTCAGCGGCTTTAATTGAGGTTTCATTGAAAGACTGGTTAGGGATTTTTTTGAAATAGTTTAGACGTGTTTCAGTTAAGATTTTGTTCAGAGAGCTTCACGCCAATAATCCAAAAGTGCATATGATCATGATGGTTAGTAAAAAGGCTTGCTTTCCTGCTTGCTACTTCCTCCTCACCCAACCCACTCATTCATGGCCACTCTTGGTTACACCATGGTGCAGCAGGTGAAGCTGCATCCTATCAGCTCCAGTGATCGAGGACCAGTCCTGATCTCGGATTCTGCACGTGCGCAGTCCACACGCTCTCCCTGTGAGCACACAGATTTATTCCAGGTGCTTCAGCTTCCTCCCATGTCCCAAAGATGATCAGTTCATTGATGGCTATATATTATCCCCAATGTCGGTGGGTGGTTGGAAGATCTGGTTGGAGCTGATGAGCATGTGGGAAAGAATAGGTTGCAGAGAATTAAGTGTGGGACTGGGATTATTCTGAAATGTTGCATGGACTTGAAAGGCTGAATTGCCTTCTATATATAAATATATTAATATGAAATGTAAAATGTAAGTGTAAATCAGAAACTGACTTTTCTAACAGGTGGAGTGTGAACTTCATTGGTGTATTCATTCCCAATTTTTCAGAAGCAGAGATCAGCACGTATAAGACAAAGGGTGAATTTTACTTCCACCTCTCCACAAATGCACCGTAAGTTTACACACTCTCTCTCTCTCTTTCTGAATTGCTCTCACTCAACATCTGTCATCATTTATCATGATCAGTTGTATGTTGGCTTCTGTTGACCTGTTCGTCAACAATACACACAGTGACTGCTGCATAGCTCCTTCCATTTTGCAGCCCATTAATTTTACAAATTTTAATTGTGTCTATTTTTGACAGCTTTAATTTTCAAGACATTCATGCAAGATCTTTGTTTTTCAAAAACGTGACTTCAATTTAAAGCTCCACATTTGATGTGACATTTGCTGTATGAAAAAGAGAAATGAGCAAGGCAATTTAACAAATTGGGAAAGTTGGCACACAATAGTATTTTAACAATATGTTCTTTTATAGCATGCCTTTCTGATCTTGATTTACATGCCTTATTTTCTGAATGTATCCTCCTCTAAAATAAGTTGTCATGTTGCATTGTAACATGGTTGCAGGATGTTGAGAACTACAGTATATATAATCAGTGCATTTGGCACTTAGGAAGGGCAGGCTAAAAGCGAGGTGGTGATTCAGCACCATTAAGGAGGATTGGTGAGAAATGATCATAGTTTGATAGATCATGATGTAGAACTAGAACCAATTTGTGTCAAGCTAAGAAACAGAAAAATGCAGACAGCTTTGGTTGGCATTTTTTACAAATCACCAAATTATAGCTTATATTGAGCATGGAATAAATCATTGTTACATTTGTGTGTAGCAAGTTAATATGGTAATCATGGAAGATTTTTACAAATTTGTGTTGAAAAGGTCCAAAGGTGGATAAGTTACCTGGACCAGATGGACCACACAACAGTGTTCTGAAAGAGGTAGGTTTAGAGATTGTGGAAGCATTAGTAATGATCTTTCAAGAATCACTAGTCTGAAGTGGTCCCAGAAGACTGGAAAATTGCAAATGTTACTCTGCTGTTTAAGAAGGGAGCGAGGCAAAACAACGGAAACTGTAGGCCTGTTGGTCTGACTTCAGTGGTTTGCAAGATTTTAGAGCCCATTATTAAAGACAACATTTCAGAGTACTTAGAAACACATGATAAAATAGGCCAACATCAGTGTAGATTTATGGAGGGGATATCTTGCCTGACAAATCTGTTGGAATTCTTTGAGGAAGTAAATAGCAGGATAGGCAAAGGAGAGTCAGTGGATGTTGTTTAGTTGGATTTTCAGAAGGCCTTTGATAAGGTGCATGAGGCTGCTCGATGATAAAAGGTAATGGTGTTAGAGAGCGAAGATACTAGCATGGATAGAAGGTTAGCTGAATGGCAGATGGCAAAGAGAAGATAAAGGGGGCTGTTTCTGCTTGGCTGCCAGTGACTAATGGTGTTCTACATACGTTGGTGTTGGGGCTGCTACTCTTCACGGTTTATATCAATGAATGAAGGAGTAGACTATTTTCTAAATGGTGAAATAATTTGGAAATCAAAGGAGCAAAGGGAAATGGAAGGGCACGTGCAGGATTCCCCAAAGGTTAATTTGCAAATTGAATCAGTAGTAAAATAGGCAAATACAATATTAACATTTATTTTTAGGCACAGAATATAAAAACAGGGATGTAATGCTGAGGCTTTATAAGACAATGGTCAGACTGCATTTGGAATATTGGGCTCTATATCTGAGGAGGAATGTTTTGACTTTGGAGAGGGGCCAAAGGAGGCTTACGAGAATGTTCCCGGGAATGATTGGGTTAACATATGATGAGCATTTGACGGCTCTGGTTTGCTGCAATTTAGAAGGATGAGGGGGATCGCATTGCAACTTACCGAATAGCTAATGGCCTGGATAGAGTGGATGTGGAGAGAATCCAAGTAGCCAATGTTCCAGCTCGAGTCCTGAGGGTAGAGGATTAGTGATCTTTCCCATCTGGGACCCCAGGATGGATGGTCCCAGTCCTGCTTGATCACCGTGGTTTACAATCATTTTGCTGGCTGCAGCCCTTGGGTTATTCTCTGGCAGGTATCCTGGGGCATGTGGTCACGTCCCTCTCGAAACATCTATGCAGTCACATCCCCCACTGAAGCCCTGAGATAGGTGGTCACTCTCCCAGCAGGAGTTCTGAGGTGGGTGATCATTCTTTCACCAAGAACCACAGGTTTACTCTTCACAGAGGGGTTCACACGGGGGGGGATTCTTGAAAGAACCCCCCATGGTGGTACACCTGTGGTCAGTCACTGGCCCTGTGGAATTTGCATGTTTCTCTTACGATCATGTGGGTTTCCTCCAGGTGCTCTGGTTTCCTCCTACATCTCATGGACTGGTTAGTAGGCTAGTGTAAACTATCCCTTGTGTGCAGGTAAATTGTAAAATCTTGGAGGGAGTTGATGGAAATGTAGGGAGATTTAGACTCGGTTTGTACTCGCTAGAATTTAGAAGATTGAGGGGGGATCTTATAGAAACTTACAAAATTCTTAAGGGGTTGGACAGGCTAGATGCAGGAAGATTGTTCCCAATGTTAGGGAAGTCCAGAATAAGGGTCACAGTTTAAGGATAAAGGGGAAATCTTTTAGGACCGAGATGAGGAAAACATTTTTCACACAGAGAGTGGTGAATCTCTGGAATTCTCTGCCACAGAAGGTAGTTGAGACCAGTTCATTGGCTATATTTAAGAGGGAGTTAGATGTGGCCCTTGTGGCTAAAGGGATCAGGGGGTATGGATAGAAGGCAGGTACAGGATACTGAGTTGGATGATCAGCCATGATCATATTGCATGGCAATGCAGGCTTGAAGGGCCGAATGGCCTACTCCTACACCTATTTTCTATGTTTATATGTTTCTATTGATTACTGGGGAATTTGAGCGGACTGTAGTTGAAAAATCTCCATGCATGGAACAGCATGAACAATAAACAATAAAGCATCATGCAGTGTACCCGATGCCTATTAAGGTGATTCTATGTGATCTACATTAACCTTTTGATCATCTATACTTTTGCCTTATTCATGTATCGATGCCCTTCATTAGACTGGAGAGTTGAGCGTTTACTCTACCTCAAACATAATGTACACTGCAGGGAACAAATTTAGACAATAGACAATAGGTGCAGGAGTAAGCCATTCGGCCCTTAGAGCCAGCACCGCCATTCAATGTGATCATGGCTGATCACCCCCAATCAGTACCCCGTTCCTGCCTTCTCCCCATATCCCCTGACCACTATTTTTTAAGAGCCCTATCTAGCTCTCTCTTGAAAGCATCCAGAGAACCTGCCTCCACCGCCCTCTGAGGCAGAGAATTCCACAGACTCGTCACTCTCTGTGAGAAAAAGTGTTTCCTCGTCTCCGTTCTAAATGACTTACTCCTTATAATTAAACTGTGGCTTCTGGTTCTGGACTCCCCCAACATCAAGAACATGTTTCCTGCCTCTCGCGTGTCCAAACCCTTAATAATCTTATATGTTTCAATGAGAAAACCCCTCTCATCCTTCTAAACTCCAGAGTGTACAAGCCCAGCTGCTCCATTCTCTCAGGATATGACAGCCCCGCCATCCCGGGAATTAACCTTATCAATTCCTAGAGCTAGATGTGGCCCTTGTGGCTAAAGGAATCAAGTGGTATGGAGAGAAGGCAGGTACAGGATACTGAGTTGGATGATCAGCCATGATCATATTGAATGGCCTCCTCCTGCACCTATTTTTTATGTGTCCATGTTTCTAAACCTACGCTGCACTCGCTCAATAGCAAGAATGTCCTTCGTCAAATCAAATTTCCACCATATTGAGGTAACAACAAGAAACTGCAAATGCTGGTTTATACCAAAAGTAGACACAAAATGCTGGAGTAACTCAGTGGGTCAGGCTGCATCTCTGGAGAAAATGGACAGGTCTCGTTTCAGGTCGGGACCCTTCTGAAAGGCTCCAACCTGAAACGTCACCTATGCATTTTCTCCAGAGATGCTGCCTGACCGGCTGAGTTACCCCATCATTTTGTGTCCATCCTTTATACTGATGCTTGTTTTGCTTTAAAGCAATCTTATTATTAATGCTTAAGTTGTTCCCACTCCTGTTTTTGAACTGTGTGTTCAATTCTCATGCCAGAGATTTAAACTCAAAATCTCAGCTGCCCCTCTTGTGAAGTCCTGAGACAGGGTTGCATGCTGGAAGTGGTTCCAGATAAGTTGCCCTCCATCCACGTAAATTATTGCAGTATTTTCATGTCAAAGATAAGCCTGATAAATAATTATCCCACAATGGAGATAACTGAAGCTGCATGTCTGGTCATTGTAACATTGCTGTGAGCTTTCTGAATGAGTGAATACTTTATTTGTCAAGTGATAAGTCAGTGAAATTCTTTGCTTGCATACCCAAGGTATGCAAATAATCACCACATAGAAAGCGCTTATAAAGTTACAAAGTACCCTGTCACCAGGTCCCCTTTTGTTCACTACACCTTCCCTCCCCCCTCTCCCCTCCCCCCCATGCCGAGTCCTCCATTGTTCTTCCCCCTCCCTCACGGCGATCTTCCTACACCGGGTCCTTCTTTGTTCCATCCGCCGGCAGCGGCGTCCTCACTTTCTACATGGTCCTTTTTCGTCCATTCGTCGGCGCCATCATCGACTGCCGCATTAACCTCTCCACTATCACTGCCGGGACCTCTCTGGACGCCTCCATCGCGCCGACTCAGGCCCCAGCCGCAGGTTTTGCACTAACTGGCTGCTGCATACATTACAGCAGTGACAACACTTGAACGGTATTACAGACTGTAAAGCAATTTGAGTCAAACTAAGAATATGAAAGATGCCATATGAATATAGTTCCTTTTTTTTCCCGCTGTTTTTTTTAATGCTTGCATTTACCTAATCATGAACCAGAAGGATTAGCACCTATTAATTAAAACTTAGAGCACACCTTATTAAAGAAATACATCTGTAAGCCTGGTTTACATTTTGAATTTGCAACCTTGTGTACATGAGATTTTACTTTTGCAAATACGCTGAAATAACAGATGGGAATGGTGCAGTATATTATCTGGCCCTCAGCTGAAAGTCAGGTTTAAAGTGCTCTCTCTTTTTTTCCTCCTCATTATGGGCACCACCTGACACTGTCTAATTTATTTTCTCATTTTTTTCTCCCTTTTCGCTGTCGCTCTTCCGATTCCCCTGACAATCTGTGACATAAAAAAGATAAGCATCTGTTAAGAAATGCCTCAGCCTTTAACAACAAGCCAGCTCTTGTTTGATTTTCGAAATGGGAATGTTCTGTGTCTGCAAACCAAGGATAGGAATTGTTAACAGAATACATGATAAATTAGTTTGCTCGTAACATCAATTTATCTTTCATGACTGGGGAGCAATTCAAACACGTCCGCTCCACAAGAGATTGCTGAGAGAGATCGGATCTGTACCTGCAAATTGGCAATGCCCCAGGGTGCAAGAGTTATTTCTGTGGATATTAGCATAAATCAGCCGACTATATGAACTGTGAAAAAAATAGGCCCCATGTTGGAACCTAAATTGATACCATATTAGACAGGAACAATGTTGTCAGCCACTTTATTTCTATGTGGAATACTATAAGGATATGATATTAAAGTTGTGTTTTGTTTATTTCTTTCTGGTTTCATATACTATATAATTAATATTTCAGTTTCAAAATATTGGTGCTCTGGAGCAGTAGGCAGTTCACGAGAGAACTGGAGTTTTGTATGTCACGGGGGATTTGATTTTGTTTGCAAAAGAGGCTTGCATTGAAAGAGGGCAGCTCCTGATCTTAGTATTTACACATTGCCGCAATGTAGGAAACATGGCAGCCAATTTGCACACAACAAGGTCCTCTTAACAGTGCTGTGTTAATGACAAGGTATTCCATTTCAGTGACAATAGTTGAGGGATAAATATGGCCTGGATACCAAAAATGGCACATTTTGTTCTTGTTTAAAACATAACATCAGGAGATTACTTGCAACTGAAGGCACAAGAGACTGCAGATGTTGAAATCTTGTGCTGGAAGAACACAACGGGCTAGTCTGCATCAGTTGAAGGAAAATAGACCAATATTTTAGTTAGGGAGCCTTGTTCGGACGGCTGGAGTAGGGGGAGAGTATGCTGATAAAGATTGGTAAGAGTGGGGCAAGTGATAGGTTGAAGATAGACACAAAATGCTGGAGTAACTCAGCGGGACAGGCAGCATCTCTGGAGAGAAGGGATGGGTAATATTTCAGGTTAAGACCCTTCTCCAGCATTTTGTGTCTATCGTCGGTTTAAACCAGCATCTGCAGTTCCTTCCTACACAAGTGATAGATGGAGACAGGTAACATAGAAAATAGGTGCAGGAGTAGGCCAATCGGCCCTTCGAGTGGGTAATTGGCAGATGGGTGAAGAGAGTGACAAAGGGTGAAGGTGAAAAGCAAGGGTGTCAGATAACAAAAGAACAGGAGGATTGACATGTAAACCATAGGGAGGGATATGGGTAGAAGGGGACAGTGGAGAGGGGATAAAAAGGGGGCATGAAAGGAAAAATGGGGGACATGGAGACAGGTGGAAGATTAGCATAAAGAGGAGGGAATGCAACAAGGTGATGGGAGAAAGGTGTGGAGGAGAAGGGGGGTGGAGGGTTAATACTTGAAATTAGAGAATTCAATGTTTATACCGTTGCTTTGCTGGTTACCAAAGCAGAATATGAGGTGCTATTCTTTGCAATGTTGCAACTCGCAACTGTCATACAGTCATAGGGTTATATGGCATGGAAATAGGCCCTTTAGCCCAGCTTGCCCATGCCGACCAAGGTGCCCCATCCATATGACTCACCTTCTCGTGTTTGGACCATAACCCTCCAAATCTTTCCTGTCCATGTACCCATCCAAATCTATCTATCTATATAATTAAAAGTCTCATATTGACCACTTCCTGTTTGCACTGTGCTTTGATTTTAGAAAAAACGCTACCATATATGGCTGTGATTTTTTGGACATCTTAATCAGAGTCCTCCTCCGCTGCGCAGGCCCAGAGGATTTTTCCCATCGATGAAAAATAAAAGACTTATTAGTGTTTAAAAAAATTTGAGATTCTCTCTCCTGTCAATCACCGCGATGAAGGCCACGCCCATTCCGGTGGGAGGGAGAGGGACTATAAAACCCAGCAGTGTGGGTGTGGCTCAGTCTGTCTGCAAGATGGCGAGGGAGAGGTCACGACTCTCTGTCTGAGCTGGAAAACTACTGAACACTGAGTATGCAATGTACTTGAATAAATGATTTGTTAGCCCTTAATGAAAATGAAATGAGTTGTTTGGCCTGCCCTGTGCTTGAAACTGCAATGGCAATGGAAATGGTGAAAATGCAATGAGCTGCTTGGCTTGAGCCTGCCATGTACTTGAAACTGCAATGGCAATGGAAATATAGTGAAAATGCAAACAGCTCTTTGGCTTGAGCCTGTCCAGTGCTTGAAAGTGCAATGGCAATGGAAATGAAGTGAAAATGCAAACAGCTCTTTGGCTTGAGCCTGTCCAGTGCTTGAAAGTGCAATGGCAATGGTAATGACGTGAAAATGTAATCAGCTGTTTGGCTTGAGCCTGCCCTGTACTTGAAAGTGCAATGGCAATGGAAGTGAAGTGAAAATGCAATGAGCTCTTTGGCTTGGCCTGCCCTGTACTTGAAACTGCAATGGCAATGGAAGTGAAATGAAAATGCAACGAGCTATTCGGCCTGCCCTGTGTTTGAAACTGCAATTCAATTGGAAATTAAATGAAATTAGTTGTTTGGCTTGCCTGAAACCACTAATTTCGGACCACAAGGCCCCTATTTGCTGAGAAACCAGTCCCTTTTGCCCAAAATGCCCGTATTAGCCCAGGAGTAGCATTTTGGCTCAAAAGGCCCGTGCCAGGCCAGAGAAAGTCCAGAAAAAGTGCTTTCACTGAGATTTCATTCAGATTTTTTTTTTAATGAACCCCTTCGGCCCATCAAGCCTGTACTAGCCCAAGTGTCTCTGACCCATGAGTAAATATTCTCCCTGCAAGTATTAAACCTCACCCAGGTATTTTTCTCACTCCCTTCATTTGCTCCCTGTGAAATCCAGGCCAGGATAGACTTTCCACGTTCATTGCTGTGATCTGCAGAAAAAGATGCAAAAGGTCTAAAATTGATTCTCCACCCTCTCCCCCTTCCCTCTCTCTCTCTCTCTCTCTCACAGTCTCTCACCTGTTTTAGGCAGAATTTCTGGCAGTTTCTGAGCTGCCGGTCCACCAGGCCTGAGTGACTGAGCTGCCAACCCACCAGACATGAGTGACTGAGCTGCCAGCCCAAGAATCCATTCGGCCCACAATATCCATACTAGCCCTCTGTAAACCAGTCGCTTCAGCCCACAACACCCATATTAGCACTACAGAAAGCCGCCTTATTGGAATTGGTGGAGAGGTGGAATATTGCGTTGGGGGATCATTCCTCCCGTGTGAACATGGGACCCAATGGGTCCCACTTAGTCTAGTACTTAACTAAAACTCTTATCTTGTTATCTTCCGGTTTGCGGGTTCATTCTATTTGCGCAAAAACGGTACGTGATAGCACTACGATTTTTTGCCAGGGTACTCATCGTTCTCCTCTGCTGCGATTGCATCAAGTTTCATTCCAATCAGGGGTCTAATTTAAAAGCTAGTGAAGTTTAAAATCGCAAGTGCACAGATCGATCTACTCTCCTGCCAGTCAGAGTCGCGTGGATTGATCTTTTCTCCTGTCACTCCGCGGGATGGTCCACCCCTTCATGCGCCATCATGTCTTTACTGGAGCTGAGGGAGGCTTTGGATGGCCGGTGGAGGTTTCCATCATGTCTTTACTGGAGCTGAGGGAGGCTCTGGAAGGCCAGCGGAGGTCTCCAACCAGACACAATTTTTGGAGGGACCGGAAGCGGCCCAACCCGGCCCGGACTGGTGCGGCGCGGATTCTGAGATGTCGCCGATGTTGCCAAATGGAAAATGAAGACGCTGATCCCGACGGAGGAGAACGTCCAGCGACCAGCGTCCGTTGTGAGTCCACATCGCCAGCTGTGAGTCCTCAGCCCCTTCCCCTCTGGTCACCCTTGTTGGCTCCTGCCCCCTCACCCATGATACCCCCCTCTCCCCTACAACCCCGTCTTTGCTCCGAGCTCTCCACCCGCACACACACATACACACACACCCACACACCCCTAACTCCCGCCCACAGACGCTTGCCTCCCCACCCCTCCCCCCCATGGCCCCCCCTTGCCCCCACAAATCCCCCACACCCACAAATCTCTAACTCCCGCGCACACACTCCTCCCCCCCAAAACCTTTCCACCCCACCCACACACCCCCCCCCCCGGCCCGCACACCCATCCCCCCTCGACCCCGTACACCCTGCCCTGCACCCCTCCCCCCGCCCCCCACACCCCTCCACTCCACAACCCCCCCTCCACAACCCCCCCCTCCACAACCCCCCCCCTTGCTGTCACAACACCCCCGCCCACAGCCCCTCCCCCACAACCCCCCGCCCACATACCCCTCCCTCCCCCTCTCACACGGCCCTCCCACACAAGCCTCTCACAACCCCCTCTGCCCACACACCCTGCCACATACCCCCCTTGCCCCCACAATACCCCCACCCCCTGATTTCCCAACCCTCACGCTCCGCACCCCAGTCTCTCTGGCTCCACAACACACGCCTGCCCTCCACTAGCCCCCTTGTCCACACAATCTCCCCTACCCACACACCCCTCCCCCCACAACCCCATGCCCACACCGCCCTCCCCCACAACCCCTCCCCCCCATATGCCCATCCCCCCGCAAGCCTTCCCCCCCACAACCCCTCCCCCCCACAATCCTCCTCCCCCACATCACCCCTCCCCCCACACCACCCTCTCCTCCCCTCCTACACTCCCCTGCCCACACACACTGCTCCTCACCTCCTCCCCTCCCACCCCACACCTCCTTTGCCACACACCCCACCTTCCCTCCCCCCTCCCCTCCCACACATGAAGAGGAGGGGGAGGGAGTGCTGGAGGATAAGGGGAAATGAGCTGTGCCTGCACAGTTAGGGGCTATTGGTGATTGGTGGAATATTGCGTTGTGGTACGGGTTAGTGGTGGAATATTGTGGGTCCCACTTAGTCTAGTGTCTTTTGAATATTGCCTGAGGCACATGTCAGAAGCTGGGTATCATGCTACAAGTGAAGTGCCTCTTGATATTGCTAAACCTTTCCACCATCGACAATGCATAATTCATTCAGGACGTTGTTCCCTTCCTGCGTACATATGTTTAATTAAATTAGCACCGACCATGCAGAAATTTTGACCGGTGCTTTTTAGTAAATTAAAAAAATTAATCCCATCCACTGCGATGACAGCCATTTAGTTGAGATTGAGAAATTACAGTGGTTTTCAATATACTTGCTAACAGGATGGTACCCTTTCATTTGTATACTTTGCCAAGAGCTGAATCCTATATATTATCATCCCAGTCAATCAATGAGCTGACCTAGGAAGAGGTTGTGGTACATGGATGGGAAAGGTTGCGAGGGATATGGGTGAAACGCAAGCAAATGGGACTTGGGGATCTAAGATTGTGATTGATTGATTGTGGATGATCAGCCATGATTACATTGAATGGCGGTTCTGGCTCGAAGGGCCGAATGGCCTACTCCTGCACCTATTGTCTATTGTCTATGAGAAACTTGGCATGGAAGAGCCTAATTCCATGCTGTATGAAGCTATAACCAATGATTCAAATGAAGCACTTCCACTGTCTGAACACGCCACTGCTCTCCTTCACTTTTGTGGCAGCTCCAGTAGACGACAGAAACTGTAACTTCCTCTTTGGTCCAATTTTCACACTGCCGCTCCACTCTAGCGTGAGCAAATAGAGCTCAAGTTCCCCACCCCACTTCTGTCCACTATCAGGTGTTTAGTATCTAATGTTACAAAATCAGAGTTTGGAATTATATTCCTTGTGAGTAAAGACATTTTCAGTAATTACAATGGGCAAGTTACAAAATAATATTTTGGGTGGGTATTTAATGGAATTACAGGCACGCAATGGATAGATTTTCGGTGGGGAAAATAAAAACTTTGTAAAGTAAAGTAAAGTAGTCTTTATTGTCATTCAGACCTTGCAGACCTTGCAGACGTTTGAGAACTGTACAGCTTCTGTTGCTGATTCATAACCACATAATGAAATTAAATAGACAATTGCAAATTAGTACTTCTAAAAGCCATCTAGGTAGAAACCGCCATTCAATATGATCATGGCTGATCATCCAACTCAGTATCCCATCCCTGCCTTCTCTCCATACCCCCTGATCCCTTTAGCCACAAGGGCCACATCTAACTCCCTTTTAAATATAGCCAATGAACTGGCCTCAACTACCTTCTGTGGCAGAGAATTCCACAGATTCACCACTCTCTGTGTAAAAAATGATTTTCTCATCTCGGTCCTAAAATACTTCCCTCTTATCCTTAAACTGTGACCCCTAGTTCTGGACTTCCCCAACATCGGGAATAATCTTCCTGCATCTAACCTGTCCAACCCCTTAAGAATTTTGTAAGTTTCTATAAGATCCCCCCTCAATCTTCTAAATTCTAGCGTGTACAAGCCGAGTCTATCCAGTCTTTCTTCATATGAAAGTCCTGCCATCCCAGGAATCAGTCTGGTGAACCTTCTCTGTACTCCCTCTATGACAAACTGAAATACTGGATATTTATTATATAAAATATTTGTGGTTCTTTTAGCTTAGTGGACAATGAGAAACACTGTGAATCAGGCATCTCTCTTTTTTGTTTTCTCTATCTGTCTGTCTGTCTCTCGTGTACACACACACAGACACACACACACACATACACAGACACACACAATTTTGCAGCTGGTTCCATCACGGTGCCTTGATTTTGTCAAAGTATTGTGGGAAGACACAAATTTGATTCATTTCTGAAATTATGGAGCACAGGCTGTTTTTGCCCTATCATTACCTGCTCAGCAAACTAGCCACCTTAATGGCACTTAATGGCACTTAATCCTACTAAGGCGATTTTTTGGGTGACTACAGATAGATGACTGCCACAAAATTTTCAACATGTTGCAAATTTTTCGGCGACAGTGGCGACAATTTTTGCTGCCGTAGGTTGTCGTATGTTGTCGTAGGTGAATTCCATTAAAATTAGTCCCTGGCAGTCGCCTAAAGAGTCGCCTAAGTGGGACAGGCCCATGAGAAAGGTACAGTTATGGATGGGCCTGTCCCACAGGTGATTTTTCAGCAGACTGCCGGTGACTGTCAAGTTGCCGGCAGTCGCCTGGAAAACCAGTAAAAGGAACGTGACTGTCAGAGTGGAATACACACACACACACACATCGCTTCCTTCACCAGCCCGTTATGCAGGCGGGGGACAGGGCAAGCGGGGGAGCGCTGTCTAAAAAATTCACACGGTGCAAGGCCAAGGTGATACAGACACACACCACGATGAACAGGAAGGTTGGCGCTGTAATTAAGACGGCTAGCACAGTGTACAGTAAGTCCTTTAAAAGAGGGGGGAAGGTGGGGGAGAAGGCATGGAGACAACCTTTAATAACCTATTAATCATGGTACACATGTAATTAACTTTTAATACACGGCTGTGAAGCTCGGCGGACATTAACATTACCGGTCAGTTATCCTTGGTTCTCAAAACTACTGCTTACCTTTCCTTTTCCCAATGAGCCAATGAAATTCACCGGTCAGCACTGGCTACAACCTACGAGAACCTCTGAGAACCTTCGACCTCCTGGCAACCCACTAGGACCTCCTGGCGACCCACCTACAGCACAAGAATTCTCGCTACTCTCCATGGCGGCTTCATTCTAGTCGCCGCTAATTTTTCAACGGCAACCATAATGAGGTCGCAACTAGTTCCGAGTTCTCACGACCAAGAAGGCGACTCCCCAGCAATTACCTGCGAACATGCGGTGACCATGTGGTGACTGCATAGTCTCCTGCAGTCGCCTAAAAAGTCGCCTAAGTGGGACAGGCCCATTAGTCATCATTCTTGAAGATGTCATTGTGGTAGAAAGGTAGGAATATCGTCAAGATATTACTGTAACCAGCCTTTGTGGAACACCTTTAGTTTTTGATTGCCTGCCACTTTAATTACACCTTCCACCCTCTCTCTGACTCTCTCCTACACTGTCGTAACGGGACCCAGTGCAAGCTTGAGGAATAACACCTTATCTATCATCTGGTCCATGGTGTTTCATTGCTGAGATAGGATTAGAATTGTGCAGGCCAGTTCAAGAACCTGACTGTTGTGGAAAGTTAGTTGTTCCTGAACCTGGTGGTGTTCGACCTTAAGCTTCTATACCTCATGCTTATGTTCCACCCATTCCTCTCCTAAATTCTCTGCCTCTGAAAGTAAACTTGTTTTGCTTTCTTTCCATTTCTGAAATATTAATTCTTCCTGACTTGGTGAGTGTTTCCAGCATTTTCTTTTATTATGGCAGATTTCCCGTATCTGAAGTTTATTTTTGATTGTCAACATTCTGGATTTTGCAGCCCACTTAAATGTTTACCACCCGCTGTCAGAAATATTAATTCTCAAAACCACTGGTGCAACGTTATCGACAAAGCTACATGTCTAGCCTACACAAAAAATAACAAACCCAGCTACCAAGAAGAACAAGGGCAGAAAAGGGATGGGAAAACCACCCATCTGCTAATCGCCATCAAATTGTACACCATCCTCATCTGCATCTAAACCCGAAAGGTCCCTCCAGACCCCTTAGGATCTAAAGTCTTAATCAAGTCCAATCCAGTTGCTAGAAGCCCGACTTGTCACACCTTTACTGATAAGATAACCCACCATTCCAGTTATTAGTTTAATAAAGTTACTCTACAAAGTTCTAATACATTTACATCCTTCCTTAAATAAGGTGACCAATAATGTACATGGTACGCTGAATATGGGATGCCATTGTCAGAGTCACAGAGTTATTCAGCACAGAAATAGGCCCTTTGTCCCAACTCCCAACTTCTTCCTTAGGTATCATCTGCTCCTTTTCTCCACTGACCTGATAAGTTGCTCCAGCATTTTGTGTCTATCTTCGGTGTAAACCAACATCTGCAGTTCCTTCTTACACAGCTTTCTACTCATTCTGTTGGTCTGCAAAAATGGTCCCAATCTGAAACATTGTCAAATCCACCACTGATGCTGCATGATCCGTTGAGTTCCTCCAACACTTTGTTATTTCCACAAATTTTCATTTGTGGGACAGCAGTGGAGAGAGTTAGCAGTTTCAAATTCCTGGGTGTTAGCATATAAGATGACATGTCCTGGGCCCAGCACACAAATGGAGTCATGAAGAAGGCGGGCCAGCTCCTCAACTTTCTTGGAAAGATTTAGTATATCACTGGATAAAACTAACCAACCTCTATAGATGTACTGTGAAAGGATCCTGACTGGTAGCTTCATGATATAGCAATTCCAATAAACAGGAATGAAAGAGGCTGCAGAGAGTGGTGAACTCACCCCAGTCCATCATGGTTGCATTGTCTTATGTAGATTCATTTTGATAATGGAGAGGACCTTGCCTGTGCTGGACCAGGCCGAGTCTACCATGGTTTTTCATTGGCAAGGCTCTCTCCATCATTGAAAGCATCTACATGAGACAACATGTCAAGAAAGCAGGATCTATCACCAAAGATCCCCGATGGTCTGGACTATGCCCATTTTCACTGGTTTCATTGGGGAAGATGCAAAGAAGCCTGAAGTCACATACCACCAAATTCCAGAAAGACCACTGTATTTTCATACAACTATCCAGTTCTTGAACTAACCAACACAACCCTAAACCTACCTCAACAATGGAAGGCTTTGCACCACCTCTTGCATTACTAAGGACTTATTTTTCTTTCTATTTGTGTTTTGCACCAATGTCTTACTTTTTTTTGCACTGCATTTTTTCATTTTTACTTTCTTTCATACTCATACTCATACTTACTTTATTAACCAAGTATGTTTTACAACATACAAAGTTGAAATGGTATTTATGTATATTTTATGATGTTTTTATATGTTGTTTGAGTCTTTGTGCCTGTGATGCCGCTGTAAGCAAGATTTTTATTGTACCTGTACCTCACCATGCTTGTGCATATGACAATTAACTCAACTTGACTTTCCTAAAAATCCTTTGAGTCATCAGGATATTTAAGAACCATTCATTTGGTCCCTTCATCCAAACCAGCACTGCTCCCTGTAGCACACCATCATTAGACTGTGCTAATGAGAAAAACATTTATGGCAGCGTGGTGGTAAAGCTGCTGTCTTACAGCACCAGAGCCCCGGGTTGAAACCTGACTGTACAGAATTTGGACATTCTTCCTGTGGCCCCATGGGTTTTCCCTGGGTGCCCCGCTGTCCTCCCACAGTCCAAAGATGTACAGGTTTGTAGGTTAATTGGCTTTTGTAAAATTGTAAATTGGCCATAGTGTGTAGGATAGTGCTAATGTATGGGAATCGCTGGTTGGCATGGACTCGGTGGGCCAAAGAGCCTGTTTCCATTCTGCATCTGGAAACAAAACTAAACATATGCCAATTCTCTGTTTGTCAAGAAATCTTCAATCCACATAATATTTTACTTTTTGCATTCTGAAGTTTTATTTTCTTTAGTACCTTCTGTTTTTCACCTTGTTATATGTCTTTGAGGAAATGTAAGCTTGGCACATCCACCAATTTCCCTTTTTTACTGTACATGTTAGTCTTCAAAATACTCCAATAAATTTGACAAACATAACTTCTCTTTCAGTAAATCATGTTGACTTTACCACATTACCTCATTCCTTTGCTTAATGTCCTGCTGTAACATCTTTAATGATAGTTTCTAACATTCTCCCTATGACAGATGAGGTGCTAACTGCCTTCTAGTTTCCTGCTTTCTCTTGTGGGTTTTTTTTTAAATGAAAGCGTTACAATTGTTATTTTTCAATCTAATAGAACCTTTCCCAAATCTGGGCAATTTTGGAAAATTAAAAGAACACATTTATCTTTCTTTAGCTTAGTTTAGGAGATCCTTCACCCCTGCAGCCATTAGATTTTATAATTCGGACTGCTAGGCTGTAGGGGGATGCATTTTGCAATTTTTAATTTTTAATTGTTAATTATTGGTCTTTTTAAGTATTTATTGCTCTCAGGTAGTGTCCACATTGTATTCTATGTATTTTCTGTCTGCGTTCGTTTTGAATCTGTGGGTTTGTTGGTTGGGGGCTTCTGGACATCTGAATTTCCCTGAGGGGATCAATAAAGTATTTATTATTATTATTATTTAGAGATACAGCACAGAAACAGGCCCTTTGGCCCACCAAGTCTGTGCTGACCAGCGATCCCTGCACACTAATACATCCTATACACAATAGGGACAATTTACAAATTTTCCAAAGCTAATTAACCTGCAAACCTGTATGTCTTTGAAAACAGAGTTAGGAGGGAGGGAGAGATAGATCAGCCATGAGTGAATGTCAGAGTAGACATGGTGGGCCGATGGCCTAATTCTGCTCCTATCTCTTATGATCTTAAAACGGAACACCCAGAGAAAACTCTCGCAGGTCATGGGTAAAATGTACAAACTCCGTACATACAGCACCCGTAATCAGGATTGCACCTAGGTCTCTACTGTTTTAAGACAGCAACTCTACTGCTGTGCCACCATGCCGCCGTTTCTGGCTAGCTACCTCTTTTAACACTTCAGGGTGAAGTCCATCAGGGCTTGAAGTCTTTTTATCTGCAACTACAACAACTTGCTCAGTCCCACAACCCAGTGTACAACATTTGATTGCATTATTACAGTAGTTTATCACTTCCAGTTTTTGATTTACAGCTATTTCCATGTTGTTATTTATACCCATCATAGTGAAGACAAATGCAAAGTACCCAATCAATTAATCACCCTTCTTCTTACATTTCCAATATTAATCAACAAAAATTATCACCTTAAGTCTATTACTTACTGTGTTAACCCATTCACCTTTATGCCATTGAATGTGTTTTACACAACTTTCTTACTTAATCACAAATTGTGGGTTCTGTACTTGGAATTTCTCAAATTGTGGGTACTGTACTTGGAATTCTGAAAAATCTCCTTATATATCAGCCAGAGTATTGTAATGTATTAATTTTTTAATCTAATTTGCCAAATTATTTCAAGCAGCTCTGCTTTAATGCCATTATAGTCTTTATTTAAGTTTAAAATACTGGTTCTTGATTTATTTTTCTCACCCTCAAGCTGAATGTAAACTTCAATGATATTATGATGATTACTGCTACCAAGATGTACCTTCTTTATTGAGTCATTCCTATGTCATTGCATAACAGCAGGTCTTGTTTGTTCTCTAGTTCTTGATATGGTGAAATTCTGTAAGTTATCCTATGGAGACCTTAGCTTATTTTTCTTATTGTTGTACAGATTAAAATTCTGCATGTTGAAGAAGCACCTCTGATGCAGCGTTCTTTCATCAGTAATTGGAGAGTATAGAAACTACAACCTTCTCACTCAAAAACAAAGTAGATAACTGAGCCATGATGGGAGAAATAGAATGTGTGTGACTAAGGCAAATGATATCTTAAAGTGTCTTGGTCAAAACATGGACAGATCAGGGAAAATTAACATCTATTCTGGATTCAATGGGAGAAGGAAGAAAAGAAGAGAAAAAGAACAAAGAAAGAAAAAGTTTAAGAAGGAACTGCAGATGCTGGCAAATCAAAGGTAGACAAATATGCTGAAGTAACCCAGCGGGTAAGGCAGCATCTATGGAGCGAAGGAAACAGGCGACGTTTCGGGTTGAGACCCCTCTTCAGACCCGTCTGAAGAAAGAAAAAGAATAAGGAAGTAAAAGATAGGAAGTAAAAAGAGAAAAATGAGGATGAAAGAGGAGGGAAAAAAGAATAATAGGACAGGCATTTGAGATCGAACAAGTTGCAATGCAAAGGGAAAGAGTGTGGCAATGTCAATATTGCCCACTTGGAGCCAAAATACACATGATGAATTGGTAGAACCTCTCCAAGCAGTAATTATTCTAACATCCAATGTGTCATACTGACACCATTTAATATATTCAAAGCAAAAATAAAATCAGCATTCATGACTCAACAACTGAACATGTGCAGCCCTGTGTAAGAAGTAATATATATTTTTGCATTATTCCACGAGAGTGGCATAGTGGCACAGCTGTCGAGCAGTACGGCGTCAGAATTCTGTGTTTTAATAGTAAGATTAAATGAGAACTTACCAGTTTGAAGTTTGATCTTTATTTTATGAGGAGTTACGATGAGGGACTACGTGAAGAACCCCGTACAGCCGCACGTGCGCCAATCTTCAAAGCAGCGGTGTGAAATCACAGATAATAGTGACTGAAGTATAATAGTAAGATGAAAGAAGACTAGAACTACCAGATTACCTTAATGAGGGCTGGGAGCGGAGGGCACGTAGTCCCTCATCGTAGTTCCTCAAAAAATAAAGATCAAACTTCAAACTGGTAAGTTCTCGTTTAATCTTACTATTTTACTACGGAGTCACGTGAGTGACTATGTGAAGATTTCAAAGCTCTGTGATTTCATGCCGTGAGAAACAAGTCTACACAACCACAACTGCTCCATTGACAAATGAGGGAAAACATTCATAATGCATACCATCATGACATAGATTTAAACATGCTGATGCTGTTAAATAAATAATAACAATAGTCACATCTCTTATCCGGATGGAACTTATGACAGAACATAAAATAAAGTTGAGAAATACCCCTGGTCTGGCAACGGGTAATTATAACATGTTTGAAAATTTGTTCGTTTGACCACGCTACAGCCTTTAGGATGTGGTCCATCGGAACGTAATTAACCCTTGCTGCTGCTGTTATAGCAGCCTTGGTGGAGTAGATCAGTATCTACTCTTGCATAACTCAACTCCGTTTTAACACCTGGCAAGATCTGAGCAGATACGTTCTTACATAGAAACATAGAAACATAGAAAATAGGTGCAGGGGTAGGCCATTCGGCCCTTCGAGCCTGCACCGCCATTCGATATGATCATGGCTGATCATCCAACTCAGTATCCCATCCCTGCCTTCTGTCCAAACCCCCTGATCCCTTTAGCCACAAGGGCCACATCTAACTCCCTCTTAAATATAGCCAATGAACTGGCCTAAACTACCTTCTGTGGCAGAGAATTCCACAGATTCACCACTCTCTGTGTAAAACATGATTGTCTCATCTCGGTCCTAAAAGACTTCCATCTTATCTTTAAACTGTGACCCCTAGTTCTGGACTTCCCCAACATCGGAAACAATCTTCCAGCATCTAGCCTGTCCAACCCCTTAAGAATTTTGTAAGTTTCTATAAAATAAAAGATCCCCCCTCAATCTTCTAAATTCTAGCATGTACAAGCCGAGTCTATCCAGTCTTTCTTCATATGAAAGACCTGACATCCCAGGAATCAGTCTGGTGAACCTTCTCTGTACTCCTTCTATGGCAAGAATGTCTTTCCTCAGATTAGGAGACCAAAATTGTACGCAATACTCCAGGTGTGGTCTCACCAAGACCCTGTACAACTGCAGTAAAACCTCCCTGCTCTTATACTCAAATCCTTTTGCTATGAATGCTAACATATGAACTATGAATGCTTTCTTCACTGCCTGCTGCACCTGCATTCCTACTTTCAATGACTGGTGTACCATGACACCCAGGTCTCGTTGCATCTCCCCCCTCTTATGACGTTTTTTGTAACTAACAATCATAGTTAGCTCAGAGTATCGAAGGCTCTTGGTGACCTTGACGTATTGTTGTATACGTGTGTCCTCACATAACGAAAGGTCCCTGGGTATGCCGAACTATTTTGAGACCTGACACCCCTACTGCTCTGCTTAAATAAATGATAGCATAAAATACTATGCATATATTTGCAGATGTAATCATCCTCTCCTGTCACAATAATGTAGCGAGTGACTTGTTGCGCTAACCAGCGCCAGGAGGATAACTACCTAATGAGGTCAGGTCAAAGATAAGAATGTAGCTGGAACCCCTTGGTGAAATAGTGTTAACACCATGTCAACCTCCCATACTGCATTGTACTTGTCCTATGAAAACTTGTGTAAAAGATACCCTTTTCTATCTCAATATCCGAGGTGAACCCAACAAAGTGGACCTCGTTAGCTGCAGTAAGTCTGATGGAAAGCACCTTGGCACAGTTAATGTCAAAGACCATTTAAATGAACTGCAATAGCTCAGAATCTGTACCATTTTAAACGTAACATGAGCATTAAACAAACGCTTCCCATCTCCTGAAGAAGCAAAGTACTGCTTTTTGGTACTATTCCAGCACTGTGAATACATACAAGAAATAGGTGTGACAACCCAAGCCGTAAGCAGTCTATTGAGAATCTGTAGAACATAAATTGATTTTATCATGCAACGGCTGATTTCTCAAGCCACAGACTGAACCAGCAAGTTATGTTTAAAATAACCATATAAGGTTGCATTATTGTTATTCCCGACAAATCGGGAATCAAACTGCATAGGCCAATTCCACAGCTGGAACCTAAAGCGGGCTCTTGATGACTTTATTTCAAGACCCGACATAAAGCAAAATGGAGGAAGACATAAAAGACCATTCCTCCTGCTTGTAGCGAGAATGGATCTTTCGCCACTGTTATGCCACATATTTTGCAACCTTTGAATTAGCATGAAAACAACATATCTATGTTCGGTGTTGCATTGAGTCAGAATTTCATAAATACTGTGTGGTCCAACACCCATTCTGTGTTGTCATTGATCTGTACTTAATGATACTCCAGTGGCAAATGAGATTATGTACCTTTTACAGGATCTTTTACTTGAGTGCACCCTCGTGCTTATCATCTGCCACATCATAGTGTATCAACATGAAGTTGAGCATGCAGCTGTGCATATTTGCTCATTCACTCTTTAACCCATAAAATGCACGTAGGGTCTATAGATAGTTGATACCAATAATGCAAATCTCCTGCACCTCCAACTAGAGATGACATTCGCATTTTCCCACCTTAGGCCATAGCATCATTTTGCAATATAATGACATATTTATTGATCAACTACTGGAGCAATGCTGAATACTGTTTGTCCATCATAGTGACTTTAGTAGCTTCAGCTGGTAATAGCAAAGGTGTGTTATCAATGACCTTCATGGCCCTTTATAGTTTGCCATTAAGCATGCTGTCAGTTCTCCCACTTGCACAGCTGCGTCACATCTATTACATTGCCAGTTAGTCTAATGAATAGAAACCGCTTTATAACAACAAGGCTGTTCCAGGTTTCTATTGACTCCAATTTGTTGACCAGGGCGGAGTCCCAGGCCAACTATCCATTTGATAACAACTTAGTTTAACTGGATAGGGGAGAACAATTTCTCAAGTAGCTTGCGACTGAAAAGTGGATTTTAGCCAAATAAAGTGTCAAAATATAATCCAGACAATACATCACAAGTGTTTTTGAACTCTGAGTAGTCCTTTGAATGATTTATTGTCATCATACTGTTAAATTGCCTCATCATAGCAATGCCTTCAAATATCTCTGATGATCATTGTACATGGAAAACCCTATGAAATCAGTTTGATCACCCTTCTTTCATAATGAGCAGGCCACGCCTGCCATCATTTCGTGTCGGCCCTGAACGGCAACTCTGGCCCGGTTCCGATAATTCTCACATGTCCCAAGACAACTCTTGCCATAATTCTGACCTTGCCTTGAAAGACAATTCCCCATATCTCCGAGCCAGTCTCGAAGGCAAACCTGGCTAAAATACTGGACATGGCTCAACACTCTTCTGGCCAAATTCCAACCTTCTTGGAATACTAGTAATGTCCAGTTTTACCTGGGTAAAATGCCTCTGAGTAGTTGACAATGTCTCAATCATTTGTGTATTGTGCAACCAAATGTAAATCTTACCAACTTGTTCGTGGTCACTAGTTGTAAAGTAACTCTGGTCAGCTTTCATGCTGCTACCAGCTTCAGTGAACCGCTTACTGCCGATTAAGCCGCGGGGTGCGTTGTCCCCTAAACTATGCAGCCTTGCTCGTCATTGGCCTAATTGGTCCAACAGCTTATGCTTTGTCCTTCAGGTTTTGCCTGTGGAATAGGTCTTACCTGAATAGAAGATTCGGTGGGTGGCTCTAGCCTCCCCTGATAGCGGTGTTCACTGCATTGTGTTGGGATGGCAACCTTGCTGCCAGGAATCGTACCTCTGACATGCGCCCTTCATCCCTTGAGGTATGCTCCACGCTATACCCTCAGCCTCGGCATCAGATTTACACTGACCCGGCATGTTCTCCTCTTCCATAAGAGAGACATTAAGCAGCTCTACTACAAGGCGCTGCTGGTGCGGCCTGTCCAACAGGCCCACCCTTCTGGGTTAGAAAATGCCCCGGTAAGCTCACCTCCTCCATGAGGGAGACATCAAGCAGCCCTATTACAAGGTGCTGCTGGCACGGCCTCTCCAACTGGCCCACCCTTCAGGGTCAGAAATGCCCCGGTAAACTCACCTCTTCCATGAGGGAGACATAATGCAGCCCTTCTACAGGTGCTGCTGCCATACATTTAAGCAGCCCTATTACAAGGCGCTGCTGGCGTGGCCGAGAGCAATAGGCCGGCCCTGCCATAGACTCGGCATCCCCATAAAGCAGCCCTGTTACAAGGCGCTGCTGGCACGGGCTCCCCCATCTGCCCAACACTGCCATAGACTCAGCATCCCCTTTAAGCAGCCGTGCTGCTGGCGCGGACTCTCCCATAGTCCCGCACTGACATAACTCCTGCTGTTTTAGTGTATCTAGCTTGAGCCTCCTCTCAATAGGGCTCCATCCTGGTCAACCTCCACATTTTTCATTTTACCGGAAGGGAACCCTCCCGGCACCAGGACTGACCACTTTGGTCGGTTTACCCCATATCTTGGGGACCTCTACGGTCGGGGCACCGCATTGCTGGTGGATTTCCCCTCCCCCGGGAATCCCAGCACCCTTATATATTACCGGAGGGAAAAAACCCTACCGGCACCAGGGCTGACCGTTCCGGTCCGTTTAACCCCTTTCCTGGGGACCCCTGCGGTCTGAAAGCCGCATAACTACTGGATTTCCCTACCCAGGAACCCCAGTATCTATGTGTATATCGGGGAAAATCCTCCCGACACCCGGCATCTATATTATATTGGGGGGCGAAACCCGCCCGACACCCGGTATACTGGAGGTCCCCTCCCCGGGAACCCCAGCATGTATATTTATATTGGAGGGTAAACCCTCCCGACACCCGGCCTACTGGAGGTCCCCTCCCCGGGAACACCAGCGTCTATGTGCCTATCGGAGGGAAACCCTCACGGCATCCGGAGCACCTGGAAGTCACTGACCACCCCGTCAGCGACCGACTTCATGAACCCGACATTCCCAGCTATCCACTCCCGCGGCGAGAACCGGGGTTTCCCCGCAGCCCATAGCTAGTTCCCTTGTCGGTCGTCGTGAATCCTCCGGCAGGAAGCCTCTGGAACAAGAGGTTCCTGCAAGGAAAAAACAGGTAAGAAAAACAAGCTTACCTGAAGTTTAAACTTACCACGCTGGAGGAGCTCCTGCTGCTCCAACCGGTCGCCTGCACCAATGCGTCTGATGTAATGAAGCACGTGCGGCTGTACGGGGTTCTTCACGTAGTCACTCACGTGACTCCGAAGTAAAATCCTATTTTTCAATGTCCCTGAGTTACTTTACTTTATTTTATTGCAGAGCTATAGCATGGAAACAGGCCATTCGGCCCACTGTCTGCTGGGACCAGCAGTCACCCCATACTCTACCACTATCCTACACACTAGGGACAATTTATATAAACTAATTAACCTACAAACCTGTACGTTTTTCGAGTGTGGGAGGAAGGTAAAGCACCTGGAGAAAACCCAAAGTCACAGGGGTATCATATAAACTCTGTGTACAGACAGTACATTTAGTCAGGTTAGATCCTGGATCTCTGGCGCTGCACTGCTCGACCGCTGTGCCACTATGCCACTCTCGTGGAATAATGCAAAAATAAATATTACATCTTACACAGGGCTGCACATTTTCAGTTGTTGAGTCATGAATGCTGATTTTATTTTTGCTTTGAATATATTAAATGGTGTCAGTATGACACAGTGGATGTTAGAATAATTACTGCTTGGAGAGGTTCTACCAATTCATCATGTGTATTTTGGCTCCAAGTGGGCAATATTGACATTGCACACTCTTTCTCTTTGCATTGCAACTTGTTCGGTCTCAAATGCCTGTCCTATTCTCCTTAGAAACCCCTAATTTTAGTTTAGAGATACAGCACGGAAACAGGCCCTTCGGCCCACTGAGACCGTGCCGACCAGCGATCCCCGCACATTAACACTATCCTACACCCACTAGGCAATTAATCTACAAATCTGTACAACTTTGGAATGTGGGAGGAAACCAAAGATCTCGGAGAAAACCCAAGCAGATCTCGGGGAGAAGGTACAAACTCCATACAGACGACACCTGTAATCGGGATCGAACCCAGGTCTCCAGTGCTGCATTCGCTGTAAGGCAGCAACTCTACTGCTGCGCCACCGTGACAATAGGCTGTAATTTTCTGATCCCAATTATACTCAATCTGGAAAGATTCTCCTCACATGTCCAATTGTTTAAAATGTAAAATCCTCTATTCTTCTCCAAAAATTGTAATGTGTTATTTATAAAGATATATAAAAGCAATACAAATCATAATATGATGAGGTTTCAAACATAGTCCTATTTCCTGTTAAATGTTATCCATAGTCATACAGAATGGAAACAGGCCCTTTAGTTCACCACATCAATGCTGACAATTATGATACCATCTTTCTTAATCTCAATTACCAGAACTTGGTCCATACCCTTCTGTGTCTTTGCAATTCAAGTGTCCTTCTTCATAGGTCGAAGATTCTGTGGAATTAATTGCCAAACATTCCAGAGAGAAGGCAGGAGAATGCGGTTGAGAAGGAAAAATAAATCAGTCATGATGGAATGGCAAAATAAACTTGATTGGCTGAATGGCCTAATTCTTCTCCTATGTCTTATGGTTTATAATCCTTGAAAGTCTTGGCTGTACCTTCTTCCATCACTCACTCAGTGTATTCAATCATTAGCTCTGAACTTGTAAACCCATATGGTAAAAGTCTCTTCCTTTACTTTGAGTCCTACCGTGGTCTTTCTTCCTCCCTATCTCCTTCTTTCCTAATGCTTTATGTTCTTTTAATTTCAGCTTCTTGATATTTCTTTATTTCATCATAACAACAGCTGTACCTTCAATAGCCAAGGCCCTATACTAAATAATTCCCTCCTTAAACAACCACCCATCTATCACAGCTAAAAACAGAACAAGCTGGAAGCTTTCATCAGGTCCATTAGCTTCTGTGGGAAGGGGAGTAGAGATAAAGTTTCAGGTTCAAGATCCTTTATCAAAAGTACTCTAATTATCTCTTCTCATTTGATGTCGAAATCTATCAAGTTTTGTCCCAAGTTTCCTGATTGCCTGCCATGTCATTCTTATTTTATTGCTCACCATCTCAATTTTTATCTGACATCAGTCTCTGCAAAGTATCTTGAAATGTTTTAATGCAATTGTTATAGAGACTGAGGAAGATGTAAGTCAGAGAGAGAGATCAAAGCGGTGCACTGGGAAGAGAAACAATTAAGTTTAAAGCGGTTGTGAGGTAAGGAGAAAAATATATATATACTAGACTAAGTGGGACCCATTGCGTCCCAGCATCACACGGGAGGGCTGGCTCCCCAACACAATAATCCACCTCTCCACCAATTCCAATATTGGTGGCCAGTGGGGGGGGAGGGCTTTCTGGAACACCAGTATGGGTGTTGTGCGCTGAAGGGACTGCTTTCCAGAGGGCTAGTATGGACATTGTGAGCCGAATGGATTCTTGGGCTGGCGGCCTCGTCACTCAAGCCTGTTTTGCTGTCAACTCACTCACTCACGGCTGGTAGGCTCGCAGTTGACTCACGGCTATTCCTTGAAATTCCATTTCAAGCAGGGTGCAAGGGCACCAAATTCAAGAACAGATTCATACCATTTCAAGCAGGGTGCAAGGCCACTAAAGACAGCGACTCTTGACTTCTCCCTTCCCAATCTTGCAGAGACTGAGCCACGCCCACATTTCTGGGTTTTATAGTCCCTCCCCCTCCCACCCGAAGGAGCGTGGCCTTCATGGCGTGATTGACAGGAGATAGAATCTCAACATTTTTAAAACACTAATATCTCTTTTATTTTTCATAGATGTGAAAAATCCCCGGCACCTGATGAGCGGAGGGGGACTGAGTAAGAAGGCCCAAAATCACAGCCGTACGTGGTAGCGTCTTTTCTAAAATCAATATAAAGCGCAAACAGGAAGTGGTCAAGATTTGACTTTTAATTATATAGAAGGCAGGGCAGATCTAATTAGGCAATGCAGATCTAATTCGGCAAGGCAGCTCTAATTAGGCAATGCAGCTCTAATTAGGCACTTTCAAAACCAAAGGCAAGGCAGCTTGCTTTAGCACTTTCAAACCCAAAGGCAAGGCAGCTTGCTTTAGCAATTTCAAAACCAAAGGCAAGGCAGCTTACTTTAGCACTTTCAAAACCAAAGGCAAGGCAGCTTATTGGTAAGATGGCCAAAAATCACAACCGCAAGTGGCAGCGTTTTATCTAAAATCAATATACAGA
Organism: Amblyraja radiata; assembly: GCF_010909765.2. Lineage (NCBI taxonomy): Eukaryota > Metazoa > Chordata > Chondrichthyes > Rajiformes > Rajidae > Amblyraja > Amblyraja radiata. Next base: position 79,676,678 of record NC_045961.1, on the reverse strand, counting down.
ACAACAGGAAGTGGTCAAGATCATACTTTTTGTGATATATAGATAATGCATTTTGTTCAATATTTCAATAGAGGGTTCAAATGTTTATTCAAAATATATTCTTCTTAAAAATAAATCTATGCCTATGATACAACTTCCTAAAGTTCCCAAATAAATAAAATCCTCCAATTCTGAGCACATTATAACATCAAGACCGTGGATGAGTAAAGGGAATAAGAGGTAGGTTAGAAGTTAAAGTCAACTTAGATCCCAAAGAGGAACTGCAAAATTAAATTGTCAAGCAATATGAGAAGAAATAGTGAAGTCTTCTGCAGACACAAAATAATAAAATGAAAATCAGAATGGGAATTGTTAACTGAAGATCTACACAAGGTTATGAGTACAAGTGTCAATAAAATCGATACCAATATTTACCAGGGTGATTAACAAAATGCAATATATTAAAAATGACTCAGAACTTACATTAAGGATGTTATGTTCAGGAGGAGTGAGATAATTGATAAATTGGCACACTAATCACATCAGAATGGATAAAATGCTAAGTTAAAATGGACTGTGTCTTCATATTCAAAATGGACTACTTCTTCACAGGTCTTTGTATTTTAAACAATCTAGGGGAGAGATGGCAGAGGAATTATTACATGTGCATTGTAGATGATTAATATTTCATTTAACTAGTGAACAAGAACAAACTAGAAGATCACGATAAAATATGTTTGCTTCTTTAGTGAAGTCCCAAAACTCTTTGTAGGCGTTACCGAGCAAAAGTTAATACCGAGTTCAATTAGATATTGGAAAAAAAAGAGGCAAGTGTTAGGTAATGTCTTAAAGGAAGGGGGAGGTAGAGAGGTTATGAGATTTAGGGAGGAAAATTTGGAATTTAGGCAGAAAACAATTTAAGACACAACCATCTATGGATGAAGGAAATCAAAAACAATGACAGAATTGGAGGGATATAGAGATCCTGAATGGTTGTGGAAGTGATGCAATGGGCAAAATTATGATTTTGGGGATTTTAAAGTTAAGTGTACTAGGACTGGGAGCCAATTCAGATTAATAAAGACAGAAGTGATGGGTGCACAGGAACCAGTATGAATTAGAATACACAGCAGATTTTGGATGTGCTCAGGCTTTAAGAGGGGAGAATGTTGAGGCAGGCCAGGATATTTTAAAAATATCAAGTCTAGAGGTGGCAAAGATACAAATGGCACATAATGTTACAATGTTGGTGTTGGTGGTATTGCTGATGGAGCATTAGGGATAAACTTAGAATGTGAACACCAGAATAGTTCACTTGGATTGAATGTACTGTTTCTCTGCTGTGGGACTCGGGGACCTCAACAGTCGGAGTTAGTTTTGTTCAAATAACATGCACAGTACATACATATCTTCCACAGAGCAGTGAATGCTGTGATAACTATATATTTTTCCTTCATCCATTTTAGGTCATATTCAGAATGAAACAGTACACAGTATTGTTTTAAAAGACACAAAATGCTGCAGGAACTCAGAGGGTCAGGAAGCAACTTTAGAGAACATTGTAGTGGCCATTTGGCTTGTCTTGAATGAATGAATACGTTTATTGTCATTGCACAATACTGTGCAACGAAATTCCATTACATCTCCTCCGGTTAAAAAAATACAAACACGACAACCATTGACACATATGTACACTTATTAGTAAAATAATAAATAAGTATTTAAAAAGAATTTAAAAGAATTTAAAAGAATTTAAAAGAATTTGGCGGCATTTCTTGGAATTACATTTTGCTTCCCCAATGTTCTCTGTTGGAATTAAGCTCTTTTATCGCACATGGGTAGAAACTATTTTTTAGTCTACCGGTGCGAGCCTTCAGATACCTGAATCGCCTCCCAGAGGGTAGCAGAGTGAAAAGGTGGTTGGCAGGGTGGGATTTGTCCTGCTTGATATTTGTGGCCCGGCGCAAGCATCGGGCCCTATATATATCATCCAAGGAGGGCAGTTGAGCGTTTGTAAAGCTCTGTGCAGTTTTTATAATTCCCTGCAGCGCCCTCCTCTCCGCCACAGTACAGCTAGAAAACCACACCAGGATTCCATAGGAGAGGATACTTTCCACGGCACATCGGTAGAAGGACAGCAGCAGCGGCTGTGAGACGTTTGGTCTCCGCAGAGACCTCAGGAAATACAGCCGCTGATGTGACTTCTTCACGAGAGTGACGGTGTTCATTTGCCATTTGAGGTCCTGGGAGATGTTTATTCCCAGGAACTTAAAGCCAGTGACTCTCTCCACCATGTCTCCTTTGATGTATAAGGGAGCAGGTTCCTCTCTTCTCTTCCTCCTGAAGTCGACGACCAGTTCTTTTGTCTTTGATGGGTTGAGTACCAGGTTGTTTTTAGTACACCAGACAGTCAGTTTTTGGACTTCATCTCTGTAGGCAGACTCGTCATCGTTGTTTATCAGTCCCACCACAGTCGTGTCATCCGCAAACTTGATGATCCTGTTTGTACTGTGTGTTGGTATACAGTCATAAGTGTATATTGTATACAAGATGGGACTCGGCACACATCCTTGTGGCGCTCCTGTGCTGAGCGTCAGGACTGGGGAGTAATTGGACCCCATCCTGACAGTCTGTGGGCGGTCTGTTAAAAAGTCCTTAATCCATCCGCATGTGTTTGCATTAACACCCAGATCAGACAGTTTGTCCACCATTCTGCTGGGGATGATGGAATTAAATGCAGAACTAAAATCTACAAATAACATCCTCACATATGAGCCAGGACGCTCCAGATGTGTCAGTGCAGAATGCAGAGCTATGTTGATGGCATCCTCCGTTGACCTATTAGCTCTATATGCAAACTGATGCTGATCCAGGGTGGATGGGAGTGAGGACTTAATGTGGGCCAGGACCAGCCGTTCAAAACACTTCATCACCGTTGAAGTGAGAGCAACAGGTCTATAGTCATTCAAGCTGGTAATGGATGTTTTTCTGGGTACAGGCACGATGGTAGCAGTCTTAAAGCATTTAGGGGGCAGTGCACGTTGACAGAGAGAGGTTAAAGATGTCGCTAAAAACCTCCGCTAACTGGTCTGCACAGTCCCGCAATACTCTCCCTGGGATGCCATCTGGGCCAGCAGCCTTCCTGCGGTTGACCCTGCGGAGTGTTCTTCTGACGTCCTCCGTACTCACAGTGAGTGCCAGGTTGTCAGTGCTGGGTGCGGCTGCAGGTGCAGGCTTCGTCTCATTCAGCTCAAAACAGGCGAAAAAGTGGTTGAGCTCCTCAGCTAGTGAGTTGTTACTGCTGCTGATGATCGGCCCCCCCTTGCCCTTGTAGTTTGTGAGTTGCTGAATGCCCTGCCAGATACGCCGAGGGTCCCTCTCATTAAAATACCCCTCTAACCTTCTTCCATAGGCTGTCTTTGCCTCTTTGATGGCTCTCTTTAGTTTAGATCTGGCAGTGCTGTACAGTTCATCACTGTCAGATCTAAAGGCTGAGTTGCGTTCCCTCAGCAGTTTCCTGACATCCCTGGTCATCCATGGTTTGTTGTTTGGATAGCACCTGACATCCCTGTCGACAGTGACGCTGTTGATACAGTTCTGTATATAGAACATGACTGTGGATGTGTATTCTTGTATGTCCTGGTTTGCAAACAGGTCCCACTCGGTGCGCTCAAAACAGTCCTGAAGTTGGGCGGCAGCGCCCTCGGGCCAAGTCTTTATGTTTCTCACACTGGGCTTGGTCTCATAATGAGAGGTCTGTATGCCGGGGTGAGAAAGAGTGATAGATGGTCAGACTAGCCGAGGTGAGGGAGAGAGGAGGCTTTGTATCCATCCCTAATGTTGCTGTACACGTGATCCAGTGTCGGACACGTGACATGCTGGTGGAATTTAGGGAGGACAGTTTTTAGATTAGCCTGGTTGAAGTCTCCAGCCACGATAAAAATCGCATCAGGGTGCGCAGTCTGTAGTTTGTTGATTGATGCTAGCAGGGTGTTCAGTGCTAGCTTGACGTTGGCACTTGATGGAATATAAACAGCCAGAATAACGACAGCTGTGAACTCCCGCGGCAGGTAGAAGGGTCGACATTTCAATGTAATAAACTCCATATCTGGTGAACAATGTCTCGACAACGTTTACATTTTGTGTGTCATTAATTATGGCATTTGCCTTTAACTGTTAGACTGCCATTATTATGTGTGGGATTTATGACGTATTTCTAGGGCGTGTTTGGAGCTAGGTTTCTTGCGCAGAAGTTTAGTTTTTAGTTTTAGTTTTGGAGTTATATGGGGAAGGCTTACCCTTCGACAATGTGAAGTGTAACGGAGACACAAAGCGTTTTCTAACGTTTAAAGTGATATGCTGGGGTTCGATGAAGATTAAAGTGTACGAGTCGGTGGATAAGGCCGGATGTATACCTTATTGTTTTTATTCAACAATAAAGAAACTATTAATTAAAAGACTGTGTTATGAAGATTTATCTGTGAAGAAGCTCTGAAGGTCTCACGGGGAGTTCACAGGCGTATTACGACATACTCCTTTAACCATGTATTCTCCTTAGTGGCTAGAGGGAGTAATCTCTTGAACGATATAAAAATCTGCCGCTATATAAAAAGTCGAAGGTTACCTCTGGCAGGAGGTGAGAGCCCTTCCCAGAGAGTGGGACAGAAGAAAGGCTTGGATCTCAAAATAGGTTTTTGCCAGTAAACCTGTTCCGGCTGGGAACTGAAAACAATAGATAGAAACATAGAAACATAGAAAATAGGTGCGGAAGTAGGCCATTTAGCCCTTCGAGCCTGCACCGCCATTCAATATGATCATGGCTGATCATCCAACTCAGTATCCTGTACCTGCTTTCTCTCCATACCCCCTGATCCCTTTAGCCACAAGGGCCACATCTAACTCCCTCTTAAATATAGCCAATGAACTGGCCTCAACTACCTTCTGTGGGAGAGAATTCCACAGATTCACCACTCTCTGTGTGAAAAAAGTTTTCCTCACCTCGGTCCTAAAAGATTTCCCCTTTATCCTTAAACTGTGACCCCTTGTTCTGGACTTCCCCAACATCGGGAACAATCTTCCTGCATCTAGCCTGTCCAACCCCTTAAGAATTTTGTACGTTTCTATAAGATCCCCCCTCAATCTTCTAAATTCTAGCGAGTACAAACCGAGTCTATCCAGTCTTTCTTCATATGAAAGTCCTGACATCCCAGGAATCAGTCTGGTGAAACTTCTCTGTACTCCCTCTATGGCAAGAATGTCTTTCCTCAGATTAGGAGACCAAAACTGTACGCAACACTCCAGGTGTGGTCTCACCAAGACCCTGTACAACTGCAGTAGAACCTCCCTGCTCCTATACTCAAATCCTTTTGTTATGAATGCTAACATACCATTCGCCTTCTTCACTGCCTGCTGCACCTGAATGCCTACTTTTAATGACTGGTGTACCATGACACCCAGGTCTCGTTGCATCTCCCCCTTTCCTAATCGGCCACCATTCAGATAATAATCTACTTTCCTGTTTTTGCCACCAAAGTTGATAACCTCACATTTATCCACATAATACTGCATCTGCCATGCATTTGCCCACTCACCCAGCCTATCCAAGTCACCTTGCAGCCTCCTAGCATCCTCCTCACAGCTAACACTGCCCCCCAACTTCGTGTCATCCGCAAACTTGGAGATGTTGCATTCAATTCCCTCGTCCAAATCATTAATATATATCGTAAATAGCTGGGGTCCCAGCACTGAGCCTTGCGGTACCCCACTAGTCACTGCCTGCCATTGTGAAAAGGACCCGTTTACTCCTACTCTTTGCTTCCTGTCTGCCAGCCAGTTCTCTATCCACATCAATACTGAACCCCCAATACCGTATGCTTTAAGTTTGTATACTAATCTCTTATGTGGGACCTTGTCGAAAGCCTTCTGAAAGTCCAGATATAACACATCCACTGGTTCTCCCTTATCCACTCTACTAGTTACATCCTCGAAAAATTCTATAAGATTCGTCAGACATGATTTACTCTTCATAAATCCATGCTGACTTTGTCCAATGATTTCACCACTTTCCAAATGTGCTGCTATCCCATCTTTAATAACTGATTCTAGCAGTTTCCCCACTACCGATGTTAGACTAACTGGTCTGTAATTCCCCGTTTTCTCTCTCCCTCCCTTTTTAAAAAGTGGTGTTACATTAGCTACCCTCGAATCCTCAGGAACTACTCCAGAATCTAAAGAGTTTTGAAAAATTATCACTAATGCATCCACTATTTCTGGGGCTACTTCCTTAAGTACTCTAGGATGCAACCTATCTGGCCCTGGGGATTTATCGGTCTTTAATCCATTCAATTTACCTAACACCACTTCCCGGCTAACCTGGATTTCACTAAGTTCCTCCATCTCATTTGACCACCGGTCCCCTGCTATTTCCGGCAGATTATTTATGTCTTCCTTGGTGAAGACAGAACCAAAGTAGTTATTCAATTGGTTTGCCATGTCCTTGTTCCCCATGATCAATTCACCCGTTTCTGACTGCAAGGGACCTACATTTGTTTTAACTAATCTTTTTCTCTTCACATATCTATAAAAGCTTTTGCAGTCAGTTTTTATGTTCCCTGACAGTTTTCTTTCATAATCTATTTTCCCTTTCCTAATTAAGCCCTTTGTCCTCATCTGGTGGTCTCTGAATTTCTCCCAGTCCTCTGGTAGGCTGCTTTTTCTGGCTAATTTGTACGCTTCATCTTTTGTTTTGATACTATCCCTGATTTCCCTTGTTATCCACGGATGCACTACCTTCCCTGATTTTTTTTTTTGCCAAACTGGGATGAACAATTGTTGTAGTTCATCCATGCAGTCTTTAAATGCCTTCCATTGCATATCCACCGTCAACCCATTAAGAATCAATCGCCAGTCTATCTTGGCCAATTCACGTCTCATACCCTCAAAGTTTCCTTTCTTTAAGCTCAGGACCCTTGTTTCTGAATTAACGATGTCACTCTCCATCCTAATGAAGAACTCAACCATATTATGGTCACTCTGGCACAAGGGGCCACGCACAACAAGACTGCTAACTAACCCTTCCTCATTACTCAATACCCAGTCTAGAATAGCCTGCTCTCTCGTTGGTTCCTCTACATGTTGGTTTAGAAAACTATCCCGCATACATTCCAAGAAATCCTCTTCCTCAGCACCCTTGCCAATTTGATTCACCCAATCTATATGTAGATTGAAGTCACCCATTATAACTGTTTTACCTTTGTTGCACGCATTTCTAATTTCCTGTTTGATGCCAGCCCCAACTCCACTACTACTGTTAGGTGGCCTGTACACAACTCCCACTAGCGTTTTCAGCCCCTTAGTGTTTCGCAGCTCTACCCATATCGATTCCACATCCTCAAAGCTAATGTCCTTCCTTTCTATTGCATTATTCTGCTCTCTAACCAGCAACGCTACCCCACCTCCTTTCCCTTTCTGTCTACCCCTCCTGAATATTGAATATCCCTGGATGTTGAGCTCCCAGCCTTGGTCACCCTGGAGCCATGTCTCCGTGATCCCAACTATATCATAGTCGTTAATAGCTATCTGCACATTCAACTCATCCACCTTATTACGAATGCTCCTTGTATTGAGACACAAAGCCTTCAGGCTTGTTTTTACAACACTCTTAACCCTTATACTATTATGCTGAAAAGTAGACCTTTTTGATTTTTGCCCTGGATTTGCCGGCCTGCCACTTTTACTTTTCACCTTGCTACCTATTGTTTCTACCCTCATTTTACACCCCTCTGTCTCTCCGCTCACACATTTAAGAAACCCTTTCCCTTTAACTCCATCCTCCACTATCCCATTCGACACCCCACCCCCCTTATTCAGTTTAAAACCACCCGTGTAGCAGTGGCTAACCTGCCTGCCAGAATGCTGGTCCCACACCTGTTAAGATGCAATCCGTCCCTTTTGTACAGTTCCCCCTTACCCCAAAACAGATCCCAGTGATCTAAGAATCTAAATCCCTGCCCCGTGCACCAGTTCCTCAGCCACACGTTCAGGTCCCGTATCTCCCTGTTCCTGCTCTCGCCAGCACGAGGATCTTGGCCAGAGATGGCCTGGAGGTTTTATTTACAGCGACACGACTTATCTGACGATCTGAAGACATTAACACAAAATCGTGAGTAGATATCGATATTATTATTTTGAATTGAAGCAGCAAAGCTTTAATTTTAAATTTAAATGGCATCTGTAAGATGAGCCAGATAAATGAATGCGAGCCACTAGCTTAGAAGATAGCCAGAAAGTGTTTTCCCACTGTTTGGAGTAATCCAGCCAGTCCGACCAGAGAAGGTTCACCAGACTGATTCCTGGGATGTCAGGACTTTCATATGAAGAAAAACTGGATAGACTCGGCTTGTACTCGCTAGAATTTACATGGCCGTCTGAAGGGGGGGTGCGTTGGGTGCGACTGCACCCCCCCTTTTTCCCCCCCTAAGGAAAAAATCACCAAAAAAAACACAACTTTTCCACTTTGGATACGGCCAGTTCTCTGTTCTCCCGTCGCCGGGCAAGAGTGGCTGAATCTGAACCCAACGGCTGTAACCCCAGCACCAGACGCCGCTGTGGCGGAGCCCGCTCTCCTCGTCTCTCCCCGCCGCCGGGGCCCAAGCCATCTTCCCCCCACACCACCCCTGCTGACTCCCGCTGGGCCCACGCCACCCCCGCTGGGCCCACGCCACCCATGCCGGGCTCATGCCACCCCCGCTGGGCCAACGCCACCCCCACTGCCCTCCGCTGTGTCCACGCCACCCTCGCTGCCCCGCTGGGCCCACGCCACCCCCGCTTGGTCCACGCCACCCTCGCTGACCCCCGCTGGGCCCACGCCACCCCTGCTGGGCCCACGCCACCCCCGCTGGGCCCAAACCACCCCCACTGACCCCCGCCACCCCCTCTGGGCCCACACCACCTTCATCCCCTCCGCCCGCTGGGCCCCTGCTGGACCCGCGCCACCTTCATCTTCGCCTCCCCCCCACAAGAAAGAGGGGGGGATGTGAGAGGGGGGAGGGGCAGAGAGAAAGGGGAAGGGAGGAGAGAGAGATGGGGAGGGGAGAGGGAAAGGGGGATTATCTTTAGTGAGATTTCAAAATTAAGGCATGTTTTAGAGCTATTATATTTTCTCCTCCATATGAATAATATTAAACAATATCAAATAATATCAAACAATTGGAATTGCTTTATTTTCCTTGATAACAATACTGAAAAATATGAATTCCATAGTTTGTGACATAAATACACATTTTAATGGGATCATTATTTACAGATGTAACATTTCATTTTCGAGATTGGGGGGAGGGGGGGGGGGGGGGTTGTGGGCAAATATGCGTCAAGCCGATAGCCTAATCGTTAAAGAGTTAAAAGATAGAATAATCGATAAAGAGCTGAGAAGAGGAATCAGAGCTGCCAAGGAAAGGTACTCTGAGAAGTTGAGGAGCAAGTTCACAGCTAGTGACACTTCTTCAGTTTGAAAGGGCATGCATATGATTGAGTCTTTTGCCCAGAGTAAGTGAATTGAGGGGCAGTGGACATAAGTTTAAGGTGAAGGGCAAAAGATTTAATAGGAATCTGTGGGATATGTTTTTCACACAAAGGGTGGTAGGTGTATGGAACAAGCTGCCAGAGGAGATAGTTGAGGCAGGGACTATCGCAACGTTTAAGAAACAGTTGGACAGGTACATGGGTAAGACAGGTTCGGAGGGATATGGATCAAACGTGGGCAGGTGGGACTAGTGCAGATGGGACATGCTGGGACGAAGGGCCTGTTTCAACACTATCACTCTATGACTCTATCTTTCCCTCTCAAACCCATTCTCCTGCCTTCTCCCCATTACCTCTGACTCCCGTATCAATCGAGAATCTATCAATCTCCTCCTGTAAAATGACTTGACCTCCACAGTTGTCTGTGGCAATGAATTCCACAGTTCACCACCCTCTGACTTAAGAAATTCCTGCTCATCTCCTTCCTAAAGGGATGTCTTTTAATTCTGAGGCTGTGGCCACTGGTCCTAGACTCTCCCACTAGTGGAAACATCCTCTCCAAATCCACTCCATCCAGGTTTTTACCAGGCTGGGACAGACGGCAACAGCTTCACACCGTGTCCCAAAGCTTGTGTCCTGTCCTGCATCACCCAAGGCAGCAGAGATGTTATAGGAGAGGGCAAGCACCGTAACAAAGTAGCTCACGATGGTTTGGGTAACATTCAGGAATGTCTATGCATGTCACATCATGAATATTACTGAAGAATGGTCTTGAACCGAAATATAATCTATACCTTTTCTCCAGAGATGCTGCCTGACCCACTGAGTTACTCCAGCACTCTGTGACATGTCACCTATCCATGTTATCCACAGATGCTGCCTGACTCGCTGAGTTTCTCCAGCACTCTGTGAAACGTCGCCTATTCATATTCTCCGCAGATGCTGCCTGACCCACTGAGTTACTCCAGCACTTTGTGACTATTTACCCTTCACCCATCTGCCCAAGCCCACTCTCATACTTCCTTTCCTATGTTCCTTTCCACCCATAAACCTCTCTCTGCCTTTACATTTCACTCCTCTTTCAAATCTGCTCTACTCATCTACATGCATTTTTCTTCGTCACTTTTTAGTCATAGAATGATGCAGTGTGGAAACAGGCCCTTCAGCCCACCTAGCCCACACCGACCGACATGTCCCATCTAAACTAGTCCCACTAACATGCGTTTGCCCCATATCGATCTAAATCTGTCCTATCCATGTACGTGTCCAAATGTCTCTTAAACATTAGGATAGACCCAGCCTTAACTACCTCCTCAGGCAGCTCGTTACATACACCCAACACCCTTTGTGTGAAAAAGCTACCTCCCAGGTTCATGTTAATTTCTGAAATATTGGTCATAAATTTGGTGCAAAATTGCTCCAAAATGAGGCTCAGAATGCATCAGAGAGCATCTAAAACCTCTGAGCTTCAAGGGCCCCTAAGCGGGCCTTGGACCCTGGCGTCGAGGGACTTCACGCTTCGCGCTCGTGATGTGCGCAACGTGCACATTATTTCACGTTAAGTTTTTTGTAATTCTGTCATGCCACCCCCCTTTTTGAAAAGCTTCGTACGGGCCTGATTTAGAAGATTGAGGGGGGATCTTATAGAAACTTACAAAATTCTTAAGGGGTTGGACAGGCTAGATGCAGGAAGATTGTCCCGATGTTGGGGAAGTCCAGAACAAGGGGTCACAGTTTAAGGGTAAGGGGGAAATCTTTTAAGACCGAGATGAGAAAAACATTTTTCACACAGAGTGGTGAATCTCTGGAATTCTCTGCCAAGGAAGGTAGTTGAGGCCAGTTCATTGGTTATATTTAAGAGGGAGTTAGATGTGGACCTTGTGGCTAAAGGGATCAGGGGGTATGGAGAGAAGGCAGGTACAGGACACTGAGTTGGATGATCAGCCATGATCATATTGAATGGCGGTGCAGGCTCGAAGGACCGAATGGCCTATTCGTGCACCTATTTTCTATGTTTCTATGTTTCTATGATTCTCCTATCACCCACTATCAAGGAGCAATTTGTATTGGCCAAATTAATCAAAGTATTTGCATGTTTTTGGGATATGAGATGAAACTGGAGCATCCAGAGAGATCCACAGGGTCACAGGGTGAACATGCAATAGATAGCATTAGAGGTGAAAATTGAATCTAGGTCACCCAAGCAGTAAGGCAGCAGAAATATCTGTTGCCACACTAAGGCTGACTAGTTGTTGACATACTTGGATTCATTATCATCCCATATATAACCATATAATCATATAACAATTGCAGCACGGAAACAGGCCATCTCGACCCTTCTAGTCCGTGCCGAACACGTATTCTCCCCTAGTCCCATATACCTGCACTCAGACCATAACCCTCCATTCCTTTCCCGTCCATATAACTATCCAATTTATTTTTAAATGATAAAAACAAACCTGCCTCCACCACCTTCACTGGAAGCTCATTCCACACAGCCACCACTCTCTGAGTAAAGAAGTTCCCCCTCATTTTACCCCTAAAATTCTGTCCCTTAATTCTCAAGTCATGTCCCCTTGTTTGAAACTTCCCTACTCTCAGTGGGAAGAGCTTATTGACGTCAACTCTGTCTATCCCTCTCATCATTTTAAAGACCTCTATCAAGTCCCCCCCTTAACCTTCTGCGCTCCAAAGAATAAAGCCCTAACTTGTTCAACCTTTCTCTGTAACTTAGTTGCTGAAACCCAGGCAACATTCTAGTAAATCTCCTCTGTACTCTCTCTATTTTGTTGACATCCTTCCTATAATTAGGCGACCAAAATTGTACACCATGCTCCAGAATTGGCTTCACCAATGCCTTGTACAATTTTTACATTACATCCCATCTTCAAACTTCCTTTCCCTTCAAAGTTCAAGACAGCATTATTGTTTCCCATGGTTCTACTCATCCTCTCCACAAGCCCAGGTGATAATCATTCCAATGAACTCTTTGCTTAGGCCTCAATAAATAAATTGTTCGATCAAAACTCAAACAAAACTCAGGTTGCTGGAGGAACTCAACAGCCAGCTACAACATTGTCATAATATTTCCCTACCTCAAGAAGTTGAGCACCATTGCAACAGCATGTATATAATGGCTCATTATATTAGGAGGTAATAATAAAACTTGAACATTGGAATTAACAGGAGGGATTGCTGGCTCATCAATACCTCATTCTCGCCCCATTTTTTAATGCAGTCTGCAGTTTCAATTTTTTTTCACAGCTTCTCTTTGCTTGAAAATGTAACATTCAAATATATCTTGTCAACTCCTCTACATTGGAATACAGCAAATCAGTTGCAACCTGTTTCTAATTTTCCATTTACTGCTTCCATTGAACTTCTTTTCTAATAATTTCCTCTGGTGATGAAACGTCAAGTTTCTGTTCTCCATATTTTCCCAGCAGGAGAATTGAAGGTAGGAAAACAATCAGTGGATTGTTAGGAGCATGAGGATGTGGGCACAACTTAACAACTCATGCCCCTGAGAGTCGTATTGTGGAGTAATTGAGTGTACAGAGACCACTCAACAATTCAGGCCAGGAATGTGTTTTAATGATTTGTTGTTTGTCAGGTGCCATCTGCACCGATTAAAAATGGCTTAGGATTCTGTGGTGGGATAATGTGTGGGGGAGGGGGTGTGTGTGGGAGAGGGTGTGTGTGTGAGGGAGAGTGTGTGTGTGCGGGAGGGGGGGGGGTGTAGGGGAGTGTGTGTGTGTGTGGGGGAGTGTGTGTGGGGGAGGGTGTGTGTGTGTGGGGTAGGGTGTGTGTGTGGGGTAGGGGGTATGTGTGGGAAGGGGGTGTGTGTGGGGATGGGGGGAGTTGTGGGGGAGGGGGGTGTTGGGGAGGGGGGTTGTTGGGGGGGGGGGGATTGTAGGGGAGGGGGGTACACAAAAATGCTGGAGAAACTCAGCGGGTGCAGCAGCATCTATGGAGCGAAGGAAATAGGCGACGTTTCGGGCCAAAACCCTTCTTCAGACTGATGGGGGGTGGGGGGGAGAAGGAAGGAAAATGGGAGGAGGAGGAGCCTGAGGGTGGGGGGATGGGAGGAGACAGCTCGAGGGTTAAGGAAGGGGAGGAGACAGCAAGGGCTAGCAAAACTGGGAGAATTCAACGTTCATGCCATCCGGACGCAAGCAACCCAGGCGGAATATGAGGTGCTGTTCCTCCAATTTCCGGTGTTGCTCACTCTGGCAATGGAGGAGACCCAGGACAGAGTGGTTGGATTGGGAATGGGAGGAGGAGTTGAAGTGCTGAGCCACCTGGAGTTCAGGTAGGTTATTGCGGACTGAGCGGAGGTGTTCGGCGAAACGATCGCCCAACCTCCGCCTAGTCTCCCCGATGTAAATCAGCTGACATCTAGAGCAGCGGATGCAGTAGATGAGGTTGGAGGAGATACAGGTGAACCTTTGTCGCACCTGGAACGACTGCTTGGGTCCTTGAATGGAGTCGAGGGTGGAGGTGAAGGGACAGGTGTTGCATTTCTTGCGGTTGCAACGGAAAGTGCCCGGGGAGGGGGTGGTGCGGGAAGGAAGGGAAGAATTGACAAGGGAGTTGCGGAGGGAGTGGTCTTTGCGGAAGGCAGACATAGGGGGAGATGGGAAGATGTGTGGGGTCACGTTGCAGGTGGCGGAAATGGCGGAGGATTATTTGTTGTATTTGCCGGCTGGTGGGGTGAAAGGTGAGGACTAGGGGGACTCTGCCCTTGTTGCGAGTGCGGGGGTTGGGAGAGAGAGCAGTGTTGCGGGGTATGGATGAGACCAAGGCGCGAGCCTCATCTATGGTGGCGGAGGGGAATCCCGTTCCCTGAAGAACGAGGACATTTCCGATGCCCTGCTGTGGAACGTCTCATCCTGGGAGCAGATGCGGCGTAGGCGAAGGAATTGGGAGTAGGGGATGGAGTCTTTACAGGGGGCAGGGTGGGAAGACGTGTAGTCCAGATAGCCATGTGAGTCAGTTGGTTTGTAGTGTATGTCGGTCAGAAGTCTGTCCCCTGCGATGGAGATGGTGAGGTCAAGGAATGGTAGGGAAGTGTCGGAAATGGTCCAGGTGTATTGGAGTGCCGGATGGAAGTTGGTGGTGAAGTGGATAAAGTCAGTCAGTTGTGTGTGGGTGCAGGAGGTGGCCCCAAAGCAGTCGTCAATGTAACGGAGGTAGAGGTCGGGGATGGGGCCCCGGTACGTATTGAACAAGGATTGTTCAACGTACCCTACAAAGAGGCAGGCGTAGCTGGGGCCCATACGTGTGCCCATAGCTACGCCTTGTGTTTGGAGGAAATGGGAGGAGTCAAACGTAAAGTTGTTGAGGGTGAGGACCAACTCCGCTAGGCGGAGGAGGGTGTCAGTGGCTGGGTATAGGTTGCTCCTCTGGTCGAGGAAGAACCGGAGGGCTTTGAGGCCATCCTGGTGGGGGATGGAGGTGTAGAGTGACTGGACATCCATGGTGAAGATGAGGGGGTGAGGGCCTAGAGAGTGGAATGCGCGGAGGCGGCGGAGAGTGTCTGAGGTGTCTAGAACATAGGTGGGAAGGGATTTGACCAAGGGGGATAGTATGGAGTCAAGGTATGTGGAGATGAGTTCGGTGGGGCACGAACAAGCAGAGACAATGGGTCTTCCGGGAGAGCCGGGTTTGTGGATTTTGGGGAGAAGGTAAATACGGGCCATGCGGGGCTGGGGAACGATGAGGTTGGAAGCTTGGTCGGGCAGGGCGTGGGAATTGATGAAGTCGGTGATGGTGCTAGATATGGTGGCCTGGTGCTCGTCAGTGGGGTCATGGTCCAAGGGTAAGTAGGAGGAGGTGTCCGAGAGTTGGCGCGTGGTGGCCTCAGCTTTGTAGAGATCGACGCGCCAGACTACCATGGCACCTCCCTTGTTGGCTGGTTTGATAACCCAATCTGGGTTTTTGCAGAATGATTCAATGGCAGTGCGTTCAGGGGGGGAGAGATTGGAGTGAGACAGGGGAGTGGAGAGGTTGAGGTGGTTGACATCGCGGCGGCAGTTCTGGATGAAGAGTTCCAGAGCCGGGACTTTACGAGAGGGGTTGCACGAGGAGGGGGTGCGTTGGAGACGGGAAAAAGGGTCATCATTGGGGGGCGAGGACTTTTTCCCATGGAAGTGCGCTGTGAGGCGGAGGCGATGGTAGAAGCGCTCCAAGTCATGGTGGGCGCGGAACTCATTGAGATGGGGACGGAGGGGGACAAAGGTAAGACCTCTGCTGAGGTCAGACCGTTCGGTGTGGGAGAGGGGGAGGTCGGGGGGGCTGGTGAACACCCGGCAGGGATGGGAGTTGGGGCCAGAGGAAGGCAGGTGGGTGGACTGGGGACAGGGCGATGTGTAGGGGGGGGGGGAGGTTGTGGGTGTTGGAGGGGCGGTGGGTGGTCAGGGGGTGGGGGGGGTGAGAGGGTGAGAGGGCTGTAATGTGGGTGAGGAAGAGTGGGGGTGACATAGTTGGAGGGGGATGGGGGAGAGTCAGTGGAACAGCCACTGAGGTTAGCAAGGCTGGGCAGATGGGCACTAGGACCCAGTGGAGTTAAGCCCAGGAGAGTGGGAGTTAGCAGCGTGGAGGCTCCAGGCCCAGTGCAGAGTCCAGGCTCCAGGTAAGGCGACGGCTGTGGGTTGCTGGAAGTGGGTGGAGTGGCGCGGGTCACCGGACCCGATGGTCGGAGTCCAGTGGCGCGGGTCACCGGACCCGATGGTCGGAGTCCAGTGGCGCGGGTCACCGGACCCGATGGTCGGAGTCCAGTGGCGCGGGTCACCGGAACCGATGGTCGGAGTCCTGTGGCAGTTGAGTCGGGGTCCGCGGGCGATGCGTGGGAGGTCCCGGTGGGTGGATAGTTGGCGGGGCGGCGCGGGGCGTCGCAGGGCGTCGCGGGTCGGCCATAGCGGTGGGGCTGCGAGATGAGTCGGGTGCATTGCGTTGGGGGAGCCCCGGTCTGGCGGCGATGCCGGGTAGGTCGGGTCCGGCGGCGATGTTGGGTAGGTCGGGTCCGGCGGCGATGTTGGGTAGGTCGGGTCCGGCGGTGATGTTAGGCGGGCCCAGTGTGGCGGCGATGTTCAGTGGGCCCGGTCCGGCGATGATGCTGGATGGGCCCAGTGCGGCGGCGATGTCGGGTAGGCCCGGTGCGGCGATGAGGCTGGGCGGTCCCGGAGGGCGGCGAGGGTCGGAGGAATCAGCGATGGGGAGGGGGTCCAAGTTACCGTAGATGCGGCGAGGCTGGGCGTCATCGGTAGGCTGGTGAGGGTCGGCGGCAGCATCGATGTGGAGGTCGGTGAATGCGGTGTCCTGGTGAGTATTGAAGGCGCTCCTCTGGCCAAGATGGCGTCGCGGGACTCGGGCAGGCGATGCAGGCCAGAGTTGGGGCCTGGAGTCTGCGGGTGGTCGAGTCGCGGGACGTCGGGAGCGGCCTGGAGGCGGGATAATTTAAGGTCCTTGGTGGAGTTAAGGTAGGTCAGGAATTTTTGATTGAAGAGGTGGATCTTCCAGCGGATGAAATATAATTGGGGTCCGTTGCAGGTATGGGTTAGTGAGGCCTGAAGTTCAGGGAGTGTCGATGTGAGATCCTGCTGGTGCCGGCGCATCGCGACCAGGGTGGATCTCAGTGCCCGGTTGGAGAATTGCTGGGCATGCCGGTGGATAGCCAGTCGGTACCGATGGTCAGGTTGGGGTCCGAACTGGGAGGTAGGGAACTGGAGCTGGAAGCCATGGGGTATGAGATGGAGGCGCAGGCAGGCCCCGAGGAAGCAAATGTGGCTGTGGTATCGAGTCTGGGTAAGGGTATGGTCGCACAGTTGGAGGGCAGGGAGGATCACAGAGGGTGTGCAGTTAGAGAGGAGGTTGTAAAACTGTCTCCGGAGAGAGGAGGAGAATTTCTTCAAAGTAGGCATACCTTGAGGAGATATCGCAGTGGAGTAGACAAAGTGTTCAAAAAAGAACTGCAGATGCTGGAAGATCGAAGGTACACAAAAATGCTGGAGAAACTCAGCGGGTGCAGCAGCATCTATGGAGCGAAGGAAATAGGCAACGTTTCGGGCCAAAACCCTTCTTCAGACTGATGGGGGGTGGGGGGGAGAAGGAAGGAAAAAGGGAGGAGGAGGAGCCCGAGGGCGGGGGGATGGGAGGAGACAGCTCGAGGGTTAGGAAGGGGAGGAGACAGCAAGGGCTAGCAAAACTGGGAGAATTCAACGTTCATGCCATCCGGATGCAAGCAACCCAGGCGGAATATGAGGTGCTGTTCCTCCAATTTCCGGTGTTGCTCACTCTGGCAATAGAGGAGACGCAGGACAGAGAGGTCAGATTGGGAATGGGAGGGGGAGTTGAAGTGCTGAGCCACTGGGAGTTCAGGTAGGTTATTGCGGACTGAGCGGAGGTGTTCGGCGAAACGATCGCCCAACCTCTGCTTAGTCTCCCAAATATGAATCAGCTGACATCTAGAGCAGCGGATGCAGTAGATGAGGTTGGAGGAGTTACAGGTGAACCTTTGTCGCACCTGGAACGACTGCTTGGGTCCTTGAATGGAGTCGAGGGGGGAGGTGAAGGGACAGGTGTTGCATTTCTTGCGGTTGCAAAGGTAGGGGAGGGGGTTGTGTGGGGGGGTGGGGGGTGGGTGTTGGGGAGGGGGGCTGTGTGGGCTCACCAGTTCCGGCTCCGGTTCTGACCGCATTCTTGCCTCCAGGACATGGATCTGGACTCACTCAGCTGTTCCCGTCCCCAGCGCCTTTCGTGCTCACAGCCCCCGCCCGCGAACACAGCCCGCCCCCGCACGCGAGCTCAGCCCGCCCCTGCCCATGAACACAGCCTGCCCCAGCCCGCGAACACAGCCTGCCCCTGCCCGCGAATACAGCCCGCCCCTGCCCACGGAACACAGCCCACACTCTGCTGCATCAGCTTTATTCTCGGTGGCTTCTGGATGTGCTCACGGACTCAGCCCCGCTTCCGGGACTTTATTCTCCAGTGATTGCTGGAAAGGGCATTACCTTCATGGTGACTGACAGGCCAGAAGACTAATCTGCTGATCTTACGATTTTTTTGAACCTTCATAACTTTTGTAAGCTTCTACCGATCTGAACAAAACTTGGTGCCTTGGAGCAGAGGGGAACGGTGAGTAAGGTGGCGAAAAAACCCTAGCGATATATGGTACCGTTTTTGTGCAAATTTAAAAAACAACGCAGTGGTCAAGATGAGCGTTTTAGAGATAGATAGATAGATAGATAGATAGATAGATAGATAGATAGATAGATAGATAGATAGATAGATAGATAGATAGATAGATAGATAGATAGATAGATAGATAGATAGATAGATAGATAGATAGATAGATAGATAGATAGATGATTTCTTTCAATGCATTAACACGAATCATCTGAAACAAATGAATGGAGGTTGAATAGCAGTGCTGGATGCAGGATGTATAATTTTTTGAATGCAGTAAAATAATTGTACATGTTTATTTACAGCAACTTCCAAACCTGCAGACTGTGCAACCATAATTGTAACCAGAGCAGATGCTAAGGGACACCACTATGTAGAGATTTCCTCCAGACTTGTAAAGAGGCTGTTGTTCTTTTGAAGTTACTGGTTGTAATTCTTGAACTACCTATATAGTAGCATGATGGGAGCACCTTCACATACAAAATAAATACCTTGGCTCAAGGTAAGAACTAAACATCACCTTCTCCAGGACAGCTAGGTTAAGACAATAAATATTGGCTTCCTGCAATGTCAATGTCCTTCAAATTATGTTTAGCTCTGCATTCAACACCATTGTGCCAGAGCTACTACACTCCGAACTTTCTGAGTTGACTGTGCCTGAACCCCTCTGTCGGCGGATCACCAGCTTCCTGACAGACAGGAAGCAGCATGTGAGGCTGGGAAAGCACATCTCAAACACGCAAACGCTCAGCATAGGAGCTCAGCAAGGCTGCGTACTCTCTCCTTTCCTCTACTTTCTCTACACCAACGACTGCACCTCCACAGACACCTCTGTCAAGCTTCTCAAGTTTGCGGACGACACAAACCTGATTGGACTGATCCAAGATGGGGAGGAATCTGCCTACAGACAGGAAGTGTCACAGCTGGCATCCTGGTGCAATTGCAACAACCTAGACCTCAATGCTCTTAAGACAGTGGAATTGATTGTAGACTTTAGGAGAGCTCCCCCTCCCCTCACCCCACTCACCATCAACAACACCACAGTCACATCTGTGGAGTCTTTTACGTTCCTGGGAACCATCATCTCCAAGGACCTTAAGTGGGGGACTACCATCGACTCCATAGCAAAAGGCACAACAGAGGATGTACTTCTGCGGCAGTTGAGGAAGCACAATCTGCCACAGATAATGATGATCCAATTCTCCACGGCCATCGTAGAGTCTGTTCTCACCTTCTCCATCATGGTCTGGTTTGGTTCAGCCACCAAGCACGACACCTGGATGCTGCAGCAAATCGTCTGATCAGCAGAGAAGGTTATTGACTGCAACCATTTATGAGCTGTTCACTGCAAGGGTCAGGAAGTGAGCGGGCAAGATCATCTCTGACCCTTCTCACCCTGGCCACAAACTCTTTGAATCACTTCCCTCTGGAAAGCGACTCCGGACTGTCAAAGCTGCCACAGCCAGACATAAAAACAGTTTTTAATCCACGAGTAGTTGCTCTACTCAACAGCCAAAAATCTGTAGCCTCCCTTTGATCTGGCATTTTGTTGGTTCACATGCTTGATCAATGGTGTTTTATCATTAATGTTTTATTATTATTAATGTTTAGTGTTTTCTGAGTCATTCGTAACTGTCACTGTATGTCATGTTGTTACTTGTGGGCGGAGCACCAAGGCAAATTCCTTGTATGTGAATAGTTGGCCAATAAATGTATTTATTTATTTACTTATTTACTCTCTCACTCTCTTACACACTCACTCACTCACTCACCACTCACTCACTCACTCACTCACTCACTCACTCACTCACTCACTCACTCACTCACTCACTCACTCACTCACTCACTCACTCACTCACTCACTCAATCACTCACTCACTCACTCACTCACTCACTTACTTACTTACTTACTTAAAATGTTTCCCCTCAAATTCTTCTGGAAGACTGAATTGTATCTGTTGAGAAATTGTATCTTTGCTATTTGCAACTGGGTTTGGAAGTGACTTTAATATCTGATGTTTTTTAGCTCTGCCACAAAGTTATCTAAATTCATTTTATTTTTGTATATTGGAAGAAATGATGGGGAAAAAATAGAACTTATCTTTCCAGTATAAATCAATTTATTCATGCTTATTGATTTTTCTTAAATTGTCAAAGAAATATGTCAATTTAAAAAATAAATTATTCATTAATTTCATTTAAGGAAATCAACTCAAAAACGTAATCCCATTTGTGCTTTCTGAAATTAGCATGATAAATTTATTTAAGAGATGTTTAAGAGGCATTTAGTTAGGCACATGGTTATGCAGGGAATGGAGGGATATGGATCATGTGCCAACAGAGGAAATTAGTTTTCCTTGGCATCATGCTTGGTACAAATATCATGGGCCCAAGGGTCGTTTCCTGTACTGTGCTAAATACTGAGCCCCTTTTTCACAGATTAAATCCATTCTCTCTGAGACTCTAAGGTTGCTTAGTCATGTTATATTTTGTGTTAATCATGTACATTGGAGCGGCACAGTAGCACAGTCATAGATTTACTGCTGTACAGCACCAGAGGTGGGGATTAATCCTGACAATGGGTGCTGTTTGTACAGAGATTGTACATTATCCCTGTGAATGCGTGGGTTTCCTCCGGGTACTCTGGTTTCCTCCCACACTTGTAAGTTTTATTGGCTTTGGTAAAAATTGTAAATTGTCCCTAGTGTGTAGGATAGTGCTGGTGTATAGGGAACGCTGGTCAATGCGGAACTGGTGGGCCGAGAGGCCTGATTCCACCCTGTATCTCCAAACTACAGATTTAATTGACACAATTCAGATTAATTGTAAGATGTTTAAACAGTATAACTAGTGTGCCCCTCTCTAATAATAACAACCTACAACTATATAGTTGTTTTCAAGTTTCACAAACTCCACAGAAATCTCACAGAGAATCAACAAAAAATAAGATGATAATAAACACATTGGATGATATTCAGGCTTGTGACCAAAACCTTCAATGAATGAATGAATTAATAAGTTTATTGGCCAGGTATGTTCATGTACAAGGAATTTGCCTTGGTGCTCTGCTCGCAAGTGACAACATGACATACAGTGACAATTAAGAATGACACATTAAACATTAATAATAAAATATTATCGATTGAACATGTGAAAATACCAGAGCAAAAGGAGGCTACAGATTTTTGGTTATTGAGTAGAGCTACTGATCATGGAAAAAAGCTGATTTTATGTCTGAATGTGGCAGCTTTGACAGTCCAGAGTCGCCTTCCAGAGGGAAGTGATTCATAGAGTTTGTGGCCAGGATGAGAGGGGTCAAAGATGATCTTACCCGTTCGCTTCCTGGCCCTTGCAGTGTACAGTTCGTCAATGGAGGGAAGGTTGCAGCCAACAACATTCTCAGCTGATCGGACGATTCGCTGCAGCCTCTGGGTGTTGTGCTTGGTGGCTGAGCCAAACCAGACCATGATGGAGAAAGTGAGGACAGACTCTACGATGGCTGTATAGAATTGGACCATCATTGCCTGTGGCAGATTGCGTTTCCTCAGCTGCCGCAGGAAGTACATCTTCTGTTGTGCCTTTTTGACTGTGGAGTCAATGGTGGCCCCCCATTTAATGTCCTTGGAGATGATAGTTCCCAGGAACTTAAATGATTGGTTTGGTTTTAAGGACGATAAAGAGAGGATGAAGGTAGAAAGTTGGTAGAATGATGCATGGGTTCTCTTGAATTGGAAATGTAATTTAAATTTGAGATCCAAAATTGAGAAATGTGTAAATAACACTATATCAAATATAATTTTTGTCATTTTTTCCAGTACAAATTATGGAATTAGATAAAGGTACTTATTAATTGCCAGTGACTATAACAAGCATGTTAAAGCTTGTGTTACAATTTGTATTCTGTGAATTAAATCAACAGTGCCAGGGTAAAAGGCATGAGGAATTACCTCAAGCGTGGGATCACCTTCAGAAATCTACTTGTTAGGCTATGTGCAATGTAAAAAAAGTCCTGGTGAAAAGGAGGTTACCTTTTTAAAGTAGAGAACCTATTGAAGACTGTACTCATCCTATCCTAAGGGCACCCGATGTCGATGAACAGCAATAACAAGAGGATTTCATCTTCTAGATCTAAAAACATTATCGATCTTTTTTGAGTAAAAAACATCAGACCATCTATTATCCTCAGACTGGATTACCAGAGATTTGATGGCTGCACAACAGAAGAAAATTGATCGACAAGAATATAATTGACTTCAGTCAGCTCATCCATACATAATTGGTTGTTCTATCAGACTTCACGAGGAATCACTAAACAAGTGTTCCTTCATTGTTTGCAAACAGTTGTTTTTGGACAATTTAGGTAGAACGTTGGATGGCGATAAAAACAATGCTTGAAATATTCACGTGGACTGATACAGCTGGAAGGAATTAAATTATTCCATCCATATATGTAGTCATTTTGAGAAAATATTTAGAGATCCAAAGATCAAGGTCTATGCCCATGAGGTGTGATATCATTTGTTTGTTTGCAACAAGGTAATACCTCTAAATATTTAAAAAAATATCTGATATGAATCATTAATTAATTCCAGTATTAATTAATTACAATTAATTAATTTCAGCAGATAATTAAAACTTCCTGGAAATATTGTGATTTGCATTACATCTGGAAAAAAACACTATCCTGTAATTTATTCAACTTTACAAGAAATATGATTGTTAAAGTGTATATTGATAATTCTGAATGCTTTAAAAATATATCTAATTCAAACATTTCTACATTATTTATTTGTTATTAGTTTGTAATGAATTCCATTAGGTTGGTATAACCTGCAGTCCATTTGTTTTTACTTTTTTGTGTTGTTTTTTTCGTTTTGTGTAGCTAAGTTTTTGGTTTTTAGGTTGTGTTTATGTGTGTGGGGGGGGGGGTTGAAACAGTTGCTTGCTGTCTCTTCCTTCGGGGGACTGCGACCTTTTTGTCGTATCAGATTCTCTGCTCTCTCCTTTGCGCTGGGCCTAAAATGGCGAGCATGCGACCGACCTCGAGCTCCGGAGGCAGAGCCTGTCAGACTCGGCCGGGGTCGCGGGGGTTGAGGGGAGGGGGTCCGGCTCGGGCTGAACGTGCTCGTGAGGCGGTGGGGAGCTCCCCGTGAGGCGAGCCTGGCTCTGGGCGCTTGAGGGCCGGTCCTGGAGCGGGGCTCGGAGGACACCCGCGCTCCCGTTGGGTCGGCTCATCGGTTGCTCGTGGGTGGAAACAGCGCTGCCGTCGTCGGATGTGCCGGTATCGGCCGCCGGGGGAAAACGGACGCTCCCGTGGGGTGCGGCCCACCTCGATTGAAACGCACGCTCGTGACCCGTCAGGGACGGCGGCTCCGGGGCGGGCCGTCTGAGTGGGCGGTGAACGCGGTTCGGCCCGGGCCACATCGCAGCTGCGTCGCTGGACTGGGAGCGGCAGCTTCAACCACCCCGGGCCCGCGGGTTGGTCTGAACCGGCCCGTTTGGCGGGGTTCGGTGAGCCGCCGGGACTGATTTGCCACGCCCGGTGGGGTATCGCCTCAGCGCAGAGGGAGAAGAGGAGGGAAGAGACTGCAGCCCTAAGATTTTTGCCTCCATCACAGTGAGGAGGTGCTTGGTGGACTCACTGTGGTGGATGTTAATTTGTGTTTACTGTTGTTTATTATTGTATTATTGTATGTATGACTGCAGGCACGAAATTTCGTTCAGACTGAAAGGTCTGAATGACAATAAAGGAAATTCAAATCAATTCAATGCATACATTGATTGGTGTATTTTCCATTTCTTACAATTGGCCGTGCTAGTTGATGGGGATTTATGCATAACTGAAGGACAGTTGTAAAATTAGGGCAGACTAATCCTGGTACAGAAGGTGTCAGCAAAACAGATGTTGGTTCAGATGAAATATGTGGACACTTGTAGCTATGGGACTATGGCAAGAGTATTGAGAAACAAAAAAAAAACCAGACAGACAACTTCATAATTCCACTTATTGGACAAATATTCCACCATAATTTGGGAACCAAACATTGATCTGTTGTAGTTATTGCCAAGTTTAACCAAACTAAGTTTTTAAAAAGCAACTTTTTAATGTTGCAGACAACAGATGCTTGCTCGCAACTTGCCAACATGATAATGCAGCTTACAGTATGTAAAACATGGCACAATATGCATGTCTTTGTGCCACCTTTTAATGAGGCAATCTGGCCTGCATTAGGTAACACCTGGGCATACTTATGACAACATTTAATAAGCCATTATTTGGGGTACTTTTGTTTTGATTGGTTTTAACAGCGTTTGTGTTATTATTTCCATAAGTTTGCATAGTTAAGAGTTAAATAGGTTCAATTTTTTTTGTGGTTGCCACTTTAATGCTTGCTTAAAATGAATAGGACATACATGGAGTTTCACAAAGTTGGAAAAAGTATCCCCAAGTATAGATTAATAGTTATAGAGGGATACAGTGTAGATCCTTCCGCCCAACTTGCCCACACCGGCCAACAAAGCCCTAGCTACACCAGACCCACTTGCCTGCGCTTGGTCCATACCCCTCCAAACCTGTCCTATCCATGTACCTGTCTTTCTGTTTCTTAAATGATGGGATAGTCCCAGCCTCAACTACCTCCTCCGGTAGCTTGTTCCATATACCCACCATCCTTTCGGTGAAAAAGCTACCCCTCAGATTCTTATTAAATCTTTTCCCCTTCACCTTGATCCTATGTCCTCTGATCCTCGATTTCCCTACTCTGGGCAAGAGACTGTGCATCTACCCAATCTATTCCTCTTATAATGTTGTACACCTCTATAAGATCATCCCTCATCCTTCTGCATTCCATGGAATAGAGAACCAACCTACTAAACCTCTTCCTGCAGCTCACACCCTCTAGTCCTGGCAACATGCTCGTAAATCTTTTCTGAACCCTTTCAAGCTTGACAATATCTTTCCTATAACATGGCGCCTAGAACTGAACACAATATTCTAGATGCAGTCTCACCGTCTTATAGTTTTCGAAATGTAAATGTTGGTGCAGCTCGCTGCACTTTACAATGAAGAGCTTCCAGGATTTATAACAGGAGGAGAATAAGTGAAATCAAATTTTTATCTTTGTGATTAAGAGAATATTTTAGCCACTATGAGTATAATTCTTATTAATACATACTCTTAATAAGCTAAACACTATGGTGGAAGCCTAGAAGAAATAAAGAAAAAGTGCTGACTAGTAAAAGTGCTACAAGCTAGATGATAGATATGTAATAACGTTTTTGCTGTGGAGCACGAGCACATAAAATGCAACTTCCCCATTTTTGATTCACTGCTTAAGAAATGCTTTTGTATGCTTTCTTAAGGGGCACTCTTTTAGAAAGGAGATGAGGTGGAACTTCTTTGGTCAGAGGGTAGTTATCTGCAGAACTGATTACCACAGAGGGCTGTGGAGGTCAAGTCAGTGGATATCTTCAAGGCAGAGAAAGACAAATTATTGATTAGAACAGGTATCAAGGGTTATGGGGAGAAGGCAGGAAAATGGGATGAGGAGGCAGAGTTCAGACATGGTTGAATGGCGGGCTAGACTCAATGGGTCGAATGGCCTAATCCTACCCCTATAATTGTGAACTTATGAACTTGCGATATTGTACTGGTCGTTGTTGCAAATATTCACCCATGTCACACAACCTGAGGCATAGAAGATTTAGTTTGTTGAAAATTAACTTAGAAACATAGAAACATAGAAAATAGGTGCAGGAGTAGGCCATTCGGCCCTTCGAGCCTGCACCGCCATTCAATATGATCATGGCTGATCATCCAACTCAGTATCCCATCCCTGCCTTCTCTCCATACCCCCTGATCCCTTTAGCCACAAGGGCCATATCTAACTTAAATATAGCCAATGAACTGGCTTCAACTACCTTCTGTGGCAGAGAATTCCACAGATTCACCACTCTCTGTGTAAAAAATTATTTTCTCATCTCGGTCCTAAAAGACTTCCCTCTTATCCTTAAACAAGGTCAACAAAAACTAATTTCAAAGTACACTTCACAATTGCCATGAATATGTATTTGTGTGTTCAGGCATATGCCTGCCACATCCACTACCAATGGAGAGACTAGACAGTTCTCTAAAGGTAAGTACATCGGAAAAAAAGAAATAATTTGCAAAGCAGGTGCAAGGATTGCACAAGCCAATTCCCAAAGTAAAACATAAGAGTCATTGTTTTTTATTCAACTTGTGAGCTGGGAATTGTTGGTGGCAAATCCAGCATTTATTTCATTTCCCTCATTACTGTTGAGAAGATGATGGTGAGTAGTCTTCTCGAAATGCTCCAGTCTTTCTGATGAAGGTCATCCCACAGCACCATTGGGTAGGGAGCTCTCAAGATGTTGACCCAGCTAAAAGGAAAGAACACAATGAATTTCTAAGTCTGAAAGTTGTCAGGGGAAATTACCAATGGCTTTTCTCACATAAGCTCATTGGCCTTTTATCTCTGGTAGTGTTTACAAGTTTGGGAGATGCTGTTGAAGAAATCTTGGTAGATGCTGCATATGTTATTTCAGACAGCAACCATAGGATGCAAAGTGATCGAGGAAGTGAATGTTCAGACTATACCCATTTAATTGAGACAACTCTTGAAAGTACATCAGCAGGGGATTAAAATAGTTGGTTGGACAAGAAGATACTCATGTATAGCATCTTTGACTGGAGAGCACGCAACTAAAACCTTTTCAATGTACCTTGATACACATGACAAAACAAAACTGAACTAAACAAAACTAAACAAAATTAAACTAATTTAGACTGAACTATTCAGATGTCAAGATGTGAATTCAAAACTGAAGAATGGCTTGTGGTTTGACGAACAGTCGACTCCCAGTTGTATTTTCTGGAGGATCCAGAACAAATGGCAAAATGCTTTAGAATGCTTTAGAACAGACTGGATAGTAAGCCAGAAAGAGACAGATGGTGGAAGATTGGTTCAGAGACCCACTTGATATTCTTATGCAGCGGAACAGATTTGAATTGAGAATCGGAATGATTCATTGGATGTATATTCAATCCATCATCCATCATCCGTCCATCATTTGCAATTATAAATTTGAGACATTTAAATGTATCACTTTGAAAAATAATCATGGTTCTGTTGGTGGAGGTGGATTTCCTATAAAAGGCACCCCTAATTGTATTTGTATTTAATTTGTATTGTATTTAATTCTTTATTTCGAACAGAATAAAATAATAAAAAGCAAGTGAAACAGCATACAAAAATCAAAACAAGAATATTTATAAAGTGTCATAAACAATATCTATAAATAAATGAAATTGTGTGCCCGAAAAGGAGCAGGAAGAAGCCAAAGCTTATTAATTCTCACCCCTTATTCAACTGCTTATAATTATCTTATACAAATTTAGCAGCTATATGTACACCATATGTACACCAGCCGTTATATGTACACCAAATAATTTACATTTAAACACTAATCAAATATTTTCAAAGCCATACAAAAAAGAGAGAAAAAAAGAAAAAAGAAAAAAGAAAAGAAAAAACCCTCATATACTATAACCATATAACATATAACCATATAACAATTACAGCACGGAAACAGGCCATCTCGGCCCTACAAGTCCATGCCGAACAACTTTTTTCCCTTAGTCCCACCTGCCTGCACTCATACCATAACCCTCCATTCCCTTCTCATCCATATGCCTATCCAATTTATTTTTAAATGATACCAACGAACCTGCCGCCACCACTTCCACTGGAAGCTCATTCCACACCGCTACCACTCTCTGAGTAAAGAAGTTCCCCCTCATGTTACCCCTAAACTTCTGTCCCTTAATTCTGAAGTCATGTCCTCTTGTTTGAATCTTCCCTATTCTCAAAGGGGAAAGCTTGATCACATCAACTCTGTCTATCCCTCTCATCATTTTAAAGACCTCTATCAAGTCCCCCCTTAACCTTCTGCGCTCCAGAGAATAAAGACCTAACTTATTCAACCTATCTCTGTAACTTAGTTGTTGAAACCCAGGCAACATTCTAGTAAATCTCCTCTGTACTCTCTCTATTTTGTTGACATCCTTCCTATAATTGGGCGACCAAAATTGTACACCATACTCCAGATTTGGTTTCACCAATGCCTTGTACAATTTTAACATTACATCCCAGCTTCTATACTCAATGCTCTGATTTATAAAGGCTAGCATACCAAAAGCTTTCTTTACCACCATATCTATATGAGATTCCACCTTCAAGGAACTATGCACGGTTAGTCCCAGATCCCTCTGTTCAACTGTATTCTTCAATTCCCTACCATTTATCATGTACGTCCTATTTTGATTTGTCCTGCCAAGGTGTAACACCTCACATTTATCAGCATTAAACTCCATCTGCCATCTTTCAGCCCATTTTTCCAAATGGCCTAAATCACTCTGTAGACTTTGGAAATCCTCTTCATTATCCACAACACCCCCTATATTGGTATCATCTGCATACTTACTAATCCAATTTACCACCCCTTCATCCAGATCATTGATGTACATGACAAACAACAAAGGACCCAACACAGATCCCTGAGGCACCCCACTAGTCACCTGCCTCCAACCCGACAAACAGCCATCCACCATTACCCTCTGGCTTCTCCCATTCAGCCACTGCTGAATCCATCTTGCTATTCCTGCATTTATACCCAACAGTTTAACCTTCTTAACCAACCTCCCATGAGGAACCTTGGCAAAGACCTTACTAAAGTCCATATAGACAACATCCACTGCTTTACCCTCGTCAATTTCCCTAGTAACCTCTTCAAAAAATTCAAGAAGATTAGTCAAACATGACCTTCCAGGCACAAATCCATGTTGACTGTTCCTAATCAGACCCTGTTTATCCAGATGCTTATATATATTATCTCTAAGTATCTTTTCCATTAATTTGCCCACCACCGAAGTCAAACTAACAGATCTATAATTGCTAGGTTTACTCTTAGAACCCTTTTTAAACAATGGAACAACTATACAGTATCTTAGTCATATATACAACCCATCACCCTATAATCACCCTTCCCAATACAATCAGTATAACAAATATCCCTCACAATCACCTATCCTCATCACAATATCCTTTAAAAAAAGTGTTTTGTACATCTTTTTAAACTGAATTATGTTTGTGCTAAGTTTGTGCTAAGTTTTAGATCTGTTCCAGACCATTCCACAAATTCACACCACAGATTGCTATGCACATACTTTTAAGAGTTGTTCTGACATTGAGTTTTTTTTAATTATGTTCCCCTCTCAAATTATGCCCACCCTGTCTTTCCATAAACAGTTTTTGTATATTTCTTTGAAGTAAATTATTTCTTGCTTTGTACATGATTTGCGCAGTCTTAAATTTAACCAGATCGGTGAATTTCAGTGTATGTGACTTTAAGAATAATAAATTGGTATGTTCAAGATATCCAACGTTATTGATAATTCTTATTGCTCTTTTTTGTAATATGCATAACGGCTGTAGGTTGGTCTAATACTTTTTAATATTAGATTAAAACAAATGTTTCTTCAGACGTACTCTATGATAGAACTCCACCTTTAAGCTATAGCTAATAGGTCAAGGAGTTAATGAAAACTTGGCCCTTGAACACTCCTGGTGGGAGAAAAACTTAAATTGCATCGAGTGCACAAAATAGCACAGACTATCTGAGCATCTGACATTTGCTTCCCCCAAATCTCCTCTCAACCTATTTCATCTTTCTCATGTATTTCATCTTAAAGATAGTGAAGTAATGTTTATTATGATAGATGCAAGTTAGTCGAGAACAGAAAATAAAATAATATTTCTGAGTGAACTTAGGCAGACTGATTCTTAAGTCACCTCTCTTTCCGAAATGATAAATTTACTACAGATTGTTATCATAAGGTGTGGTGTGAAGAAACATTTGTTTAATCTAATATGAGGGAATTTTGGAAGTGATTTTAGTGATCAAGGAGATTGAGTTCATGAGTCAACTCACTTAGACCAATAGAACCATAATTATTTTTCAGTGTAATATGTTTGAACAGCTCAAATTTTTAATTGCAAATGACTGACGGTTGATAAAATGAATTGAATATCCATTCCATGAATCACCCTGATTCTCAATTCAAATCTATTCTGTTGCATAAGCAGTTGTCCAAAAATAGATCCAAAGTTGGATCATGTAGCGGTGAAAGAAAGCAGAGTTAATTACGACAATTTTGATTTTACCCAGTGTTTGCCTGCAGCTGCTCCACAAGTATGATTTTTCTGTCACTGTCCTGTACTTAGAGGCTCTATCTCCTACTGGAGTGGTGGAAGGCTGATGTGGAAATGTCATTGGTACAGCTGATGTAGATAGGAGGGCTATAATGTGGGTTGTATGGATAGAATTTCCATCGGCCAAATGGCCTAATTCTGCTCCTTTTTATTATGGAATAACAGGTCGTTTACGAGACAGTGTGTGAATTTGTGTGTGTGTGTGTGCATGTGTGTGAGAGAGAGAGAGTGTGTGTTTGTGTGGTAGTATACAGTACGTATTTGTGTGCGCATGTGTGCATGAGAAAGTATGTGTCTAAGTATTTGTGCATGAGTGTGTGTGAGTTTGTGTGAAATTGCGGGTGTCTGTGTATGTGTGTTGGTGTGATGATCTTGGTGGTTGTGCACAATGTGTGAGGTAAAATAGTTTTTAATGTGATTTTCAGCTCATCCTGATAAATCTGGCGAGGACACGGCTGGTTAAAAAAGTGAAGCCATTTTGTATGTGTAAGTTGCACATGGGAGTTGTTTTATGCATATTTTAGCATTTTTTGTGCACATTGGAATTCCTGCCTATTGGGAATTGGACCAGGCATTATTAACATTGGAGTGACTTTTCAATAGTCATTTGTGCATGTAATAATGTTGCCAATTAATACAATTAAAAATATTATTTTAGAGTTCATTTTGAGGAACATAGAACAGTACAGCACAGGAACAGGGACTTCAGCCCACAATGTCCATGCCGAACAGGATGCCAAATTAAAATAATCTCTTGGGTACACAAAAATGCTGGAGAAACTCAGCGGGTGCAGTAGCTTCTATGGAGCGAAGGAAATAGGTGATGTTTCGGGCCGAAACCCTTCTTCAGACCCAAAATAATCTCTTATTCCATCATGTGATCCATATCCCTCCATTCCCTGCAAACCCTTGTACCAATCTAAGAGCCTCTTAAATGCCACTATTGCTGGCAGAAGATTCCAGGCACCATTCACTCTCTGTGTAAAAAAAAACTTGCCCCACATATTTCCATTAAACTTTGTCCCTCCACAATAAAGCCTCTAGTGCTTCCACCCTGGGGAAAAAAACAGTCTTCCTTATCTATGCCTCTCATTATTTTATATTCCCTCAACTTCTAACATTCCACAAAAAATAATCCAGGTTTGTCCAATCTCTCCTTTCAGCTGATACCCTCTAATCCATACAGCATTCTGGTTAAATGTCCGAAGAAGGGCCCCAACCTAAAATGTTGCCTATCCATGTCCTCCAGTGATGCTACCGAACCTACTGAGTTTCACCAACATTTTGTGTTCTAAGCATTTTGGGAAGCCTCTTCTGCCTCTTCCCCATGGCCTCTATATTCATAAATGCTCATAATTACACAAAAATATATTGTGACCTTTACACACTTATAAACCTAGGCATTGCAGTGCCGAAGGTCCATGAGAGATATGGGAAAGAATCAATGGTGACATTTTCAATAGCTATTGTATCTGTCATGGAGATGTTCGCAAGTATCTGCTGCAGGTTTTAACATCTCAAAGTGGAGTGAGGCCATCCAAATTATTTTGTCACGGTAAATTTCACCAGTTTATCAACTTATAATTACATCAGCTGATTGGATGTTAGGCATAACAGATATTTGCAGGGCTGCCAACATTGGGTGAGAGTTGAGAGTCAGAAATTGCGAGGGAGCGTAGCCACTGAGGGGGGGGGAGGGTGTGGGAGGGGGTGTTCCCCCTCCCATAATAGGCTCCGGAGGTGGCACCAATGCCCCCACTCACCCGGCCCGCTGCTGGCTCCGGGCCGGGGTTAAAACTCCATGGGGAGTGGACAGAGCGGCCGACGGACATACAGCTGCCGGAGGTGAGGGTGGGAGGTGTGTGTCGTGCCTAAGGGGGGAAGGGGGAGGGGGGTTGGTGCTGGGACCACCGCCGTCGTGTCTCACCTATCACACCATCTGCATGGGAGAAACTAAACTACTTTTTTCCCCCCCAAAATCATCCCGCAGGCCGGTAGTTTGACAGCCCTGCTTTAAACCAGGCCCCTCTTGTGCTTGAATCACATATCCTGGGAAAAAGACTATGCATTCATCTGATATTCCCCTCGTGGTTTTTACTCACCTCTAAAAAACAATTTTTGCTTTATTTTGAACTTTCAGCACACACAGATATTTGAGCGTGAGAAATTTTGTGTTCAGCGTGAAGGCATGAGAATTTTGTGAAATGCGTGAGTCTCACGCTCAATGCGTGAGAGTTGGCAGTCCTGCTAATTTTGCAAACATTTTATGCAAGTTCTAATTGTTTGGACAAAACTCACTTATTACTGCTTTATAACAGTTAAGTTACTTTAAGACCATTTCAGAAATGATGGCACTCAACAAACAATCAACTAACAAATTAAAACAAACCAAAAAGAAATAACATGTTCCCTTTCCTGACTCAACCTCATAAGTACTTTAATGCTGTTAACAGAGCAAAGGGATATTAATCTCAAGAATCAAAATGGGGAAAGTGGGGGCAATTTTGCTTAAATGGTAATTCTAAGCCCATTCAGATCTTCATAGAGTCAGAGTTATACAACATGTACGTGGCTGGCCCAATTTGGCCATAATGATCAAGTTGACATTCTGCGTGCCCACAGACTGGCTGCCGTTCCCAGATCAGCTCGCGTCCCAGGGACTGGCTGCAGTTCTCAGGTCGGCTCGCCTGCCCCGACCCTGCGAAAATGAATTGAGAAAAATCGCGGTTTTTCGGGTTACGGGCAGGATTCAGCCCGTGTGCCGTAGGTTGCCAAACCCTGTCCGAGGTGTTTGGCCTCATTGTGGTCCTCCCCATGTTTTACAACCGATTCATCTGGTTAGTTCTATCTCCGGCTGCTTCATGTTGTCAGCGGCTGCACATCCAACCAAGAAAGAAGAGAAGAGACGCGACGTCACTCACAGCCGCCAACTGATGCACTTCCCCAGACTGCACAGATCGTTGTGATGTGGCGCAAAAAGATAAACTGTGCAGGGACTGAAGACAGCGTGAGAATTCTGTCATCAGCGTGAGAATTGGCTGAAATACGTGACTCTCATGCTCAAAGCGTGAGTTGGCAGCCCTGTCTAAGGCCAGGATGTGACAACAGACGCACAGGGAGACACATACACAAAGGAAGCCACACACACACACACACACACACAGGGAGACAGACAGACACACACACACACAGGGAGACAGACACACACAGGGAAGCAGACACACACACACACGGGGAGACAGACACACACCCACACACAGGGAGACAGACACACACACACAGGGAGACAGACAGACACACACACGGGGAGACACACACACACACAGGGAGACACACACAGAGACACGCACACACACACACAGGGAGGCACACACACACACACACAAGGAGACACACACACAGGGAGACAACACCCAACACACACACACCTATTCCTCCCTCCTCCCTCTCTCCTCCCCCCCCTTTCCTCCCTCCTCTGTCCTCCCCCTCCCTCTCTTTCATCCCCCTCCCTCCGTTTCCTCACCCCCCTCTCTTTCCTCACCCTCCCTATTTCCTCACGCTTCCTCTTTCTCCCCTTTCTCCTTCCCTTCCTTCATCCCCTTTCCACATTCCCTCCCCCTGTTTCTCTTTGCCTCCACCCCTCCCTTTTTTTCTTTCCCATTCTCTCTCTCTTTCTCCCCTCCCTCTCTTTCCCCGGCTGCCCAATGGGGAGTCTGGCGGGCACGGTGTAGCGTGGATTGGCGGCGCTGGTGCTGCCATGTGAGTTGAAGGGCAGGAGGGAGGGAGGGAGCGAGGCTGCAGCGGTAGCCGGCAGTGCAGCTCTCGCAGACGGCGCACAAAAGCGCTGACATCCGCTGCCCGGGACCGACGCGCTTCCCCAATCCGTGCAGATCGCTTTCATGTGGCGCAAAGAGACAAACTGTGCAGCAAAGGATCCGCTATAGGATCTTTGCTGTGCAGGGACTGAAGACAGCGTGAAAATTCTGTCTTCAACGTGAGGGCGTGAGAATTGGCTGAAATGCGTGACTGTCACGCTCAAAGCGTGAGAGTTGGCAGCCCTGTATTTGAGATACAAGAAGAGAGTGAAAGTTAATCTGTAGGTAAGCATTTATCACCCCATTCTCCATTGTCCAAGGACTACTTAGTCTTAGAGAAAACCATGGAAGTCACCTCATCCCTGATTCTTATTATGACCATAAGGGATCTCCTGGACTATCTAGCACATAGGACCTGTCTCCTCATTTGCAATCTCATTGAATTGCAGGCCTATTTGAATGAATACATGAGTTCAGCCCCTTTCACTACACCATGTAAGCCATTTTGCTTGTTGTCACACTCTGACTGCACTCTTGCAATGCGCCAATGGCATTATCTGAATTTTGTGCAATAAACTGTGGAATTCTAGGAAGAATCTTACAAATCCTGATTTAATACTTGGATCTGGATGTAAAACATCCCAAGACTTTAGCAACATTTTCTTTGGGCAATTTTGTGATTTATTTAGTGGGGGGGGGGGGGGGGGGGGGGGGGGTGGGGAGAGAGGTGGGGTCTGATGGCATGGTTTGGGAGCACATTTTGCATTATCATTTATTGCAATAATATTTTATTTCTGAAAGGTTCCAATCCGGATTCCAGGCAACAACAAAAAAACTACAAGAAAAATGCCAATAATGCTGGTGAGAGCTTTACTGAGTGAAATAACATTTTATTGTTAACAATTAACATAAATAATATCCATCTGACAAATCTTTAATCATAGGAAAATAGTGAAAGTAAAAATACCATATCATCTGTCGATCCCATAGCATACAACAAACCATTTAATTGGCTGCTCTCATCGTCTCTCCACAAATAATTTGATCCCTTGAACGGGTTGAATAGCCACAGACTGAAATCTCTAAGATAAAATCGAGAAAGGTTTCTCCTTCAAGCCTGAATATAATTGAGTGAAGTTTTAGGATATCAATAGAACACTGCTGGGTAAGATTCAATATTTGATGGTTGCAAGTTAGCGAAAGCAGTTCAAATTAAATTAAGTGAACTTAAAAATGTAGAAACTGTCCACAATGCCAATT